>NC_091468.1:29228404-29958404 GCF_027789765.1 Dendropsophus ebraccatus
TTGGAGGCTTACTCTGCACCCGCATGGTGCTTTATGTCCACGTGGGGTATTTCCGTACTCAGGGGAAATTGCTCTACAAATTTAGTGTTTTTTTTTTATTTTTTAGCCCCTTGTGAAAAGGAAAAAATCAAGACAAGATCAATGATTTAGAGTAAAAATGTAAAACAAATTACACTAAATGTTGGTCTAGCCTTGATTTTTTTCCATTTCCACAAGGGGTTAAAAAAGAAAATAAAGCGTGTAGGGTAATTTCCCCTGAGTACGAAAATACCCTAGATGTGGACATAATGTGCCATATGGGCACAGGGCAAGCCACCAAAGGGACAGAGCGCCATTTAGAGGCTGGAATGCAGGATGGAGGCCATGTCGCAATTACAAAGCCCCTGTTCTGCCAAGACAGTAGAAACCCCCCACAAGTGACCCCATTCTGGAAACTACACCCCATAAGGAATCTAACAAGGGGTGCAGTGAGCATATGGACCCCATTGGTAACAGGCACATATGTAGAACATGTGCCGTGAAAATAAAAAATACAATCTTTTTCATTTTCACATCCAAAATGTGGCCGTCTCCAGGTGGCCATATCCCCGCTGCCCCCCTTGTTAGATTCCTTATGAGGTGTAGTTTCCAGAATGGGGTCACTTGTGGGGGGTTTCTACTGTCCTGGCCGCACAGAGGCTTTGTAATTGCATCATGGCATCCTCTAATGGGAATGGCGGCCATACCTATTTAGCGGGGAAAAGGGACAATTCTAATTTATTTGGGGGTATTAGGCCAATTATTAGTTTATAAGGTTGAAAATGACAGGTGTCCATCAAATTCAACCTGTGTTGATTCAGAGGAAGGCGAAAAACCCTCGTAAGGCAGACGACAGTAGCCTCATCACTGGGAAAAAATTCCTTCCTGACCATAATGGCAGTCAGAATATTCCCGGGATCAACGTGACCCCTGAAATAGGAATAAGGACAATGTAGAACTCCAATGATGTGTGGTACGCCTTAAAGCGATCCAGTATGCAGAGGCCGGGGTGATCAGGACAGGCGTCACACTGGAAAATGGTGTCCTTCCTGATCCCCCTGTTACGCCACACTCTGCACTTCTTCTGGGGTCTCCCGTTCTCCTGTGTGTCCGCCGGCGGACTGATGGAGGCGCGCGTCTCCGTCCGTGTCATAGACTCCATTCTATGCACAAGCGGATTCCGCTCTCCGTCAAATGTGTTCATTCTATGGACGGACGATGGAATCCGCCCATGCATAGGATAGAGTCTATGACACGGGCGGAGACGCGCGCCCGCATCAGTCCGCCGGTGGGTGCCAGCTGCGGAATGCACAAAGGGTTATCCTTCGCCATTCTGCAGTGTGCACGTACCCTATATCTGTAAGAGTACCCTGGGGTACTCTCACAGAGTTTGTAGAATTTCACACCATACCGTGATCTCTTATTGGGACGGTACTGGCGAAAAAGACGTGTCTGGGGGGCAGCGTACGCTACGCTACCCCCAGATACGTCACTGGATGATGAGGATGATGAGGATGATGAGGATGAATGGAGGAAAGAAGGATCCCCCCATTCATCCTCACTGGCTGTTTTGGTGTCGGAGGCAATAATAGCGTATGCGTCTGACACCGAAAACACCCTGGGGGCCATCTTTATACGGGGATTGGTATATGGGGTATGTAAATGTGTAGTGGTGTAGTGTAAAACTTTATTCCGTGTAGTGTAATGGTGTTTTTTACATGTTTTTTTAACATTAAGTATAAAAAAAAAAACTACGCCAAGAAAGGAGTTGCCGATAAATGCCGCACTTTTGTGCGGCACTTATAAGCAGACCGTGGCTGTAGGATATAGGAAAAAAACACCCTACGCCAAAAAGGAGGAGTTCCTGATCAGCGGCGCACTTACGTGCGATGCTGATCAGCACTCAGCGGCGATAGGGTGCGGAAAAAAAAAATAAAAATTGGGGAAAAAAAACAAAAACCCTTTCTTTAACCCTATAGCTACTGATATGTGTATTATATACACTTATCAGCCGCTAGGGGGCAGTAGAACGCAAATTCCGGAAAAAGCCGAAGTTTGACGACGCTGGAGCCGATGATTGCCAATGGGGACCGCCGGAAAAAGACGAAGACGCCGACGAAGTAGAGGAAGCGATCGGAACCCGGAAGACGCGATCGGGACGCTGGATCCGGTGAGTATGGGTCAATACCTACTCTGGACACCTCAGCTACCTAGCTGAGGTGTCCACAGCAGATATTTAACCCTTTCATAGGGTACTTATATCGCCGTGATCGGCCGGCTGGTCACGGCGATCGGGACATGGCACCGTGGCCACCGTTACTTTTAACAGTAATGGCGGTCGGTGCCGTTCTCAGACATTGCTTTCCGGGCCATCGGGTCACCGATGACCCGGAAAGCTGCAGATCGCCGCCATTGGCTGATCTGAATTGATCAGCCAATAGCGGCGATCGTCAGCACGGGAGGGGTTAATCACCCCCCTTGCCGACAAGCAGGGATGGCCTGCTATACATTATAGCAGGCCATCTTCCCCGATCGCTATGTGTGTACACGCAGCGATCGGGGAAACCGCGGGCGTAAATGTACGCTCGTTTGCGTTAAGGCACGGGTTTTGGGGGCGTACACTTACGCCCGCGGTCGTTAAGGGGTTAAAAGGCCATAGCAGTTGCATTTTTTCACCTAGAAACCCACATGAGCCCTTATTTTTTGCGTCACTAATTGTACTTTGCAATGGCAGACTTAATTTTAGCATAAAATATGCTGCGAAACCAGAAGAAAATTATGTGCGCGATGAAATTGAAAAATAAACGCAATTCTTTTTCTTTGGTTTTTTTTCGTTTTTACGCTGTTTGTCCTATGGAAAAACTGACATGTTATACATGTTCCTCACATCAGAACGATTCAAACAATATGCAACTTGCATAACTTTTATATTATTTGATTGCTTTTAAAAAAATAAAACCTTCTAACAGCAAAAAACGTTCCCGAAAATTACTCTATTCCCAGGCTTATAACGCTTTTATCCTTTGGTCTATGGGGTCGATTGAGGTGTAATTTTTTACGCCATGATGTGTTCTTTCTATCGGTACCTTGATTGCGTATATGCGACTTTTTGGTCGCTTTTCATTACAATGTTTCTGGATTTGATGTGACCAAAAATGCACAATTTTTGCACTTTGGTGGGTCTTTGCGCTTACGCCGTATAACGTGTGAGATCAGGAATGTGATAAATTAATAGTTCACGCGATTACGCACGCGACGATACCAAACATATTTGTTTGTTTATTTATTTATTTATATTAATAAAATGGGAAAAGGGGGGTGATTCAAACTTTTATTAGGGGAGGGGGCTTTTTATTAATGGAAACTCTTTTTTTCTTTCACTTTAATTTGAAGTCCCCCTGGGGAACTTCTAATACAGCTACACTGATCTCTCATAGAGATCAGTGTAGCTGTATAACACAGCACCGATCGATGATATCGGTGCTCTATTGCTTTGGTCTGCTGCAGGCCAATACAATAGAATACCGAGCCGGGATCAGCGTCATTACGTCGCTGAGGCCTAGCCTGGTAAGATGAAGGGATCCCCCCTTTGAACACCTCTTGGGGACATATGATGTACGGGTATGGCATATGTCCCTAAGAGGTTAAAGTGACCCAGGTCGCTCTTAAAGGGACCCAGGTCGCTCTTAAAGGGACCCAAGTCGCTCTTAAAGGGACCCAGGTCGCTCTTAAAGGGACCCAAGTCGCTCTTAAAGGGACCCAAGTCGCTCTTAAAAGGGACCCAAGTTGCTCTTAAAGGGACCCAGGTCGCTCTTAAAGGGACCCAAGTCGCTCTTAAAGGGACCCAAGTCGTTCTTAAAGGGACCCAAATCTCTCTTAAAAGGGACCCAAGTTGCTCTTAAAGGGACCCAGGTCGCTCTTAAAGGGACCCAGGTCGCTCTTACAGGGACCCCGTACGTCATATGTCCCCAGGAGATTTTCAGAGTGGGACCGCACGGCGACCCGCTCTGAACTGACGCGATCACGGGTGCCGCGTTTAGCCTGGGACCGTGTCTATTAGCGGGCACCGTCTGATCGCCATGCCCGCTAATCAGGTAATCGGAGGCAGCTGTCAAAGTTGACAGCTGCCTCCGATTACCGGATGCAGCCGTTCCCTGTTGTCTAGTGGGGGAGATCGCTCCTCCAGGATGTTGTCCCGGAGGAGCGATCTCAGTGTGTGGTGCCGGCGGGGGTCCGCTCCAAGATGGCGCCGACCCCGGCTCGGCACTCGTTTGTTTTCGGCTGCAGCAGCCGAAAGCAAATGAGTGCCAATCTCATTGATCTTTGCTGTATAAGTACACAGCAAAGATCTCAATGAGAGATCAAAGTGTATATACTAGAAGTCCCCCAGGGGGGCTTCTAGTATATGTATAAAAAAAATTGTTGTTGTATTGTTATTAGTAAAATGCCCCCTCCCCTAATAAAAGTTTGAATCACCCCCCCTTTTCCCATTTTTTAAATAAAAGTAAATAAATAAATAAACATGTTAGCTATTGCCGCGTGCGTAATCGCTCGAACTATTAATTAATCACATTCCTGATCTCGCACGGTAAGCGGCTTAAGCGCAAAAGAATCCCAAAGTGCAAAATTGTGCATTTTTGGTCTCAGTAAATCCAGAAAAAATTGTATAAAAATCGATCAAAAAGTCGTATATGCGCAATCAAGGTACCGATAGAAAGTTAACATCATGGCGCAAAAAATTACTCCTGACACAGCCCCATAGACCAAAGGATAAAAGTGTTATAAGCATGGAAATGGAGCGATTTTAAGGAACGTATATTTGTTAACAATGGTTTGAATTCTTTACAGGCCATCAGATAAAAGAAAAATTACACATGTTATATATCGTTTTAATCGTAATGATTTGAGGAACATGCACAACAAGTTAGTTTTACCCCAGGGGGAATGGCGTAAAAACAAATACCCCCAAATAAAAGAAATGCGTTTTTTTTTTTCCAATTTCACCACACTTTGAATTTTTTTCTGGTTTAGCAGTGTACTTTATGCAAAAATTCAGCCTGTCATTGCAAAGTACAATTAGTGACGCAAAAAATAAGGGCTCATGCGGGTTTCTAGGTGGAAAAATGCAAGTGCTATGGCCTTTTAACCACAAGGAGGAAAAAACTAAAACGCAAAAATGAAAATTGGCCCGTCCTTAAAGGGTTAAAGGGACCCAGGTCGCTCTTAAAGGGAACCAAGTTGCCCTTAAAGGGAACCGAGTCACTCTTAAAGGGACCCAGGTTGCTATTAAAGGGACCCAGGTTGCTCTTAAAGGGACCCAGGTTGCTCTAAAAGGGACCCATTTCGCTCTTAAAAGGACCCAGGACGCTAATAAATGGACCCAGGTCGCTCTTAAAGGGACACAGGTTGCTCTTAAAGGGACCCAAGTCGCTCTTAAAGGGACCCAGGTTGCTATCAAAGGGAACAGAGTTGCTCTTTAAGGGACCCAGGTTGCTATCAAAGGGACCCAGGTTGCTCTTAAAGGGACCTGGGTCCCTCTAAGAGTGACTTGGGTCCTTTTAAGAGCAACTTGGGTCTCGTCCCTTTAAGAGCGACATGGGTCCCTTTAAGATCGACATGGTCCCCTTTAAGAGCGACATGGGTCCTGTACCTTTTGAAGTAACTTGGGTCCCTTTAAAGAGCAACATGCGTGCCATCTCTTTAAGAGCGACTTGGGTCCCATCCCTTTAAGAGCGACTTGGGTCCCTTTAAGAGCGACATGGGTCCCTTTAAGAGCAACATGGGTCCCTTTTAAGAGCGGCTTGGGTCCCTTTAAGAGCGGCTTGGGTCCATTTAAGAGCAACTTGGGTCCCTTTAAGAGTGACTTGGGTCCCGTCCCTTTAAGAGCGACATGGGTCCCTTTAACCCCTTAAGGACCGGGCCTGAAATGGCCTTAAAGGGACCCGACCGCATCCAGAAGCGGGACCCGGCGGGATCAGGTGAGTATAGGGGGCTGTAGCAGGGGTTCGGGAGCCTGTCACCCCGGCACGGGGGATGACAGGTTCCCTTTAAGGACCAGGCCAATTCTCACTTTCGCATTTTTCTCCTCGCCTTCTAAGACCCATAACTCTTAAATTTTTCCACCTACAGGGCCATGTGAGGGCTTGGTTTTTTTCATGAGTAGGTGTACTTTGTAATGGCATCTTTCAATCAGCCATAAAATGAATAACGGAACCCCCAAAATATCATTTATGGGGTGAATTTGGGTCAAAGAACGCGATTCCGCAAATTTTGGGGGGGTCTCCATGTTAACGTAATGCACTTTACAAAACTGGCATTTTTCCTTTATTCTATACGTCAGTCTGAGCACAGCAATATGCAGGTTTACTAGGTTTTCTATCACCGTTTACCATTTTTATTAGCAATAAAACATTTTTTTTGGAGAATAGGCATATTTAAAATGGCCCTATTGTAACTCCTATAGCACTTTTATTTTTTCACCTACAGGGTCGTATTGGGTGTCATTTTTTGGGTCATTATCTCTAGTTTTTATTAATAATTTTTTTTTCTAGATCAAATGTAAATCGCTTTTTATTAATATTTTTTATACATAAAATGTAATTTAAAAAAAGCAATCTTTGCGTTTTTTTTACCGCTTTTTGTTCACGCCGTTCACTGATCCGGGGACTGCATGGAGGTAAGGAGAAGACCTCCGGCAGTAAGGAAATGCGATCGGGACCCCCGCAGACACGCTGCAGGGTCCCGATCACTAAGTGACCGGAGATGCTCCTAAGCTTGCTCCATAGCGTACATTTACGTCCTCCTGCCTTAAAGCCCAGGCAGCAGGGAAGTAAACGTACGCCCGCGGTCCTTAAGGGGTTAAGAGCGATATAGGTCCTGTACCTTTTTGTGCGACTTGGGTCCCTTTAAGACCAACATGCATCCCGTCTCTTTAAGAGCGACTTGGGTCTCCTCCCTTTAAGAGCGACTTGGGTCCCTTTAAGAACAACATGGGTCCCTTTAAGAGCGACATGGGTCCCGTCTCTTTATGAGCGACTTGGATCCCTTTAAGAGTGACCTGGGTCCTTTTAAGAGCGACATGGCTCTCATCCCTTTAAGAGCCACTTGGTCCCTTTACCATGACAATCTTACTCATGTCAGTGAGACAAAATCGTTAAGGACCTTCCATATATTACATCTTCTATTGGCCAATAGTGGACATGTGACTGTGTGGATGTTGTGATGGATTGACTGACAGGACCTTAGAGTTCCTATTGGCTGCTGTTTTTCAGCACACCTCACACTGCCGAGAGCTTCGAAACACAGTTTGAACGGAGTCTGTGCACAAAGCGGTTCGGGCTGTATTAATCACAGAAAAATGGCTGGAGGAAACGGAAACAGAAGAAGAATACGGATTACAATATAGTGCTTTTCAAGCACTATAATTACAAATCTGACACAAGTTGGCCCATGACTTTGTACAGTTTTTTTTTTCATTTTGACCCACTGTGTATTTGACTTTTAAAGTGATGCAAATTGAGGAACTAGCAGGCGATCAATAACGTAAATGAGGGCTGATCGGCACTCGTTTACTGGGCCTATTCCATGGCCCGATAATCGTTTAGCAAGGGCTGCAGGAACATCGTTACCGATGTTCTTTCAGCCCTTGCTTAGCATAAATTACCTACTATGCTGCAGGGCTTCTACGCTTCTTCTCACCAGGTCCCACGCGCAGCAGTAGCTTTGAGCAACCTGTCTGAGCTCAGCCAATCACTGGCTGCGGCGGTGCCGGCCCGTGATTGGCTGAGCGGCCTGTCAGCTCACACAAGCCGCTCCGAAGCTGCTGCTGCGCACAGGACCCGGTGACACAATTATCAGCTGATCGTTGTCTCTATTCCACGGAGCGATAATCGGACGAATTGGGCCGATTCAGACGATTATTGCTCTGTGGAATAGACCCCTAAGATATAAGTAAATATAATATGATTGTGCTGTGCCTAGCGGGAGACTTTGGTTTATCATTCCAGCAGATCACTAAACAAGTAGGTCAAGGTATTGGCACTATCCATCGTTCTGTGTCCCAGTGGTTGGAAAACCAATAATGCACTGGAAAATCAGCAGAAGATGTTCAAAGGGGAACCTCTGAATGGACAGATTATCAGATCATACAAGAATGTAGTGGAGTGCAGTGATCCATTTTGCACCATGAGTAAAAATAGACATCACATACCGCACCTAGGACATCAGTGTCTACACAAACCTCAAAAGTTGCATGCAGACATCCAACTACATATGTCCTATGACCTCATGCCACTGCTCGCAAATGCTATCATGGCTATGTTCACACAACGTAAACGTACAGCCGTTGTTGCAATCGGCAACAACGGCCGTACTTTGCACGAATATATACATTGCCACTCCTTCTATGGGATTCAGGCCGGAGTAAATACACATTGTATGCGCTGCGGCTGGGATCCCTTGTGGCGCAGCAAAGAACTGACATGTCAGTTTTCTGCGGCCGCTATTCAGTTAATAGCGGCTGTAGGAAACCCTGTCAGTTCACACTATGAAGCGAGCGGCTCCATTACCGAGAGTTCGGGTTCGTACAAACCATCCCTAGTTTTTAATTACTTTTTAATTTAGGATGAATGCAGCCCTAATCCTTTTTTTTTTCATTTTAAATGCCAGAGGCATGGCTGTGTAGCTTGCCTTTCAGCATCATTGATAATGGCTGTTATTTGGCCTTATTTTTGTGGGAATGTAATGCTGACATATAAAATACACCGCACTACAGTAGTACAATTGTCATTAGCAAATCTCTGGTTAATGAACACTAGAAGTAAAACTAATTTAAAGTAAAAAAAAGTCTGATGTGTAATAATAAATCTATTACAAAATGGACCAATTTATTTACAAAAATTTTTTTGTTACATAAAACATAAAAAAGTAATACATGTTTGGTATGTCCATGTGTATAATGACCCAAGCTGTAAAACTACCATTATTTATACTGCACAGTGCAGGCTGTTAAAATTAAAAAACAAAAAAAAAACCACAATGCCAGAATTGCTGAAAGCCTTCCATGCCATTACTTGCCTGGCCTTAAAGCGACTCTGTACCCACAATCTGACCCCCCCAAACCACTTGTACCTTCGGATAGCTGCTTTTAATCCAAGATCTGTCTGGGGTCCGTTCGGCAGGTGATCCAGTTATTGTGCTAAAAAACAACTTTTAAACTGGCAGCCCCGTTCCCTACGGGTGTATCTGTGCCCTAACTTTGCACCACCCCTCTGTCCCTCCTTCTCACTCTCTTCATCATTAGGAATGCCATTGGAACATTTTCTCCATGCTGAACATTTGCACAGATGATTACCGATCCAGCCCTTGTGCCGGGATGACACAGCTGATGAATAGTAGGCAATCTGCCTGGAGCATTCCTAATAGGGCACGGGGGAGCCAGTTTAAAAGTTGTTTTTTAGCACAATAACTGCATCACCTGCTGAACGGACCACAGGACAGATCTTGGATTAAAAGCAGCTATCCGAAGGTACAAGCGGTTTGGGGGGGGGGCAGATTGTGGGTACAGAGTCACTTTAAGCCATTTAGCAGTCTGCAATCTGATGAGGGCAGGCACCTTCAGATTAGAATGGCCACTGACAGAGATTAAGGGTACAAACACACACACCGTATACGCAGCGTATTTACTGCTGCGATATGCAGCAAATACGCAGCAGATACGCAGCGGATTAGATCTAAATAACTGAACACAGCATCAAGTCTTCACCACCAAATCTGCTGCAGATCTGCTGCGTATCTGCTGCATATACGGTGTGTGTGTTTGTACCCATAAAGTATGCAGAACTGGCAAGAGGATTTGGGTGTTATCAGTAATGAAACTTGGGAGGAAATTTATGGGAATATGAGAAAAGTTTAGCGTTCAGGGGGTCATCGTTTTGCACAATTTAATATCTTGCAGAGATTATATTATACTACCAGGTTGAGGTGGCTGGGTTAGGTTCTGGTGATGGGTGGAGATTGTGAGTACACAAGTTTGTTTAATTATGGGTAACTTATACTTTCTCGTGACTGGTGGGTAATTCTGCTGGTAATTCTGAGTACACATATAGGCCTCATCCATGGTCATGAGTAATTACATTGGTGATGGTGATGGTGATTTATTATCTATCGTCAAGGGAAGGGACTGACACTGGGCATACATTTCACTATGCCCTATGCAAATCTACTCATGAGTCGGTTTGAGTGCTTGCTCATTGCCCAATTTTTTTAGACACATTCTGTATTAGATTACAAACCCACTTGCCGGATCTGCAGCGAGTCTCTTTGCTGCGTTTTTGCAGCGAGACTCGCTGCAAATCCTGGCCCTATACTTTCAATAGCAGAGAAACTCGCGCCGGACATTATACATTACCGGGTCCCCATTCCTGCTTGCTTCGGGGCTCCCAGTGTCTTCACGGCCCGCCCGGCCAATCAGTGCGCTGCGGCGGGGCAGCGCACTGATTGGCTGGGCGGAACGTGCCGGGAGCCGCTGAAGCAAGCAGGAGCCGGGATCAGGTAATGTATATCGCCCCCAGCCCCCGGCCGCACGATCGCCCCCAGCCCCGCAGCCCCCGACCGCACCATCGCCCGCAGCCCCCGGCCGCACGATCGCCCCCAGCCCTGCAGCCCCCGACCTCACGATCGCCCCCAGCATCGCAGCCCCCGGCCGCACGATCGCCCCCAGCGGGCGATCGTGCAGCCAGGGGCTGCGGGCGATCATGCGGCCGGGGGCTGCGGAGCTGCAGGCGATTGTGTGGCCGGGGGCTGGGGGGCTGCAGGCGATCGTGTGGCCGGGGGCTGCGGGGCTGGGGGGGATATTACGGCCGAGGGCTGCGGGGCGATCGGGGCTGCAGTGGGCCGGCAAGATATACATTACCAGGTCCCCGCTCCTGCTTGCTTCGGCGGCTCCCGGCACGTTCCGCCCGGCCAATCAGTGCGCTGCCCCGCCGCAGCGCACTGATTGGCCGGGCGGGCCGTGAAGACACCGGGAGCCCCGAAGCAAGCAGGAACGGGGACCCGGTAATGTATAATGTCCGGCGGCCGGGGGGTTAATGGGGCGGGCTGCAGACAAAATCTGCAAAAAAAAAAGTTTCTCTGCTATTGAAAGTATAGTTTTCCTACAAAGACCACAAAAATAAATAGATAAACCAGGCTATCTTTTCCAACAGAAAAACTCCTACAAAAACTGATAGCTCACACCAAGATATAATAATTCAAACTTTATTAATAGTTCATATGAAATTCAAAAAAATATACATATTAAAATTCAAAGGTTGATAATATAGACAGATTTGCAAATCTGTCTATATTATCAACCTTTGAATTTTAATATGTATTTTTTTGAATTTCATATGAACTATTAATAAAGTTTGAATTATTATATCTTGGTGTGAGCTATCAGTTTTTGTAGGAGTTTTTCTATTGAAAGTATAGGGCCAGGATCTGCAGCGAGTCTCGCTGCAAAAACGCAGCAAGGAGACTCGCTGCAGATCTGGCAAGTGGGTTTGTAACCTTACTGTAGTTTTATAGACTTATTTTTGTTATGGTCTGGGAGTAAAAGTGAGGTCACCTCATTTGTACAGCAATTAAATAATAACCAGTGGGGTTTGACATTTATGCTAAATTATAGGGAAACATCCATTGAGTTCCTGGATCTTAAGGTTTTTAAAACAGATGAGGGGAAGATTGCCATTCAAATGTTTTTTTTTGTTTTTTTTAAGGGATTATGTAAACACCTCAACTATAAAAGTTGTCATTTATAGTAAGTGATTAAAAAATTTCCCCTATGGACAATATCAAAGTATATGAAAAAAATTGTACTTGCAGTTCCAAAGAAGGGGTTATCCAAAAAGAATTTTAAATCAATTGTACAATCAATCAAGTTTTAGTGTTTCAATCAATCTTGAGTGGAGGGTTGGAGTGTTTAAAAAAGATGGAAAAGTATAGTGATAAAAAAAGGACAAAATAGAAAATAATAAAGCATTATAAAAATGTTTTGGATACATTTTTATTACGGAATTTAATTGTGGATTTAAAATTATTTTAAAAAATCTTTATGAAGAATTAACTAGAGATGAGCGAAGCAGCTGAAAATTTGTTTCTCTAGGTTCATGGACTTTGGATCGCATTTGAAAATATTCGCTAATCGAATACAAACTAATCTCATTGAAACAGCCAAACTATAGCAGCTACAATAGTAGGACTACTACAGAGTAGCAATTTTTTTGTTACATTATCAAAATTAGAAAATTTAGACAATTTAAAAAAATAATGTCAGCCAGTCAGTAATTTAATTTTCCCTATGGACAGCAGTGGACCTTGGTGGATCAGGTGCGTAATATTTATTCTTTCCCAGGACAGCAGTGAACATCGTTGTTGCATAGGATCAGAAATCTTTCTAATTAAATATTTCACACATTCCAATCCCCCTTCAAGTACCCTTTTACCTCCCCTTGTGTGGCAACCTTTGTCCCCCCCCCAGTCAATTTAAGTTGCATCAATTAAAGTGTCAATTTTATGTCAATTTCAATTAATTCAATTAATACATTTAATTAAATGTATTTCAATGTAAATCCAATTATAAGTTTAATTTTAAATTTTTTTTACATTCAATTTCAATTCAATTAAAAGTTTAATTTTGATATTTTTTACCTTCAATTTTAATTTAATTAGAAGTTAAATTTCAATATGTTTTACATAAAATTTCAATTCTATTCAAAGTTATTTTTTTTTTAATTCAATTCAATTTGAAGATTAATTTCTATTTGTAAATTCAATTTCATTTAAGTTTAATTATAATTTTTAATTCAATTTCAATTCGATTCAAAGTTAAATTTAAAATTTTGTTTCACTGCATATCAGGGAAGCCCTCATTATCCTGTCGCTGCTGCGGCAGAAAGGCTGAATACAGGTCATACCACTCTTGACTCCTACATTAAATTGGGGCCAGTATTCGAGAACAGGCTTGGACAAAGGTTGTAACTCCAAGTAAGACCCAGCGGTCAGGTAAGTACTAGCCAGGCTGTTATTGTAGAATGGATCCCTCAAAGTTGCAGCTTCCCAGCAGTCAGTGGTCAATCATAGAGCCAGCAATCAGTGGAAGGGTCCTTACTGTGCTAGGTTTGTCTAAAGCTTTGTGGCTGCAGGTCCACCAAAGGGTGACTTGAAGCAAAGACATAACAGGAGACGGGGCAGAGGAAACTCCCCCCCCCGGGCTTTCAGCCAGTGTACTCAGAGGATCTTTTTGAGGAATGGGAGGACAATCAGTATTTGGAAAGCAGTGTTGAAATTCCAGGCGTTGCTAAGCCCGCAAGCAGTCAAGAGACCCAGGTAGGGGAATCTTCTTACAAAGCAAGGTGATCAAAAGGCATGCCTCTGGAGGAAGACAGCCTTTAGGAGGAAACCTTCATCCCTGACTAAAATGATGATGTGGCAGACCACATATAGAATCTGGGAGCATAGGCGTGGTCATCTTCATCAGGGCACAAAGATGTGTTTGTTTCACTAAGCCAGCGTCAGGTGCCAAGAACAAGAACTGGTTCCAGAGGCAAAAGGGTACACCAAGGGGTACACCTTCAGCTGTTTGGCAGACTAGCATTCAGGAAGGCCCAGGGTAAACCAACGGGTACACAAATAGCTAGTTAGCGTTCAGGAAGGCCCTGCCACTTGACTTGAGATAAATGATCATGTTCGTAAATGTTTGTATGCTCGTACAAACATGATGCTAATTGTTCGTGTTTGCTGATCACGAACAATTTGTTTGATGATCAAAATGGTTATAACGATCATTTTCAAATGTACGCAACTGTGTACGCCTTGCACTTCATAATCTGTATACTCTAGACCAAAACATGTGCAATTCGTACACAAATGCCTACCCAACTTCATAATTTACACTTTGTAACCTGATAATATGTTTGTTATTTGTTTGTGGATGTTTGACGAACACGAACACGAACTCATTTTTTTTATATTTGTGTTCGGGATCCAAACCGAACATCGGGATATTCACTCATCACTACACTTGATGGGTACCCCAAGACAGCACTGGCACTCAACAGCAGTCAAGCAATGCACCTGCTACAAAGACACACGCACTGCGATCAGTAGTGTGGCAGTTTTTCCGTTTTGGTGGGTTGGGTTTGGATTCAATGCCAGGTACAACTTCTATGAGTTAGCACATGGAAAGCCAGCACTCCATTGCCTGGAAGAACCGGGACTCCAATGCCACTTATGGCTTCAGCTACCATTGCGCAGTCCCACTTTTGGATTATGCAGCCTTTGTTCGAAGCAGTAGGTCCCTCACATTTATCTCTGCCTTCTCCGTCTGGACCAGGGGGAAAACACTGCCACTGCTGAGACAACAGTCACTGAAGCCATCACAATAAGAAAGCACTATGCTAGAACCCACTTTATGGTAAAGATGATAAATGGACTAGTTGCAAAGTTGACTGCCATGTATTTCTTATATTACAAATTTAGATTTTAAAAAAATCCAAAAATAAACCTACCATATCTGAACAAATTAAAGTGAAACACACCATTTGTCCATCCCCACACTCATTCCACCCCATTAGCAACTTATACAATCTATATCTACAATATTTCCCCCCCTCATTTTTAACTCCTACTAACTATAACTAGTGAAGAGCGAGTACTAAAATGCTCGGGTGCTCGTTACTCAAGACGAATATTTCCTGATACTTGGGTGCTTGTTTCGAGTAACGTACCCCATTGAGGTACGTTACTCGAGCATTTTTGCAGGGGACCACAGCTCGAAAGACGGAAGGTCATGTGAAAACCTGTCAACCTCAGAAAATGGGGGAAACCCTGACACAGCATGGCGGTGAGAACTCAGTGAACCATTAAAAGTGAGTGAGGTATCAAGTAAGCATCCCAAAATTATGCTAGACACAGCATGGCAGTGGGGACACAGAGAACCATTAAAAGTGAGTGAGGTATCAAGTGAGCCTCCCAAAAATAGTCATTTGAGGCCAGTACCAGAGCAGCAGTAGTCAACATGGATGACAGGCATCAGCAACAGTAGTCAACATGGAGGCCAGGCAGGAGCAGCAATAGCCAACATGGTGGACAGGCATCAGCAACAGTAGTCAACATGTAGGCCAGGCAGGAGCAGCAGTAGCCAACATGGAGGCCAGGCAGGAGCAGCAGTAGCCAACATGGAGGCCAGACAGGAGCAACAGTAGTCAACATGGAGGTGAGGCAGGTGCAGCAGTAGCCAACATGTAGGCCAGGCCGGAGCAGCAATAATCAACATGGAGGCCAGGCAGGAGCAGCAGTAGCCAACACGGAGGCCAGTACAGGAGCAGCAGTAGTCAACATGGAGGCAAGGGCAGGCACACCAGTAGTCAACCTGGATGCCAGTTAAAGCCCTGCACCAGGTATTTTTGTCTCTCAGGATAAGACGGATGTGATATACACACTATCAGAAGGGTCCAAGTATAGAAATTGTCTATATGTTTAGTTCTTTTTTAAAGACTTTTATGCTATACACCTGCACCAGGTATTTTTGTCTCTTAGGATAAGTCGGATGTGATATACGCAATATCAGAAATATAGGACTTGTATATCTGTACAGCATGTTTTTATTACGTGCACCCTTTGCTGTCCTTTGCCCAATCTATCTATCTTTCGCCCTCTCTATATTTCTCTCTCAATCACTAGATGTTTCTCCTCTCCGCTTTCCTAATCTTTTCTTTCCTTTCCTACAATATTTTCTCAGTAGTCTGTAGTACACAACAGCAGCAGCAGCACCAGCAGCGTTTTGATAATCACGAGCTGTGTGCACTGCAACCAGTAACAACCTCCTTCCTCTCTTTGTGCAGACTGCGTGGTACGGTCATGTGACCGCTCCTCTTAAAGCAATACCGACGTCACACAGGGGGTGGGCTAGTGCAAGATCCCTGCTGATTGAATGTGTTCCGGGCATCATGGGAAAGCACTTTTCCCGCCTGGAACACTTCCTGCTTTCCAGAATGGCGGTTGCCATTTTAGAAAGCAAAGAAAAAAAATAAAATTGGAGCAGATTTCCAAAAATCCGAATCCAGGGTCCAGGAGGGTAAAGACCCAGTAATACGTGTTGTCAAATATTTTTTTAACCCTAGGGTCACATGAAAGACAGCCTAACATAAAGTCAGCCATGTGTGCCAGGGTCCCAACACACAAGAATTCCCTCTCCTCAATAGGCTGACTCTCAATTTCCTCCACCAATTTCTCCTCTTCAGGCCATACACGCTCAACAGATAAGGATTGAGCATGGGTACCCTCTTTAGTCGTGGCAGCAGTCTGCGCCTCTTCCTCCTCCTCTTCTTCCTCCTTCTCCTCTACTTCGTGCTGAGAAACAGACGTCAGGGTGGTCTGGTTATCTAGCGGCGGATGTCTCAGACTTCAGGCTGAGCAGGGAGGTTTAAAGCAGACACAGCAGCGGGATGGTGAGGCTGATGATGGCGGCATCGCCACTGACCATGTCTGTTGACTCCTCAAAGGGGCCCAGTACCTGACAGATAGCAGACATCCACGTCCACTCATTGTAGATTTTAGGAAGCTGACTGACCTGACTACCGCTTCTTACCGAGGTTGACATCTGGCATTCCACAATGGCTCTGCATTGCTGGTAAACCCTGGCTACCATGTGGAAGGTGGAAATCCACTGCATGGGCACGTCGCCCGGCAGTCAGTGAGCTGGCAGTTGCAAGCGCCTTTGCACTTCCCTAAGGGTGGCAGCATCTGTGGCTGGCTTGCGGAAATGCGCACAGATGCGCCGCACCTTAGTGAGCAAGTCAGCCAAATTGGGGTAGGTCTTAAGGAAACGCTGCACCACTAGGTTGAACACATGGGCCAGGCATGGTACATGTGTGAGGCTGCTGAGTTGCAGAGCCGCCACCAGGTTCCGCCCGTTGGCACAAACAACCATGCCTGGTTTCAGGTTCCGTGGCGCGAGCCAAAGATCGGTTTGCGCCGTGATGCCCTGCAACAGCTCCTGGGCCGTGTGCCTCTTGTCTCCTAAGCTTCGCAGTTTCGACACCACCTGTTGGCGCTTACCCACCGCAGTGCTGATGCAGCTAGCGACATGCTATTGGAGGATAATAGAGAGGAGGAGGAAGAAGAGGATAAGAAAGAGGTATACAAATCATGAGAGACCACAAACGAGGTAGGCCCCGTAATCCTCAGTGTGGGCAGCACATGAGCGGAACCAGGGTCAGACTCTGTCCCAGCCTCCACCAAGTTGACCCAATGTTCTGACAGGTAAATATAGTGTTCCTGCCTGCCAGCATTTGTCCAAGTGTCCGTGGTTAGGTGGACCTTGTCACTGACCACGTTGGTCAGGGCACGGATGATGTTATCCGACATGTGCTGGTGTAGGGCTGGGACAGCCACCGCCATGAGGTTCCTAAAAGCCTCTGTCTCTACTGTAACTATACCATATTAAAGAACTATATACACTACTATATACAACACACTACTATATACTTTTAACCAATATAACTAACTAAATTTGAACTCCCTTTGCATTGTGCATAACCTAATACCCCAGAACAAATAACAAAAAGGAGCAAAAAGTGGTGGGGTAGGTACAGCATCAGCCAGTGGACGTCAGCAAGGTTCAGGCACTCAATGGGTACCCAAGGCTTTCCTGGCATATGCTCCTTCTATGAGTTCTTTTGGGTAGCCTTTGGACTGAAATCTTTTTTTGATGGCCATTGCTTGTATGTGGTACATGCTGTTTTCAATGCAGTTTTAAATCATTCTAAATTGGCCAAATGGTATGTTCAGTTTCCATTTTTTAGAATGGCTACTGTCAAATGGAAGTTTGAGTCGACTGGTTTAAAAAAGTGCCAGTTAGAAACTACTGATTGTCATGATAAATGAGGAGAAGATGCAAAAATTCTATTTGTATTTAAGCAAAACGGGGGACCAGCATTATACCCCAGTTTTTCCTGTCGATGCCAGTCAGGAAGTCTTTGATTTCTTTTTTATTGCTGTACCGAAGAAAACATTGGTTGTCAATATATCTTTTATGTAACTTGACATTCTTTTGGTATACTGTAGGTGGTGTGTTCTGATGTATTTCTCTTCGAAGATCCCCATAAACAGGACTGCATGCACCCTCACTACTCTTGTCCCCATAGCTGTACCACAGGTTTGATGGTATATTATTCCGTTATATTTGAAGAAGTTATTTTCTAGAATGAGTTTCAAACAATCAGTAAAAAAAAATTCTCTTTGTTCTACTGGTATAGAGGGGTCTTGCTGCAGGAATAGGTGTGTACACTCAATTCCTATTAGTTTTTAATGTTGGTATTTAAAGCTGAGACATCCATAGTGAGCAGCAGTACAGTGTCCTGAGTCCAAGGTTGCTCCCTCAGAAGTCTAATGAGTGCATCCGAATTTTTTAGATAAGAGTCCAGGTTCAATACATATTCTTGTAAAAACAAATCAAGAGTGAGATAGTGAGATATGTTGCAATGATATCATCCTAAAGCTTCATTTTGTTTACTCCAGCAGCTGCACACAAGATCCTGATACTATTGATACCTGAGATTATAGGTCTTCCTGTCTTTGTGGACTTTGAGCAGATGATAATAGAATGGTGTTGTCAGGTTGATGGCGCATGCGCGAATACTGTTAGCAAGAACGTGGTCCCAAAGGGAATCGTCAGTGCAAGCGTGAACTGGCAAGTCAGCGTGTGGCCTTTTCCAGCAATGTTGCATGAGTGCAACTGCATAGTGGCAACAGGGAGCAGGAGGCGGGCTAATGGGTAAATGGGTAATGGGTAAATGGCACAAACCCCAAGCCACTACTCTTTGACACTTGGTTAGAGTGTGTTTGTAAAGAGAGTAAAAAAATCTACTGCATGAAGGCTTTGTAAACAGGAACGTGGGATCAGTGTATGTGTCAGGACTGGCGCTCATGGCGTCCATGCCATCGCTCCTGTCTCTGACACTGCAAGTGATGTGGGTTATCGTTCACGTTCTCAAACATCAGCTGCACGCAGGAGAACGTGAGCATTTATTCATTGCCATCTTGTACTGTTCTGGTCACATCAGGGTTAATTTCTCTGGAGTTCTCCTGCTCTCACCTGTGGGGGTGGGGTTCCAGCCTGCATTTAAGCTCTGCTCACAGGCTGCTTACTGCCAGTGTTTGATTTCTCTGCACTAGCTAGCTTGATTAGATCTCTGCTATTCTGACCGTATACTGTGTTCTGACCTTCTCTTGCCTGACTCTTTTGTACCTTGCTACCGGTTGGTTTTTACTTCGGCTTGTTTTTGACCTTTCTTAGCTTTCTGATTTTGTCCTGACGCTCTTTCCTGGTTTTGACTCGGCCTGTTTGACAATTCTTCTGTGTTTGTCTGTGTCTCTTGTCTCCCATCCCCTGCACACTAGTCAGTGTATACGCAGTCTTCGTGGTTGTCGCACCACCGTCTAGCGTGGGTGGGGCAATAGGCAGGGACAGAGGTTGGGGTAAGCGCAGGGCTCACATCCCTCTGTTGTCTGTTTATCCCAGCCCTGACAGTATGAAATCTAATGTGTAAAAGTCCCCTAGGGGGACTTTAAAAGTGTGATAAAATAAATTAAAAAATGTTTTTAACCCTTTGAGGACCAGGCCCAAAATGACCCAGTGGACCGCGCAAATTTTGATCTTTGCGCTTTTGTTTTTCCCTCCTCCCCTTCTAAGAGCTCTAGCACTTTCAGTTTTCTATCTACAAGGCCATGCAATGGCTTATTTGTTACAGGAATAGTTGTACTTTGTAATGGCGTCTTTCATTTTACCACAACATGTATGATGGAACCCCAAAATTTTTATTTATGAAGATATAAATAGGTGAAATCATAAAAAAGAATGCAATATGGTAACGTTTGGGGGGTTTCTGTGTCTACGTAATGCACTATATGGTAAAAGTGACATTATACTATTTTTCTATAGGTCAGTCCGAACACAACCATATGCAGGTTTACACGGATTTTCTAATGTGAAATGGAGAGAAGAGTGCAGCTGCACCTCACACCTATGGCTGATAATAAAGCCGCTAAGCTACTTTAAAAACAAACACCAGGAATTTTGTATCCAATGCTGCCCCAAAATGACACAAGTATGAATATGATATAACACTCACCACACTGCTGCAGACAGAATGGGAAAATATGGAGGTACTGACGTGTGAGCACAGGTGTGTTCTGCTAATTTGGGTCACGTGGGTCTTATGAAGGGGAGTGCCAACTGCTGAGAGAAACTATAAGATAAAACAGAAAAAAACAAGGGCACCGGCGCCTCGTGTCTTACTGTGGCAGACTCTGATCAGACAAAGAGTGAACAATTGCACTCACCTAGTAGCCCCTTGGGCTGTGTGCATATCACCCCACTGGGGTATCCAGGATTCCGTGTGAATGAGGTAGCAATGGAAGCTAAAGACTGCAGCCAAGTGTATCGTAAACGGGATACTCCCAACCAGGGGCCCGTGTTGAAGACAATAAAATTAAAAGAAAAAAACTTCGATACTTGTAAACAGCGCTGTCTCCAAAAATATCCAAGGCTACACCAAGATGGTGAAAAACAAATACATATTTATTAAGAAGCACAAAGTTTACGCGTTTCAGGAGTTACATAATCTCCCTTCATCAGAACAGTGCACAGAACAGTGCATTGTTCTGATGAAGGGAGATTATGTAACTCCTGAAACGCGTAAACTTTGTGCTTCTTAATAAATATTTATTTGTTTTTCACCATCTTGGTGTAGCCTTGGATATTTTTGGAGACAGCGCTGTTTACAAGTATCGAAGTTTTTTTCTTTTAATTTTATTAACTGCTGAGAGAGGGAGAGTTACAAAATGTGAAATGGAGAGAAGAGTGCAGCTGCACCTCACACCTATGGATGATAATAAAGCCGCTAAGCTACTTTAAAAACAAACACCAGGAATTTGGTATCCAATTTGATCAAACCAATACGCCCCGTGTACCACGTGCAGGTATCCTGGGGGGGGGCATTTTGGGTCTGGTCCTGTGACATGGGGGTTGCAGGGCCACTCCATGGTCTCCCTTCCCTGCATTTGCACGCTTTGCGGGGGTGGCGGTCACTGACCGACACGGTGTGGAGTTAGCATAGGGACTCGTGTGAACCAGGAGACCTGCACGTTGGTACACAGGGCGATATGGCTTGATCAATTCATATTCCAACATCCTGTAGTTGGTTTTTTAAAATAGGCTTAGCAGCATTAGTATCAGCCAAAGGTGTGATGTGCAGCAGCTCCTCTATCTCCATGTCGGACAGATTCTCTAATGTTTTACCGATCGGGACCCCCGCAGTGTGACTCCCCCTGTCACTTACACTTAAATGGCCGCGGTGTTTAAGGAGTTACTGTCACGCTGCAGCAGGATCGCTGCAGCGTGTCATTAACGGTAAGATGCCGGCTGCTGATTGCGCGCTTCATAGCTCAGGACGTACCAGTACGTCCAGGGTCGTCTGGGGACAGACTTCCAGGATGCATCGGTAGGTCCTAGGTCTCATAGGGGTTAAAAATGCCCCAAAGCCCCTTTCCCAATAAAAGTCTAAATTACCCCCTTCCCATTTTATAAATAAAACACAATAAATAAACATATGTCGTAAAGTGTGTCATCATCCTCTTTATTAAAATATAACAATAATATTACTGCACGGTGAATGGTGTGAACAGAAAGCGATTTATTATTACATTTTACATGTTAAAAAAATTAATACCCCCAAAAATAAAATAAAAAATACACCCCATACAGCCCTGTAGATGAAAAAATAAATGCACTATAAGAGTTACAATAGGGCCATTTTAAATATACTTCTTTGTAAAAAAAAACCTTTACTGTTATTAACAATAGTAAAACAGTAGAAAAGCTATGTAAACATGCATATTGCTGTATTCAGACTGACCTATAGAATAAAGATAAAATGTCAGTTTTACCGTAAAGTGCATTACAAAAACACGAAATGTATTTGTCCCGATTTCACCCCATAAATGATATTTTGGAGGTTCCTTCATTACTTTTATGGTAGATTGAAAGGCTGCATTACAAAGCACACATGTTCCTAAAAAAAACAAGACCTCACATGACCCTGTACATGAAAAAATAAAAGAGTTATAGCTTTTAGAAGGCGAGTGTTATGGTCAGTATGGCAAAGGCAGTCTGACAAGACACGGACAGTGAGCCCTGAACTGACCCCACCCACTGACCCTGCCTACTTGCCACGGACGGCCCTAAACGGCCCGGACCTACACAGAGTCGGTCCCTACACTGAATAGGTGCGACACACAAAGCACGGACAGACAAACCAGGTCAGCAACAGTCGAGCGGCGAAGTACAAAAACAGCAAACAGGAGAATAGTCGAGGTCAGATGCAGAAGGTCCGGAATACAGAGATCAGAGTAACTAAAAAGGGAGCTGAGCAACCAAGTGAACTCTAATAGTCAGCAGGGAAAAGAAAGAAACTTGCTGCTTTTTATCTAGGATCAGAGACTGGGTCCAGCAGATGATTGGACCAGCCCTGATCCCAGCAGCAAGTTCAGCTGAGAAGATCAAGCAGAGCAGTAACCCCTGCACTGCCAGGAGTCTGCCAGGAAAAGCCGGTGTGGCTGCCAAATACAACACAATTCAGACAGAGTAAAAAAAAACACAAACTCAGCGCTTCCTCGACCGCCCAGCACAGACCGAGGAGCGCAAAGTCATATTCCTGACAGTACCCTCCCACTTATGAGGGGCCACTGGACCCTCACTCAAAGGACCAGGCTTAGAGGGGTTATGGGCATGAAACTGCCGGATAAGGCGTGAGACATGTATGTCCTTACTGGCAACCCAAGTATTTTCCTGGGGAACGAATCCTTTCCACTGGACAAGATATTGGACGGAATTTTGAACTTGGCGAGAGTCCAAATTCTTGTCCACTTCAAACTCCAGCTCACCTTGGATGACCAGAGGAGCAGGGAGGATAGAGATGGAGGATAGAGATACCGACTTTTATACAGCTCTCACTGTGTAATCCTTTGTTCTTTGCTCTCTGCTGGCTAATCTACCACCTCCCCCCTCCACTATCCATAGGTTAGACAGGGCTCACTGATGTAAAAGAGTCAAGATTTCCTGATAACGAGCAATGAATGAGAGAGAGAAGGGAAGGGGGGTGGACCTGGGGAAAGTTTTTTTAAATGCAGATAATGGCATATTTGCCTAATAAACCCAATTACAAAGTTCCTTAACCCCTTCCTGTATCAGGGCTTAACTGTATGTCCTGATGCGGGAGAGGCGGTTCAGAGGGAGGCCCAGCTCTTAACTGCCACGATACTGGGTGCTATGTGCAGCCCAGGACCACGGCAATTAGCGGGCACAGTCCGATCGCCGCGCCCGCTAACTATACATTTGAATGCAGCTGTCAAAACTAACAAATCTCTTTACTTGCTATACCCAGTAATCAGAAACTGGTATCTATGAGAGAGCCCATCTCTCCCCCAGGTACTGTCTTGCCATTGGTCACCCCTCACCAAATTCACTTTTCTGAGATAAAATTTGACCTAGCATGAACTCTTATCCCTTCCTTTGCTGCCCATTCCTTCATGTTAACCTCTCCATAATGGTCCGGGGTCAACCAGACGGTGAGGCCTGAGCTTGGCCCCACCAAACTGTCCCATCCTACGTGCTTTCAGACAGCCCTACACGGCTACAGGCAACTGGGCCGCAATCCCTAACCTGCACTAAAAGCGTAAAACAGAAAACAAACACAAGACAGACGAACAACAAGGGATGGTCTTACGGTCCAGAATTAAACCAAAGGTACAATGTGGTACATACTCAGAGGTGAGAGGTACAAGAGCTTAGATCAAAATACAAAGGTGGAGAATCAATTAGCAGGGCAGGAGTTGAGCTGTGTTTAGACAGTGTTCAGACTGGTGCAAATGAAACATAGAATATGAATACTAAATCATGGCAAAGAGCAAAGTCTCGGCCGTATACATAGCAAGAGCCTGTATGTGTTTGCAGTGGCTCTATTTCTGTATGTTATGGGGCAATTTTCTTTGCCATGTAATGTACCCACTCCTCTCCCTCACTAAGAACACACTGACTGGCCGACTAGCTCCTACTCATTGCTGTGCCAGCTGCAGAAGCTTGGTGACTAGAGATGAGCGAACCAGGTTTGGGTTTGAGTCGATCCGAACCCGAACGTTCGGTATTTGATTAGCTGGGGCTGCTGAACTTGGATAAAGCTCTAAGGTTGTCTGGAAAGCATGGATACAGCCAATGACTATATCCATGATTTCCACATAGCCTTAGGGCTTTATTCAACTTCAGCAGCCACCGTTAATCAAATGCTGAAAGTTCGGGTTCGGATCGACTCGAGCATGCTCAAGGTTCGCTCATCTCTATCAGTGACACATCCAGTTTCTGTGAAGATCATATTGCAAAATAGCCAATTAGCCTGTCTCCCTCCGACATCATCCCTGTGCTGCCTCTTTATTGGCTCTGGAAAAGGTATTGTGGGGCAGATTGCAATGCATTATGGTCATGCCTGTCAGTGGTTGCCTAGTGTCTTCCATCTCAATGCCACGTGCTCTCAATGTATTTTAATAGCAGCCGCCATTTTGGTTGCATTACCTAAAACAAATCCCCAAAATCTTTGGTTTTGTAGAAATTTCAGATCAATTTTTATCCTAAATGAATTTATTATCTCAGCGCTATTTGGAATAATAATGCAGTTTATGTTTTTATTTGTGTGTGTGTAATGGAAATGAATATGCATATGGGTTCATAGTAAACGTTTGAAGCTAGATCACAATTGTTACTTACTGATAAGTTGTTTGATTTATCTCTGAATAAGCCTTAAATATTAACTTGGGAAATTAACCCTGATAGTAAGTTTTCCATAAAATATATTTTTATAGCTACTGTGCAACAAAGGCATAGTTGTAATCAAAAGCATCATTCTAATTCAATTATCTATTTTGTATTATGTACGTGTACAAAATAATGAAATTTGCAAATTGTTCTTTGATTTAATTTTTTATGACGTGCCAGATGCCAGGCTCTTGAACCAGTATACATGATGCATGCATTGCTGTATATTTCATCAACACATGTTTCCTTTAACAAATATGTTCAAGCAAATGTTTCTTTGTGTTCATCATTATAATTAGAAGAATTCTTTTTTTTTTTCACAATAGAAGTTTTAGTTCTTCATATTGAAATTTTATTCTTTTAAATAGTCTAATAAAACCAAAGCAGCAAAATTGTATTATTGCCTGCCATAGTGTCCATAATTCACATACCCACATGCACACACCGGCATGCACACACGCATGCATACACGCACACATACATGCACACATACATACAGGCACACATAGACACATATATACAAACATGCACTCATCCACATGCATACATACACGTGTCCATTTTTCAAACAGTTAGGGGTTCACTTCTGGACACAGCGCTGAAGCAACTGTTACCAAATAAAGATACAAACATCATGTTTTCTGGGGATTTTTAATAAGAAAAATAACATATACTTATCTTCCTGCCCCCCACCACCATAGGACAGAAAAGAATGCACTAAACCAAAACATGCAGTACAGATATTCAAGTCCTATACTTCTGATGTGTATATCACATCTGTCTTATCCCGAGAGACTAAAATACCTGGAGTGCTATATACCCAATTTCTATACTTGGACCCTTCTGATTGAAAGTGTGTATATCACATCCGTCTTATCCTGAGAGACTAAAATACCTGGTTCAGGTGTATAGCATTATATCTTTAAAAAAGTGCTCCTGCCTGGCCTCCATGTTGACTACTGCTGGTCCTGTACTGGCCTCAAATGACTATTGCTGGACCTCCACTGGCCTCCAATGACTACTGCTGCTCCTTCACTGCATTTGTCACCTTTTTCCTGCATAGAGCCTGTAATGGTGAGTATCCTGCATAGACCCTGTAATTGTGAATTTCCTGCATAGACCCTGTAATGGTGAGTTTCCTGCATAGACCCTGTAATGGTGAGTTTCCTGCATAGACCCTGTAATGGTGAGATTCCTGCATAGACCCTGTAATGGTGAATTTCCTGCATAGACCCTGTAATGGTGAGTTTTCTGCATAGACCCTGTAATGGTGAGTTTCCTGCATAGACCCTGTAATGGTGAGATTCCTGCATAGACCCTGTAATGGTGAATTTCCTGCATAGACCCTGCAATGTTGAATTTCCTGCTTAGACCCTGTAATGGTGAATATTGAAGTCTAAAAAAAAAATTTACTTTGAGATATCGAAAAGATAATGATGTTACTGACATGTAGAGCCCTAAATTCAACCAAATACACTACCCCCGTATCATATAGATGCTTTAAATTATGAAATCCGAAGAAATCCGAAATTCGGTCAGACCGAACTTTGCGAATAAATCTGAAAGACCGGTCGGACCGAACTTTTGAAAAGTTCGCTCATCTCTAGTGTTGATGTATAACTTGGATATGCCTTTGTTGGGTCAACAGTCTAATCCAGTAAGCATATTTTGGCTGTGATGTTCTATCCTGGGGATCATATTTCACATCTGCTTCCCCCACAAGGGTCACTGTACCCACTACCCAGTCTTTGTACTTTACAACAATATATCTATTTTGAGCATATGTATACTTATCTGGATATTGTATCTTTCCTAGTATAGTTTTTGCTCACTAGTACATGACAGACTAGACAGGGTGGTGTGTAATAGTGAGATAGGCAGCGCCCCTTTATCTGTAGGGCAAGGTTAGGAGACAGGGTTAGGGTCCGGAGCGGGGGTCACCCTTTTAAGGCTGGGTTCACACTACGTATATTTCAGTCAGTATTGTGGTCCTCATATTGCAACCAAAACCAGGAGTGGATTGAAAACACAGAAAGGCTCTGTTCACACAATGTTGAAATTGAGTGGATGGCAAATAATTGCTGTTATTTTAAAACAACGGCTGTTATATTGAAATAATGGCATTTATTTACTGTTATATGGCGGCCATCCACTCAATTTCAACATTGTGTGAACAGAGCCTTTCTGTGTTTTTAATCCACTCCTGGTTTTGGTTGCAATATGAGGACCACAATACTGACTGAAATATACGTAGTGTGAATCCAGCCTAAGGGTACAAACCCACTTGGCGGGTCTGCAGCGAGTCTCCTTGCTGCGTTTTTGCAGCGAGACTCGCTGCAGATCCCAGCCCTATACTTTCATTAGCAGAGAAACTCGCAGCAGGGATGTACATCCCTGCTGTGATTTTGTCTGCAGCCCGCCCCATTAACCCCCTAGCCGCCGGACATTATACATTACCGGGTCCCCGTTCCTGCTTGCTTTGGGGCTCCCGGTGTCTTCACGGCCCGCCTGGCCAATCAGTGCGCTGCGGCAGGGGCGATCGTGCGGCCGGGGGCTGCGGGGGGCGATCGTGCGGCCGGGGGCTGCGGGGGGCTATCGGGGCTGCGGGGGGGTGCGGGGCGGCCGGGGGCTGCGGGGGGCCATCGTGCGGCCGGGGGCTGCGGGGGGCTATCGGGGCTGCAGGGGGGTGCGGGGCGGCCGGGGGCTGCGGGGGGCCATCGTGCGGCCGGGGGCTGCGGGGGGCGATCGTGCGGCCGGGGACTGGGGGCGATCGGGGCTGCAGGGGGGTGCGGGGGACGATCATGCGGCCGGGGGCTGCGGGGGGCGATCATGCGGCCAGGGGCTGGGGGCGATCGGGGCTGCAGAGGGGGGGGGCGGCCAGGATATACATTACCAGGTCCCCGCTCCTGCTTGCTTCGGCGGCTCCCGACACGTTCCGCCCGGCCAATCAGTGCGCTGCCCCGCCGCAGCGCACTGATTGGCCGGGCGGGCCGTGAAGACACCGGGAGCCCCGAAGCAAGCAGGAACGGGGACCCGGTAATGTATAATGTCCGGCGGCTAGGGGGTTAATGGGGCGGGCTGCAGACAAAATCGCAGCAGGGATGTACATCCCTGCTGCGAGTTTCTCTGCTAATAAAAGTATGGGGCTGGGATCTGCAGCGAGTCTCGCTGCAAAAACGCAGCAAGGAGACTCGCTGCAGACCCGCCAAGTGGGTTTGTAGCCTAAAGGTGTATACTCCGCCTAGGGCAGGTTTAGCCTAGAATAGGGCATATAGGACCCACTGACCCATATCTGCTCATAGCTTCCCTGAGTCAACAGGTAACAATTTCACCTTTAACATAGGGTTACCCGAGTGTAGGCATATAGTTTTTTGATTATATACCCCATTGGGGTTTGGTATTCATGGCGATTGTCTGTTTATCATAGACTTTATCGTTATCGTTGGATTTTATACTTTATTCTTGGAGTACTGACAAGAGTCATTTTAAGGTTAAATCATAATAAGTGTTAAGATTTAATTTCCATTTCTGTGAAGTGATTTATTAAAAAATGCAGCACTGCCACAGTGAATCTAAGTTAAAAGTAGCAAAAAAAAGCAAAAAATGCAAAAATTGTGCAAGCATATTCACCTGGTACTGACCAGACGTAGGCCTGCACCTGCTTTTAAAAAAGTCGCAAATGATAAATTAGTTGCTAATCCCGGTGTCAGGACTGTGTGCTGGCGCTCATCGGTTCGGGCTGTGCGGCCGAGAAGGCACTGAGTTGGTGCAGTTCCAGAACCCTTTCTGAACATTTTATTTCAGGTTTGTTCAGGCCCACCCGACTTGCTTGTTATGCCTTGGGAAGACAATTCCTCTGCAAATATGTAATCCTATTGAAACTGACAGGAGAGGAATCACAGCGGATTTTTCTGCCAATTAGCAGCATGAAATCCACTGCAATTCTGTTACGTGTGAAGCTACCCTTAATATAGTTTCTTCTAAATTTTCAGCATCATATCCCGTTCGTAAAAATTTCCCTTTGAAATTCTTTGCTTCTGTTTGGTAATCGCCTATATCTGTACAATTTCTCCTTAATCTCAGGAACTGACCTTTAGGTTTATTTAATAGTCATAATAGTAGATGGCAGCGGATACATAACTGTTGCTGTCGGTGGGTTTGTGGTAGGTTATTGTGCAAATATTTCCAGGACTTTTATGGAAGATCTTCTGTACATGGGCGTAAAAAGGTTAAACTTGTTCTTATCTAAATATTCTTGGGCCAGTCCCCGTCTCTTTTTTCATATAAAAACCGCATAATCAACCAAGTACCCCAGATGAGAAGATAACATAATCCTCCCATCTACCAATGTACAGATTTGAATAAATTTGTGCAAACCTCGTCCCCATTGCTGTCCCCAATGTCTGCAAATAAAAAACTCCATCATATAAAAAATAACTGTTAATTAAAATAAACTCAATACAATTTCCAATAAAATCTACCTGCTCTTTCAGATATTTTCTGGATTTCAATAAAAAAATGTTCAGTGCCCTCACGTCCCCCTGTTTCTGCAACTATATTATTTTGGTGGAGGTATTTTGGCAACGCATATCTTTGTACGCCCTTTGTATTTTTTTTAATTAAATTTGTTAAACCAAATCTTGCATAAGCCTTTCCCATGCAAACGGGTTAATATGGGCAGATTGATAGATTGATGTACCCCTTTTATTATCTGAGGTCAGATTATTGAGATATTAGCTAGATTTGTTTTGAGCTAATGAGTTTCCTTGGTGTACTGGTGGGGGTCCCAGCACCCTGAGTGCACCGCTTTCCCAGTCTGCTGATGATGACTCTTCATAAATATGTGCTCGGACCGGACGGAAGTACTGTACCAGAGAGGTGCATTAGCATAAAACAAATGTAGCTAATGACTCAGGAACTGAACCTCGGACTAATATAAAGGTCACATTGTTGTATTGAACACAGCATGGGCAAAGTTTTGCTAGATTAGTTTTTAAGGGGAACTCCAGATAAAAAAGATTTAACCCTGCTCAGTCCCCACTCACAATCTAAACTGGTAGATTTGTCTGCAGCACATTCTGACTCCCTGAAGCTGATGAAAATCCTCACTGCCTGCTCCACTCTGTCTCCACTCCTCTGTCCTCCTCCTCCCTTCTGAGACACAGGTTCTCTGTAACACCTCATCTGTAACCCCACCCACCATTGACATCACACAGTGATTACCTGACCAAGGGGCGAGAAACTGAGTAGTAGAGGGCAAAGATGTGAGATTAGGTAACAGGGGTTCCACATCAAGGTTGCACCCCCTGTGATTGATATGAACAGTGTCTAAATGCAGAGTAGATAACTTGAAAACTGGATGCTATGCCAGATTACAAACCTAATCAGTCTCTTTATGGAAATAAAAACAAAAGTCCACGTTTCGTTGTAGTTGTTGGGTAAGAGAACCCACAGAACTGTTCCAACTTGGGATACATGCAATTAGAAAGATCCACTGTTAATCTGTATATGAATGATTGATAGGAAACAATCATGTGACTACTAAATGGACACCCGAGGATTCTGCAGCTAGTGGGGATCAAAGACACACATCGGAATTCGGCAGACAAGGTTTAATATGCCGGACAGGACACCTGCACCCCTTGTCTTCTGGAATGTAGACAATCAACCTTAGATGAGGAGATCCCCCTAGATCCTTGTAGACTCATCGGTAAGCCCCTCCAGGCACATACACAGAAATGCTTTCCACTATGCGTACCATGTGAACACCTCCTGTTTGCATGTTAAGCACGGTAAGCAAAAAACGTTGCCAAATAATTGAAAACAGAGCAGTGTCCTTCCTCAGGGAATATAGTGAGTTCCTTGCCTAAAAGAAGATAAATCTAAATCAAAATATTAAAAATACAATTATATATATTTGTATTTTTTATGTATATATTATACAAAACTATTTCATAAATTGCAACTCAAGTAGAAGTGGACAACGTTGAATACAAAGTTAGTGGAAATATATTTAGATAGGTTCATCTCCACTTGCCTTATTCTGTCTTCTTCTTTTTAGAGTTGCAACAATATTGTACTATATGTATATAACTAATTGTATCTTTTATGTTTTGATTAAGATATACTCTTTTTGGGCAAGGAACTCACCACAATCCCCAAGGAAGGATACTGCTGTGTTTCTGATTATTGGCACACAAGTTTGTAGCTATCCAAGTCACCATTACTAATTCAAGACGCAAGCAGGAGGTGCTCACATGCTAGGAAACATCTCTGTATATGGGAATGGAGAGGCTTACAGATGCAGGCTGAGGCTATGTTTACGGTTCAGGGAAGAAAAAGAGTGCTGCACCTCACACCTATGGCTGATACTAGTGCCCCTAGGCTAAATAAAAAACACATCAGAATTTTGTGTATGAATTGATCAAGCCATACTGCCCCATGTACCTCGTGCCGGTATCTGATACACATGGGTCCCTACACTAAGTCCACACCGTGCCAGTCAGTGGCCACCAACCCCGCAGGCACGCACAGTCAGGGAACGGGGGCCATGGAACGGCCCTGCGACCCCCATGCCACAGGACCAGACCCAAAAACACCACACCAGAACCCGGCCAGCACCGCCGGCGGAGAAGGTCGCCCCAAACAGCACAAGTCTGGATGAGGTATTGCACTCACCATAGCTGCTACAGACAGAATGGGAAAAAACAGGAGGGATTAAAACCATGTGCACTCAGGTGTCTCCTGCTAATTGCGGTCATGTGGGTCTCACCAGGAGGAGTGCAAAAACACGGAGAAAAGAGAGAAACAAAATGCGGTACAGAGGACCTGCGCGGTGGTACACGGGGCAATATGGCTTGCTCAATTCATATACAGACACTCTGGTGTTGATTTTTAATATAGGCCTAGCGGCATTAGTATCAGCCATAGATGGGATGTGCAGCCGTTCCACTCTCTCCAGTTCGTGTTTTACAGTTCTCCCTCTCTGAACAGCTAGCACTCCTTTATAAGACCCACATGACCAAAATTAACAGGATATGCCTGTGCTCACATGTCTGGACCCTATGTTTTCCCCATTCTGTGAGAGCAGCAATGGTAAGTGTAATACCATATCCATACTTGTGTCGTTTGGGGGCAGCCTTCCCCGCCGGTGGTGCTGGCTGGGTTTTGGTGGGGCCTTTTGGGTCTGGTCCTGTGACATTGGGGTTGCAGGGCCGTTCCATGGCCTCCCTTCCCTGCACGTGCACGCTCTGCGGGGTTGGCGGTCGCTGACCGACACGGTGTGGAGTTAGCGTAGGGACCCGTGTGGACCAGAGGACCTGCGCGGTGGTACACGGGGCAATATGGCTTGATCAATTCATATACAGACACTCTGGTGTTGATTTTTAATATAGGCCTAGCGGCATTAGTATCAGCCATAGATGGGATGTGCAGCAGTTCCATTCTCTCCAGTTCGTGAGGCTATGTTTACATGTAGTATGAGACCTAGCGTTCTGTGACCTGGCCGGGTCCCGGAGCGGCCGGTACTGCAGAGTTCTCCCTACTGCACACTATGGAGCGCATGGCCGGAGCCACACGCTTCATAGTGTGCACTGACAGGCTTTTCAGTGGCCACTATACACTGAATAGCGGCCGCAGAAAACTGTCATGTCAGTTTTCTACGGTGCCGCAAGAAATCCTGGCCAGAGCGTATACTATGTGTATATGCACTGGCCGGGATTCCATAGAGGCCAGGTAGCGTACATTTTCGTATTAATTATGGTCGTTGTTGCAATCGGCAACAATGGCCGTACTTTAACAAAAATATACGTTTTGTGAACATGGCCTGAGTCTGTATAGATCTGGGGCCATCTCCCTGTCCAGAGTTGATTGTCTATGGTCCAGATGACAGGGGGTGTAGATGTTCTGTTCAGGACATTAAACTTCGTCTGCTGAATTCAGATGATAAGTCTTTGATCCACACAATTTGCGTAATCCTCAGAGTATTTTAACAATAGCTGCCATGGTGACATGGTCTTAAGGAGTCGCATGATTCGATGATTACAACCAAATATGGACATTTGTTTTTCCTTCTTATTAGACTGATTATGTTTGTATTCTGGCATCGGAGCCAGTTTTGAATCTGACCACTCAGCCCTTAGACAATATGCACCTCATCACAGAGGAGGGACCCTTGATGTGGAGCCCCCGTGACCTAATCACATCAATTATAGGGGGTGGTACTTTGATGTGGAGCCTCACATCTGATTGTAATTAACATGTCACTAAGCACCAATTTTTTTTATTTTTTGCCGCTTATAGAAAGGATGTTCTAGAGCTGGAAAAGGTACAAAGGCGGCAACCAAACTAATAAGGCGAATGGAGTATCATAGTTATGAGTATAGATGAAGGGAGTTAAATTTGTTTAGTCTTGAGAAGAGACATTTAAGGGGAGATACTGTATGATTAATTTATTTAAATATATAAATTGTCCCTAGAGGAAATATGGGGAAAAGATGTTCCAGGTAAAACCCCCTCAGAAGACAAGGGGGCACTGCCTCCGCTTGGAGAAAAAAGTATCAATCCCTCGAGGTGACAAGATTTATCCACCATGAGAACAGTTAATATGTGGAACAGTCACCCCATCCTCCCCCTTCCCTTCATCCATCCCCTCCTTGATTGATATCACTTCTCGCTGAATCGCCCAAACTATTAAATTATTGCATTCCTGATCTCGCACTGTAAACGGCGTGAGCACAAAAAAAAAAGGAAAATTGCAGATTTTTTTGGCACAAAAATTTAAAATTAAAAGTGATCAAACAGTGGCATATATACGCAAGTGAGGTACCGATAGAAAGTACAGATCATGACACAAAAAATGACGCATCAAATAGCCCCATGGATAAAAAAAACCCAGTGGTATAAGGATTAGAAAAGAGCTATTTTAATTAATTTAATTAATTTTTATTTAATTAATACATTAATTCATTTTTAAAAAGTTAAAATTTTTTATAGCCGTAAAATAAAATAAAAGTTAAATAAGTTGCCTATCGCTGTAACCATACTGACTTGAGGAACATAAGAAAAAAAGAACCTATACAAAGTAAAAAAAAAAAAAAATAATAATTGCACATTTTTTTAGGTTGTGCAGGATATTTTATGGAAAAATTAAGTGTGTCATTATAAAGTACAAATAGTGTCGCAAAAACTAAGATCATATGGGTCTGTGGGTGAAAAAATGCAAGCACTATGGCCTTTTAAACACGGGGAGGAAAAACGGAAGTGCAAAAATGAAAATTCTAATTCTGGACAACCCCTTTAATGCATGTGCCTCACATGTTGCTGATACTATCAGGTCGCAGGCAGCACATCGACACTATTAGGCTATGTTCCCATGGCGTTCTTTTTTAAAAAAAGAATGGACTCTGATTGAAATGAAATAAGCTTCCACTCTTTTCTGCATTAGCAGAATTCAATGCATTGCCGTCCGCTGTGTTTCAACATCAATATTTTAACTCCCGTTCAAAAGACTATTTTATACATTCTCTTTATAATAAAGCTATACTTACCTGTATCCAGGTCCAGTCTCCTGAAGCTTTTTGCTCTTGTGCTGGTTGAAAAAAAATAGACTAAACACAGGAAGTCCTGATCCTCTGCGCTCACAGAGAAGGCAGTCATGTGGTTGATGGACGCATTGAGCTGTAACACTCTTTACTGGCCGGGGTTTTCTGTGTTTAGTCTCTTAAAAAGCTTCATGAGACTTTACCTGGATAAAAGTAAGTATAGCTTTTTTATAAAACATGGGAGCCAAAAAATAAAAATGAATGTAAATTGCAAACCCTGCTGAATAAGATTTTGAAAGTTAGAACGACATGTAAAGAGGGGGTAATCCTCACAAACAGTTGCAGGAAGGTGATGCCACATGGAGGCACCTATTGAAAAGCATTCTTCACCAATAACTGACTCTATTCAGTGCAACTTAATCCATAATCAATACAATACAGGCACCGCTGTTTCTTGTGATTCCGATGAATATATAATCACAAATTGCATTAACATTGAAACCAGAGTGTGCTGACACCAGGGTGGTGCTACACGTATATTATAAGAAGTCTAAGCTGTGATGTGTGAGATGGCAGATGCCCTGAGGCCTGTGGTGTGGTCTGGTAGAATCATTCCACTGTTAAAGTGGTCTGGATGGAACATGGAGGGACTGGTGTAGGCTTCAATGTAATGCATACAATGTGAAGGTAAGACTGTATAGAGAAGAAGAGGTCTCTGTACTAAATCATAGAAAATCAAGGAAACTCTTACATAGAAAACCTAAATAACCTCAAAGTAATACATACAATATATTCTTAATTCAAATCTTTCTTAAATTAATATGCTAAGGATGCTAAAAACATAAACACATAGGACAGTTCACTCAGGACATTTAAAAACAAACTAGAGGGGTATAACAATATTCATAGTAAAGGACAGAAGGACAATGTCTTCTTATGCAAAATAACGGCCGTTTTTTACTTTTTTTTTTAATTTTTTTACAATGATGCCCATCAGTAATTGTTATTTTTTTATGATAAGATTGTAGTTCTTTTTATTTGAGTTCCTGAATCCTGACAACCAGCTGACAACTGGAAGCAGCTGCTAGAACACATCTTTAAATTTAATTTAAAAAAAAAGTTTACATAAGAAAGTTCTTTAACAGTTTTGTTACAGTCTCCGATATTAATTTGTATATTGTCAAATGCCAGAAATAAGCAATTATCGCAAGTCTCGTGAAAAAATATTACTTTTTGGCTGCCTTACAGATCATATATTACTGGTACCTTGATGTACCGTATTATTAAACCTGATTGCAGAATGTTAGCTTGTCCCTTCTTCGAGCCACAGCTGTTTCCCTATTAAATACTCCCCCATCTGTCTCTCCTTTTATAAAGCTGGAGGCAGTATAGCATAAGTAGTGAAGCAATTCAGTGCTATTTTGGATAAACATAACTGAAACTTGAACATTTGCCATCTTTGATGTTTAAATGCTGTATAGAGGGCTGTCAAAAACAAGTACATGTTTGAATTACAAGAATCAAATTGTGATTAGCTTTATATTCTAAATTATTTTTACATTAGCTGTCTGCAACACTATTTTATTTACTAACCACTAAGCTGTTTTTGCTATTTTCTTATAATTTGGTACCTGTGCCGGCAAATTGTTATAGCTAGTTGGTAATGTTAGCATTCTGCGCTGTGGGTGACTATGTGCAGGCAATGCTTCACATGGCAGGTAGGAAGGTACAGTTTGTGAATGCATTTCACTGGAAGAATTATCAACACAGCCTCACGGGTTTATTGAGATTGACCCTCAACGTTAATAACATTAGCCAAAGGTGTCCTGTGGCTGAGAACAAGTAGAAGATGAAAAGTGACGCCAGAGGCTGACACTATAACAGATGGGCTCCCTATGCCACACTTTTGACACTATGTTGAGTTCATGCTCTGATGAAGTTAGGATTTTCAGAGGGCAAATATATTATAATTCTCATTATTAGTGGTATATACATTGTATCCATATAATTGTAAAGGTTGCAACTACAATTAATATTTTCAGTAGCCTTCACTTACAAAGACTGAAAATAATATGAACACAATTAAAATTCCTTGCAACACAGTAGAAATTAATTACTATTTTTTATTCTAAGACACTTAGAAAAATTACCTGGAGAAAATACACTGTAGATGCATGTATGCAGTATGGATGCCTAACTGCGGGTCTACAGTCCCAAATTAGTGATAGTAGTGATCTGTAATACTGTCTGTTGAATTATTAGATCCTTGATCAGGCCAGGACTTTTGCTGTAATACAAAGGAAATATTTCATAGGGAAATTCAACCCCCAAGTTGTCTTAGGTCTAAGAGGTCTTTTACATGGACCGATTATCTGCAGGGTGTGTTGCTAGAAAAGCTCCTGTGACCATTAATCGGCCCGTGTAAAAGTAACCTGCTTCAAAATCTATCCTCATCGGCCACACATCTTCCTGCATAAACAGGGGAGGTGAGGCAGATAACGATTAAGACAAACTGACAGCACAGATATGTATATAGGATATACTTTACAAATAGGATTTACATACTGTACATACGTGCTGTCAGTTTCTAGATCACACAGCAGTACATACTTACTTTATGATCACTATAAATGAATAGTGATCGGCTAATCGGTTAAATTGACTGACCAGACCCAGTCCCAAGGAGAGGCTGAAAAGTGCTTTAAGGGAATCTGTCAGTACCCTGCCCCTGCCTGAGGTGTTAACAGTATGTTGTAGTTGGTATTGCCATTGTGACCATGTTACCTTTTAGTCATTTATCCGTGGAGTGGATTATGTACAATCTTGGGTCTCCTACTGTAATGAAGAGTCAAAGAGGAGTTGTGGCATGGCGTTTGTGCCGCACTCTGGCACGCCTCACCACTTCTTTGTCCTCTCTCATGAATAATCTCTGCTGCCCAGCCTCCTGCTCTTTCACGCTGTCAGCCAGTGTCTCTGAGTGTTTATTCCAGACATAAACTGACTACATATCTCCAAATCTAACTGTGTTGGAGCTGTGGTCTGGTGGTAAATCACCTGTCTAGAGGCCAATAACAGTTTTTTTTCCAGGGTTTGATTCCCCTGATGGAAATGAAATATAGTTGTTTATCTTTTCAGTTTTCTCATCTGACATGATCATGCCTGAAAAGGCATCAGTGCAACACGCTGCGGCGAAGATTTGACCTCTGCGCCAAAGACTGCGCTTTTGGCCTTAAAGTGTCACTGTCCTTAAAATTTTTATTGCAGAAATCAATAGTCCAGGTCATTTTAAGAAACTTTGTAATTGGGTTTATTAGCTGAAAAATAAATGTTAATCATGAAAAAGCAGTTTGAAGCCCTCCCCCTTGTCTTCATGGTTTTCCAATAGAAAGAGAAAGTAAAAGCAGCAAAACAGGACAACAAAGAGTTAATTTACATTCAAATCGCAGGCTCTCTCCTCTGACAGTCACCATGGACCTCTCTGCCCTCTAATTAGGGCTCTGAATAGCTCCCCTGCTGAGCAATCCTTTGTTCTCGCTCTCAGCTGCTTGCTAATCTCGCTCCTTCCCCCTCCCCCCTCCCCTCTTCATAGACAAGACAGATCCGACTGAAAAAACAGTCGAGATTTCCTGATTCTGAGGAGTGGACAGCAGAAAGGAGAGGAGGGAAGGACCTGGGGAAAGGCTTTTTACATGCAGATAATGGCATATTTGGCTAATAAACCCAATTACAAAGTTTCTTAAAATCGCCTGATTTCTGAAAAAAAAAATGTTAACGACAGTGACTCTTTAACCCCTTAACGACATCAGGTGTAAATTTACGCCCCCGCGCCCTGGTACTTAGCGCAAATGGGCGTAAATTTACGCCCGATGTTTCCCCGATCGCTGTGTGTTCACACACAGCGATCGGGGAAGATAGCCTGCTATAATGTATAGCAGGCCCTCTCTGCTCGTCGGCACGGGGGGGGTTAACCCCCCCCCCCCCCGTGCCGACGATCGCTGCTATAGGCTGATCAATACAGATGAAGCTGAAAACAGCTTTCCGGGTCATTAGTGTCATTCGCCATTAGTGTCCCCACCAAAGATGGCGCCGGTGCCACCCCCACGATCGCCGTGATAGGCCGGCCAGTACCGGCCGGCCCATCACGGCGATCTAAGAGTTAAAAAAGTGTCCGGCCGGGTTCTGCACCCCTCAGTTAGGTAGCTGAGGGGTGCAGAACAGGTGTGGGTATAGTGTAGTGCACTAAACTCACCTGATCCCGGCATCCAAGCGAAGATCAGCGGTCCCGCGCGTCCTCTTCTCCTCGTCGCCGCCACTTCCGGGTTCGGTCGGTCTTCCTCGGAAATCCTCGGCTCTTCGGGCTTTTCCGTCGCCCCCATATTCGGCGGTCTTCGGCAGCTCCACTCTACTGCCCCCTAGCGGCTGTTCAGTGTTTTTTATACACTGATCATTTGCTTTGGGGTAAAAAGAGTTTTGTTTTTTTTTATGCGCCCTAACGCCGCTGAGTGCTGAACAGCATCACACGTAAGTGCACCGCTGATCAGCAACTCCTCCTTTGTGGCGTAGGGGCACTTTTTCCCCCAATATCCTACCGCCACTGGCTTCTGATAAGTGCCGCACATAAGTGCAGCATTTATCAGCAACTCCTTTTTGGTGTAGGTTTTTTCCCCCTTACTGTTAAAAAAAAAAAGTATAAAACACTACACTACACAAAATAAAGTTTTACACTGCACCACTACACATTTGCATACCCCATATACCAATCCCCATAAAAAAATGGCCCCCAGGGTGTTTTCGGCGTCGGACGCATACGTTATTATTGCCTCCGACACCGAAACAGCCAGTGAGGATGAATGGAGAGATAATTTTTTCCTCCATTCATCCTCATCCTCATCATCCAGTGACGTGTCTGGGGGTAGCATAGTGTACACTGCCCCCCAGACACTTCTTTTTCGCCAGTACCATCCCAATAAGAGATGCCGGTATGGCGTGAAATTCTACAAACTCTGTGAGAGTACCTCAGGGTACACTTACAGATATAGGCTAGGTTCACACTATGTATCTGTGCGGCTGTATTGCGGGCGGTAAATCATCGGCCGGATTTTTCCGGTTCATGCGTACGCTGGAAAGTATACGATATACGGCTGCACAGTGCACACTATGTATGAATCTACGGTCCTATCGTAAACGGACCCGTAAAAAATGAACAAGACCATTGTTTGCGGCTGGAAATGTGCAAATTCTCGGCCGTGGATTGACAGGTGGTCCGTACGGAGTATTTAAAAAATAGTCCGAATGCCGAATGCCGATGCCTCTAATAGTTAATATATTAAATTAATAAAACACATTTTCGTTGTAATAAAATCCCTTTCATTGTTCAATAATTAAATTTAAACAAATCCATCATTTTGCAATTAAATATACTGTTAAAATAAATATATATATAAATAAATGTATATTTATATATATATATTTATTTTTCGACAGTATATTTAATTGCACAATAATGGATTCAATTAAATTAAATAATTGAACAACTAAACTGATTTTATTACAACGAAAATGTGTTTTATTAATTAAATATTAATGAGTACAGGAAGCTCCATTAAGCCGTTAATTGATATTGCCGGCAATAGAGCATTCTGTACTAATCATCACTTTACTTTAATTAAAACATCAAATGTTTCTTCTAATTATGTTATCACAATAACATTATTAGAAAAAACATTTAGAATTATATGTGCGCTCAGCTGATTGGCTGATCGGCTGAGCGCACATATAAAGAGCCGGTCCGCAGTACAGTGACTTCATTGTGCTGCAGACCAGCGAAGAGGACACATCGGGGTGAGTATAGAGCTCTCCCCACCCCCTCCCCAGCACTGCACCCATCCCAGCAAGGAACGGGGGTCACTTAACCCCTTCCTTGCTGGGATGGGTGCAGTCTGACATCAGTCTGGCCCCCAAGGGGTTAAGGGGGATGCAATGCATCCTCCCTTAACCCCTTGGGGGCCAGACTGTAAGCAGTGATCTGTAAAGATGCTGCATACTGTAAGGTGCACAACAACGCTCACAATGATGGGTGTTGTGCTCCTGTTTGTGTGTTTTTTGTGTGTTTCTCCCTTTTTGTTTTTCAGATATTGGTATCCTGTGGATTACGTCGGATTCCATGGACTACGACGATGACCAGCGGTTGTTTGGTGTTTTTTTTAATAAAATGGTCAATGAGGGGTGTGGGGGTGTTTTTAGTTGAATAAAAAAATGTTTTTCACTTGTGTCTTGTCTTTATTTCTTTACTTTATAGACTTAGTAGTGGAAGCCGTCTAATAGACGGAATCCATAACTAAGTCGGGGCCTAGTGTTAGCCGGTATAAAATGGCTAACACTAACCCCCCATTATTACCCCAGTACCCAATGCCACCAGGGGTACTGGGAAGAGCCGGTTGCCAGTGGTCCCGGAGCGTCAAAATTGGCGCTCCTGGACTGGGGCGGCAGCAGGCTGGTAAGATTTAGGCTGGGGAGGGCCTAAACCAATGGCTCTTCCCACCCTGGTGTCACCAGGATGCTGTCCCTTGGTTTTTAACCTGGCTGGTTATAAAAATAGGGGGGACCCTATGCGTTTTTTTAAATTATTTATTTATTTAAAAAAAACCGCATAGGGTCCCCCCTATTTTTATAACCAGCCGGGTTAAAAACCAAGCGACAGCAGCCTGGTAACACCAGGGTGGGAAGAGCCATTGGTTTAGGCCCTCCCCAGCCTAAATCTTACCAGCCTGCTGCCGCCCGGTCCAGGAGCGCCAATTTTGACGCTCCGGGACCACTGGCACCCGGCTCTTCCCAGTACCCCTGGTGGCATTGGGTACTGGGGTAATAATGGGGGGTTAGTGTTAGCCATTTTATACCGGTTAACACTAGGCCCCGACTTAGTAATGGATTCCGTCTATTAGACGGCTTCCACTACTAAGTCTATAAAGTAAAGAAATAAAGACAAGACACAAGTGGAAAATTTTTTTTTATTCAAATAAAAAAAAACCCCACACCCTTCATTGACCATTTTATTAAAAAACACCAAACAACCGCTGGTCATCGACGTAGTCCACCGAATCCGACGTAATCCACAGGATACCGATATCTGAGAACCACACAAAAAACACACAAACAGGAGCACAACACCCATCATTGTGAGCGTTGTTGTGCACCTTACAGTATGCAGCATCTTTACAGATCGCTGCTTACAGTCTGGCCCCCAAGGGGTTAAGGGAGGATGTATTGCATCCCCCTTAACCCCTTGGGGGCCAGACTGATGTCAGACTGCACCCATCCCAGCAAGGAAGGGGTTAAGTGACCCCCCCCCTTCCTTACTGGGATGGGTGCAGTGCTGGGGAGGGGGTGGGGAGATCTGTATACTCACACCGATGTGTCCTCTTCGCTGGTCCGCAGCACAATGAAGTCACTGCCGATCAGCCACTCAGCTGAGCGCACATATAATTCAAAATGTTTCTTGTAATAATGCTATTGTGATAACATAATTAGAAGACACATTTGATGTTTTAATTAAATTAAAGTGTTGATTAGTACAGAATGCTCTATTTACCGGGAATATGAATTAACCCCTTAGCGACTCATGACGTATCTAATACGTCATGGCGCAGCGTGGGGTGTTCAGAGCGGGGTCCCGCCGGGACCCCGCTCTGAACGGCGCTGATCCCGGCTGACACGTGCAGCCGGGCAGTGCCTCTGTTAGCCGGCGCGGGTCCCGTTGCCGCGCCGGCTAATTAAGCACTTCAATGCAGCTGTCAAACCTGACATCACATCCCTGGTGTCTAGTGGGTCGGATCTCCCCCCCACGATGAGATCCGTTCTTCTGGCCGTGCCGGGCCTCAGCGTCGGAATGACGCTGATCCCGGCTCGGCAATAGATTGCTATGGCCTGCAGCAGGCCATAGCAATCTATGACCGATCTCATGGATCTTTGCTGTGTATATATACAGCATTGATCTCTATGAGAGATCTTTGCTGTGTATATACAAGCCCCCCAGGGGGGCTTCTAGTCCATGTAAAAAAAAAAGTAAAAAAGTGTTTTTATTAATAAAAAATCCCCTCCCCTAATAAAAGTCCAAATCACCCCCCTTTTCCCATTTTATAAATATAAATTAATAAATAAATAAATAAACATATTTAGTATCGCCGCGCGCGTAATCGCCCGAACTATTAATTAATCACATTCCTGATCTCGCACGGTAAACGGCGTAAGCGCAAAAAAAATCCAAAGTGCAAAATTGCGCATTTTTGGTCGCATCAAATCCAGAAAAAATTTAATAAAAAGCGATCAAAAAGTCGTATATGCGCAATCAAGGTACCGGTAGAAAGAACGCATCATGGCGCAAAAACTGACACCTCACACAGCCCCATAGACCAAAGGATAAAAGCGCTATAAGCCTGGGAATGGAGCGATTTTAAGTGACATATATTTGTTAACAATGGTTTGAATTTTTTACAGGCCATCCGATACAATATAAGTTATACATGTTATATATCATAGTAATCATAACGACTTGAGGAACATGCATAACAAGTCAGTTTTACCATAGGGCAAACGGCGTAAATGCAAATCTCCCCGAAATCAAAACAAATTCGTTTTTTTTTTCAATTTGACAGCGCAAATGATTTTTTTCCGGTTTCACAACATATTTTATGGAAAAATTATGCCTGTAATTGCAAAGTACAATTGGTTTCGCAAAAAATAAGCACTCATATAAGTCTCTAGGTGAAAAAATGCAAGCGCTATGGACTTTTAAACATAAAATGGAAAAAGCAAAAGCGCAAAAACGAAAATTGGCTTGGACCTTAAGGGGTTAATGGCTTAATGGAGCTTCCTGTACTAATTAATATTTAATTAAAAAAACACAATTTTGTTGTAATAAAATCAGTTTCGTTGTTCAATAATTTAATTTAAACGAATCTATCATTGTGCAATTAAATATACTATCAAAAAATAAATATACATAAATATACATTTATTTATATATATATATTTATTTTAACAGTATATTTAATTGCAAAATGATGGATTCGTTTAAATTTTATTATTGAACAACAAAAGGATCTTTATTACAACGAAAATGTGTTTTATTAATTAAATATATTAACCATGAGAGGCATCGGCATTACTGCAGAGGATCGCAAACCCCGGTAATAGCGATTCATGTAAACTGTTTCCCTGCTTTCCCAGATGCATCCAGAGGTGTTTGCATCACTTTCTAAAGATTTTATTTGTTATTTTTAGTTGAACCAGATTTCCAAGTAAATGACCGTATGTTTTCAGCCGCATGTCTATTTTTTCCCTCGGCCGTAGTTTCAGCCGCACATGTCCAGCCGCGTAAAAAATACAGCCGCACAGATACATAGTGTGAACATAGCCTAAAAATATCTGATTTTGAAATTTTACTGAAAATTTGGAAAATTGATGCTAATGTTTTAAGCTTTCTATTGTCTAAAAAAATGAAAGAGAGTTTAATAAATGCCGCCATCATAAAGTAGACATATTGCTAATGCTAATGAGGCAATATGGTTTGGCCAAATTATATACTAACTTCTGATGTTGGTTTTAAATGTAGCTGAATAAGCTTTCTTGTCAGCCATGGGTGCGATGTGCAGCCATTTCTGTCTTTTTGGCTTGTGCATATTGCTAATGCTATTTGATGTATAATTTATGTGGCATAACCATTTTCTGTATAAGCAGAAAAGTTCCAAAGTTGGAAAAATGCATTTTTTCACATTTTTTCACGTTATTTTGTTTTTTTTTCATAAAGATTTGTTATAAGTATCGACTCCAATTTACCAGAAATGTAAAGTACCATATGTCACGAGAAAACATTCTCAGAATCAGCCGGATAGGTTAAAGCATCCCAAAGTTATTAATGGATAAAGTGACACAGGTCATATTCATAAAATTTGTCTCTGTCCTTAAAGAGAACCAATCACCTGATATTAACTGTCCCTATAATAAAAGATTTTCTCTCCCTAAGTCTATTCTTGAAGATACAGACTGCCTGTGCAGTCTGTATCTTATGCTTTTACCTAATCCTGTATAGCGGAGAAGTAAGGCTGGGGGCGGCCATCTTGATGACGTCACAGTGGTGCGTTCCAGCGCTGAAACGCAAGGGACGTAATCAAGATGGCGCCCGGCTTTACTGCACCGCTACAGAGGCCTGCCTGTGCAGTCTGTATCTTATGCTTTTACCTAATCCTGTATAGCGGAGAAGTAAGGCTGGGGGCGGCCATCTTGATGACGTCACAGTGGTGCGTTCCAGCGCTGAAACGCAAGGGACGTAATCAAGATGGCGCCCGGCTTTACTGCACCGCTACAGAGGTGTGGGTAAAGTATAAGATACAGACTGCACAGGCAGTCTGTATCTTCATGAAGTTTATTTCTGCCTGTGCAGTCTGTATCTTATACTTTACCCACTCCTCTGTAGCGGTGCAGTAAAGCCGGGCGCCATCTTGATTACGTCCCTTGCGTTCCAGTGCTGGAACGCACCACTGTGACGTCATCAAGATGGCCGCAGCCCCGGCCTTACTGCTCCCAGCCTTACTGCTCCGGTATACATGATTAGGTAAAAGCATAAGATACAGACTGCAAATGCAGTCTGTATCTTCAGGGACAGACTAATAGGCCCAGTTAGGATAGACATACACAGCGATCTCGTGCTGTATAGCGCGGGATCACTGTGTATTTACAGAGTGGCGGCAAAGGCTCATGGGAGCTCTTCCCGCCGCTCGGCATGCCGGGAGCTTCCTGTCGCGCGCCGGCTCTTTTGAAAAGAATCGGCACGAGACAGGAAAAGAAAATGTGTATATTGCAAAAACGCGGCCATAAAAGTAATTAATCCTAATTACAAATATTAATAAAATAACTATTTTAATCTAATTATTGAAAAAAAATAATAATTTTCGCCCATGATTGGTTCTCTTTAAGGCCATTTCAGGCTCTGTCCTTAAGGGGTTAAGTCCATTCCTGGTTTCATTATGTTCTTTGCTGTTGTCTTCTGTGATCCGTTCCATGTTTCTTAGTTGTCCCTGCACTTACCTTACTGGGGCTTTCTCACTGATTGTCTCTGCTGTGTTCTGATGGACAGGTCTCTTCACCTCTGGCTTTCTGTGTTTCTTTTGCTTTACCTGTTAGCTTTGTGTCTGGGACATGGTTTTCCTTATAGTTGTCTCTCTCCAGTCTGGGCTCTTGATAGCTTTGTCCAGCTAGTCTGTTCAGCTTGATCCAGCATTTTACCTTACAGTCTGTATTCCTAGTTTCATGATCCCTTTGCTTCTTTCTTTCCATTCTTTGTCTTTGAGTCCTCAGTGTGCCTCGCTTAGGGCCCTATTACACTGAACCTAAAATCATTGTTAATCGTTCGCCAATTGATCGCTGTAATTCCACATTCGTTCACTCAAGTTTCATGTTTTTTCACTAATCATTCAGTGTAATTGCACTTAGTTCATTGTTTTGCTGGGATCAGAATAAACGATCTTAGTAACGATCGCAATAACTTCAAGGTAACGATAAACAATCTTGTTTGCGATAGTTTATCGTTTGTCATTAATCGTTAAGTGTATCTTGCTTAGTCCTCAGTGTGCCTCGCTTTGTCCTCAGTTCATCTTACTACTTTCTCTGGCTTTTGCTTCACCATTTACCTTGTTGCATCTTTGGTTTTCGTCCTCCATTTCTTTGGTACTCCATTCCTCACTGCCTTCTTGGTCCTGTCCCTCTGTGTGTCTTAGTGACTTTGCCTTGTCTACTGCTATGGTACATTGTTTTTCCTCTCTGTTACCATCTCTGGCTTTTGTACCTTGCTTATCTGGTATTCTCCTCGGCCCATTTGTGCTATTTATTTTGTGTCCTGTCTTTGTTTTTGCACTTATTTGAGAGCAGGTACTGCTGCCGAGTTGCCGATGGTCAGTTAGGACCTGCTCTGCAAGTAGGTAGGGACAGCGTGGGGGGTGTTAGCCATAGGGCTCACCTGTCCAGTGTGTCTTTTGTCCTCTGGGGCCCTGACATCATCATTGTATGATAAAATGAATTTTAAAGCTAATTTGGACCTGATTGGGTATTGTTTGCACTATTAAAAATGATACAATAATGGGAAAAAAGGGAAAAATAAATAACTATGTTTCATTTCCATCAGGGGAATCAAACTCAGGGGGAAACTGTGCTTGGTCTGTAGACAGGTGATTTACCCCAGATCACAGCTCCTATACAATTATACTAAAATATTCAAATATATCTGATTACAGAACAGTCATCTCTAGACAGTTTATGTATGAAATAAATACTCAGAGACACTGTCTGATAGTGTAAGTGAATAGGAGGCCGGTTAGCAGAGATTCTTCATGAAGAAGAGGGAGGAGTAAGGAGTGGTGAGGTGTGCCAGAGTGCAGCACAAATGCTGAGCCACAACTCCTCTTTGATTCTTCATTACAGTAGGAGACATGAGATTGTAGATAAATACTGTTTACAAATTACCATGCTCAGTAGGGGTCTGCCGACTACAGCTCACGGTCAGCACCTCGGGTAGGGCCGTGTTGCTGGCAGATTCCTTTTAAGAGCACCAGGCTTACTACTTAGTGGTCAGGAAAGATGTCTCCTGTGTAAGTGTATAGGAGTGCAGTGCATGGGTTATTCTTAGCAAAAAGTGGTAAAATGCAATGGCAGCATACAAGTAGTACAAAACAATACAAAAAACATGTAAGTACTACAGATGAGCAATTCCATCCGAACCCGAACTTTCGGCATTTGATTAGCGGTGGCTGCTGAACTTGGATAAAGCCCTAAGGCTATGTAGAAAACATGGATATAGTCATTGGCTGTATCAATGTCGACAATGTCGAACCCAAACCCGGTTCGCTCATCTCTAGTAAGTACAAATCACGTGTAAACCAAGGTGAAATTAACTGATACCCAATCAACAGGCTCTGCATGGTTCCCAGTGGGATATTGTGCACATTTCTTTTTCACAGCTGAAGAAGCTTACATTTTTCAGTCTAGCACCACTGATAGATTCCCCTTTTTTTCATCAATGTAGTTGGATACATTTGATATAATTCTTATATCTAGTGTATAAATATATATAGTTCAAAATAGTACCTTATATTTTAGATGTGGTCTTATAATAATCTGAGTGCTGTTACTCAGCACAAATGCATTTACTCTTTTCCCTGCATTTTTCAATGTAGTACTCTTTTTGCTTTTTTAGCATAGTATGATTTAATATTTATGAGACTGTTGGCTTTCTATGATGTTTCCATATTTTAGATTTTGTTTTTAAATCTAGTTTATATGTAAGTCTGTCAACAGTTTTAAGCCCTCAGACAGTGATATTTTAAGCCAGTCAATACTCATGATACCAACTTATAAGTGAAATTGTCTTGCATGACAATGTATAAGGGGAACCATCAATGAGAAAATCATGAAAAGTCTTTTTTTTTTTCTTTTACTGTTTCTACGACATAAAACATCCAAAAGTCCCAAAATTGGCCCCAAAAAACAGCTGTCTAATGGTCAAACTTCCCTTAGTTGATACACATCTTAAGTTATAGCTATAAAATTACTAACAATACTACTGCTTTTAGAGCAGAGTGGTGGCCGGTAACCTAAACAACAAGCTGTCAGAGGGAATGAGCAGCATATCAGGAGAGGGAGGCAAGTTTGCTAAATGGATGTATTTGTAACAATACTGTCAGAACTCACTTTCCTGATCAGCTTACAGTCTGCAGGGAGCAATGCTCTGCAGCTGTGAATTCTCCAGGCTTGCAACCACACCCAGGGGGTATTCTGCCAGAGTCTTCTGGAGTGACAGTTCTACAGCCACTCAGGGCAGGGGGTGTGTCACATGAGCCAATAGGAGAGCCAGGAAACTGCCCCAATCAGCTGCGGAGGCGTTGTTCAGGCACTTTATTTAAACCTCCTTGGATCATTCAGCTGTGCCTGTGATAGTTTTGGCTAGCCTGAAATCTCCAGCAGTCCCATAGTGTATAGTATTCCACGTTCCTGACCTTGCCTTTGTCTCCTGATTTTGTACCTCACTCCTGACAGTGTTTTGTTTCTCGGCTTGTTTATACAATATTCTCTCTGGTTCTGTCTCTGTACTGTGCAGCCATCTTGGTATTGACCTCTGCCATGTTTTCTGGTTTCCCGATTGTCTTCTGATTTGTGGCATGCCATTTCCGTACTGTTACTGATCTGGACTGTTTGACTTCCCTTACCACCTGACAACCCCAGCAGTTTAACAGTGTAGGGACCATCGTCCAGTTGGGGCCTGCCCGTTAAATAGGCAGAGACGATGGGCTGTGATCCATTCAAAGTTGATTGTACCCCCTTGATTTGACAAATACTGTCACAATTACTAATACAAATGCCGAATGATTGATCCAAAATGAATTGTTCTAAGGCTATGTTCACACATGGCTTTTAGTTAGCGTTAACTATGCAGTTTTAGGCTATGTTCACACTACGTAAAACTACGGCTGTAGTTTTTGCGGGGTGGAACAATGCCTTAGTTTCAATGGGATCCCGGCCAGAGTGTATACACATTGTATACGCTCCGGCTGGGATCCTGTGCGGCCCCGCAAATAACTGACATGTAAGTTTTCTGCAGCTGCAATTCAATGAATTGCGGCCGTAGGAAACCCTGTCAGTTCACACTATGTAGCGAGCGGCTCCGGCCGCTCGCTCCATAGTGTGCAGGGGGAAGCTCTGATGTGAGCGCATCAGAGCTTCCCCCTGCACACTATGGAGTACCGTCCGCGATGATCCGGGCAGAGACCGGCCGTTCCGTGACCTGGCCGGGGTCACGGAACGGCTGGTTGTTCACGGTGTGTGAACATAGCCTTACTGCGATTTTAATGCTGTTTTACAGTGAATTGTGCAATTTACGACAAAATAGCATAAAATCATGGTTAAAGCGCATAATTAATGCAAAAAAGCCATTTGTGAATACAGCCTAAACATGAGTCCTTCAAGTTTAACTATATTAGTTGAGATGGTAATACTCCTCTAAACACTTGCTGCCAAATGACGTGCCGGCTGGTCGTTAAAAGTAGTTCATTTGTGCGTTATGACAAGTCGGTACTTGTTAATGTGCAGGAGCTCTATGAAGCGAACTTAGGAGCTATGAGCAGCTGGGTTCTCTCCATTAACCCGTTAAACCCCCTTAAGTGTTAGTGACAGGAGCTGCACTCCTGTCACTTCGAGGAATCCGATGGTTTTTCCTGACTTTTAACCTCCCTGCGGTCCGATTGGCGATCTTCTCATAGTCCGCCTCAGGCAGACTTTATGTCTGACTCTAAGATTACAGATAATACTGATCAATGCTATGCAATGGCATAGCATTGAATAGAATAAGCAATCTAATGAATTTGTATCTAAGTATCATAGGGGGACTTAAAAAGTGTAAAAAAAAATAAATAAATAAGTGTTCAAAAATATGCTACAGCCCCCTCCCCCATTAAAAGTTTAAATTGCCCACCTTTCGCATTTAAAATATCAAACACATAAAAATAAACAGAAATTATATTATAGCATACGGAATTTTCTGATCTAGTAAAATATAGCAGTAGTGTTCTTCCCGTAAAGTGAGCAGCGTAAATGAAATGTGTCTTTGTCACATTATCTGTCAGAAATTTTTTTATATAAAGCGATAAAAAAAATTTCCCATCAACACAAATATGATACTAATACATACTAAAGATCATGGAGCATAAAATGACGCCCCAACCAGCCCTGTAGGTGGAGAAATAAAAGGAGAGGAGAAAATACTCAGGAGAGGCTGTTATTTCCCGCCCTTGGTCAGGTGATCACTGTGTGATGTCAGCGGTGTGCAGGGTTACAGATGAGGTATTACAGAGATCATGTGACCTCTGTCTCAGAAGTGAGGGGGAGGACAGAGGAGTGGAGACAGAGTGGAGCAGGCATTGAGGATTTTCAGCAGATTTGGGTGTGTCAGGCTTAGATTTTGTGTGGGTGGCATTGAACAGGGTTAAAGTAAATCGGTACTGGCATGTAGCTGCCCCCAAACAGCTGGTACCCTGTTGCAGAGGTCCTCACACCGTGTCCATTTCAGGGGTTGGCCTTTCTCCCGGTGCCTGCATTTTAAAGAAAAACTACTACCAGGAACCGTCCAGAGCAGAAGAGTTTTTTTTTTTTTTGGGGGGGGGGGGGATTTGCTCCTGCTCTGGACATCTCTGTTTACATTTTGTCTCTTTGTTTAGATGCTGCTTTGTCTGTTTCCATACACAACACACCTAGTGTCCAGAGACGGAACTGCAGTGTATGTAGAGGTAATCTCATAGCTCTGCTTCTGTAGCCCTAGCCTCCCTCCGCAACAAGTCCTGGTTCTCACCTGTACAGTTATACAAAATGCAGCATAAATCAACACATTACACAGCACAGTAATAATTTATTTTATATAGTTATGTATACACTGTATTTATATTTATCTCAATCTTTTTTTTCCTGTATGTTCTCATTATGTTCCATTCTTTGCCTTTGTAGCCAGATCCCCCCCCCCTGTAGCCAGATATGGTCCCCCGTAGCCAGATATGCCCCTGCAGCCAGATTCCTTTCCCTGTAGCAAGATATGCCTCTGCAGCCAAATTTGCCCCATTTCTAGCTAGATACTGTATGCCCCCTGCTGCCTCTTTGTAGCCAGATATGACCCTGCAGCCAGATTAGCCCTCATGTAGCCAGATATGCCCCTGCAGCCTGATTAGCCCTCCCATGTAGCCAGATATGCCCCCGGGCCTGTGCAGGGGATAGCTCTATGACTGCACTGAATGAATTCTTATTCCCCGTAGAAACCTGTCACATCATCGCACCTACTAGCCAGGCTGTAACTGAAGAAGGAATACGGCATCACCAGAACATGGAAAAATGAGTCCAGGGAGGTTCCATTATCTGCTGCATGATCTCTGTATACAGCCAATGGAAGGTATGCAAGTATATTAGTAATTTACAACATTGGGATGTATGGGCTAGTGTGCAAAAGCCAACATTTTCACACAAAACCCCTTTAATATGGATTTGTATTGTAAGGTCACAGACAGGAATAGTCTTTTTTTGTTTGTGTGTTTTTACAGTGGACATTCATTTTCCACTAGCTGCAAAATATATTTGCTATTTATTTTATTTCCCTGTTAAGTTGGCCCCATATCTGTAATAACTGACAGCCAAGCGACCATCAGTTATCTCTCCCATCCGGACCCCCTCTTCCCTCTATGTTCTTTTCCAGAACAAAGAGTTTTTTTCATCGAGCCCCCATCGCCACCAACATTAAATGGAAGGCCGGTAGAGACTTATATACCTTATATACCTCACCAGCAGGTACAGCCAACTAAAATATAAAATGTATGGGGACTAGACATGAGCGAAGGAGCCGGAAATTCATTTTGCCAGGTTCACAAATTTTGGCTCAAATTCGTTAATATTCACGAATCAAATCTTAACAATTTTAAATAAAAAAGAGAAACTATAGTAGCTACAGTACTAGGACTAAAAGTGTCAAACATTGGAAAATCACAATTTAAAACATTTTTTAATTTAGCCAATCATCTAATTTCCACCATGGACAGCAGGGGACATGGGTGGAGCATTGGCGTAACATGAATTTTTTTCCCAAGACAGGAGTGGACATCAATTGGCCAGCAGAGAGAAGGGGAGGCGGGGTAGTCATTTATTTTTATTTAAGGATAGTCTTAAATCGAAATTCATCCAAAATACATATAAAGAGCTGGAGACTCTTTGGGTTTGCATGCAGTCCAAAGAGGGATCTGTTATTAGGATCGGTGTTATATATATAGGTCTCTGGGGGGCAAAGTGAGAACTATGATAACATGTTGAGGGATGACATTGTAATTATGGGTGTAATAGAAAACCTTACAGGGGCATCTCTAAAACAGCTTGTGAGGTCACTAACCGGAGGAGAGAACATTCTAGATTTAGTATTTACTTATTGGGATTGGATATCTGAAGTTACAGTGGAGGAAAATGTAGGTTCCAGTGACCACCAGCGTTTATGATTTGACATATATACTCCCAATCCCTCAGGCTAAACGCCTGGAGACAAACGCTCCCTTTAATGGGACCCAACTAAAATATAAATTTTAATGTTATCTACGGGTAAAAACTGTATCAACTGGTAGAAACCAAAAAGTACCATATTTTCTGGCGTATAAGGTGACTGGGCGTATAAGATGACAACTGAAAATCAGATTGTCAGGGATTCGTGCCTTATATGCCTGAAAATGTTAACCCCTGCCTGACCGCAGCTACAGTCAGGCAGGGGTTAACTGCAGCTAAATGAATAAAATAACAAACAGTTAACTCACCTGGGCCCATTCCCGACCCCCGCGCGTCTTCTTCTCCGCTCCCGTTCCGCGGCACCTGGCATTGTGACGTACACTGGCTGTGCCGGGGATGCCCAAAGCCCTCCCGAGGAGTCAAGCGTCTAATCAGAGAAGCTCGGCTGCTCGGGAGGGCTTTCGGCATCCCCGGCGCAGTTAGTGTACGTCACACTGCCTGCGCTGGGGAACAGGAACGGAGAAGAAGACGTGCGGAGGCCGGGAACGAGCCCAGGTGCGTTAACTGTTTGTTATTTTAAATGGTCGCCTCATAAGGTGGGGATACGGCCATTTTTTAGCCCCCCCACCGTATGGGGTGACCATACCCGGCATATTACACGACCCCCGAATTCTGACAAGATTTTTCGGGGTTAAAAAGTTTTCTTATACACCCTAACCAGGTCTATGTCACTGAATATGGTGTAGCAGTGTGTTGTTGCTATTAAAAATGATCTGCCTATAGCCCATTCTATGATTTGACATACAAACTGACTGTGTACAATCCCACACTACAACAAGAGTACTGGATTTTAGGAACACAGATTTTAAGAAAATGGGAGTAAAAGGAAGGAGAAGCAGAACTCGGATCTGTGATTGCTGCCCCCCTAACAAATCTGTATAACTAATCCTTCTTGACAGGAGATGTTCCTGATGATTGGAGAACAGCAAAGGTGATACACATCCACAAGAAGGGTAGTAGAGAAGAGCCCAGTAACTACAGGCCAGTTAGCTTGACATCTGTAGTAGTAAAAATGATGGAAACTCTTTAAAAAAAGAAGATAAACCAGCATAGCTTTACTGTGGTCTGATCATGTCAGACTAATCTAATTTATTTCTTTCATTATGACACTACAGTGCTGGATGAAGGTGATGCCGTGGATATCACCTATCTGGACTTCAGCAAAGCCTTTGATTCAGTTCCCCATAAAGAGATGATAGGTAAGTTAGAGAAAATTGGACTTAATTCTTGGGCATTTTTTGTTGGCTGAAGGATAGATATCAGAGAGTTGTTGTTAATGGTACATCTTCTGAGCAGAGACATGTAACAAGTGGTGTGCCACAAGGGTCTGTTCTGGGTCCTATTTTTTTTAATATGTTTGTAAGTGACATAGGAGAAGGTTTGGTAGGTAAGGCTTCTCTGTGTGCTGATGACACAAAAGTGTTGATATTCCTGGAGGTGTCAGTAATATGGAAAATGATTTATCTTTACTAGATAAGTTGTCCAGACAATGGAAATTACAGTTCAATGTTTCCAAATGTAAAATAATGCACTTGGGGAGGAGGAATCCTATATCCAAGTATCATACTGGCAGTCTTTTTGTTGGCAAAGACTTCAGAGGAGAATGATTTAGGGGTAGTGATTTCTGACTTAAAATGAGTCACCAGTGCAACCAGGCGGTAGGGAAAGTAAATGGTATGCTGGGCTGTATAGCTAGAGGTATAACCTGTAGGAAGAGGGAGATTGTGATTACGCTGTATAGAGCTCTGGTGCCCATTTGGAATACTGTGTCCAGTTCTGGAGACCTCACCTAAAAAAGGATATTGATAAAATAGAACAAGTCCAAAGATGGGCTACAAAAATGGTGGAGGGTGAATCTATATAGTCTTGAGGAAATAAGGGAAAGGGGGGACATGATCGAAACCTTTAAGTATGGTAAAGGTTCAGGAGGGAAGTGTTTTTAGTAAAAAACTGAACTCAAGAAAAACAGGACACAGTGAGAGGTTAGTTGAGGGAAAGATCAGAAGCAACGTGAAAAAATATTACTTTACTGAAAGTGTAGTAGATGCTTGGAATAAAATTCCAGCATATGTGGCTGGTAAATCTACAATAACTGAATTATACATGCCTGGGATAAACATATATTTATCCTAAGATAATAAGAAAGGAAATACTAAAAGGGCAGACTAGATAGACCCAGTGTTTTTTTTCTGCTGACAATCTTCTGTGTTTCTATCAATTTTTTCCCTGGACAGCAGTGGACAGCGGTGGATCAGGAGGTAGTGGGGCGGGGGCAGCACTCTCTTCAACCCTAAGGGGCCTGGGACAGACATCCGAACATAGCAACGGAAGCACTTGGACTTTCTCCAACTCTGGGGGGCCTAGCACAGACAGTTAAACTTGGTAACTGTAGCCAGACTCTTCTTCTTTTTTTTTTTTTTTGTTAAAATATTTAGATCCCCTCCAATTTTTTTTATTACATGTCAAGTAAAATAACTGTAATCCAACAGTTATGCTGTATGGGCCATCCAACTTCCAAAATATGGAACATATAACCTAGTCAATTGGGATAAACTAAAATAGACCAAAAAAAAACATCAGCCAAAGAAGAAAAAATTGAGAAAAGACCAGATTCAAGAAGGCTTTACATTGATTGAATTAAACAAAAGGGTGGCAATTTTAGATTTTCCCACAGTAGTCTATTGTTGTAAAAAAAAATTAAAATATGGCAGAAATAATGTGTTTAAAAACCTTGTTGAATCTGGGCCTCTGGCTTCTCCCAAGACAGGCATACATATCAAAACTTGGTTAGTGATTTGACAAAGTGAAAGACGTGACCCACTCGTGCATCTCGTATTTAAGCTGTCTCTAGCTTAAATGAATAGGGATGGGGCATGGGGCAGGGAAGCCAACCATTTACAGATAAATGCACTATAACACAGGGTAACCTGCCTTTCAGCAACAGATAGCTGCTGGTAGTAGCTTTTGAGGTTTCTTATATCACGTTTAGAGGACATCATCCTCTGTGATATATACACCATCAGGAATCCTTTCTACAGCTTTAAAGCACTCAAGAAATTAAAAGAGCAATTAAAATGTCACACAACAAGTACCCTATCAGGAACCATTGTGAAAGCTCTAAGGAATATTGCAATATCTTAATAACCCCAAAGAACAGTATCGGTCCAGTTACCACAAGTGTCTTGAAAAATGAGACACGAATGGTACCATTCCTCGACACAAGTGCCAGAGTCGAAACCAATGGCTATGTTTAACGAGACGGGAAATCTCCTCTTTGTGAACCATAGTCATAGTTATGAGTCTGGATAATCCTGATCTTGGGGCATGGGTTGCACACTGCACTGTGGGCTATGTTGGACATGGACACTAAATTTTAAAACGGGTGTGAATGCTCCACAATAGATGGAATGAAGTGGGACAATGGACAGTCTGATGATAAAATACTCTTGAGGAGGGTTCAGAATCGCACACCATAGCCTGATACATTATCTGGGTGATGATTACCTGACAAAAGGTTCAACATACAGTAGTAACATTGTAACATGGTTAAAAAGGTTGAAAAAAGACAAGAGTCCATCAAGTTCATCCTACACAAACCATACTGCGTTGATCCAGAGGAAGGCAAAAACCCTTATAAAGCAGATGCCAATTGCCCCATCACAGGGAGAAAAATTCCTCCAAAATGGCAATCAGAATAATCCCTGGATTAGCGTCTGATGACAGGAATTCTATTGCCCATAACTTGTAATGTTATATTTTTCAAGAAAAGCATCCCGGTTTCCTATGACCTATGGGACGTGATAAGTGGGTCCCAAAAATTTAAATATATAAAAGCTTATAAAATTGATACATATTGGCACGGAAGAGGGTCAGGTACCCTTCTCCTAAATGAGTGTAGGTGCACAATTGGGTGTTCATGGTCGGACAGGGCGGATGGATGTGGGGCAATAAAAGCTTAAGAAGATATACTTAGGTGAGGAGGAATAGGGGTGGTGAATTTGGATAATGAGATGGCTTGAATGAAGTGGGTTGGTGGTCTTAGGGCAGCCAGCATAAAGATAGATAAAGTAAAGGGTTAATGGGGTTGTCCAGAGAAAATCTTTTTCTTTTAAATGAACTGGTTTCAGAAAGTTTTATAGATTTGTAATTTACTTCTTTTTAAAAATCTCAAGTCTTCCCATACTTATCAGCTGATGTATGAATCAGGTGAAGGATAGATATCAGAGAGGTGAATGGCATATTTTGTTTCAGAATATCATTGAGTCTATGGGACAGGGGGAACTTCAAGCTGATTCACACTGCCCTAAAATCTTGGAAACGGACAAAAAAAAAAAAAGGCATGGCAGGGTTTTTTGCAAAAATGCCAGCGGCCAGATGTTAGCTGGAAGTCAATCGAAGTTTATGAGATGCCTCACACATGGGGGGGGGGGGGGGGATTTATCAAAGGCTTTGCGTCTATTTTTAGGTGAATAATTGGATTTTTTGTCCACTTTTGGTCTAAGTTCTATTTATTAACCAGTGATGGTCCATGCGTTTTTTAATCTGACTATTCTGAGTATTCACCCAAAAGTTTGCGCAATTTATAATTTGTGACTTTTTAAAAAGTTACACAAACTTGGTGCAGGCCTATGTCTGGTCAGTACCAGGTGAATTTGCTTGCACAATTTTTGCTTTTTGTGACTTTTTTTTGCAACTTTTTACTTAGATGCTTTCACTATGGCAGTGCTACATTTTAATAAATCAGTCAAAAGATATTGGAATTAAACTGTACACCAATCCTCATTAGAAGAGTCACAAAAATGAGACACGTTCATTCTTTGGACGGACGACTGAATCCACCTGTGCATAGAATGAAGTCTATGACATGAAGGGCTCCTCCTGCGCCTCATTTATCATGATCCAGATCAACACCTGCGTGTTCCCCTCAGTGAATCTGGCCAGGGAAAAGGGGGCCGGGCCTAGTTTAAGAACGGCGGTCTTGAAAAATCCCCCCCATTGTCTCTAATCCATCAAACAGACCAGCGACTAAAATGATATCCATTAAATATATCATGGCAGTGTATATAAGGAGAAGTAAATATTGTGACAACTGAAAGTAATAGTAAGCAGGCTGTAACACAAGTGCTGTGGCATGTGTATACGGCTTGATGAAGTTGTAGCAGTTGCAGTTGGCGTATGCCGGGGTAGCTATGCGGTGTTGTTGCCGCTAGGTGGGTGTAGGGTCACTTTGGCACTTCTCACGGTGGCCAGGAGTGCTGTTGGACCCCCCCCCCCCCAGGACAAATGGGCTTGAGGCAGAACAGTTAACCCAAGTGTAAAGGTGTAGGTGCAGGTACGACGCCATTAACAAATAGTCAACCAAATTAACAGTTTACTGTTTCTGTTTCTTCAGTGCAATACAATGCAATATTGGCAACAACTTTAAGAGCAGGTGCAGGTGACAGAGTTAAAGGAAAATAGAGTCTGAGGTAGCTTGAGAAGTGAGTATGGGGACTGTCTTGGGGGCCTAATTCAAGCCGTGGTGTACTCTGCCGTGATAAGTAGAGGTAGAGTGAAGAGAAAATACCCGTACTCAAGTTTATATTTTTACTGTGCTATCTGACCGCCTTCTGCCCAATTAGTTCAGCAAGTGCCAAGCTGGGTAGTACGAGCCCCAGACCTTTACAATTGGGTAAGTTGTCAGTAGGATACGTCAGCTTCAGCTATTTGTCCTACTGGGAGTCAGTACCTAGCTGTGGTTACTGCCCTTAGAATCTTGGGATCCCAGGCATGGATAAGGTTTCCTCAGAGGATGGCTATCCCTCCTAAGGGTTTAGCACTGCGTACTGGAGCAGGTTACTTACTTGAAAGGATCTGACTGGGGGGGGCGTGGCCTGCATCTGAAGGGACCGGACGTGTTTCTCTAAACTCCGCTCTCACAGCGACTTTCAAGCGCCTTCACAGCTGGATTCATATACTTTTACACCTTGGGGGACTACTGGGACACTTATTATTCTCCCAGACATGCGGACAACCTCAAAGCGGGCATCGGCGGCTGCACGGAGGAAGGTACAGTCTTCTCTCCCCTCGGCCGCAGCAGTACAAGATGGCGCCGATCCTTTCTCGGACTTCCTCCTCAGCGATCTATTTACTGATGTTGGAGCGGAGTGGCAGTCCCCTCCGACATCCAAGCCAGCGGCAAAACATCATGGGGACCGAGCGGACAACCAACAGCCCTCCAAAGCTTCCAGGCGGAGCAACCGGAGGAATAAGACAGCAGGCGCGAACTCCAGCCGGCTTCCCCCGGCGGACATAGGTACCCAGCACTTTGATCCTGCTCCTGCAACAGCGATTTCCCCGATTTGTCCTCCCTCCTCCTTGACAGCTGACATGGGCACACGCTCAATCTCTGATCTCTGTCTACCCGAGCTGTTTACAGACAAAGCACCTTCGGCTGAAGCATTGATTTCTGTCTCCGATGATTCTATGCAGCCTTGGACAGGGGAACCTAATCTCTTGCCACAAGTATCTTCAACCACTCAGAATAACAAAGGGTCTGTTAATTTATCTCCTATGGCCCCAGAGTTTCCAGGGAACTGCTGCACAAGTTCTTTGAGCAACAATATTCCCTGCTCTTATCTTCCTCTATCTTCAGCAATGACTCCAGCGTTCTTATTGGGCACCCAGTCTCCTATGCTGAAACCAGATGACACATATACCTCACTTTCTCCACTTGCTGACTTAAAAAGAAGCTCTGATAGGGATCTTGACTCTTTACTGTCTTGCACCCCACAGCTCATTTCCTCTCCTATCAAAGACATGTTTATCACTTTGAGAGACTCTCTCCTAACTGGAATTGACCAGATATTTGCATCCTTTTCTTCTTCGGTGAGAGCGATGGAGGACAGGGCTCTCTTGGGGGAGTCTAAGCTGGATGAGGTGATAGATGCCCACAACTCCCTGTCCGACGCTTACAAAAATCTGGAGGCTGAGTCTGCCCAACTGAGGAACAAGATAATAGCATTGGATGATATTAGCAGGCGCAATAATCTAAAGCTCCGAAACGTGCCAGAATCAGTTACCCCCACGGAACTTCCATCCTACATACAGAAAATTCTTAAATGTGTGTTACCTACCTGTCCGACTCGCGAACTAACTATCGATTGGGCAAGAAGAATCCCCAGACCGCAGCACCTTCCTCCTACTGCACCTCGAGACATAATAGCCCGGGTCCACTTTCTACATGTTAAGTCGGCATTTTTGGCAGCTACGAGGAGGGGGGAAAAGATTTCGGACGAGCATCAAAACATTATGGTATTTTCGGACCTATCCCCGGAGACCCTCTTGAAACGCAAATCGTTCGCCTATATAACCAAGACTCTTAGAGATAAGTGCATTCCATACAAATGGTTCAACTCAACAAACTTGTTGATCACGCATCAGAATACCAGGCATCCTGTCAACAACCCGGAAGAAGGACTGCAACTGCTGAAAGCTTGGTCCTTGGTGTGAGCTCAGGACTATCCTAATCACTATATTAGTCCCTACTAGGCCGAACTCTATACCCCTCTACCCCCTATAGCGTGTCTGCTCATGTAGCTATAGAACACGCGGTTTTACTGCTTTTACCTGCTACAAATTCCAAGCTTCTCTATGTTAAATGTTAGACTGCTGACGCAGCCTCTGTGTGTGTGTTGTCTTGCTCATGCATTTGTCTGTTTTCCTGCTCCATAAGCTATATATTTTGCTGTTTAACGACTGTTTGTTCATTTGCTGACTTTAACCAATGCGTGTTCATCTCATGACTTTCCGGCAGTAATAACAGAATTTCTCACGTGAATAATAGCAATTGAATTATAACCTGCATTGTATACCTGCTTTTTTCTCTGTTGCCGTACTTTTTAAGCTACTGATACGTGCTTATCCTCTTGTAATGTTTCCATATGCCTAGTGTACTTGTACTTTACTAGTTTATGCAATATTTGTGTCCCTTTAAAATTTGAAAAATACTTCAATAAAAATTTATTGAAACAGAAAGGATCTGACTGGTTTCAAGTGCCTGACATGGGTCCTGGCCTAAGCCAGGCCCAGCTTTACTGCAGCAGGGTCTCTCTCTCTCGGGTTCTGGCTCTCTCATGAGCTGGCTTAGTAGACACTCCCTCCACCAGAAACTGACCTCCCTTTTATAGGGGTAACTAATAGAGATGAGTGAACCTGCTCGTCCAAGCTTGGTACTCGATCGAGTATTAGGGTACTCGATGGTACTCGTTACTCAGACGAGCATCTCGCGATACTCGAGGAAATCTCATCATCCGTTTCCTGTAAGTTTGTGCGCTTTTTCGCAGCCAATAAACATGCAGGAGACTCTTTGGTACATCCTGCAATGACTTGGGACCCATACATGTTGATAGCAGTGATTGGTTGGCCAGATTAGATGACCCTGCCATATAAAACTCGGCGCCGACAGTGCTCGCTTCAGACGCATGCTGTGAGAGATTAGGGACAGAGCTGCTGCTGGTCAGGGAGAGTGTCAGTGTAGGATTTAGCGTTCCAGTAGGCAGGGAATCCTAGCAATACAAACAAACAGCCCTTTTCAGGGCTTAAAAGCTTTTGTTAATATTATTACTACAGACTGCTGGCTGGGAGTTGCAGTGCTGCTACCGCGATTTAACCAGCACACTGTGGTGACCGGCTGCTGGCAGAAAGGGGGCATTAGGTGTTGCATACACTCCCCTAAGAAGTGCTCAGTGTACTCCTTTTTGATTTTGGGGCTGGTGGTCCTGGTGTACTGCACTGTATAGCTGGGATTTGTAGTGCATCCTGCATAGAACTTACTTCACTGCTCATTGTATTGGGGTGACAGAAAGTGTGTACAGTTGTTGCCCATACCAGATAGCACTGTCAAGCCCCCCCTAAACTAGTGTGTACTGCACTGTATAGCTGGGATTTGTAGTGCATCCTGCATAGAACTTACTTCACTGATTATTGTATAGGGTGACAGAAAGTGTGTACAGTTGGTGCCCATACCAGATTGCACCCCCTAAACTAGTGTGTACTGCACTGTATAGCTGGGATTTGTAATGCATCCTGCATAGAACTTCACTGCTCATTGTATTGGGGTGACAGAAAGTGTGTACAGTTGGTGCCCATACCAGATAGCACCGTCAAGCACCCCCTAAACTAGTGTGTACTACACTGTATTGCTGGGATTTGTAGTGCATCCTGCATAGAACTTCACTGCTCATTGTATTGGGGTGACAGAAAGTGTGTACAGTTAATGCCCATACTAGATAGCACCATCAAGCACCCCCTAAACTAGTGTGTACTACACTGTATTGCTGGGATTTGTAGTACATCCTGCATAGAACTTCACTGCTCATTGTAAGAGGGTGTCACAGCGTGTGTGTGTATAGTTCCGGCCAATATTAGATTGTACCGTACAGCCCCCCCTAAACTACTGGGTACTACACTGTATTGCTGGGATTTGTTGTACACCTGCATAAAACTTCATTGCTCATTGTAAGGGGGTATCCCAGCGTGTGTCTAGGTCCAGCCACTACCAGATTGTACCGTACAGCCCCCCCCTAAACTAGTGGGTACTACACTGTATTGCTGGTATTTGTAGTACACTACCCCTCAAGTGATGATCCCTTTGCATGAGACAATTGCCAGATCCTCAAGGATCAAAGTCAAATTCAAAATCAAAACAGCGGTGGGGGGAGATATGGTGAGTCACATTATGCAGGGAATGCAGTCAAATTGAAAATCGAAAGGGTGGTGGAGGGGGTAGAAGTGAGTAATTACATTATGCAGGGAATGTTACCCCAACTTCTACAGTCAAATTGAAAATCGAAAGGGTGCTGGGGGTAGAAGGCTACTTGTTGGCTACTGCTGGGCCTTAACTGGCATCCATGTTGACTACTGGTGTGCCTGCCCTTGCCTCGTTGTTACTGGGCCTTAACTGGCATCCATGTAGACTACTGGTGTGCCTGCCCTTGCCTTGTTGTTGCTGGGCCTTAACTGGCATCCATGTAGACTACTGGTGTGCCTGCCCTTGCCTCATTGTTGCTGGGCCTTAACTGGCATCCATGTAGACTACTGGTGTGCCTGCCCTTGCCTCGTTGTTGCTGGGCCTTAACTGGCATCCATGTAGACTACTGGTGTGCCTGCCCTTGCCTCGTTGTTGCTGGGCCTTAACTGGCATCCATGTAGATTACTGGTGTGCCTGCCGTTGCTGGGCCTTAACTGGCATCCATGTAGACTACTGGTGTGCCTGCCCTTGCCTCGTATTTCTCTGTGTCCTCACTGCCATGCTCTGACGTCACACTACGTCTGCGGAGGAGCGGCACTGGTTGCCGAGGGCCTGCCGATCACGCCCCCGCCAACCGGCCAGCTATTTTATTTTTTACTCTTACTCTACTGTGTCAGGCCTAATTTTTGTGAGGTTCCACGCCTGCCTCATCTTAAGGCCGGTAATGGCCACTTTATGTTTTTTTATTTTCTAACCTTCAATTTAAATTTTAAAATCAAATCAACTTCAATTCAAGTGGAATTTTGCAGGGCTGTCTGGTCATCTATTGTATCTCCAAGATACATGCCACTGTTCAAAGGAACAGACAGTGATAATGGTGGATCCTAATTTAGCATCCTTGTGTTATCCATTTCAAACCATATAATCTGTGGATGTCAACTTGCGGGGGTTCTCTGCCGTCCTTTCATTTTTTAGCTCGAGGCCTCTTAAGAAGACTGTATTGTTATTCTTTGTCCCTACCTCCAAAGAGATGCCTATCACGCACAACTGCATGAGGGTGTGAGGCTAAATCTAGCCATAATGCGGCTATTTTAGTTTTACGCGCAGCAGCACTGCCGTGGGTAAGCGCCAACAGGCGGTGCTCAAACTGCTGAACAGCACGTTCTACCTCCCTTGGATGTTTTAGCCGTTTTGAAGGCAGGATTGACCAGGCCTTTTACCAGTGGCTTCTTTCCTTCCTTGGATGTTGTCGTAGCCTTTTTGAAGGTAGGATTGACCAGGTCTTTTTAATACACAGGATACCGCACTTGCCATCTCTTAGAGACTCTTTAAAGGATTGTATTTGATCAAATTCCGTGGCCTCTTAAGCAGACTGCATTGTTCTCTGTGTCCTCACTGCCATGCTCTGACGTCACACTACGTCTGTGGAGGAGTGGGACTGGTTGCCGGGGGCCCGCCGATCGCGCCCCCGCCAACCAGCCAGCTGTTCTATTTTAGTTTTTTGGTCTAGCCGTGGTCGGGGCCTCACCACCCCCTGTCGAGAGGCATCAGGTGTACCCTTGATGGTGACTGACAGATGGCCTAGCCAGTTAGCTGTCAGCACCCGGGTTCGTGTGTAATTAGCAGTGAGCTTGGTTGCGTGTGACAAGGGGCGGAACCTGGTGGCGGCTTTGCAACTCGGCAACATCACACATGTACCATGCCTGGCCCATGTCTTCAACCTAATGTTGCTGCTGTTCCTTAAAGCTTACCCCAATGTGGCTGACTTGCTCAACAAGGTGCACCGCATCTCTGCGCATTTCCGCACGTCAACTGGCATCCATGTTGACTACTGCTGACTACTGGTGTGCCTGGCCTTGCCTCCATGTTGGCCACTGCTTGGCCTTAACTGGCATCCATGTTGACTACTGCTGGGACTTAACTGACATCCATGTTGACTACTGCTGGGCCTTAACTGGCATCCATATTGACTACTGCTTGGCCTTAACTGACATCCATGTTGACTACTGCTGGGCCTTAACTGGCATCCATGTTGACTACTGGTGTGCCTGCCCTTGCCTCCATGTTGGCAACTGCTTGGCCTTAACTGGCATCCATGTTGACTACTGCTGGGCCTTTACTGGCATCCATGTTGACTACTGCTGACTGCCCTTTCCTCCATGTTGGCTACTGCTGGGCCTTAACTGGTATCCATGTTGACTACTGGTGTGCCTGCCCTTGCCTCCATTTTGGCTACTGCTGATCCTGCCTGACCTCCATGTTAACTACTGTTGCTCCTGCCTGGCCTCCATGTTGGTTACTGTTGCCCCTGCCTGGCCTCCATGTTGGGTTACTGTTGCTCCCGCCTGGCCTCCATGCTGGCTACTGCTGATCCCGGCAGTTCTCTGTGTGCTCAATGCCATGCAGTGTTTGGCCTAATTTTGGGGAGGCTCACTTTCTTTCTCACTCACTTTTAATGGTTCTCTGTGAGCTCACTGCCATGCTTGGTCTGGTATATTTTTTGGAAGGCTGACTGGCTACCGCTTCTACCTTTTTTACTCTGTCCTCACCGCTATGCTGTGTCAGGCTAAATTTTTGGGTAGTTCATGATAAGCTAAATCTGTTCTAATGGTTCCCTGTGTTCTCACTGCCATGCTGTGTCAGGCTGAGTTTTTGGTTGGTCCCTATGCCTACCTCTGTTTTAACCAGGCTATTGCACAGAATTAGGCATAATGGTGCCATAAGGCAGCCTCAGAGGCATGAATACATGCTGCCCCTGCTGTTTCCTGTGCATTTCCGTTGTGTTTCCATCAATTTCTGAGGTTGACAGGTTTTCACACGACCTTCTCTCTACCGAACTTGAGTCCCCTCAATAAATGCTCGAGTCTCCCATTGACTTCAATGGGGTTCATTACTCGAAACGAGCACTCGAGTATCGGGAAATACTCGTCTCGAGTAACAAGCACACCAGCATTTTAGTACTCGCTCATCACTAGTAACTAAGCTTCCCTGTGATTGGCGGGGTTGTGGAGGAGAGGAAAGAGAAGTGAAAGAGGCAGAAAGTGAGGGAAAGCAACTGCCCCTATAATAGGACAATAACAGACACATGATACAGTACATAACAGTTAACCCATAGTTTCCAGCTGTGCTCTTTACAGAACATATAATAAATAAGACAGTGACAACAAGTGGAGAAAAAATATATAACATCTCCTTCATCCCCTTTAGTGCGATACCTGACAGAGGCACTTTACCCAGGTGGTATAAAGATTTAGTGGATCACCCATACCAGGACACTGTATAGTGCCCAGGAACATCCTCACATACTTGTGTTTTACCCCATGAAGACAATGCCTAACTTTTTCTTCTAAGAACCATAACCATTATTTTTTTTTAATTTTCTGGCTAAGGCTTCACCAAGGCTTGTTTTTCCTTCCTTCTTTTTTTTTTTTTTTGTAACATTTTACTATTAATTCCCTAAAAGGAACCAATCAGCACATTTGTGCGCTGATTAAGCTCCCAGGGACACTGCACAGATCTGAACAGGTGAGAACAGAGCCATACATTGGGATCCTGTTAAAGACAGTTGCCAACTTGTAATGCAGTGGGCTCATTTAGTTCAATAGGCTGAACGAAGTTAACTAATTACTACTGTTTGGGCATTTTCTCTACCTATTTGTTTATTAAACAGAATTTAAAATTCCAGAAGTCTGTACTTTTAAATCCTGCAAAATATCAGCATCTGTTATCAGGCATTTAGAGGGAACAGCTGGTGATTTTTTTCTTCTTCCCAAATTAACTGGTACCAGAAACATATACTGATCTGTAAATTACTTCAATTAAGTTTTCTAGTACTTATCACCTTATCACCTCTGTCCATGTCAGGAACTGTCTAGAGCAGTAGCAAATCCCCATAAAGAAAAAACCTCTCCTGCTTAGGACAGTTCCTGACATGGACAGAGGTGGCAGCAGAGAGCTCTGTGTTGGACTGGAAAGAATACTCCACTTCCTGCAGGACATACATCAGCTGATAAGTACTGGAAGACTGGAGATTTCTAAATAGAAGTAATTTACAAATCTGGATAATCTGCAGGAGTACCTCTTTAACCTTTAGGCGACTCAGTGATTTTTCATTTTTTTCCTTTTCATTTTTTTTCCCTTGCACTAAAAAAAATAACTCTTTCATTTTTCCATCGAAAAAGTCATATGGGCTTATTTTTTTGTGAAACTAAAATTACTATGTAATGACACCTTTTTATTTCACCATAAAATGCGTAGTGGGACAGAAAAAAAAATCTTTGGTAATTTTGCGGGCTTTTATTTTTGTGGTTAAACTGATATTATCTTATTATTATCTTCATTCTCTGGGTTGTTACGATTACAACGATATCAAATTTGTATGTTTGATTAATTTGCTCATGCGATGATTTGGAGGTCTTTACCCTTTTAATTATACATTGTCTGGGCATGAATGGCAAAGAAATCACTCTCCATCACATTACTCCACTAGATGCAGCATAGCCACATGAATGTGCCTTTTTTTTTATGAATCCCTCTTATCACAAATGTTGGGAGCCTTCTTACTGCATAGTAAAGTGGATTTCTAGGCTCAAATGTCTGATAACATTTAGTAATTGAGCTGCTAATTTTATCAAGTTTGTAAACATAGATAAAACATGCATATAACTGGAATATATTACATAGTTATGTTATAGAGTTAAAAAAATAAAACCCATCAAGGATCATGTTGACCAGATTATTTGTGATGTGAAAAGTAAAAAAAATGCAACTGGGGCTTAAGTATTTACGCAGTACAGCTTTAGGCTATGCTCACACACTATAATGCATTCTGAAACCTACAGCCGTAGTGATCGTTGATTTTAAAGGCCGTAGGTTTTAAATTAGTTGATTTCTATTGATTTCATGTTAAACAGTTGTCGTTTTACATTGTGTGAACATGGTCTTACAGTAGGACTGACATGTTATTACTTTTTAAATATTCTTTTATTAAAAAAAAAAAAATTACATAAGGAAATACCCAGCTGTTAACAGTAAGTAACAATTTCAAACAAAGCAAAAATAAAACACTAAACAGGTTATAGGGAAAAAAAAAAACAATATTGGAAACTATGAAAACGGGAATCAGGCAAGACCAACAGTAAAAAAAAGGTTAGGCATTAGAGACAAAGCATATTAAATCTTGGTAGTATACTGAAAGATCTGAGATTTCAATTAAAAACAATTACAAACCTTCCAGATCAAAGTACTTAACCCCTAGACGACCTAGCACGTACCGGTACGTCCTGAAAGTCTGTCCCAGGACGACCCTAGACGTACTGGTACGTCCTGAGCTATGAAGCGCACTCCGGAGCGGAGCGCACGTTATAGCAGGTGGGGGCTGGCTGCAGTCAGCAGCCAGCACCTCACCGTTAATGACACGCTGCAGCGTTTAAGTGTAAGTGACAGGGGGAGGCCCTGTCCGCCAGAGGTCTCTCACCTGCCTCTGTGCGGTCCGATCAGCGCTCTGGTCACTGAGGCTCAATGAACAGAGCGCCGATAAAATTGATCAATGCTATGCCTGTGGCATGGCAATGATCAGTGTGTAAAATGAAAGAAATCAATGTACAAGTCCCCCAAAGGGACTTAAAATGTATATAAAAAAAAAGTTAAAATCACTAAGACACACTACCCCAAAACCCCTCCCCCAATAAAAGTTTAAATAACCCCCATTTCCCATTATATAAATAAAACATATAAAAATAAATAAATAGATAAACATATAATATACCGTAGCGTGCATAATTGTCCGATCTATTAAAATATAACAAGCGTCATTGAGAACGGTGAATGGCGTACACGAAAAGAGGGAAAAAAGTGCGCGGATTACCGATTTAATGTTACATTATATATATATAAAAAAACTATAAAAAGTGATCAAAACGTCCGATCTTCACAAATATGGTACTAATGAAAACTAGAGATCATGGCGGAAAAAATTACACCCCATACAGCCCCGTAGGTGAAAAAATAAAACTGTTATAAGCGTCACAATAGGCCCATTTTATTAATATTTAATTGCCAAAAAAAAGGATTTCATAAAAAAAAAAATATAACATTAGAGAATCTGTGTAAACCTGCATATGGTTGTGTTCGGACTGACCTATAGAATAATGGTATCACGTCGCTTTTACCATATAGTGCATTACGTCGACACAGGAACCCCCCAAATGTTACCATATTGCATTCTTTTTATGATTTCACCTATTTATATCTTATTAAATAATATATTTGGGATTCCATCATACATGTTATGGTAAAATGAAAGACGCCATTACAAAGTACAACTATTCATGTAACAAACAAGCCATTACATGGCCTTGTAGATAGAAAACTGAAAGTACTAGAGCTCTTAGAAGGGGAGGAGGGAAAAACGAAAGCGCAAAGATCAAAATTTGCACGGTCCACTGGGTCATTTTGGGCCTTGTCCTCAAAAGGTTAAATGTGGAAAACAAGACCATCTAGACCTCTCAAACTTGTTAAGGTTCTGCATTTCTTTCCTGCTGTATTAGTATCTTTGCAATAATGTGGCATTAGAAATTAAAATCTGCACTGTAAAATCCGCAGAGGATTTTATAGTGCGTATTTAATACTGGATCCGCAGCAGAAAATCAGCTGTGATATGGTACGTGTGAAGCTACCCTAAAGGTTATTAGTACTGGATTTTCAGAGAAATCAAGGGTGTATGGGTTAGGTATATGTCATGATCGCATGAAAAGGCATCAGTGCCACCCTCTGCTGCGAAGATTAGACCTCTGCGCCAAAGACTGCGATTTTGGCCATAATCTTCCATTTATTCTGTGTTTAGTTTGCCTTGTTTTTGCCCTGTCTGAACTGTGTCTTATTTCTTCTGGTCTGCTAATTGTTTTCCCTGCCCCACCCGTGTCTGTGCTGCTAAGTTTCCTCTGGTCATGTAACGGTTAACCTGCCTTTGCCTCAGTGATTGACAGCTGGTCCCTCCTATCATCTTCTGGACTTGGTTCCTGGTCTCCTATTTAAGATTGCAGCTTCTGCCTGTGCCTTGCCGGATATTGAGCTTGTCTCAGCCTGCTTCTGCCTCTGTTTAGCTCTGTGTTTATTCTGACTACTTTGCCTTGTATTCTGACTATCCCTGCTAGCTGCCTGCCCCTGACCATACTGTCTGTTTATTGACCTTGCTTTTTGGATTGTGTTTTTGTACTGCGCTCCCCGATTGTTGTGACCCGGACTGTCGACCATTCTTTATTGTGTTTTGTCTGTCTGTCTTGTCTTTGTGTCCCACCTAGCCAGTGTAGGGACCGCCGCCCAGTTGCTCGCCGCCATCTTAGGGCGGATTGTGGCAAGTAGGTAGAGGACAGTGGGCGGGGCTGAGTTTAGGGCTCACTGTCTTGTATTGTCCTGCTATCCGGTTCCTGACAGAATAACCGGCCCACAATATTTTTTTTAACTCCTTACCTGTGGCCAGTAATGGACTCAACACAGGAGTTATCTGTCTGTTTTGAGGGTCTTGCTAACCTCGTTTTTGAGCTGGCCAAACAGGTCCAGCTATTGGCCCAGCAGCTACCAGCTACCACTCCTGCCACCCCAGTGGTCACACTCAAGGAGCCTGACAAGTGTTCTGGGGACCTGAACACATATGTGAAGTTCAGAGATGCTTGGGTCAATCACCCCACCCCTAGCTCCCTTGAAGAGGCCATATCCCTGGCGATTACCATTGATCGCATGCTAAGACCATGCCCAGACCACTCCTGTGTCGTTAATGTTCCTTCTTCTGTCCCCTCCAAACCTCTGCATACTATGTCTCGTCCTCTGGTCACCATGGAGGAACCTCTGGAACTGGGCAAAATTAAAAGATCTCTGGCCCGTAAGGAACTCAGAAGAAGGAATGGACTCTGTTTTTACTGCGGAGAAAGTGGACATTTCATCAGCTATTGTACCAAGCGTTCCCCGAAGCCAGATCATCAGCGTCCAGATGGCAACCAGGATAGTCATCTGGGCGCCCAGGTACTTGTGGGTGGTCTTGATGTGCATTATCCTGTTGATGAACCTGTCAATGATATATCTGTGAGTTCATGCAATGTGGAGGTTGGCTCTGTGTGTCCCGCCGAGGATACCATGTTTGCCAATTCGTGTAATGTGGAAATAGGCTCTATATATTCTGGTGATTTTTCCACGTCGGTATCTTCATGTAGTGCTGAATTTGGATCTGCGTCTGGTACCGATATGAGTGGTTATGGGAGATCTGTTAGAAGACCGGTTACCTATCTCTTGGAGTCTGATTCTGATGAGTGGGAGACGGACGATGACATTTCCAGTGACATCGAGACATGCATTGTAAGAGGTCCTTTCCCTCCTAGGTCTGGTGAGGGTCCAGAGGCCCCTCATAAAAGGGGGGGTAATGTCATGATCGCGCCTGAAAAGGCATCAGTGCCACCCTCTGCTGCGAAGATTAGACCTCTGCGCCAAAGACTGCGATTTTGGCCATAATCTTCCATTTATTCTGTGTTTAGTTTGCCTTGTTTTTGCCCTGTCTGAACTGTGTCTTATTTCTTCTGGTCTGCTAATTGTTTTCCCTGCCCCACCCGTGTCTGTGCTGCTAAGTTTCCTCTGGTCATGTAACGGTTAACCTGCCTTTGCCTCAGTGATTGACAGCTGGTCCCTCCTATCATCTTCTGGACTTGGTTCCTGGTCTCCTATTTAAGATTGCACCTTTTGCCTGTGCCTTGCCGGATATTGAGCTTGTCTCAGCCTGCTTCTGCCTCTGTTTAGCTCTGTGTTTATTCTGACTACTTTGCCTTGTATTCTGACTATCCCTGCTAGCTGCCTGCCCCTGACCATACTGTCTGTTTATTGACCTTGCTTTTTGGATTGTGTTTTTGTACTGCGCTCCCCGATTGTTGTGACCCGGACTGTCGACCATTCTTTATTGTGTTTTGTCTGTCTGTCTTGTCTTTGTGTCCCACCTAGCCAGTGTAGGGACCGCCGCCCAGTTGCTCGCCGCCATCTTAGGGCGGATTGTGGCAAGTAGGTAGAGGACAGTGGGCGGGGCTGAATTTAGGGCTCACTGTCTTGTATTGTATACTTTTATACTAAGAGTAATATATTTTGTTTTCCTAATATATGTAGTGGTCAGCTCTTCTAATAGTTTCTCTTCCAGATATAACTTTTGCTTCCCTATGTGGCATACATGTAACTCTATAGTTCTCTGAAACCTGTAAACCCATACCACCTTTGTTTTTATGTTTGATTAACACTGCAGGGGAGATTTATGAAAGGGTGTAAATATACACCTGGTGTAAACTGCCCACAGCAACCAATCACAGATCCTCTTATAATTTACCAGAGCTGAAAGCTGAGCTGTGATTGGTTGCTGTGGGCAGTTTACACTAGGTGTATATTTACACCCTTTCATGAATCTCCCCCTGCGTGTTTAAACGTTGTCTTTTTTTGTGGCACCAAATAAATTTGGAAATCAATGTTTTAACCTTGGAAAATAAATTACGTGATTCCTCTAGTAAACATCCTAGCAAAGATATTGTAAAGATTCTACCTCTACTCAATTACACCTAACTCATCATGACAGCCATTTTCTAAGCCCCCTATACCATGCTTCCATGAAAAAGAAACAATTAAGTAGCAGTAGTCTTTAGGCCAGTTGTAGGCCATAGGCTGTACTCCTGCATTTGTGACAAAGCATATTAAACTAAAAAAAATTGTCTGCAATATTTAATAGTACCTTTAAAAGTTAAATATATATGCAATTGGATGTTAATAAAGTCTCTGCACCATTTTTGATCTTTTTTAGGTGTTTCACCTCAAGGAAAGTGAGGGGGAGGTGACAGCAGGGAGGAAACAGAGAGATGGATGAGGGAGGGAGATAGGTGAACGTGGGGAGGAAACAGAGCGATGTATGAGGGAGGGAGAAAGTATGAGAGGATGGAGGAGGGGAAGCATGCTGGGAGTTGGGGTCTCCTGGCCAGCGCCGTGTTGAAAAGCATGACAGAAGTTTAAAAACTTTAATATGGAGAACAAAGCATGAAGAAATGCAAGAATGGTGCCGAGCATTCGAGTGCCAAGACGGGATCAGCGCCATTACTACACCTGTCTCTGAAGTGACAGATGGATCAGCCAATCACTGACTGAGAGGGTATTCACTTCAGAGACTGGTATAGAAGCTTCAGTGGCGGCTCCGGTCAGCTGGAAAGAGGCTGTAGGATGCCATGGAGTGTGAACAGGTAAGTATACATCTTTATTATTTACTATATATTTTCACTGGCCACCAACAGCGCACCTCCTATAACATGGAGTCATGCGCTGTCGGTGGGTGATTTTTTTTTTAACCTCCTGAAAGACAACAATCAGCCGATGATCAGCTGCTCAGCTGATTGTTGTCTTTATTACACAGAGTGATGTCTACCTATAAATGTTGTCGCTATGTAGGGAGGTGAATATATTTGATTTGATGAGATGTAATAGGAAATATGTGATCACTCATATGTCTTATTAAACGGGTAGTCTTGGCTAGGTCCTTACCTGGAGGGATATCTGGCTAGCCCCATGTTTCGAATTTCTTAAATAAGGCTCCACTTCTTTTTGCATAATTGTATACAGTGGAGCCTTGGATTATGGCCATAATTCTTTCCAGGACTGTTCTTGTAATCCAAATCCACTCTTAAACCAAAGCAGATTTTCCCATAAGAAATCATAGAAATACAGACCATTGGTTCCACACCCCAAAAATAATTATTTATTATTCTGAATAACATGTAAAACTAATGAAACAAACATTCAGAAACAGCAGAATATGTGATATTATAAGTTATTGTACAGTAATGGAGAGGATGAAAAACACAAGAACTGATAGAGACTGCAGGGAGCATGAAGGAATGAGCAGGGCAGATGTGGGCACATACATGCAGCACTCTCTGTCCTGGGAGAGAGGGGTTACAGCTATGGAGAGATTACCTCCACAGTCCTGTCCCCTGATGTAAGCCCCAGCCTGAAGTGGATCTACCATGATTTGGAAGGTGAGGGAGACTTCCTGGGTCGGAGTACAGGGCTGTAGACCACACTATGCAGACCATGCCCCTCCTCCACTCGCGTTCCCACCCAGTACAGGGAGCTCTTAAAACAAAGTAATGCTCTTAAACCACAATGCTCTTAAACTAAGTAACTCTTAAACCAAGGTACCACTGTACTTCCTTATCTGGTCTCGCAAAAGCACAAAATATTCCAGAAAAATTGTACAAAAATGATACATTTGTCTCACAATGTTTATTCCCTATATACCGTATAGGAGAAATGTCAGGTCACGGGCACATATGCCCCCCTCCCATGATGAACTTGAGAAAAGGCCCTTGGCCGTTATTTTGCTTTGCACAGTAAGTCTATTGGGATTGAGCTGCTGAAGGTATACGAGCGTCATACAAACAAAGACACGTTAAAGTTTTGATCGGTCAGAGTCTGGGTGTTTAGACCCCCACTGATCATTAGATTTGCTTCTCGCTACAAGACATGGTTTCAATTGTAAGTCTATTTTGGTTATCTTGTGCAGCAAGACAGAGATGGCATTTCCCAGCTCGATCTAATGATCAGTGGGGGTCTGAACACACAGAACCCTTTACCTGGGGTGCAACTAATGTGCATTTCATAGATGTCTTTAGATGCATAAAGAAGTACAGGTAAAAAAAAGAAATTTTATATATATATCATATATATATATATATATATATATATATATATATCTTGTATATATCATATATCTTACTATTATGATAAACAAATTGGGCTATTGTGCCTTTAAAGACTATTTTTCAAATTCCAGTCATTTTTAAATTGTTCTAAAACTAGGTAGAATGTAACAAACAAATTATGATCTTACATGCTGTACAAGATGGAAAGAAACGGAAAAGTAACATGGAAGCAGATGTGCTGCTAGATCTACAGGCTTCTGCCAGCCATATGGCATCTTAAATAAAGATGGTTGGAGCGTCTGGATTAGCAAACATTTGAGAGAGAAAGCCATGTGTCGTGTTGGTACAGGCAGTTTGATTTAGCTCTGTACAAAAGGCTTCAGGAGATTGTGTAATGGAACAAATGGTACTGCAGGCCCTGTAACAGTCTTACCGCTGCTGGAAAGGCAACTAGCCCCGAGGTGGAAACTATTTCACTTCTATTATCCATTTTTTTCCTTTTGCTGTGAATTCTTATGTGAATTTATATGTTGAAAACTGTTTAATAACTTTTTGAAATTTCAGAATGATTAAATAATTAAAAAAATATAGCTCAAATGATGCCAAAATGGGAAAACTATATAACCGTAGAATTAAGGAATTAGAATTAGAAAAGTATTTTTTTTTAAAAGTGCCTTCTATAAAATAAAATAGCTGTGAGAAGACGCCGAGCTGCTTACCTCCGTCATTCCTAGTGTGAACATGGGTGGATTCCGTCTTGGCCTAATTAATACATTCTGGTTAAGGCCCTGCATTTAATAGAGGGAATTCTACCAGCACTTTAACAGTTAACACCTTGCCTTGCCAATCAGTGATAACCCAATTTTTGCTGAGCATGTTTGTGTGTAATTCACTAATAATTAAAAAGAATGTCAAATCTAAAAACATTACAGTAGTTGTGGTGCAGGGGAAACAGCACTGCCCAGGAGAGTAGAGGCCAAGCTTTCAAGAGCTCAAATCCTGCCGAGAGCAGAAGAATGAAAGGACATAATGGGGGAGATTTATGAAAGGGTGTAAATATACACCTGGTGTAAATTGCCCACAGAAACCAATCACAGCTCCTCTTTTATTCTACCAGAGCTGAAAGCTAAGCTGTGATTGGTTGTTGTGTGCAGTTTACACCAGGTGTATATTTACACCCTTTCATAAATCTCCCCCAATATGTATATATATTGATGCCAATTATTGTTCTAAAACTTATCTAACTTAAACTTAACAGAATATAAAACCAAAATGCTTAAAAGATAAGTTGCTGGTTAATTCTTGCCAAAGAAAACATAAGTTTAAGTTTTTAGAAGAAGGAGTACAAGGTATAAGAATACCATTTGATAGCCCTAGAACACCGACTAAGACAGCAGCTCCACTGACAATGCCGCTATCACACCAACCTGCCAACTAAAGGCCCTATTCCACGGAACGATTATCATTCATAAACTAGCTCCAACGACCGCTTGTTAATGATAACGATCGCTTCGTGGAATTGATGTAAACAAGCGAAATCATTATATTGTCGTTCAAAATTGTTTTTCAGCATGTAAAAAAAAAAATTGTTGGTCTTTGAAAGATAATTCGCTAATCGGTTCGTAAAATTAGAAATCTTTCAGTCGTTCGTAAAAAGGTTTAAAAAAAGCAGGTGTATCATATGGTCATGATCACCCCGACAAACGTTTTAAATGACAATGTAACGACCACAAACTAATTGTTACACTACATATATCGTTCACGTTCCCACGTGTGTTGTGTTATCGTTCGTTAAAAAAAATCGTTTAGTGATCGTTAACGAGCGGTCGTTGGAGCGAGTTTATGAACGATAATCGTTCCGTGGAATAGGGCCTTTAGGCTCAGATCCTGCATTCATCAGAAAGCTTTCTTTGTTGGCAAATATATTACAAGGTTTCAATCATCATTTACTTTAGAATCTTACATGTTACATGTTGATGCTAAGTTAATTGGTGGGTCAATTTTTAAAATGAAGTATGGCCACTTCTATAAGAAAACTACCAATTAATAAATGAAAAGGAGAGCTGAAACTGGTACTGAGAATGGGGGACTGGGAAGTGATAATGATTACTATATGTAAAACTGCTACTTTAGAATGGATTCAGTACCTGGCTTAAGTGTACTATAAGTACTGTGACTTCATTGAGACCAACAGGTTGTAGGGTTTGCAGCTTGAAGATCCAAAACATTTCTCTTTTTACTCGAGCATCAGATCTGTTACTTACATTATTAGCAATGGGGTAAATGCAAACTTAGGCTATGTTCACACTACGTATATTTCAGTCAGTATTGTGGTCCTCATATTGCAACCAAAACCAAGAGTGGATTAAAAACACAGAAAGGATCTGTTCGCACAATGTTGAAATTGAGTGGATGGCCGCCATATAACAGTAAATAACTGCCATTATTTCAATATATCAGCCGTTGTTTTAAAATAACAGCAAATATTTGCCATTAAATGGCCACTCAATTTCAACATTGTGTGAACAGAGCCTTTCTGGTGTTTTTAATCCACTCCTGGTTTTGGTTGCAATATGGGGACCACAATCCTGACTGAAATATACGTAGTGTGAACCCAGCCTAATCCAGAGTTGGAATGATACATCTCATGAAAATGTCTGGAAACCCCATGTTTCTTTTAACCTTTCTTCAATTTCATTTTTTCATATAACAGGTTATATAAAAAGTAGAACATTAAATAAATCCAAAAAGATAGGAAAAGAAAACAAAGATCATAAAGTGTATAAAGATTTAACAAGATTAGTCAGATCCTATAACATAACAATGGAACAATAGACGTCAGGCAAAAGGAGGAGTATAAAGTATTTAATTAACCCCTAGATGACCAAGGAGGTACCACTGGAAGTCTCCGCCCAGACGACCCTGGGCGTACCAGTACATCCTTTGCTATGAAGCATGCTCCTATGGCAAAGCAATGATCAGTGTATGAAATCAAAGTAATGTATGTAAAAGTCCCCCAGGGGGACTTAAAATGTATTTAAAAAAAAAAAATTAAATCATTACTACACTACCCCAAAGCCCCTCCCCCAATAAATGTTTAAATAGCCCCCGTTTCCTATTATATAAATAAAACATATAAAAATAAATAAACATATAATATATCGTAGCGTGCGTAATTGTCCGATCTATTAAAGTATAACAAGTGCCATCGCAAACGATGAATGTCGTACACGAAAAGAGGGAAAAAAGAGCCAGGATTACAGATTTTATGTTACATTATATATGAAAAAAAATGTAATAAAAAGTGATTAAAACGTCCGATCTTCACAAATATGGTATTAATAAAAACTAGAGATCATGGCAGAAAAAATTACCTCCCATACAGCCCTGTAGGTGAAAAAATAAAACAGTTATAAGCGTCACAACAGGCCCATTTTATTAATAATTAATTGGCAAAAAAAGGGATTTAATTAAAATAAAAATATATAACATTAGAGAATCTCTGTAAACCTGCATATGGTTGTGTTCGGACTGACCTATAGAATAATGCTATCATGTCACTTTTACCATATAGTGCATTACGTGGACACAGGAACCCCCCCAAAAGTTACCATATTGCATTCTTTTTTACGATTTCACCAATTTATATCTTCATAAATAATAATTTTGGGGTTCCATGCAAACATGCAAGTTGTATTGATAGTTGCTATAACTTCATGGAATGAAGGAGATTGGCTTTATTTCCAATGACATGTTATGGATAATTTAGTATCCATCAGCAAATGTGCGATTAAGATCCATGTTGGAAAGGCGAAGTTAAGAAAAAGCAGAGCCAATTCAGGTTGAAGATCCATGTTAATGTTAGTTAGTTATTTTATGGTATGAGAGCATGCTTTCCACACAAGTTTTATTTTGGGGCAGTCCCACAGTATATGTAAGAGGGTTCCCCATTTGCCACAGATTTTGGAGGGTGTGTAGTACCACCTTAAATATGGTTTTACCCTATGGCTTCTTGATTGGAGGTACATCGGAGAGACCTATAGATAAGGTAATATGCATGTCTCCAATCTGATAGAGAGAATTGTTTTGAAGGTCCTGCTCCCATTTGAGTATAGAGGTTGTTTTGGTCATTTGCATTTTGTTGTTCAGGATATTATAAAAAAGAGAGATTCCTCCTTTCAAACAGAGAGAACACCTTAGGAATCAGAGAATGGAGCTGTTAATGGGTATGTCTTTTGAAATGTCAGATTAGACAATGTGCCTTATTTGCCGAAATTTATGGAAGTCTTCCCTTCCCAATGAGAACTTGTCACATCTTTTAACCTTTCTTGATGTTGATTCTGTTCCCATTGAGTCTACAACGCAACTGTTGAGTCGTACGCCCCCCATATTATTGTCTGCACAGGCATTCTAAAACATAAATAACATACTGTGATTTGCAGTGCAGATGATGTTTGACGGGGAACGTTTGTTGTGTTTTATTACATTTAAATGTGGTGACCTAAGATTGAATACTCTTACAGCAAAGGCATTGGTGATGTTCACATTTGTAGACACCTGCTGGTTGTTTCAGGATTTCCTTAGACGGCTGGGGGCCAAAAGATTTTTCTTGTAGTAAAAGTGCGTGGAACAGCTATGGGCACTAGGATGGCACTGTCATATGCAAACCTATTTATGGGGGTCTTTGAAAACGAAGTTATCAGAGGCTGCCCTCTGTCCGCAAAATCAGTGATCATTTATAAACAGTATATAGATTACCTTTTTTTTTCTTGTGGAAGGGCAACCCTGAAGACATTGGTGTATTTGTGGACCACATCAACAACAACGAATGCGGCATAAAAAATACCGTCAAATCTTCCAACATTAAGACCAAGTTTCTGGATCTCTTAACCCCTAGACGACCCTGGGCATACCAGTACATCCAGAGGTCGTTAGGGGAGCCAAGGACCGCGGCTATTAGCGGACACGGTCTGATCGCGTGCCCGCTAATTAGCTTTCTAAATGCAGCTGTTAAAGTTGACAGCTGCATTTAAAAAGCAGCTTTTCACTTGCCTGATGGTCTAGTGGGGGGATCGCCCCCTCGCTGCATGATCGCGAGGAGTGTAATTGCGCTGATCCCGTCTCTGCATTCTATTGTTTTTGGCTGCCGCAGCCGAAAGCAATAGAGTGCCTATCTCATGGATCTATGCATTTTTGGTCGCATCAAATACAGAAAAATTGTAATAAAAAGCGATCAAAAAGTTGCATATGTGCACATCAGGGCGCTAAAAATTATACCTTAGACAGCCCCATAGACCAAAGGATAAAAGCGCTATAAGCATGGGAATACAGCAATTTTAAGGAACATATATTTCTTAAAAATGGTTTGAATTTTTTAAAAGCCATCAAATTAAATAAAAGTTAGACAAGTTACATATCGTTGTAATCGTAACAAATTGAGGAACATATATAACAAGACAGTTTTACCCCAGGGTGAACAGCGTAAAAAAAATGTTGTTTTTTTTTCAATTTCACCACACATTTAATTTTTTCCTGGTTTCGCAGTGTACTTTATACAAAGATTCAGCCTGTCATTGCAAAGTACAATTAGTAGCGCAAAAAATAAGGGCTCATGTGGGTTTCTAGGTGAAAAAATGCAAGTGGTATGGCCTTTTAAGCACAAGGAGGAAAAAGCGAAAAAGCAAAAATTTAAATTGGCCTAAGTCCTCTGCATTTATTCTCTGGTAACCTGACTTCTGTTATTAACCCTTTGACTACCCCTTTGGACACGATTTTGTACTTTGCTGCTCTGTTCATTTTGACTTGGACTCCTGACTTTCCCTTTATTATGTTGTGTATTGTCTTGTTTTGTTCTGTGGTCCACTAACTAAGATAAGGGACTGCCGTCCAGTTGTGCGTTGCTAAATAGGGCTTCTGAGGAAAGTAGGTAGGGACAGCGGGGCGGGTGCCAGCTTCACGGCTCACCTGTCCTTGTGTTTCCCTGTCCCTATCCTAACAGTTAGATGTAGCCAGGGTTAACATGATCCCTGACACAAAAGTTGTGTCAGGGAGTTACAGTATGTTAAGTCAATTAGAAAGTTGAGTTAAACGCTTCATTGTGATCAAGTTAATACAGGCGACATCTGTATTAAAACGAAACCCACACATCAGGGCACTTTTACCATAAGAACCCATGATAATCTATAAAATAGCAAATCACAGTATGTTATTTATGTTTTAGAATGCCCATGCCGATGACATTATGTGGGTCGTACCACCCAACCGTTGCATTGTAGACTCAATGGGAACAGAATTAACATCAAGAGAGATTACATGCAACATGGGGTTTCCAGACATTTTCTTTAGATGTACTGTATGATTCCTACTCTGGATTAGTTTGCATCTACCCCATTGACCACGTTGCTAATAATGTAACAGATTTGATGCTCTTGTAAAAAGAGAAATGTTTCGGATCTTTCAGCTGTGAACCCTACAACCTGTTAGTATGAATAAGGTCACAGAACTAATAGTGTAGCATCGGCACTTCCCAGTCCCACTATTTCAGTGGAGCTGCTGTCTCGGTTGGTGTTCTAGGGCTATCAAATGGTATTCTTATACCTTGGACTCCTTCTACTGAATACTTAAGCTTTTAAGCATTAACTTAAATTTTATATTCTGTTAGTTTTAACTTTTAAGCATTTTTATTTTATATTCTGTTAGTTTGAACTTAGATAACTTTTAAGACAAAAATTGAAAAATTGGTGTGTATATATATATATATATGGGATCTTGAAAGCTTGGCTTCTACTTTCCTGGGCAGTGCTATTTTCCTGTAATGTTTTTAGATATGACATTCTTTTTAATTATTGGTGAATTACACATGAACATGCTCAGCAAAAATTGTGATGTCAGTAGGTTACCAGGACTCTTCTGGGTCACCAATTACTAGTTTTATTATAAAATGGTTGTCACTGTATCTTTATGTATGCCTGATGAAGAGGAGGGTGGCCTCTTAGCAACGTGTTTCAAAGCCAATAAAATGTTGTTGTTTTTTTTTAACTCTGGCTTGCCTCATTGGCTCTGTTTATTGCCTAGAAACTTTGTACTGGTATCTGCCTCTCCTGGTTTGACTCTAGCTTGCTGACCACCCACCATTTTTATCCTTGTCTTGCAATTGTGCCATGGTCTGGGGTGCTGTTACTGATGTTGGGACCTGTTGGTGGGTTCTGGTGTTTTGGAGGCTACTTGTCAAGGTGGCCAGGAGGGGTAACTCTCACCCCGGACATGTGGCAACCAGACCTTGGTGTAGCTAGGTTGCCACAGTGTAGGTGTGACGGTAAAGATAACTTTAGAGTCCTACTTTAAACAACTTGTAAACTTTACTTGAGAAAGGTATCAGTGCAGATAGGTACAAACAGTGCTCAAGTACTTAGTGCAACAATATTCCAACACATAGATAAGTAAGTTTATAGAAGAAACAACAACAGGAGGTATGCTCAGTGTTGAAGTGTTGAAAAGTATTTGAAGAAAATCCTCATACTTACATATGAATGAGTCTAGTTATCTCACCTAACTGCCTTCTGCCCCAGAGTGATGGGTTTTCATCCTCTAGGGCAGTACGAGTCCCAGAGCTGGCTTGTAGTGTCCTTCCTATAAGGCTGAGTGCTTGTCAGTAGAGAGCGGCTAAACTTGCACTTGCACTATGCTCTACTGGAGCCAGGCAAGTAGTTACTGGAGAAAAAGAAGTGTATGTACAACTAGACCTAAGTGTTACCTGCAGCTGTGCTGTGTGAGTGTGACATTTTGTGGTTGGAGTAAAGAACAGTGGCCAACCTGTCCTATGCTGTGGCACTAAAATGATAGTTTTACCAAGGTGTAAGGCTCTGTTCACATGGAGTAAAACAGTCATAATGACATGTCCATTCTTCAGCGCGGAGAGAGGAGGCGCGCGAGCCTCCCATAGACTGTCATTATGACACAGAGGCTGGCAGAATTCCGCCAGTTTTATTCCCTGTGGATGTAACATTGTCCTGTTGGTCTCACTTACAGATCAGAATTTCTCTATTGTAGTTATCAGTTTATCAAATGGTTAAATTCAAGAGTTTAGTTTGATATGATACAAGGTACTGAGTTATTTGACAATACAGACGTTACAGCACATATTTGTCTCTGAATATACTGACTCTAAAATCTATTTGTAGTATTTTATGTTTTATTGTATTAACTTAATGTTTTAACATAACCTTAATTGTCAAGTCCACTGTAAATATAAAATAAAATTAAGAGTACGGGGGGGGGGGGGGGGGCTGCTCTGTAGCAATAATGCTGCTGCAGCTCTGGATCAAAGCAGGCGACTAAAACAAGAGTCACGGCCCACTCGGTCAATCACTGGCCGGTGAGCTATCCCTTCACATACCAAATTTTCAAAAGATTGTCTTATTTCTGTCAGGACAGGTCAAGGTACACACGGGTGAGACAGAGACAAGTGCTGCCCTGATGCTATCCCATGCCCACTGTCCCTGCCTACTTGCTTCAACGTATCGTAGATGACACGGGACAACTTGGAGCCATCCCCTGCGCTAATATAGGTAGAACAGGACGCAAAACAAATATGAGACAAGGAGAAATATACACAATGGCGGCTGGTCAGCAAGCTAGGGGCAAACCAGGAGAGGCAGTCGCTAGGCAAATGAGACAAATCAGAGGCAAAAAAAACAGAGGACAAAAATACAGACCAAGTCAAGATACAAATCACAGGGTAGGAAGCAAGTGTAGGTACACTAAGTATATGCTATAGCAGGCATCAGGCATAAAGAATGAATGAGTTTTAAAAGAAGCAAAGTCTCGATCTCAAAGGTGATTGGAGAAGACAGACAAGAACTTACACAGGAGGATAGGGCTATCAATCACCAGCAAGGCAAGAAGTTAGGTGCTGGCAGAATTCACTCCAGAAAATGCACGGGTGTTACCCAGAATACCATCAATTAGGCCAAGACAGAATCCCCCCATGTTCACACTAGGATTGCACAGTGCAACGGCAGCTGCTCACAGAACAGAACTCACCTCTGAGGAGGGGCCTTCAGACCCTCACTAGGACCACCAGGTTTATAAGGATGATCTCGATGGAAAAGATGAACCATTTTTGGGGCATGAAAACCTTTGGCAGGCACACAAACTCGCTCCTCAGGTCCATACCCTTCCAATGTACCAAATATTGAACAGAATTTTGCACTCTACGAGAATCCATAACTTTCTCGACCACAAGAGGAATGTATTTTTTTTAACAGTGACTTGTGAAAAACTGGATGTATACAGAATGACTTCGGCAATTGCAATCTAGAAGATTTAGGATTTAAAATTTCAGTAATAACATACGGACTAAAACATTGAGGCGCAAACTTGTTTCATGGTACATGTAAACAAAGGTTTTTTGTTGAAAGTCACACTTTATCCCCAACAACATAATCAGACCCAGGTTGTCGTGTTTTGTTGTTTAATGTTATCCAACTGGGCCTTTTCCAGATTCTGGCTACTCTGTGCCCAGACTGAGCACAGTTGACGGAATATTGAATTTAGAGATGGAAAATTAGTTTCATTACCTGTGGTGACGGAATATCTTGGATGGAAACTGTAGGTACAGTAAAAGGGAGTCAGTTGTGATGAGGAATTCTCATGGTTGTTGAGGGCAAATTCAGCCAGTGGCAAGAAGTACCTCCCCCTTTCTTGGCATTCTGAAATGTAACACCTAAGATATTGCTCTAAAGACTAAATTAGTCTCTTAGTTTGCCTGTTAAGTTCTGGATGAAAAGTGGAGGAAAAGGATAGAGAAATGCCCAATTGGCCACAAAATGCTCTCCAAAACCTCAGCATGAACTGAACTCCCCTGTCAGATACAATGTTGGAACACCATGAAGTCTAAAAATATGGCGAATTAATAAACCTGTTAAGGATTTTAAACTCGGTAACTTTTTTAATGCTACAAAGTGAAAAATGATCAACAATATCCCTGGGAGGGGGGAAAATCGGTGATAAAATCCATTGGCAGGTGGGACCAGGGTCTCTTAGGTATAGCTACCTAGACTTAAAACTGCCATATATAAATCATTCAATGCATATACTTTATTACTAAATAAAACATGATTAAAAATAATGAGTCTAACACAAAAAGACAATACACCAGACAAGCAAATTACAAACATATACAAGATCAGTGCCACTGTCCAAAATGGGCTTTCTTTGTATGGTGAAAAATGGTAAGCTCACTGTGTGCAGATACACTGAGTTTTATGGTATAGACACAATAGTCAAATCACTATTCCCTGGGCCTGCACACATAGAGCAAAATGCACTCAATACAATACAGAGTTAAGCTATGTTCACACTACATAAGTGCTGCAAGACTCACGGCCGTTGTAACAACAGCCGTGAGTCTTGCGGCACTTATGTAGTGCTGCCTTCTGAGGGAATCCCGGCCAGAGTTTATACACCTAGTATACACTCCGGCCGGGATCCCTAGTGGCGCAGTAGAAAACTGACATCAAACTAAGGAAAATAGGGCATGCACAGCTCCCAGTATATGGAATAATGGGTGCACAATACCAGCACACAAAAAAGGAACTAAATGAAAACAAAGACATGTGCTATAATGGCAAAGTCGGCACACCAAATGATGAAAGTATAAAAGTACTTTATTAGTCAGGTACACAATACAAAAATTACTAAGTCCCACTGAAAACCATTTCAAAATTCCAAACTTCAAGGAAAGCATATGGTCTAATGCAATCCAAGACAAGCAGCCCCATGACTGGTATGTAATACCCCTATCATGTAAAGTAATGTATACATGTGGATATATAAAACTTAACCCCTGAGGAAGTCCGAGTGTACGGATGGAACGCGTGGGGATCTTCAGACGGCACCCCCATCGACCCCCATCATCTTGACTTGGTGATATACAGCTTTGGTCATCTCTCACAGTTTTTTTCATTTTGCTCTATTGCTACATTATTATTTATTTCTACTGCACATTTAGTTTTTTATACATCTGCATTTTTTGATTTGGTGACCTGTTGTGCGTTTAGTTTAATATATCCACATGTATACATTACTTTACATGATAGGGGTATTACATACCAGTCATGGGGCTGCTTGTCTTGGATTGCATTAGACCATATGCTTTCCTTGGAGTTTGGGATTTTTTTTAATGGTTTTAAGTGGGACTTTGTAATTTATGTATTGTGTACCTGACTAATAAAGTACTTTTATACTTTCATAATTTGGTGTGCCGAATTTGCCATTATAGCACATATCTTTGTCTTTGTTTTCATGTAGAAAACTGACATGTCAGTTTTCTGCGGCTGCTATTTAGTGAATAGCAGCCGCAGAAAACCCTGTCAGTGCACACAATAGAGCGAGCAGCTCCGGCCGCTCACTCTATTGTGTGCTGTGGGGAGTTCTGATGCGGGCGCGCACGGATGCGCCCGCATCAGAACTCTACGGCCTGAAAGATCATCCAGTATCTGCAGTATCTATTCAGAGACCAGCCATTCCGGCCAGTCTCTTACATAGTCTGAACATAGCCTAAAAACAGAACAAGTCCAGAACACATACCTGTATCTTGACCAGCTTGGGATGCCGCCATGACCACAATGCACATTTCCCCCCTTCAGGGAAGGGTTCAGGGAGTCTCCGTGAAGCTTTTGCCCAAGCACAGACTTCACGTGCAGTTGCAAATTACTTTATGTCTTGAACCCAAGATGGTCATTTATAAGTACAGGACAGTTGGATGACCAGAAAAAACTGAAGATTGTACTTCTTCCGAAGCTTTCAGTGTAAGGTTCACACAGCTCACACAGCTCACACAGCTTTGTTTTTAAGCAGCGGCATTGCATTGAATGTTCGTCGTGACATTGTTATTTTTACGTCCGTTCTTTAGAACAGGCTTTAAAATAATGAACATGCCTATCAGCGAACAGAGTCCGGAAACAATAGCTGTTCGCACAATGTAAAGTACGGCCGGCGGCCGTTAATTTATTTGCCGGCACACCCAACGCAACGGATGTACAAAGTGTGAACAAAGCCTAAGATGAACAGGTAAAAAGAGCTTTCCCTAAGGAAGTCCTGAAGGTCCAAACTCCTGGGAGTTGGCAATGGAAGATACCAGATCCGGTGTAAGAGTAGCAACTACTATACCTGGGGCAAGAATATTCTCTGGTTCATCTTCAGGGGCATCTTGGGCACCAAAACTATGAGATAGGGTATCTGCCTTAACACCAGAGCGATGGGTGACAACATAATCAAATTTAGTAAAAGATCAGTAAGATCAGTAAGGGGTTTGGCAAATACAGAATTTTTTTTTATAAACTTCTGATAATAACTTGCAAAACTTAGCCGGATTATGGCTAGATTTGGCTTCACACCCTCATGCAGTTGTGCGTGAGAGGCATCTCTTTGGAGGTAGGGACAAAGAATAACAATACAGTCTTCTTAAGAGGCCCCGAGCTAAAAAATAAAGAGACGGCAGAGAACACCCGCAAGTTGATATCCACAGATTGTCTGGTACAAAATGGACAACACAAGGATGCTAAATTAGCATCCACCATTATCACTGTCTGTTCCTTTGAACAGTGGCGTGTATCTTGGAGATACAATAGATGACCAGACAGCCCTGCAAAATAGCACTTGAATTGAAGTCGATTTGATTTAAAAATTTAAATTGAAGGTTAGAAAAAAAAAACATAAGGTGGCCATTACCAGCCTTTAGATGAGGCAGCCGCGGAACCTCACAAAAATTAGGCCTGACACAGTAGAGTATGAGTAAGAAAAAAAATAAATAAAACAGCTGGCTGATTGGCAGGGGCAGGATCGGTGGGCCCCCGGAAACCAGTCCCGCTCCTCCGCAGACGTAGTGTGACGTCAGAGCATGGCAGTGAGGACACAGAGAACCATTAAAAGTGAGGTAGCAAGTGAGTTTCCCAAAAATTAGGCCTGACACAGCATGGTGGTGAGGACACAGAGTTTCATTAAAGCAGAGTTAGCTTTTGAACCAACCCAAAATTTAGCTTGACACAGCATGGCGGTGAGAACACATGGAACCATTCAAACACCGGTAGCATATGGACCACCCAAAAACTTAGCCTGACATCACAGACCCAGACCAAGATGGACAATACAATTATGGCTAGATTTAGCCTCACACCCACATGCAGTTGTGCGTGAGAGGCATATCATTGGAGGTAGGGACGAAGAATAACAATACAGTCTTCTTAAGAGGCCCCGGAATTTGATTTGAACGAATGAATACACTTTCAATCCTTTAAAGAGTCTCTAAGAGAGGGCAAGTGTCAATTAAAATGACCTGGTCAATCCTGCCTTCGAAAAGGCTACAACATCCAAGGAAGGTAGACGGTACTGATGAAAGGCCTGGTCAATCCTGCCTTCAAAATGGCTACAAGATCGAAAAAAGGTAGAAGGTACTGATGAAAGGATGGCAGACGACACCCCTAAGATAAGATGACATCCACAGATAATATGGTTTGAAATGGACAAGACAAGGAAGGTAAATTGAATTTGACTATGAATTTGACTCTAGCAGTTGGGGTAACATTCCCTGCATCATGTGACTCCCCACTTCTTCCCCCCACCGTTGTTTTGAGTTTGAGTTTGAATTTGACTGTAGCAGTTGGGGTTAGTTTAACTGGTTGACTTGCGGAAATGCGCACAGATGCGGTGCACCTTGGTGAGCAAGTCAACCACATTGGGGTAAGTTTTAAGGAACAGCAGCAACACTAGGTTGAAGACGTGGGCCAGGCATGGTACATGTGTGAGGCTGCCGAGTTGCAGAGCCTTCACCAGGTTCCACCCCTTGTCACACGCAACCAAGCTCACTGCTAATTACACACAAACCCGGGATGCCAGTTAAGGCCCAGCAGTAGCCAATAGTGATGAGCGAATTCTGTTCGATTGAATAGATATTCGATCGAATAGTGAGATATTCGAATATTCGATATTCGTACAAATATCCCGCAAATATTCGATGAGCGTTCAAATCCCACAGCTTCCGGTTTTACCATCCAAATGGTCAAATAGATGTTTTTCACTAATCGAATACTTGTTCCCATAGACTTTAATGGAATCGAATATTCGATCGAATATTCTAATATTCGCGGGATAGTCGTACGAATATCGAATATTCGAATATCTCACTATTCGCTCATCACTAGTAGCCAACATGGATTCAAGGGCAGCCACACCAGTACTCAACATGGATGCCAGTGAAGGCCCAGCAATAGCCAACATAGAGGCAAGGGCAGGCACAGCAGTAGTCAACATGGATGTCCATTACTGCTGTGGTCAATCCTCGTCAATCATTGAAAAAAGGTACTGGTACTGGTGAAAGAATGGCATAGAACATCCGTAGGATAAGACGACATCCGCAGATAATATGGTTTGAAATGGACAAGACAAGGGCAGGAACAGCAGTATTCAACATGGATGCCAGTGAAGGCCCAGCAACAAGGAGGCAAGGGCAGGCACAACAGTAGTCAACATGGATGCCAGTAAAGGCCCAGCAGTAGCCAACATGGAGGCAAGGGCAGGCACACCAGTAGTCAACATGGATGCCAGTTAAGGCCCAGCAACAAGGAGGCAAGGGCAGGCACACCAGTAGTCAACATGGATGCCAGTTAAGGCCTACAACAAGGAGGCAAGGGCAGACACACCAGTAGTCAACATGGGTGCCAGTTAACGCCCAGCAACAAGGAGGCAAGGGCAGGCACACCAGTAGTCAACATGGCAACATGGATGCCAGGAAAAATACTTGTGCTCCCACAAGTTTGGGGGGGGCTGTACGGTACAATTTGGTAGTGGCTGAACCTAGACACACTCTCTGACACACCCTTTACTCTGTGAAAGCAGTTGTGATGGGATTTAAATTAGATAGGCCTTGTGTATGAAATACAGAAATCAGGAAAAATACTTGTGCTCCCACGTTTTGGGGGGGCTGTACAGTACAATCTGGTAGTGGCTGGACCTAGACACACGCTGGGATACCTCCTTACAATGAGCAGTGAAGTTTTATGCAGGTGTACTACAAATCCGAGCAATACAGTGAAGTACCCACTAGTTTAGGGGGGCTGTAAGGTATAATCTGGTAGTGGCTGGACCTAGTCACACTCTCTGACACCCCCGTCCACTGAGCAGTAAAGTTCTATGCAGGTGTACTACAAATCCCAGCAATCCAACGTAGCACAGCAGGACCACCAGCCCCAAAATCAAAAAAGAGTACACTGAGCACTTCTTAGGGGTCTGTATGCAACACCTAATTTCCCCTTTCTGCCAGCAGCCGATCACCACAGTGTGCTGGTTAAATCGTGGTAGCAGCACTGCAAGTCCCAGCCAGCAGTCTGTAGTAATACTAATAAAAAACAATTTGAAGCCCTGAAAATGTCTGTTTGTTTGTATTGCTAGTATTCCCTGCCTACTGGAACACTAAATCCTAGACTGACGCTCTCCCTGACCAGCAGCAGCTCTGTCCCTGATCTACTTCAGCACACATCTGAAGCGAGTACTGCCGGCACCGAGTTTTATTTGGCATGGTCATCTTATCTGGCCAACCAATCGCTGCTGTCGACATATATGGGTCCCACGTGATCGCAGGATGTACCAAAGAGTCTCCTGCACGTTTTTTGGCTGAGAAATAGCACTCAAACTTACAGGAAACAGATGATGAGATTTTCTCGAGTATCGCGAGATGCTCGTCTGAGTAACGAGCACCATCGAGTACCCTTATACTCGATCGAGTACCAAGCTCAGACGAGCATGCTCGCTCATCACTATTCATTAAAAAAAAGGAAATTTTGTTAGAATGAAGACACTCTATGGAGAGAGTGATCTCAGCAGTTCGGAATTTCATTCTTCCTTAAGTCAGAGGGGTAATATCAGCCCCATCACTAAGAAGGGAGAACACAGAGGAATAGCATAGTAACAGTTAAGGTTGAAAAAAGACAAGAGTCCATCAAGTCCAAGCTACAGAATCCCCACTGCATTGATCCAGAGGAAGGCAAAAAGTCCCACAAGGCAGACGCCAACTGCCCCACCACAGGGAGAAAAATGCGTCATTATCTCTAGTTTTTACTAATACAATTTTTTTTTTTTACATCAAACGTATTGATCGCTTTTTATAAATTTTTTTATACATAAAATGTCATTTAAAAAAAGCAATCCCTGAGTTTTTTTAACTGCTTTTTGTTTACGCCGTTCACCGTGCGGGAATATTATTGTTTTTTTTTAATAGATCAGGCGATTACGCACGCTACGGTATATAATATGTTAATTAACTTTATTACTTTTTATGTGTTTAATGTATGATATGGGAAGGGGGGTGATTTTCACTTTTATTGGGGGAGGGGCTTTGGGGCATTTTGTAAAACATTTATTTATTTATTTATTTATTTATTTACACTTTTATAGTTCCCTTAGAGAACTATCACTTCCATACATTGGATTAGTAACACTGATCCCTGCTATGCCATAGCATTGCCTGTGGCAGGCTGAATCAGATGACCGATCCGAGGACTGCACGGAGGAAGGTAAGAGACCTCCGGCAGTAAGTCAATGCGATCAGGACCCCCACAGACACGCTGCGGGGGTCCCGATCGCAGAGTGACCGGAGAGGCTCTGGTCACTTATACTTAAACTCTGCGGTCGCGGCGTTTAAGGGGTTAATGGCGGGCAGCCGCGCGATCGTGGCGGCCCGCCATTGAGGGTGAGGGCCTGGCTGCAGATAACAGCCGGTCCTCACCCGCTAAGGGGTGGGCTCAGCTTGGGAGCTCGCTCCATAGCCCGGGACCACGACAGGGCGTGCATTTATGTCCTCCTGCCTTAAGGCCAGGGGCGGGCTGGCCAGGGGGGCAGTGAGGCATTTGCCCCCCAGGCCGGGCCCCCTGTGGATGCTTGCTGGCATCTGCAAACATAAAGTTGTTCAGGAGCCACAGTGCTGCACAGATGGTCTTCCTGCTCACACAGTAATAGTATTGCTGTGACTTACTATACTTTGTGAGCAGGAGCCAGGAGCATTACTTTCCGTGCGGCCGACACCATTGTGGAGGGATGCACAAGTTCTGAGCTATAGGCTGCATCCTGTCTTCCATGATCCACAGGAGTTGTGGTGGCTCTGCTTCCTGCACGTTACATGGCTCCGCCCCCCGACCTTACACCTCTGCTTTCTGCTCTTCACTGTAAGTGCTCTTCTCTCAGGAAGCTCCCAGCTCCTATGGCTGCCCCCAGCTCCTATGGCAGCCCCCAGCTCCCACAGCTCCTATGGCTGCCCCCAACTCCCACAGGCTGCCCCCAGCTCCCACAGCTCCTATGGCTGCCCCCAACTCCCACAGGCTGCCCCCAGCTCCCACAGGCTGCCCCCAGCTCCCACAGCTCCTATGGCTGCCCCCAGCTCCCACAGGCTGCCCCCAGCTCCCACAGCTCCTGTGGCTGCCCCCAGCTCCCACAGGCTGCCCCCAGCTCCCACAGGCTGCCCCCAGCTCATATGGCTGCCCCCAGCTCCTATGGCTGCCCCCAGCTCCCACAGGCTGCCCACAGCTCCTATGGCTGCCCCCAGCTCCTATGGATGCCCCCAGCTCCCACAGGCTGCCCCCAGCTCCTATGGCTGCCCACAGCTCCTATTGCTCCCTACAGCTCCTATGGCAGCCCCCAGCTCCCACAGCTCCTATGGCTGCACCCAGCTCCTATGGCTGCCCCCAGCTCCCACAGGCTGCCCCCAGCTCCCACAGGCTGCCCCCAGCTCCCACAGCTCCTATGGCTGCCCCCAGCTCCCACAGCTCCTATGGCTGCCCCCAGCTCCCACAGCTCCTATGGCTGCCCCCAGCTCCCATGGCTGCCCCCAGCTCCCCCAGCTCCCATGGCTGCCCCCAGCTCCTATGGCTGCCCCCAGCTCCTATGGCTGCCCCCAGCTCCCACAGGCTGCCCACAGCTCCTATGGCTGCCCCCAGCTCCTATGGATGCCCCCAGCTCCCACAGGCTGCCCCCAGCTCCTATGGCTGCCCACAGCTCCTATGGCTCCCCACAGCTCCTATGGCAGCCCCCAGCTCCCACAGCTCCTATAGCTGCACCCAGCTCCTATGGCTGCCCCCAGCTCCCACAGGCTGCCCCCAGCTCCCACAGCTCCTATGGCTGCCCCCAGCTCCCATGGCTGCCCCCAGCTCCCCCAGCTCCCATGGCTGCCCCCAGCTCCTATGGCTGCCCCCAGCTCCCACAGGCTGCCCCAGCTCCTATGGCTGCCCCCAGCTCCCACAGGCTGCCCCCAGCTCCTACAGGCTGCCCCCAGCTCCCACAGGCTGCCCCCAGCTCCTATGGCTGCCCACAGCTCCTATGGATGCCCCCAGCTCCCACAGGCTGCCCACAGCTCCTATGGCTGCCCCCAGCTCCTATGGCTGCCCACAGCTCCTATGGCAGCCCCCAGCTCCCACAGCTCCTATGGCTGCCCCCAGCTCCCACAGGCTCCCCCAGCTCCTATGGCTGCACAGATGGTCTTCCTGCTCACACAGTAATAGTATTGCTGTGACTTACTATACTTTGTGAGCAGGAGCCAGGAGCATTACTTTCCGTGCGGCCGACACCATTGTGGAGGGATGCACAAGTTCTGAGCTATAGGCTGCATCCTGTCTTCCATGATCCACAGGAGTTGTGGTGGCTCTGCTTCCTGCACGTTACATGGCTCCGCCCCCCGACCTTACACCTCTGCTTTCTGCTCTTCACTGTAAGTGCTCTTCTCTCAGGAAGCCCCCAGCTCCTATGGCTGCCCCCAGCTCCTATGGCAGCCCCCAGCTCCCACAGCTCCTATGGCTGCCCCCAACTCCCACAGGCTGCCCCCAGCTCCCACAGCTCCTATGGCTGCCAACAACTCCCACAGGCTGCCCCCAGCTCCCACAGCTCCTATGGCTGCCAACAACTCCCACAGGCTGCCCCCAGCTCCCACAGGCCGCCCCCAGCTCCCACAGCTCCTATGGCTGCCCCCAGCTCCCACAGGCTGCCCCCAGCTCCCACAGCTCCTGTGGCTGCCCCCAGCTCCCACAGGCTGCCCCCAGCTCATATGGCTGCCCCCAGCTCCTATGGCTGCCCCCAGCTCCCACAGGCTGCCCACAGCTCCTATGGCTGCCCCCAGCTCCTATGGATGCCCCCAGCTCCCACAGGCTGCCCCCAGCTCCCATGGCTGCCCACAGCTCCTATGGCTCCCCACAGCTCCTATGGCAGCCCCCAGCTCCCACAGCTCTTATGGCTGCCCCCAGCTCCCACAGCTCCTATGGCTGCCCCCAGCTCCCCCAGCTCCCATGGCTGCCCCCAGCTCCTATGGCTGCCCCCAGCTCCCACAGGCTGCCCCAGCTCCTATGGCTGCCCCCAGCTCCTATGGCTGCCCCCAGCTCCCACAGGCTGCCCCCAGCTCCTATGGCTGCCCACAGCTCCTATGGATGCCCCCAGCTCCCACAGGCTGCCCCCAGCTCCTATGGCTGCCCACAGCTCCTATGGCTGCCCCCAGCTCCTATGGCTGCCCCCAGCTCCTATGGCTGCCCCCAGCTCCTATGGATGCCCACAGCTCCTATGGCAGCCCCCAGCTCCCACAGCTCCTATGGCTGCCCCCAGCTCCCACAGGCTCCCCCAGCTCCTATGGCTGCCCCCAGCTCCCACAAGCTGCCCCAGCTCCTATGGCTGCCCCCAGCAGCTCCTATGGCTGTCCCTTACCAGCTCCCACAGGCTGGTAAGGCAGTGTAAAGGCTTTTATTCTGTGAGGGGGGAGACAGAACAAATACAGCGGCTGATGTGACCAACTGTGTGCATAGATCTGCATGGATACAATGGGCACAGTATCCAGGAGGATGGTGCCCAGCCTTGGTTGGTCACCTCAGCCCCTGTACTTGTCACCTCAGTGATATGACCCCTAATCTAATAATTCATGTGCATAAACTAGAGGCTATTCCAGGGGTCCCAGCACTGCCTGAGGTCACTGTGGATAGTTCTTGCTTCTTTTGCACATCCTGCAGAAGCTCACTGTAGGATGGATTAAAGTCTGTTGCTCTCTGTTATCAGCAGGGGCTGGCTGGCAAATTTTAGCCTGGGGGGCAAGCACACAGCACTAGCCCATGAGTAGCCGCCGAATGGCCCATCCTTTAAGGACCACTCTGGCCCTTACCTATTATTACGCTCCCCACATCAGTGCAGGGAAGGTAGATGCCACCTGGAGCTGTACTTCCTCCTGCGGCAATGTTCTGACAGTTCGGATAACACATTTGGCCCATCCAGTCATTTGTAAACCGGGAATTCCTATTGCTCCCTATGAAGGGGTCGGAAGTCACTTTCCTGTATACAATAAGTATATGGGACGGCTCAGCGCTGACACGGAACCATCCCATAGACTTACATTGACAAGGTGACTTCTGGCCCCTTCACACAGAGCAGTAGGAATTCCCTGTCACAAATGACCAGAAGGGCTGGAGACATTATCCGAACTGTCGGAACATCGCCGCTGGCAGAAATACAGGTCCGGGGTGCCATTTACCATCCCTGCACTTATGTGGGGAGGGTAATAATAGGTAAGGGCTGGAGTGCTCCTTTATAAGGAACCAATTAGCACAATTGTGCTGATGTCTTTTCCAGCTGCACAGTATAGATTTACTGTGCAGCTACCCGAGGCTACCAGCCACTGAGTATAAGATAGTGGGAAAGCTGGGTGACCTGTGGGAGGTTGGGGGGCTGCAGGAGATGCTGTGTGATGGGGTATAGGGGGGCTGCAGGGGATGCTGGGGGGGGATAAGGGGGCTGCAGGAGCTGCTGTGTGTGGGAGAATGGGGGGGGGCTGCAGAGGATGCTGTGGGGGGGGGGGTGGGGGGGCTGCAGGGGATGCTATGGGGGGGCTGCAGGGGATGCTGTGTATATCTCCCGTGAACAGTTGTTACCTGGCTCCCTGCAGACCACCATCTTCTATGTCTTCCGGCTCCTCTATCCAGACTGCAGGAGTGACAGCTGGGGGGACAGAGCGGCCTCTAGTGGCCGGAGGGAGAAAGAGCAGCATTTTGTTTTTAACTATAAGCCTCATAGGCTTTAGTTAAAAGCATAGGGGTCTGCTAAGGGGGCGGGACATGACATCATGGCGGGGGGCGGAGCTTCAGCGGCGGCCCGCAACACAGTCCGGCCTCTCAACACTCTGAAAAGAGCGCTGGGCCGGACAGAAGCTGCAGAGCGGCCCTGAGATCTTCAACTAGCTGCCAGTGAGTAGCAGCTGTGCGGCCCCATGCAGCCTGGGGGGGCAGATGCCACCCTGCCCCCCGGCCCAGCCCGCCCCTGGTTATCAGCCATTTCAGGCTGTGGAGAGTCAGAGTATATGACCTGTTATCAGCCATTTCTCTAGTCTGGGGTCTTCATAACTCAGTTGAGGGTCCTGTCTGGGGTCTGGATTTATTTGAGTCGCTGTAGAGTCTAGAATTATTATATAGGGGATACGTATATAGACATGTTAGCAGAGCCGCCATATCTTTTGTATTGGTTATGTATTCTTCCAGGGACTGTATCAGATCAATGCTGTATTCTCTTGTATAGTCTTCTGGGTGACAATACTCTGTAGAGTGCCATTGTAGATTTATATTCAACATGTGGTTACTGTATCAACAGTAATACTTGTGCTAACATAGTATAGTGGTAGGGCCCTTATAGACAGGCCAACATGAAGCAGGATCATCACCTGGTACTCTGCCCAAGCATTCAAGGGGCCTTAACACATACCGAGTTTGCAGCAGATTTCACAATGAAAGTCCGCTGCGATACTGGGGACCATTATAGTTTATGGCCCTGCATTCTCCCAGCGGATTTTCATTCCACTGTGAGAATGTAGTGACTGTCTTATCAAACTAAATAGCTGCCAGGCTGGTAAAAATAATAAACAGACCCTGCTTATCTGCTCTCTTGTTACGCTCAGGCTTGAGTCTCCGGGTCCCTGCTCACTGACAGCCTGCTTAGCCAGAGATTATTTGAGCAGGCCGTCAGTATTCAGGGTCACGGACACTCAAGTCTGAGCATAACAAGGGAGCACGGGCAGGTAAGCATTTGTGGTTTATTATTTTTACCAGCCTGGCAGCTATTTAGTTAAACAAGGCGGTCACTACATTCTCGCAGTGGAATGAAAATCCGCTGGCAGAATGCAGGGCCATAGTCTATAATAGTACTGAGTATGGCGACAGAGTTCAGTGTGAAACTCAGTGTGAACTTTGCTGCAAACCTGCTACGTGTGAAGGCACCCTATCTGTAAGGGCAACACCAAATCCAGAGCGGAGTTACCATAATGATTGGTCACTACCTGTGGGCCAGTGGTGTATGCTTGCTCCCCAGGCTAAAATTTGCCAGCCAGCCCCTGCTTAAGGCCCAGGCAGCGGGGGCATAAATGCCCGCGGTCCACTGTTTGCAGTCCACTGTTTGGATCATCTGTTATTCAAAACATTGTGTGCATTGGATGTCCGTCTTCCTATTGACTTCAATGCATTGCCATTGCAGTCAGTTAAATCGCAGCAAAAACATGATGTTTTTTTAAATAGCCAAAGCGTCCGCCTTTTCTCTATTTTTGACGTTGTGCGAACATAGCCTATCTATGCCATTTTTGACGCATCCCCTTATTTTATTAGCTTTGGCAGCCGCTGCCTGGCACTGATCACTAATAGAGTAGAGTTTACTGTACACCAATACCCCCAGGTCCTTTTTGAAAACTGTTTTACCAAGTTTATTATTAAGCACATGCTGTAACTGTATTTCGAGAGTTAAGGAGGCTACCATGACTCGAGAGTTAAGGAGGCTACCATAAGAGTTGGGGTCCTTTCCAATACTTTGGAGTCAGTGGCAAGAATAACCTGTACTCATGGCTATGAAGATTTACCTTTTGCTGGTCGAGGGCACTGAGTGACATAAACAAGAATACAATTTATTTGTCATACATTAGATCTAATCTTCCTCAAGCATCACTGCCATTTAAAGGATGGCCAGTTGATGACTATAGTACAAGAGCTGGGTATGGATATCACAAATGGCTGTCTGTGTCTGGTATGCTAACAGGTTATATAAGCTGGATTCTGCATGCCCATTGTGGAGGCTTAATACTAGCACAGGAGAGGTCAGTGTACAGTGTAGGGTTCGTCCCTCTGAGGTCACCTTAACATGGTGAGATGAGCACATTATTTGATCAAATGGTTAGTAAATCTAAATTTCTTTCTATTTTTAACAATTTTTTAACTATATTTTCTATTGACTACATGTCAACAGCATTTGTAGCTGTTGCACTTTTCTGTTTTTGTTTCTGTATTTCAGCCATGGCAGAATGTGCCTACATAGTGGGAATAGTGGTATTGGATGTACTGGTCATTTTTTTGTTTGTCTATGTTGTGAAAACATGTCAGAAGTTTTGATTGGATGGGGTTTTCAGACACCAAGCAATTACTTAAAGTAATGCATGCTAAGTGGTTCTCTACCAGCTCCGCACCATGTGACTGCGATGGATTCACAATGAGAGCGACTTCCAATGTAAGCCTTGATGACCATCTCAGTGGCATATACAGTTGTTCTAGCAATTGGTTGCAGTCTGAACACTGTCTGCAACTTATCAAAAGTGACAGACTACAAGGCAATGTTCACACATCGTCAAAATGACAGTCATTTTTATCATTTTGACGGTGTGTAAACATAGCCTAAATAATAATTTGTAGACATCGATGCACCTACGCCTATGTTGAAGGAAAACACAGACGTCAATCACAAGAAGTTATCTTTTTTTTCTTTTGGCATATGTTTTCCAATTGCAATTCATTTTATGTTACCTTTTTTGACTTAAAGATACCAAATTGACCTATTTTTCAGAATTTAAGGAACGCTGTTAGGAACCAAATTTTGGGTATTATATTATTTAAAGACAGACTTATTAAAAGCGGTCTGAAAAGTTACAAAGGATGGACAGCCAATAAATCTTCTAAATGTTCTATAAATTGACAAAAGTAAAAAAAAACTGACTTGTTACAATTTGAACGGTAAAAGGAGGAATTAGAAAGCCAGGTCGAACATCCACACCCATATGATATAGAATGTGCTCTTGACTGTGATTTTGTACACATATCCTTTTTTACCAGTCTGTGATCTGTGTGGTTTGAATGTCAGAGGGCTGGTCTAATCACATTCTGGGCATAGTAACATAGTTATTAAGTTAAAAAGAGTCCACCTAGTTCAACCTATAACCCTACTGTGTTGATCCAGAAGAAGGCAAAAACCCTCATAAGGCAAATGCCAGTTGCCCCATGACAGGGAGAAAAACTACTTCCTGACTCTATTATGGCAATCCGAATAAATTTCGTGATCACCGTCCTATCACATGTAATCTAGTAATGTTATATTTTTCGAGAAAAGCATCCAGACCTCCCTTGAACTTATTTAATGAGTCGCCATGACAACATCATGTGGCGCAGAGTTTACATAAGTATTCCTATGGCCCTCTATTCAGTGCTTGCAATAAGTCTAATCTGGATTTTGCTGGCAATTTCCGACATTAATATCTGATTCTTTTGACTTCTGGCTTACCCTTCTCTGACTTCCATTTCTCCACTGACTTAGTACTGTATTTGCCCGTTTGGTTTTCTTTGGCATAGGAAAGAACTGTCGACTAGATGTTGCCAACCGCCTAGGGTTGGGCCAGCAAGTAGGCAGGGACAGTCTTGGGGGCCTAACTCTAGGGCTCACTGTTGTGTTTTCTTGCATAATCTCCCTGATCGTACGTGCACAGGGATATGATTTCAGGCGTGGGCCACACAGGCAGAAATATAAAAGTCCACAACTATTGACTATATTAAAAATATAATATATAATATAATATAATCTAAATCAGCAGGAGATGTGATATAAAGTATGTTTGCAACTTACATTCATTTTTTTAAAAATTTTGAGTTATTTTTTAGTTGTAGTCTTGTGTTGGTTGGAAGAAAAAAAAGAGAGAGACTCAACGCAAGAAGTCCTGGTCATCTGCGCTCACAGAGAAGGCAGTCGTGATTGATGATGCATTGAACCGTCACACTCTGGCTGGGACTTTCTGTGTTTAGTCTCTATTCTTCAACCAGCACAAAGCTAAAAAGCTTCAGGAGACTGGACATGGATATAGTAATTATAGCTATAAACAAAAAATAATAATGAATGTGCTGAGGATGTTATGCAGCAGTTGGGCGTTTGGTGTTTTGTAGTTGGTTCACTAGTCACGGTGGCCAGGAGTGGTGTTACTCACCCCTGGACACACAGGCACTGTGCTTGTAAAGGGTAGCACAAGGTACGGGTGCAGGTTCAGAGACAAAAATGAAACCAAGTCTGTCACTTGCAGTACAAAATCACAGGTCTTGTCTGGTGTAGGTGGCTGTAGTGTTAGGTAGTAGTAAAGATAGAGTTTGTACAGTGCAGGTGTAGGGACTGACTGTCTTGGGGGCCTTGCCCAATGTAGACATGTACTCTGCCGGGATCAGGGTGAAGAATAGTGGAATAGAAGAAGGAGAAGAATCCTTGTACACATGTATAGATAGTTCTGCCCAACCACATCAGAGAGTGCCAAGTTGGGCCTGTACAACTGGACTTCCCAAGGCCTTACAGGATAGCCTTACATAAGTCAGTAAGATACTTTGGCTTTCTTGCTTTTTGTCCTAGCTTTGGTAACTGCCCTGATAATAGTGGAGAAGAATCCCTGGCGTGGACAAGGTGTACCCTAGAGGACGGTTACCCCTCCTGTTGGTTTTAGCAGTGCATCTTCAGGGAATGTCTCTGAAGAAATCTCTCTCTTTGTCTTGGTATCCGACAAGAGCTCTGGCCCTTAACTGCAGCAGGAACTCTTTCTCTGTGTGTGTCTCTACCCACCATCCACTAACAAAAGACCTCCCACCAGGAACTAGCTGGGTCTATATAGGGGTGACCAGATCTAACTTCCCATTGGTGGGGCTATGCAGCAAAGAGGAGAGTGGAGAAGTATAGTTGGCTGAAAGCTGTGTTTATCACTTGCACCTGTGATTGGTCAAACAGTAAATGAAACATTGCAACAGGTAACCCTTAGGGTACAAACCCACTTGACGTATTTGCTGCGTAAATCAGTCTTAAAAATAAGCAGGCAAAACGCAGGTTGGCTTTATACAATTGTTCTGCGTTAAAATACGCAATTGCGTATTTTTGAAGCGTGAAGCTACATGCGTTTTTCGCACAGGTTGTTAACAACTGATGCTTTGCTAACAACAAGCTTCACGCTTCAAAAATACGCAATCGCGTATTTTAACGCAGAACAATTGTATAAAGCCAACCTGCGTTTTGCCTGCTTATTTTTAAGACTGATTCACGCAGCAAATACGTCAAGTGGGTTTGTACCCTTAACCTTCAGCTGAGCTCATGCAGACAGTTTAGCTAGGGAAGAGTGAGACACCTAGTGGTGAAAGCGCAAACAGCAGCTTCACCCCCTTTTGAGTGACGCCTAACAGGTACTTTCCCCAGGTGGTATAAAAACTTAGTGGACCACCTGTACTGGGACGCTACAAATGTGAATTACAAACCTGCTTTATATCACATCCCCTGCTGATATAGATTTTGAAATTGAAATTACAGTGACATTTTAAGTCCCAAGTCTTTCAGGTAGCCTTTAAACATATAACATATGTTTACAATCAAAGCGGCACTGCCGAGAGAACCTGCTGATATGCCGCAAGAGCCCTTTGCCTTTAGAAGTTAATAGCAGTTAGAACCGCTTCTCTCCGCCTCTGCAATGTTCCTAAAATCGCTAATTGCCACTATGCAATTTAGGGGCTGAAGAGCATTCGGGGCGTCGCCTGGGTCCGGAGCACCTCTCCATCCTGCCTAGTCTGCCCCCTCCTGTGCCGCCCCCTCCAGTTCACTTCACCCAGGCATCATCCTCCCGTCTCGCCCAGTCCACCCCCATCTGTACCGCCCCCTCCCCTCCAGTCCAGCTCGCCCAGGCAGCATCCTCCCGTCCCACCCTCTCCCATGCCGTATGACAGCCGTTCAGGACCCCAGGACAGTAGGGTACTCACTGCTATAGTTTGCATATAGCAGGAGTGTGATCAGCACTGGGAGCCTGGGTTGAGCTGGATGGTAAATCTCAGCCCAGGTTCCCAGGGCCGATCGCGTTCTTGCTGTTTGCAAACTATAGCAGTGAGCAGCATACTTTCCTGGGGTCCTGAACGGCTGTCATATGGCATGGAGAGAGGGGCTGAGTGGGACGGGAGGATGCGGCCTGGGTAAGCTGGACTGGAGGGGGCTGGGGGGCAGTACAGATGAGGGCGGACTCGGCGGGACCGGAAGATACTGCCTGGGTGAACTGAACTGGAGGGGGGCGGCACGGGAGGGGGCAGACTGGGAGGGACAGAGTGGTGGTCCCGGACCCAGGTGAGCATGTAACAGAAAACACCACCAGTGAATGAGTACATTGGAAGTCTTTATACATTACAAAACAGGGAAGTTTGACTAAGGGTCCTGTTAGACAGGCCAAAGATAGCATTATAAATATTGTAAACTAGCCCAATCTGTTAGATCGACGCTTGTTTACTGAGCCTATTACACGGCTCGTTTATCGTTTAGCAAGGGTTGCATGGACATCATAAGCGATGTTCATGCAGCCCTTTGCCTAAACAGTTCATACATTACCTCTCCACCGAGAGCGTGCAGGGGTAATGTATGAACAGTTTATTCAATTGTTAGTTGTTGGCTGCGCATCGTTATTACATTTCGCGATGCACGGCCAACACCCGATGATTTTAGATCTGGACCTAAAGAAACGATCAGCTGATGATCGTTTCATCAGCTAATTGTTGTCTCTATTACATTATATTTTGTAATTACCTTCTGTTAGCGGAAAGCCAGTATCTCGCTGTTACCTTTTGACTCCTGAACCTTTATGTGTTGATTTAAAAAATACTTATTTGGAAAGCAATGTTAAAAGCAAACAAGAACGGGCGGCAGTGTGTTCACTTTTCTATGTTCGTAAGGGCACCTATTATCCAATATAATGGACATAAAATGTATGTCTATAGAAATGTGTTTTTCATATTCATAACCATTGCCATCGCTAGCAATCAATCAACCCCTTTGCAAATACCAAACTACAAACTGCTTTTCAGAATGTTCTGTTTTCTTTACACCATTCTGAGCCACAGATGACAAAGTTTGCTTGAAGCTGTAATTACTCTGTAAAGCTATGAAGCCAATTAGAGGACCAGAAACCTGCCAGTTTCAAAAAGTATAATAATAATAATAGATCTGTACATCTGTTCATATGTATCATATTGAACAGATTTTTTAATGTCTTTAACTGTTTGTAGACTGCTTGGTCAAGGATTTAATTGGCAAAATGATTAATAAAAACAAAGATAAAAAACATTATTTACGTCTAATCCAATATTAAACCAAAACATTTGTTTCTCATTTCTTACATTTTATAACATATGAGTTTTTTCGGAATGTTACTACAATAATCAATTACTAAATGTAAATATTTTCAAAACATATTAATTACATAATTTATTAATTCAAGAACATTCTAAAAAATATTGCTGTTTACCATACAGAAAATAACATCTATAGAACATGCACTCAAAAATGTAAGGTAACAAATGTCAGGAATGTGTCATCAGAAAATGAATTATTGTTTAACCCCATCAGGACCAGGCTATTTTTATTTTTTGCACTTTTGTTTTTTCCTCCTTATGTTTAAAAGGCCATAGCACTTGCATTTTTTCACCTACAGACCCACATGAGCCTTTTTTGTGGCACCAATTGTACTTTGCAATGACAGACTTAATTTCTCCACAAAATATGCTGCAAACCTGGATGAAAAATATTTGCACAGTAAATTATTATTATTTTTAAAGTTTGTTTTCATTCTGGGGAGGGGGGGGGTCTTGTTTACGCCGTTCGCCTTTTGGTAAAACTGATATCTATATTTCTCAAGTCAGTACAATAACAATGATAGGTAACTTATGTAGCCTTTATTTTATTTGACTGCTATTAAAAAATGTAAACCTTTAAAAAACAAAACAAAAAAAAACAGCTAAATGTATTTGAAACTGCTCCATTACCATTTTTTTAACACTTTTATTTTTGGTCTATGAGGCTATTTGAGGTGTAATTTTTTGCTCCATGATCTGTACTTTCTATTGGAAACTAGCTTGCATATATGCGACTTTTGATCACTTTTGTATTACAAATTAACGTATTACGAATAAAAGCTGGATCTTGACATAAAAAGGCATAAATGTGCTTCCCCTACTGCCCTACAAAAAAAAGCTCTCAGAGGACAATTTAGGGTAGTGTATCACTAGGTGAGAGATTGTTGACTGCCAAAAAGTACAAAGAAATTTGATGTTTTATGGCCTATTTTAGTGTATTTCCATTTTTTGGAAGTTGGATGGCCCATTCAGCTCAACTGTTGGATTACATAAATTTTACTTGATATATTAATAAAAAAATAAATTAGGTTCTGAGGGTTTAAAAATTGGGGGCTTTCTTTCATTACTCCAAAGTTTTTAAGGAAAAAAGTGAAAGTCCCACTACAGTCACCAAGCTCAACTGTCTGTCCTGGGCCCCTCAGTTTAGAAGAGAGTACAAGTGCTTCCACTGCATGGTCCGGATGTCTGTCCCATGCCCCTCAGGGTCAAAGAGAGTCCAAGTACTGCCCCTGCTAGCTCCGCATGTCTGTCCCAGGCCCCTCAGGGTCGAAAAGAGTGCTGCTCCTGCCTAGCCACTTCCTGTTCCACCGATGTCCACTGCTTATCAGGGAGATAATTGATGTTAAGCTGCCGCTCCGCCGATGTCAACTGCTTTTCTGGGAGAAAACTGATGTTACACCACTGCTGTCCATAGCAGAAATTGGATGGCTGGATTGACTGTCTGACTTTTTTTCCCAATTTTTCCAATTTTTTACACTTTTAACCCCCTAAGGACACAGGGTGTAAATGTACACACTGGCATCGCTAGGGGCATTTAGAGGCCCATCTTAATCAATGCGATCCCGGGTGCTATCTGCAGCCCGGGACTGCGGCAATTAGCGGGTGCTGTCCGATCGCCGTACCCGCTAATGACAAAGTTGACAGCTGCATTTAAATGCCTGTTTCCCCCATACCTGGTGGTCTAGTGGTGGGGATAACCCCCCGCGACGCGATCACAGAGGAGTGGTCCCTCCATCTGAGCCAGCCGGGGGTCTGCACCGTAATGGCGCTGATCCCGGCTCGGCAATCTATTGTTCACGGATTGATCTATGCAGTATATCTATACTGCATAGATCTCAATGGGAGATCAGTGTAGTGATACTAGAAGTCCCCCAGGGGGGTTTCTAGTAAGTGTGTAAAAATTTTTTTGTTTTTTTTATTAATAAAAAATCGCCTCCCTTTTCCCATTTTATAAATAAAAATAAATAAACATATTTGGTATCGCCACATGTGTAATCACCTGATATGCTAAATTATTAAATTCCTGATTTTGCACGTTAAACGGCCTAAGTGCAAAAAAATTCCAAAATGCTAAATTGTGCATTTTTGTCACATCAAATCCAGAAAAATTGTAATAAAAAGTGATCAAGTCGCATATATGCAAACAAGGTACTGGTAGAAAGAACAGATCATAGCGCAAAAAATGACACCTCACATAGTCCCATAGACCAAAGAATAAAAGCATTAAAAGCATGATCATAAAGCAATTTTAAGGAACATTTATTTAAAAAAAAAAAAAGGTTTTAATTTTTTAAAAGCCATCAAATAAAATAAAAGTTACAAAAGTTACATATCATAGTAATCATACTAACTTGAGAAGCATGAATAACAAGTCATTTTTACCCAAGGTTGAACGGTCTAAACAACGCCCCCCACCCCACCCACCCCCAATGAAAAAATAAAAATAAATAAAAAACGTTTCATTTTCAATGGAAATGGAAATTGGTTCTGTCCTTAAGGGGTTAAAAAAACATACATTAACAATATATATAATTGTGTATATATATATATATATTGTTCTTCTGTCATAGTCCCAGTACTGTACCTAGTATAGTTTGGCTGTTTTAGTGAAATTCGTTAAGGTTCGATTTGCGAATATTAAGGAATTTGACCCAATATTTGAGAAGCTTGCGAAACGAATTTCTGGCTGCTTGGCTCATCTCTAGTAAGCACTTCTATCTGGCTATTGCTGTGGAGCGGCACACTGCCCTATTTGCTGGTGTGTCAGATAGTAGTGACTAGAGATGAGCGAGTAGTGAAATATTCGACTTTCGAGAATTAGAATCAAATAGGCACTGATATTCAACTATTTGAACGAATATTTGATCCCATTATAGTCTATGGGGAAAAAATTTGAGGCACTTGGAAATCCAAATTCAACCACTTGGAGGTCACCCATGAAACCTCACTAAATGATGCCAACACCTCCGGAGTGACACTGTGACATTAAAGGGAGCATGCCTGGGTGCACCTAACACCCCAAAATCGCAGTATAATGCCACTCTCTGCAGTTGCGAAGGAAAAATATTTGCAAGCACTTTACGAATGTTTACGGCAATGTTCACACATTTCCTTCGTATTTCGTGCGCAGCGTTACATACATGATTCCAATGTGCGTCTGTAGAGCGTCAGGGTTATTCGCGCGTATCATGCATTACGCTGTAGGAATGCTAGGCCGCAGCAGAGCAGAGATTAGGCAACCGGCACTATAGATATCACTTACCTTTTACTGGACAACTGCCACAATAGGTATCACTTGCCATTTACTGGGCAACTGGCACAATAGGTATCATTGCCTTTTACTGGGCAACTGGCACAATATGTATAACGTTTACGTGCCCTTAGTGGGGTAAACCAGGGACACTATAAGTCACTTGTACACACCGGATACATACAGCTGCTGATGATGCTGCTGTTATATCATCTATGTCTTAGCACTGAGAAGTGCTTTGGATTCAGAGATGACTTTTTCGCTGTATCTTAGCCCTAAAAAGGACGTTTGGGTTCAGTAGTAAGCCTGCCTAACCAAAACGCTACTAAAACCTATCTCTCCCTGCTCAAAGAACTCTCCATGGCTAGGTTGAAAAAGTCGAGAGGCGGAAGTCAATTATTAAATATTCGAGGTCACGTGGTTCAGCCAACCAATGAGGGTAGACACTGTTTTCACGCTGCGTGCGTACTCCCAGGGTCCCTCACGGCCTCCCTGCATGGTGATTGGATTAAAAAAAGCTCTAAGTGCGATGGGAGGGCTTTCGAATGTTTCCCGCGTATTCGACACACTACTCGATTGAATTCAAATCTTTCGAATACCGCAATATTCGATCGAATACCATCTCGATCGAATCATATTCGCTCATCTCTAGTAGTGACACAAAGAACACTAACAGCTCAGTGAAATGGATATCATGTTGTCACATGTGTTGGCAGAGCTGTCAACTGGCATTTCCCAGCTGGATAACGATCATCCACACACAACAATCTGCATGCATCTGTGTCCAATCATATATCTCTAACATTATCCCCAATAAACTTATCTATTCACTCCAATATTGTCATCAACTATATAGTCACTCATTCCCATACATTCACTCACAAAGTTTTACTTGATACCAACAGCTCTTTCTTGGTGTGTTGTTTATGTTTTTTGATGATGCAATATTAACAGTATTACTTCAGCATTGTGTCTTGTTTTTTTCCTTATCTTCGTCTAGACAGTAAATTGAATTATACTTTAAAAATAACTGATGCAAAATAAATGAAAATACTAATGAAACTTGGGTACAATATACTGTAGATCAAATACAGATGGATCTCTATTTTATTTCCTTGCTATAGACTCCAGTAGGGAAATTTTTTTTTCAAATCAACTGGTGTCAGAAAGTTATATAGATTTGTAATTTACTTCTTTTTGAAGATCTCCGGTCTTCAAGTACTTATCAGCGGCTGTATGTCCTGCAGAAGGTGGTGTATTCTTTCCAGTCTGACACAGTGCACTCTACTGCCATTTCTGTTCATGTCAGGAACTGTCCAGAGAAGCAGCAAATCCAAACAGAAAACCTTTCTTGCTCTGGACAGTTCCTGACATAGACGGAGAGAGCACTGTGTCACAATGGAAAGAATACACCACTTCCTGCAGAACATTCAACAGCTGATAAGTACTGGAAGACCGGAGATCTTCAAATAGAAGTGAATTACAAATCTATATAACCAGCTGATTAGAAAGATTTTTATATTTTTTTTGCTGGAGAACCCCATTACAATATGCATGTATTTTATGTCTTTACAAATAACCCTGTAAGTGTACATTAGTTACACATTATAGTTAACCCCTTCCCTCCTAGGCATATTTTCGTTTTTTCCTCCTCAAATTTAAAAGGCCATAGCACTTGCATTTTTTTACCTACAGACCCACATGAGCCCTTATTTTTTGTGCAACTAATTGTACTTTGCAATGGCAAATATTTTTTATTTGGGGTGGTTTTGTGTTTACGCCATGCGCCATATGGTAAAACTGACTTGTTATATATATTCCTCAAGTTTTTACAATTACAATGATATGTAAGATGTATAACTTATATATTATTTGATGGCTTATAAAAAATCAAAACCTTTCAAAAAAACTAAATGTTCATTAAAATTGCTCTATTCCTAGGCTTATAGCGCTTTTATCCTTTGATCTATGGGGCTGTGTGAGGTGTCATTCTTTGCGCCATGATGTGTTTTTCTATCGGTACCTTACTTGCATATATGCGACTTTTTGATCACTTTTTATCACAATTTTTCTGAATTTGATGCGACCAAAAATGCGCAATTTTGCCCTTTGGGATTTTTTTGCTCTTATGCCGTTTACCGTGTGAGATCGGGAATGGGATAATTTAATATTTCGGGTGATTATGCACGCTGTAATGTCAAATATGTTTATTTATTTTTATTTATAAAATGTCAAAAGGGGGGTGATTTAAACTTTTATTAGGGGAGGGAATTTTATATTATTAAAAACACTTTTTTTTTTAACTAACAGTAATTAGAAGCCCCCTGGGGGACTTCTATATACACAGCACTGATCTCCCATTGAGATCAATGCTGTGTATATAACAGAGCACCGATCCATCAGATCGATGCTCTATTATAATGGTCTGCAGCAGACCATCTAAATCAGGGGTCTTAAACTCAATTTACCCGGGGGCCGCTGGAGGTAGAGTCTGGGTGAGGCTGGGCCGCATCAGGTTTTCCACAAGAAAAGCTCTTACAAAAACATTCCAATGTCATCAAATGTTTTTATCTTTTCATCTGTTAAAACCACATATAGTTGCTGACTAGAGAAATGTAATTATTATTATTCAGATTCAAATTTCTGTATTGACAGTTCCTTAACATTTAACTTTCTGAACATGAATGGAACACACACACACACTGCTTGACCCCCACCACACACACACACACACACACACACTGCCTGACCCCCACCACACACACACACTGCCTGACCCCCACCACACACACACTGCCTGACCCCCACCACACACACACACTGCCTGACCCCCACCCCCCACACACACTGCCTGACCCCCACCCCACACACACTGCCTGACCCCCACCCCACACACACACACTGCCTGACCCCCACCCCACACACACACTGCCTGACCCCCACCCCACACACACACTGCCTGACCCCCACCTCACACACACTGCCTGACCCCCACACACACTGCCTGACCCCCACCCCACACACACACTGGCTGACCCCCACACACACACTGGCTGACCCCCACCCCACACACACACTGCCTGACCCCCACCCCACACACACACTGCCTGACCCCCACCCCACACACACACTGCCTCACCCCCACCACACACACACACACTGCCTCACCCCCACCAAACACACACATCTTTTGCATTAAAGGGGTACTCCAGGCTGGGGGCCCCCATCCCGGAGTACCCCTCCAAGGAACCAGCAGGCCAAGTGTCTATTCCCCTCCCCCCTCTGGCCTCCCCATGTGTCCTCTCCGGCCTCCCCCTTCTCCCCACCGGCCTCCTCCTTCTCCCCACCGGCATCCCTCTTCTCCCCTTCGGCATCCTACCTCTCCCCACCGGCCTCCACCTTTTCCCCACTGGCCTCCACATCCCAGGCGCCGCGGCCTCCTCACCTCTGGTAGCAGCGGCAGCCTCACACATCGCCCACCAGATCTTTTGATGGCCGCATCTGGCTCGCAGGTCGCTGCGGCTGCTCCTCCGCCTCACACATCGTCCACCCGACGTAGCACCCGGACGTCCTTGTCCAATTAAATCAGCGCAGGGAGGGAGCGTGGAGCCCCCAACATCTTCTTTTGGCCATGTGACAGACCTAAATATCATGTTGTAATTTTTTAAATATTTCTGTGTAATTTTTAGAACCTTTAATATAGAGTCCAAAAAGTTGTCCTATGTGGTTTCACACAGCCTATGGCCTATGGCTGTTACCAATATTCTCCAGGCAGTTCTCAGGCTGTATTCATCTTCTCCAGGCCAATTCAAGGCCCATTGTTTGGGTTTGGCAAGTACCTTATCTGTTACTATAATTATTGATCCATGTAACTTATATCTTGCAGATCCTCTCCAGGTTATTCAGGTTATAATACACATTTATCTATAAATAAGGCAGTACTAACATGGTGAACAGAAATGTAACACCACAGCACTGTTGATATAACAGATGCAAATAGTGTAGCTTAACAATATAACATACAACATAAAAGAGACTGTTACAGCATAAACATACTGTAAATGTAATTCCACTTGACAAAGGGTATTGCAGATTCCAGGGTGTTAAAACTCTCTCATTACCCTTCCAATCCCCACCGGCTTACCTCCCATGCTCCATCAATAAGGACACCCGCTTAACGATGGAGAAAATGGCCATAGCAGCCCCTTTATTGAAATAAATATCATACAGGTAATAAAACATAACAATACTCTTCATATGTACAACATATATGACCATTACTTATATCACCCGTGGTGTTGATGGATGGCCCATACAGCAGTATACAGAATAGTTCCCCAGTCGCACCACTCCAACTCGGGGTTGGCAAATGTGCCAAATACTGCTCCCCCTGGTTCCTATGGTAGTAATAGTTCCTACTACTGATTATAACCCATAGACACCTACTCTCCTACTGTAGCTACCTGGAGAGGAGAATCCTATGCTCTGGGTAGTTTAACGCATTAAATGCAGCTCTCAAATCATGACAGCGACATGTAACAGTTCACGGTGCATATACTCACCGATAGGAAGTCCCGCAGCAAGGTTCCGGCTTCTGATCATCTCCATGGCAATCCCTGGGGGCTTCTGAAGGCCCCCAGAAATTGCCATGTACATGCCACTACACAGCCATGCCAGAGGCAGCATAATGCTAACGTATACAATACATTGCACTACAGTAGTGGTGCAGTGTTTTGTATCAGTAATCAGAAGATCACTGGTTAATATACACTAGTGTACAGTAATGTAAAAGTAGAAAAAAAAGTTTGTTATAAAAATTTTTTGTTAAATTCCCCCAACTCTTTCCCAATAATAAAAACGCACTGTATTTTCCATATATTATAAACTGTTACGTAAAACACTTAAAAAAAGAAAAAAATATACATGTTTCATATTCCCATGTGTGTAATGACCCAAGCTATAAACATTTGTCATCATTTACAGCGCTTAATTCAAGCTGTAAAAAAATTAAATAAACAAAACTGCATCCAAATTAATTTTTTTTGGTCAATGCACCTAAGAAAAAAACATCACAAAAGAGATAAAAATTTTTTATTCGTGGTGCCTTGAATTACGAGCATAACTTGTTCAGGGCCCATGCTTGTGTGGTGTCCCACTAGGGGTGTTGCAGCTATATACACCCTTTGCAAAAGTCTGTACTTCTTGTATTATTATCGAGGTAAAAGTAGTACTAAAAGTTAGCAATAGATGTCGCTGTATTATGTATGTATATGTGGAAGCTGCACAGCTAAAGGATCGCAAAGGGTTATTGTGTTTGTGTGTTACCCGAATCTGTAGACCAGTAGGATTTCTGCTTTCTTCTCTCCTATTGCAGTGTCCCAGAACAGCCCCTCTTATGGTCACACTTGTATTATAACCAGTTCTGTTCTGGAAAGCTATGGTCCACTGCAAACTGTGTGTATTGTGTCACCCTTGTGTTTCCATTCATTTCTTGTATATCTATTCAGGTATCAGTGCCTAATGGTATTATGTCGCCCCCCCAGTGTTCAAGTATGGTACTTCTCATGTATATTTCTCTGTATATGCCTAATGGTGTAATGATGCAATGGCTGGATGTCATGTGACTGTGCCCCTGCTTCCATGGTAACTCCAATGGTCATCGAGCTTTGGCTGGGGTTACCATGTGACTTCCTGTTCTACCTCAGTCTTGTCCTCCACCTTCAGGGAGACAAGTCTGTCTGTCCTCTGTCCCTGCTAAGAGAGAGAGGCCTGCGTTGTGCTCTGCTGCTCCAGTCCACTGGCTGTTTTCCTGTCTCAAGTCTCAAGATTCTCATCTGGGTGTCGATTCTTCAGTCATTCCTCTCATCATCTTCTCTAATCATCAATAGCAAGTATTTCATTCAAGTCTCATTCCACCCAGCATCTCAACTTGTTTCACTACTACTCCCATCATTCAGCTCGCTACTCTCACAGACTATTGCAGCATCACCCATTACTCTGCTTTATTCAAGATTGCCTTATTCCCAGTTGCATCCGGAGAGACTGTTGCTACTAGTTACCACAGTTACAATAAATATACAAATACCGTTTTTTCTGAACCTTAGCATTGGTGTGATAATTGGTGCCCTGACTAAGGACAAAGAGGAATCGCATGCCCAGTATTCCTGCATGGTCAGGAGCCGGTTTCCGGCTGTATCACACTCGTGCCTACACCGTGACAACGCTATACCCTACAGCTGCACCGGTTCCTGCCTGTTAGCACCATCTATACTGCGGAGTGGCCCCTAGGGGCCTGGGGCATTGCACTACAATCTTCCTCCTTTCTTCTTCTATTGCACTCTTTCACCCAATTACAGCCTACCATACACGCTGTAGAGAAAGTTAGTCCCATGGGTGGAAGAGGAGCAAGAGTCTTTCGTTCTGGACATTGTGGAGGAAGGACACATGCTAGATAACTCTCCACAGTGGTCCTATTTGGGCCCTGGCCTTCTGCCAGGTCCCCGTACCTACAGTAAGTCAGTCTTAGTCAATACCCCGCATGGGAAGGACGCAAGACAGCACACTGCTACCAACTTCTTCACTAGTTAGACTCCAAAGCACTATGCTCTGTTAAACCTCTTTTAAGAGAGGATTAGCCAGAGATCACCTCCACCCATGCCGAGGACAAGGAGAAGCCACAGTGCAGGACAGCATCCATACTAGAGCCACAGAGCCAAGAACTGATCTGGACAGAGCAAAGTTGTGATAAGCCTAGGAACTGTGTCTTGCAGCTTGGGTGTCAGCAGGGAACCCTCAGCATTCCGCTCATCCCAGGTAACAAGGTCTGGGGTCTGTGTCACCCATTAGGAAGGTTCAGCTGAGTCTGGTAGGCATAAAGTGGTGTGAAGACTGAAGTCAAAGGTCAACACACGGACACAGGTGTTCTTCTTATTCTTCTCATTCTTCTTACAAGTATTCTAACTCATCCTCCAATATCCCGTCAGAGCACAATACTACATGGCTTAAGACTCTCACGGCATTCTCCTCTCTGCTACTCTACCTATCGTGTTACTAAGCACAACTCAACCCACAACAAGACTTTATCCTACACTGCACTCCTACTACAGATCTGGTCGTTCTCTTATTAAGTGTTTATCGAAACTTTGTCAAGTGTGTTTCAGAGACTTTATTCAAGGGAACATCATATTGTCTATCCTGTATTACCTGCTGCACATTTACAAGTAGTAAACTACTCAACTTTATTTCAAGAGTCTGTGATTATTCACCACCACTAACACAGTACACACTGCAATCTTGGGATATTCTCCCCTTTCCGTGGGTGGCGGGACCTACTATCTGGGAGGGTCATTATACCACTTTGGCGATCCGTGACTACATCATCCGTGACTACATCATCCCTAGGGACCCGGTAGCATCCCACCAGGACACTGACCACAGGGGAAAAGGCTACAGCCGACCTGATAAAATAAAAGCAGGCGTGCCATCACACCTGTGTCCCCATCAGGCAATGGCGTCACGTGACAACACCCCAGAGTCCAGCTGTATCTCGGCCATCCACCATAGAAGTGATCCAAGAAAGTTTCACTCATCTGAGGTACGATTTGTGGAGTCCCTGGAAGCCTGCCGCAAAGCGAATCAGCCACGGATAGTAGTCCGATAGATGATAGTAGTCCGATAGAAGTGATGTCACACTACAACACCTAGCAAGGGATCGGCAGCTCCTCCGATATAACATCACCCTGGGGGTACACCACACTTGTAATCCAAATCCACTCCTAAACCAAAGCAAATTTTCCCATAAATCATTGAAATGAGACAATTGGTTCCACACCCCAAAAATATTTTTTTTTTTCTAAATAACATGTAAAACAAATGAAACAAACAGAAAGAGCTGAATATGTTATGTTATAAGTTACTGTACAGTATAGCAGTTACAGCATTACAATCAGCATGTGGAGTATTATGTATAGTAAGTGCATAAACCTGAAAAACATCATCTGTTTGTAGATATTAGGAAGTGAGAATCACAGAGCTGTGCAGGAGGGCAGTTACAGAAACTTTTCTATACAGCAGTGTGAATGGCTGAGTGTAAGTGCAGGCAGATTATAGCAACAGAGGGAATTGCTGAGTGTAAGTGCAGGCACATTATTGCAGCAGTGTGAATTGCTGAGTGTAAGTGCAGACACATTATAGCAAGAATAGAGAGGAAGGGAAACATAAGGGCTGATAGTGACTGCAGGAAGCATGAAGGAAAAGAGCATATGTGGGCACATAAATGCAGCACTCTCTATTCAGGGAGAGAGAAGCAGAAACGGATTATAATAGGGGCGTTTCGGGTGGCAGCCCGGGGCCCTGAGCTCCTGGGGGGCCCAAGACCACCCAAAAAGACTTATACTTTCAGTGGTGTACTGTCTCCTGGCTACACTTCTGCCATGATTAGCAAAAAAACAGTTTTTTATGGCAATTTTGCACAAATCAGGACATCATGACATTATCTATACTGTACTATGCTAGTACAGGCTAGTGCTGCCATAGTTACAGTGGGGTGGGGGGGCCCAGGCTTGGTGAACAGCCCGGGGCCTATGGTAAAGTTAATCCGCCCCTGGTCAGAGAAGTTACAGCTATAAAGAGATTACCTCCACAGTTCTGTCCCCTGATGCAAGCCCCAGCCTGAAGTGGATCTGCTATGATTTTCAAGGTGAGGGAGACCTCCTGGGTCAGAGTACAGTGCTATAGACCAGGCTATGCAGACTATGTCCCTCTTTCACTCTCCCCCTGACCCAGTACCGTGAGCTCATAAATCAATGCAATGCTCTTAAAACAAGTCACAATTTTGAAAAACTGTGAGCTCTTCTTGCAAAGCGCTCTCTATCCAAGTTACTCTTAAACCGATGTACCACTGTATAACTTGGTATCAATAAAAACTATACATGTTACCACACAAAATGAGCCCAAAAGTCATTGTTTTTCAAGTAATAGTAAAGTGGTAATAGTTAAAGGGAACCTGTCACCACCCAAGCCCCCCCCCCCCCCCCCCCCCCGTAGCGGGGCAGAGGCATGCGCGAAGTCCCACTCCTGGACCCGCTCCCGTTGCGGAGATATTGCGGTCGGAAGCCCAGCATGCGCTCATCAGAAATGAGTCCGACACGCTCATAGAGAATAAATAGAGCCGTCATTCTCTATGAGCGTCGGACTCATGAGCTCGCGCTGGGCTTCCAACGGCGATATCTCGCCAACTGGAGCGGGTCCAGGAGCGGGACTTCATGCATGGGGTAAGTATAAAGGTCTCCAGGGGGGGGGGGTCGTCCGGGCTCTGCCCCGTCACAGGGGGTGACAGGGTCCCCTTAAAAAAAAATATACAAATTTGGTATCAATGTAACTGTTGTGACCCAGAGAATACATTTATGTAATTATTATCACACGTTGAATAACATAAGTTTAATATTTAAAAAAAAAAAAAGAAAATGAAAGAAAGGGTTAATAAAAATTAATCACTAAGTTTCATGAATCTGAAAATGGCGGCAATAAAAATGTAGTAAAAGACCTCATATGGCTATGTGGGCAAAAATGAAACAAAGTTAGAGATAAGCAAATTTACAGTAGGTACGAAGAGAAGCACTTAGTTCCTAGCAGCATTCTGCTCATCAGGCTGTGAACTTTGAAGTCTGCTCCACTCCCTGTCGTTCCTCCCCAGAAGCTGGAAAAAGCTGGGAGAAGTTTCCCAGTACTAGATCCATTTTCCCCCAGCACCCAGGGAGGAGTGGCACAGAGAAGAGCAAGCTTCAAAGCCCCACAGTCTGATGAGCAGGATGTAGATAGGAATGAAGTGATTCGCTTAGTTCCTACTGTAAATTTTCTCATCCCTAGTTATGACTCTTGGAAGGAGGCAATGAAAAAAGTATGAAAACGCCACTAAGGGGTTAAAAACAGACAGTTTTTATTCCATCTTGACAATGAATGAAGCAACAGCAGGATCAATGAGGTGCAAAAGACAATCTTGTCCTGACCAGCTGTTATTAATTATTGTCAACATAGAATAAAAGCTGCCTGTTTTGTGAGAAATGACGTGTGCTGCATGTTTGTTTTTTTAAATAAATTATATGTATCCCAAATTTGTGTTTATAGCCATTAAAATATCCTTTAGGCTATGTTCACACATAGGATTTCCAACATTCTTTTGGTTGTTTTTTTTCCCCCCAACCAAAAAACAGGAGTGGAACTGAGTTTATGTTTTTGTGTTTTCAACCCACTCCTGGTGTTGGTTGTAAAATAAAAAACAAAAATACTATGTGTGAACATACCGGTAACATTAATTGTCATCCATATGCACTTGTTTATATGTATATAATTCCTATCAGCGTACTGCAGCAATTGGCACTAGCACTTTTTTACTCATGCACTTTATGCTGGAGGAATTATAGTATATAGTTTACAATGTGATAAAGCCAAGAATGGATTTGAAAGACCAGGAGCAGATGTATCATTAAGTTTGTGCTCATATTTTGGCTAATAAGGGGCAAAGATTTGCGCAAGCTTTACAAAGGTATTTCCTCTACATTTGAGGAGTTGAGTTTGTGCTGGCTATGCCATTTTTGTTCCTTTTTTTGTTTTTTTGCTCAGAGGGGACAGAGTTTTAGCTATTTTAGCTATTTTATTAGTCAGATTTATCATATGCGATTTTTACATTTTTAAAATTACCAGAGCTGTGCGGGCTGTGGCTGCTGGAGAGGATGATGGCAGGGGGACACTGAGGGACACTGGGCACAGGAGGGACACTGAGCATCCCTCTGCCATCATCCTCTCCAGCAGCCACAGCCCGCACAGCCCTGGGTGTCCAGTCGTGACATCACCATGTTATCCAGAAAGTGAAGCCTTGATGTAGTAGTAAGTGCAGGGAAAAAAAGCACTTTATGTGCATTTCCAGGAATAAGTGTATATTGATGTATATTTGTATAACTTTTGGGGGGCAATATAATACTTTAGTAAAAATTTTCGCCAGACTTCTCCTTTAAAGGGGTATTTCCCCAAAAGCTAAAAAAATAAAATGCTCCCAAACCTAGCTCTTACTCAACAAGTCTCCCTGAGTATTTTGAGCCATCTCCTGTCTTTCTAGCTGCTGCCATTCCATAGGTACAAGTTTTTCTAAAAGCCAAACTTTATCCAACATGGTGCCAGCCAGAAAACTACATCTTCCATCATGCAATGCTTATGCCTGATTGGTCCATGATGTAGCAGAACTGATATTCACAAGATAGAGCAGAGTTGAGTCAGTGATATAGCAGAGTTGAGTCAGTGACATAGCAGAGTTGAGGCAGTGAGATAGCAGAGATGAGGTAGTGACCTCACTAACTAAACTCTGCTGTTCGAGGTTCCCCCTGAGGGTTATTCAGGGGGGTCTGCGGGCCATGCGAGGTCAGTGCCGCAGCACAGTTCGGGGGTTCTTTGGGAGAGCGTCGGGGGGAAGTTCACAGAGCGGAGGGGGCAACAGTGCGGAGGGGAGGTGCTGCGGGAGAGCACCGGGGGGGGGGTTGACCATGCAGGCGGTGCCAGGTGAGTGCCAAGGGCAGGGCCACAGTGCAGTGTCGGGTAGAAATGAGTGGTCTGTTTGACTTTTGGTCCGATGGCATCGGCGCTCTCTCATCATGCCTTTGATCCCGGCCGCATACTTGCGCTTCCGCGAATATGCGGCCAGGATATTCTAGGGAATTCAACAGGGATTCCCTGGAATATTCTGTCCGCATATTCCCGTGAGCGCAAGTATGCGGCCGGGATCAAAGGCATGATGAGAGAGCCAACTGCTTTCGGACCAAAAGTCTGAGCAGTTCGCTCATCTCTAGTGTCGGGGGGTGCTACAGCACAGTTCGGAGGGTGCCGTGGGAGAGCGGCGGGGGGGTTCATAGTGCGGTGAGCGCCGAGGAGGCACAGTGCGGGTAAAAATTTATTCTGAGAGGTACATACCGCTTGTAAATAACTTGGTTCTTTAAAATTGATAAAAAGTCATTAAAGCATATCTTCAATCCAATAAATAATTCTGAATGAAAGTTGAAATCCTTTCACACAAGAAAAAATGACTCAAATCTGGAATTAAAAAAAAATTACAGACACCCTGTATTCTGTGCAAACTTTTTGTACTGTATATGGATGGAGATCTGATGTTTTTAAACACGTCTAATTTTATATTATGACACAGATTTTGTGGGCAAATCAACACCAAAACTCTTTTAGAATCCCACATCATCTAAACACTTAAATAGTCACTCCATAGCCTATGTGATTGCTAATAAATTTGTAATTTACTGAAATTTACCCCAAAATTTTTCTTACCCTAAAAAACTGCTCCAAAGTCTCCTTTGCAACCATTTGTCCACTGCCTGTTGTCAGGGGATTTCTGTCTCAAGTAACATAGAGCTGAGACAAGTATGAACAAGGCTTAGCATTTGGAATGTACAGGAGAGGGAGAAAGCCTAGTGTCAGGGCCCTAGAAACAAAGAGATAGCACAAGTGGGTCACAATGCTGGATCAAGATGAACAGAGCTATGCTGGAAAAAGCTATCAAGAGCACTGGACAGAAGGAAGAAAGATTTATATATGGGAAAGTAAGTCCTAGGCCCAATTCCCAGGACAGGTCCAGGCACAGACCAATGACCAGATAAAACCCACAAAGACAGAGAGACCTGTCAGTCAAAGCACGGTAGACACAATTAGCAACTAGGCAAAAGGCAAAGGTAAGTGCAGGGACGACTGTAAAATGTTGTCTGATGTCTTATCTGGCACAGGCATGACACTAAGGCTGTGTATCTGTAAGCTGAGCCAGTCTGCCTGCTGTAGATAATTCACAAAGGTAAATCAAGGCTTTCCTATGATCTCTCACCACCCATATAAGGATCAGGACAGCTATCCCTGCAAATACCAATGTATCTACTGCTGTATGTCCATAATGCTGTACGGTGGAAGTGACTATGTATGTACTGCACTCTTAAGGGTTGAACTAATAAAATCAGGCAGGTTTTTAAACAACAGACATGCTTTAACTTACACTTCAGAATGTATTCTTTTTTCAGTTGTTACAAACACGTATACAGTTCATCTTTACCCTGAATACATTAGCTTGCAGTTTCCTACAAAAAGTAAAAAAAAAAAAAAAAAAATGACCTCACCATATATTTATATGCAGCCACATCTGCTTATTTACCCCATCTTAAGGTTTCAACTGGTTATGTTAATACAAATCTATCCTGGTATGGTGCCATGCTGATTAGATGTATAATCTATGAGCTCTGTCTCGTTGAGTCTTTTTAAACAAAATACTTCCTTGTCTTATTTTTAGAATTAGGCAACAGAATTTCTTTGCAGTTTTCTTCCACAGATGGTAACGTATTTTTATAGTTATCGTGATGCCACTAATGCCTGAAGAAAAAAAGGCACATCTGCCCTCAGACTGCCAACACTCTAGGCACTTCTTTTTTTAGCTACAACAACCAGATACACATTTAAAAGGTGTAAAGAAATATACATTAAAACAATTTACAAAAACACAATATTTTATTTGCAGTTTTAGAAACATTTTAAATATAAAATGCAATATATATATATAAAAACAATCAGGATTATTTATTTCTAACCTTTAGGACCTCTTGTGTCTCTTAGAACAACATATTGTATAGTGAATTAATAATTATAACAGGATGTAAATTCTATAGAATGAATGTGCTAATGTAATTCATATCTGACAAAACAATCCAGTAGTATGGAGTTTACTTATTTTTTCCTGTAGTTTTTTTTTATTTCTTCTAAGGAAAACCATTCTTTATAAAACTACAACTATGGTTTTCATAATTGGTGTCACAATGCAGTTTCCAAATAATCAGTTCCAACATGTACCCAAACTGCAGAATATTAGTCATTTAGCCGTGCAGTCTTTTTAAAATTGTTATTAGTGAAATCAGTCATTTTCAGGCAATAGGATACAATTATAAATCTGTCACTTTGGGAAACTTAAAACCCTGCAGTGTAGGGTACTTGAAAACCCAATAATCTTACTAAACTCATAGAATTTATTATTATTTTTTTTAATCTCTGTTTAGAAAAAAATGTATTTATATTTTAGAATTACTTTCTATTATTTATTTTTGTAAACTCTGATTTTATTACATTTTTCACATAAGGGAGAACAACCAATGCCAACCATAGCGCCAACAATAAAAAAAAAAAATGGTGTGACATATGATATTAATGAGACAGCAAGAAGCCCAGGTGTCATCCTCCTAACCGAGGTTTTATCACCGGAATATTGCACGTCACACAATAACAAAGAGCAACAGGCCCAGGCAACAACCTCCCAGACATGGAGAGAAATAAAAGAAAGAAAGGAGAGTAGAGAAGAAACAAAACAATACGAATGAACAAAGAAAAAAAGATGGGGGGGGGCAGGTTAGGAAGGGAAGATGTGGAGAGAAGAGGATATACTGTGGTAACACAGAGGTGGCTAGGTGTATCTTGTAAGGGCAGGTGTTGGTGTACCGCTAAGCACTTATCACAGGGTCTGAATGGTATATGTGCCTCCCGGGTTCCGAACACTCAATCGTTAAAATGTTGTAGTGTAGCGCAGATGAACCACAGAGTCCAGGATAAATTAACCACTTGAATACTTTATTGAACAGTTCTTAAAGGGACAATACAGAATAACTTTTAGGAGCAAGCTTAGACACAGCAGTTTCCACTGGAGGATGAGTGTCAAATCCCTTTGGATACTTAAAGATAGTTTTTGGATAAGTTAGTAGGTTACTAGGTTTTTGATAGAAATAGTGTAGATAGGAGGCTACAGGGGGACCTGTCTAGGCAGTTTAGAACTTTTTCAAGGTGACCTTAAGACTTGATGGAAGAATATCCGTACTCACAGTTTGGAGAATACTGCCTATTGCCAGACAAGATTATAGAGTGTTAGGAATACGGTCCTGGGTTTTGTACAACTGGGTGGTCTTAATCCCTCAAGATTACCGAGTAATCGAGCAGTAGTGAGCAGGGTACCTCGACTTTAGCTGCAACTTAACCAAAATGCTGGGGACAATCCTGGACAGATGAAGGACTTCCTGAGAAGAAACACTTGTAGAACAATCAGTCACTCCAAATGTAGACAGGTGGCTGAATTGTAGTTGCCCCTCTTTAGTGTTTTAACAGGGCATAATCCCACAGGCAGGATGTTATGATGAATAAGACTTGTAGCATCCACTCCAACGGCTTTTTAAGCTTCACTACACTACGGGGGTGCTCACTCTAAAAAAGTACAAGCAATGCATAGATAATTCCAACAAAAAGATGATTTAAAAGAGGGCACTCACCGTTAAGAAGATGCTTTATTGAATATATTCAAGCAGACATGCAGGTTCGTACAGCCGGCAGGGGGAACAGTGAGAGGTTTGTGATGAGTGACAGCTGTTTCGCACAGGTTGTGTGCTTCTACAGACTCCTAGAATAGGCCTCTGGTAGGCCAGGGCAGTGGAACATGGCTGGCAATCATACTTGGGCATCAAAGAATAGCATAAACATACAATACAATATTCCACACTAGGCATTCCATGTGCTGATTTTAAACTTAGAACAACTCTGTAGTGGCATCTTGTGGCCAAAAGTAAATACTACAGGTCCAAGCATACAATACAGAAAATAGTCTTATGGAGTACCAGGAACTTTTTAGAAAATTCTTCCGCGCCAACTGCAAGAAACCAGAGCATAGTAATGGCACATTGGTTTCGGGACACTAAAATGCCTTACTAGGCTAAGAGAGTCTTGAATTCATCAATTTCCATGAATTGATCCCAATAATACCAAGTTCCAATACCAGGAGAATTCCAGTCATATAACTGAACCACAAGGTTTTCCATGCACTGGATATCCTTAATCTCAGCCACATAGACACCCCCACAGGGCAGGTAAGCAAGCTCTAGCGGTGTTGACCAAATGATGGACCACAGAGTGATGTTAAACTTTAATTGGAATGTCTGAAATATGTAGGAGGAAGAAAGCTCGGGAGAAGGGGACCTGGGTAGGTGAACACTGAGTGCCAGACCTCCTTCCAGAAAGGAACCAATTTTGTGCAACTTAAAAAAGTAAGGAGCCTTTTCCTCCACAGTTTCTCCTACGCATCAGCGACAGTTCTGCAAAGATTGTGTGAATATGTGTAGAAACAAAGTACCATCTGAAGAGCACCTTGGTTGTTCTGTTACTTTCTATTGTTTCTAAAGATTTAGACCCCTTTGTTCTTTTGTAATAACATTTGTTTTGGCTGGACAGACCTACATCATGGCCTCAGTGCCCAAAATCAGCGGAACAATGGGAACCAGGGAGGTAAGTGTGCTTTATTATTTTGAAACAAACTATTCATGGGCATATGTAAAAAATAATTGTCCCTTGCCCAGAATACTCTTTTAATGGCAACTTTTGTTCAAAAGGCTTTAACGCTGGCGCACATCCTATCCAGTCTGACACACTTAAATGGCTACATATAGAATCTAAAGATGAATCAGGCACCCAAAGCAGTGGTACACTCTGCTCTGGGTGCTGGATTCATCTTTGGATTCTCTGTTTGTGCGCTGTTCCCTGGGCTCGCCCGAACACTAGAGCTGGAGGCACAGACTTTGCTAAATGGTTACATGTGTTAACTTGGTGGAACACTGACATTTATTTGCTTCTCAGTGAACTTAAAGTGTACCTGTTGTTATAACTTTCAAAATCTAAATCAACAGTAGTTGTGAAATAAAGCAAGTTTGTAATATACAGTCATGGCCAAAAGTTTTAAGAATGACACAAATATTATATTTTTACATGATCTGCTGCCCTCTGGTTTTTATGTGTGTTTGTCAGATGTTTTTATCACATACAGAAATATAATTGCAATCATATTATGAGTAACAAAAGCTTATATTGACAGTTAGAATGAGTTAATGCAGCAAGTCAATATTTGCAGTGTGTTGACCCTTCTTCTTCAGGACCTCTGCAATTCTCCCTGGCATGCTCTCAATCAAATTCTGGACCATATCCTGACTGATAGTAGTCCATTCTTGCACAATCAATGCTTGCATTTTGTCAGAATTTGTTGGTTTTTGTTTGTCCACTCGTCTCTTGATGATTGACCACAAGTTCTCAATGGTATTAAGATCTGGAGAGTTTCCAGGCCATGGACCCAAAATCTCTATGTTTTGTTCCCTGAGCCATTTAGTTATCAGTTTTGCTTTATGGCAAGGTGCTCCATCATGCTGGAAAAGGCATTGTTGATCGCCAACTGCTCTTGGTTGGTTGGGAGAAGTTGATCTTGGAGGACATTCTGGTACCATTCTTTATTCATGGCTGTGTTTTTAGACAAGACTGTGAGAGAGCCGATTCCCTTGGCTGAGAAGCAACCCCACACATGAATGGTTTTAGGATGCTTTACAGTTGGCATGAGACAAGACTGGTGGTAGCGCTCACCTCATCTTCTCCGAATAAGCTGTTTTCCAGTTGTCCCAAACAATCGGAAAGGGGATTCCTCAGAGAAAATGACTTTACCCCAGTCCTCAGCAGTCCACTCCCTGTACCTTTTGCAGAATATCAGTCTGTCCCTGATGTTCTTTCTGGAGAGAAGTGGCTTCTTTGTTGCCCTCCTTGAGACCAGGCCTTGCTCCAAGAGTCTCCGCCTCACAGTCCGTGCAGATGCACTCACACCTGCCTGCTGCCATTCCTGAGCAAGCTCTGCACTGCTGGTAGCCCGATCCCGCAGCTGAAACACTTTTAAGAGACGGTCCTGGCGCTTGCTGGTCTTTCTTGGGCGCCCTGGAGCCTTTTTGGCAACAATGGAACCTCCTCTGACTGAGGTGCAATCTTTCTAGCTGTGATACTCTTCCCTGTTAGGCCATTTTTGTGCACTGCAATGATGACTACACGTATTTCTTTAGAGATAACCATGGTTAACAGAAGAGAAACAATGATGCCAAGCACCAGCCTCCTTTTAAAGTGTCCAATGGTGTCATTCTTACTTAATCAAGACAGATTGATCTGCAGCCCTGCCCTCATTAACAATGGAGCAATCACTGAAACAATGTTAGCTGGTCCTTTCAAGGCAGGGCTGCAATAATGTTGAAATGTGTTTTGGGGATAAAGTTCATTTTCTAGGCAAATATTGACGTTGCAAGTAATTGCTGATCACTCTTTATAACATTCTGGAGTTTATGCAAATTGCCATTTTAAAAACGGAAGCAGTAGACTTTGTAAAAATTAATATTTGTATCATTCTCAAAACCTTTGGCCATGACTGTACATTCATTATTTTATTTTATTTTTGTTATGCTGTAAAACAAAGCTGAACTTACCAGAAATCTAGGTCCAGTCTCCTGAAGACAGATTTTCTGACTTGAAAAAAACTAGTGCTGGTTGAAAAAAACAGACTAAACACAGGAATTCCAGCCAGTATACGTCTCAATGCGTCCATCAGTTACATGACTACCTTCTGTGTGAATGCTCAGATAAACTGGGAAACACGGGACTTCCTGTTTTCTGACTCTTTGAGGAAAAAAGAGTCACAAAACAGGAAGTGCTGTGTTCTCCATGATAACTAAAAAAAACAATGAATGTAAATTGCAAACTTCCTTTATATCACATATACTTTTCGTTTAGATTTTGAAGTTATAATGACAGGTACAATTTAAATTTATGAATGTCTGTGTGCCTTATTGATAAATTTGGCACATGGCATGTACGTACAAAGACCTCATATAAACGCCCATACATTTACACCTCCAATGATAAATTCCCTCCTAACTGTCTGTATACAACTTAAAATGTTGTGACAGGGAAGAGTCTGATTCATGGGTCTACAAACTGCGGCCCTCCAGCTGTTGCAAAACTACAACTCCCATCAGGCCTGGACAGCTAAAGCTTTGGATTTGGATGATCAGGCATGATGGGAAATGTAGTTTTTCAACAGCTGGAGGGCCGCAGTTTGGAGACCCATGGTCTGATTCATCCAAATGGTTCCACTTATCATCATGCTCTCCTACATGAAGCCCGAAGAAGAGCTTGTAATGGCCTAAAATTTTGTTATTGTCTTAAACAGTCTCATTCTGTACATAGATAATAGACCTTGTTGGCAAAACATCCTCCCACAATTGATGTGCTGTCTGTTCTACTAATGATTGCCTTTGACCCGTAAGTATGAACAGGCTATGGAAGCGCATCAGTAGGTTGTCCACAATGCAAAGACCTATCAAAGAATAGTTACCCCTATGAAATGTATGTAATAGAGAAAGCGGGAGCTCAAGCCAATATTAAATTACTGGGGTGCAACTAAGTGTTCACTAAAGCAAGGCAAAAAGTATTTTAGAGGGAAAAAAAGGACACATACAACAATGGTGAACACATCTAAATCATAATAAACATAGTAACCTTTATTAAACAGTAATCAGACAGAGCACCCAGCTCTAAATGAACATTATGTCCCAGGTGCTACACAAAATAAATAATACGTCACCTAGCTGCTACCTAAAGTATCACAGTACAGAGTGCAATATGCACGGTGCTTTGTACAATATAGATAAATAATCAATAGATAACAATATACAATGCCAAATTGTGCAAATATTTAGGTGAGTTTACAAAACAGAGAGATTATAAAAAAAAAAATAGCATCTAATGGTAATCAAGATAGAATCCTGGACCAATTGAGAGACTTTTTGAGAGCTAATCGATCAGTGCTGTATTAAAGAGGTTATCCAGTGAAAATCTTTTTCTTTCAAATCAACTAATATTAGAAAGTTATATAGATTTGTAATTTACCTCTGTTAAAAAAAAAAAAAAATCGCAAGTCTTACTGTACTTATCAGCTGCTGTATGTCCTGCAGGAAATGTTTTATTTTCAGTCTGACACAGTGCTCTCAGAGCAGCGGCAAATCCCCATAGAAAACCTCTCCTGCTCTGGACAGTTCCTTTCGCGGCCAGAGATGTCAGCAGAGAGCACTGTGTCAGACTAAAAATAAAACATTTCCTGCATGACATTTAGTAGCTAATAAGTACAGGAAGACTTGAGATTTTTTAATAGAAGTAAATTACAAATCTATGTAACTTTCTGACACCAAATGATTTGAAAGAAAAAGATTTTTGCTGGACAACCCCTTTAAGTTTACTGTAGTGATATCTATAAGTAATAATAATAGTAGTAATAATAAAACTGTTACAGATTTCCTGGTGTGCCATAGTCTTCTATCCTGTACCACACGCATATTATACTTGATAGTTGAATGGTTCGTAATAGTCAGGTTTTTCTTTTCTCTTTGCTTTACCTACTCCATGTTGTCCAGCTTAATTGTATGGGATACTATACCACTAAGCCATATTGGCAAGTTTATTATGTAGCATAATTTGCTTTATATAAACGTATGTTACTGTTCTTTTTAATGTACGCTTTTCAATTTTAAAAAGTGCATGTAATAAATACCACTCTGACCAAAAAATGGGCACAACCAGCACCTATTCACCAAACAGCAGGCACAAAGCCCTTGATAAATGTCCCCCATAGTTTCCATTTTGCACTAATGTGCATTAGCTCTGAAAAGGGGGGGTACTGCAAATGCACCGGGCAACCTAAAACCACTTCAGCAAAATCTGCACTAAAATGGTGCTGATTTTCCTCTACTCCGGGATGACTTTTCTTAGGGGGGGTATAGTTTAAAAAAAGGGTCAACTTTGTGGGGTTTCCACTGTACTAGTACCACCTGGGCACATGGTACCCTAAAACCATTCCAGCAAAATTTGCTCTACAAATCGTACTCCTCCCATTTGAAGCCCTGCCATGTGTCCAGCAGTTTATAGTCACATATGGGCTATTGCCGTAACTAGGTAATAAGTGTTGGGGGTTTTATACCCCTGTGTTTCAAAATTAAATGAGCATATTGCTCTAGACCTTCTTCAAACACCTGTGTGGTTTAAATATATTACTTCCCTATATTAATTCTTTGAGAGGTCCAAATGCACATGGTCCAAAAACTCTGTGGGGGGGGAGGGGGTTAAGAGGGGGTTTCATCACACTGTGTAATCCTTGTTTTCGATACCAAGACAGGCACAGAACCAGACTAGAGTCTCACAGTCAGGAGTCAGGGTCACTGTGTGCACATCCTGAATGCAAACTCAGAAGATCTCACTGTTGTGGTTGGAAAACTGCTGAGCACAGAGATTGTGAATGCCACGGTTTTCCTGTAGGAAGCAAACGCAGTCGACAGAGAGACGTGCAACTCATTGTAAGAATTATGGAATACATTGAGCTGGCGTAGGTTTTAAAATTTTCGCATGGACGGGCTCTGTGCGATCGGGATTTATGTAGAGGCAATGCGTCTCTACATAAATCCCCTGAGCTCCGGAGCTGCGGGGACATTTGTAAGCCCAGTGTAACCTTATGAAATATAATAAATTAACACAAGTTTAACTATATGAATGAAGATGGAAATACCCTTTTAAAGGGAACCTGTCAACCCCTGTGCTGGGGTAAAGGCAGCCCGACCCCCCGCTAGAGCCCCGAATACTTACCCCATCTCGCCAAGTCCCGCTCCTGGAACTGGTCCCGAGATGGAGATATCCTTGCTGGAAGCCCGGCGCGCTCACTGCATAGATGAGTCTGATGCCCATAGAGAATGAATGGATCCGTCATTCTCTATGGGTGTTGAACTCATCTCTGCAGCGCGCACGCCGGGCTTCTGACAAGGATATCTCCATCCCGGGACCAGTTCCAGGAGCAGGACTTGGCGAGATTGGGTAAGTATCCGGGGCTCTAGCGGGGGTCGGGCGGCCTTCACCCAGGCACGGGGGGGGGGGGGGGGCAGGTTCCCTTTAAGTTCAAGACACGGTATCCCTGGGACAATAGTCTAAGCAAGAAAAATTGTAGTAAATAGCAAAACAATAAAGTAGTATTCCATTGTTTAAAAGTAGCATAGCAGCTTGCCACACCCTCAAGTACTGATCAAATCTCCTTTACTGCCGCAGCTCTACATTCTCTCTGCTGTCAGTGTCTTCTTCTCTACATGCTGCTCAGCTCTCCAGTCGTGTCTCCCAACATCAGCTTCCTCCACTCCAGGCTCAGCGTCCTTCCGTCATTGTGATCTCGCCATTGGCATCAATCTATCAGCTCACTGATGGAGCTTTCCTCTGCCACCACCTGTATCAACATCATGAAGCAGAAAAGAACACAGAAATACTAGCAACAGGATGAAAATGTTATCTTTTGTTACTGTACTTTTTTTTAACAGCTTTTGATTTGTCAGGTATCGCATGACCACACCAGGGGCCATATTTTATACACATACTTCACTCTAATTATACATTTCATATTACTTATAAATTTCATATGTGCAAATTAAGGCTGGGTTCACACGCTGTAACTGTGCGGCTGTATTTTTTATGCGGCTGTAAATGTGCGGGTGAAACTCCGGCCGTGGGAAAAAATAGACATGCAGCTCAAAACATACGGTCATTTACTTGGAAATCTGGTTCAACTAAAAATAACAAATAAAATGTTAAGAAAGTGATGCAAACACCTCTGGATGCATCTGGGAAAGCAGGGAACACAGTTTACATGAAGCGCTATTACTGGGGTTTGCGATCCTCTGCACTATAGCCGATGTCTCTCATGGTTAATATATTGAATTAATAAAACACATTTTCTGTCTAATAAAGTCCCTTTTATTGTTCAATAATTAAATGTAAACGATTCCATCATTTTGCAATTAAATATACTGTTAAAATAAATAGATATATAAATAAATGTATATTTATATGTATATTTATTTTTTGACAGTATATTTAATTGCACAATGATGGATTCGTTAGAATTAAATTATTGAACAAAGAAACTGTATTTATTTCAACGAAAATGTGTTTTATTAATTAAATATTAATTAGTACAGGAAGCTCTATAAGCCGTTAATTCATATGCCGGCAATAGAGCATTCTGTACTAATCATCACTTTACTTTAATGAAAACATCAAATGTTTCTTCTAATTATGTTGTGACAATAGCATTATTAGAAGAAACATTTAGAATTATATGTGCGCTCAGCTGATTGGCTGTTCGGCTGAGCGCACATATAATGAGCCGGTCCGCAGTACAGTGACTTCATTGTGCTGCGGACCAGCGAAGAGGACACATCGGGACATCGGATGGTGAGTATAGAGCTCTCCCCACCCCTTCCCCAGCACTGCACCCCTCCCAGCAAGGAAGGGGGGTCACTTAACCCCTTCCTTGCTGGGATGGGTGCAGTCTGACATCAGTCTGGCCCCCAGGGGGTTAAGGGGGATGCAATACATCCTCCCTTAACCCCTTGGGGGTCAGACTGTAAGCAGCGATCTGTAAAGATGCTGCATACTGTAAGGAGCACAACACAGCTCACAATGATGGGTGTTGTGCTCCTGTTTGTGTGTTTTTTGTGTGTTTCTCCCTTTTTGTTTTTCAGATATCGGTATCCTGTGGATTACGTCGGATTCCGTGGACTACGTCGATGACCAGCGTTTTTTTAATGTTTTTTTTTTATAAAATGGTCAATGAGGGGTGTGGGGGTGTTTTTATTTGAATAAAACATTTTTTTAACTTGTGTCTTGTCTTTATTTCTTTACTTTATAGACTTAGTAGTGGAAGCCGTCTAATAGACGGAATCCATTACTAAGTTGGGGCCTAGTGTTAGCCGGTATAAAACGCTCCTGGACCGGGCGGCAGCAGGCTGGTAAGATTTAGGCTGGGGAGGGCCTAAATCAATGGCTCTTCCCACCCTGGTGCTACCAGGCTGCTGTCGTTTGGTTTTTAACCCGGCTGGTTATAAAAATAGGGGGGACCCTATGCGTTTTTTTTTTATTATTTATTTATTTAAAAAAAAAACGCATAGGGTCCCCCCTATTTTTATAACCAGCCGGGTTAAAAACCAAACGACAGCAGCCTGGTAACACCAGGGTGGGAAGAGCCATTGGTTTAGGCCCTCCCCAGCCTAAATCTTACCAGCCTGCTGCCGCCCGGTCCAGGAGCGCCAATATTGACGCTCCGGGACCACTGGCACAGGCTCTTCCCAGTACCCCTGGTGGCATTGGGTACTGGGGTAATAATAGGGGGTTAGTGTTAGCCATTTTATACCGGCTAACACTAGGCCCCAACTTAGTAATGGATTCCGTCTATTAGACGGCTTCCACTACTAAGTCTATAAAGTAAAGAAATAAAGACAAGACACAAGTTTAAAATATTTTTTATTCAAATAAAAACACCCCCACACCCCTCATTGACCATTTTATTAAAAAAATTCAAAGAACAACCGCTGGTCATCGACGTAGTCCATGGAATCCGACGTAATCCCCAGGATACCGATATCTGAAAAACAAAAAGGGAGAAACACACAAACACACAAACAGGAGCACAACACCCATCATTGTGAGCGGTGTTGTGCTCCTTACAGTATGCAGTATCTTTACAGATCGCTGCTTACAGTCTGACCCCCAAGGGGTTAAGGGAGGATGTATTGTATCCCCCTTAACCCCCTGGGGGCCAGACTGATGTCAGACTGCACCCATCCCAGCAAGGAAGGGGTTAACTGACCCCCCCTTCCTTGCTGGGAGGGGTGCAGTGCCGGGGAGGGGGTGGGGAGAGCTCTATACTCACCATCCGATGTCCCGATGTTGTCTCTTCGCTGGTCCGCAGCACAATGAAGTCACTGTGCTGCGGACCGGCTCATTATATGTGCGCTCAGCCGAACAGCCAATCAGCTGAGCGCACATATAATTCTAAATGTTTCTTCTAATAATGCTATTGTCATAACATAATTAGAAGAAACATTTGATGTTTTAATTAAAGTAAAGTGATGATTAGTACAGAATGCTCTATTGCCGGGAATATGAATTAACGGCTTATAGAGCTTCCTGTACTAATTAATATTTAATGAATAAAATACATTTTCGTGGAAATAAATTCTGTTTCGTTGGTCAATAATTTAATTCTAACGAATCCATCATTTTGCAATTCAATATACTGTCAAAAATAAATATATAGATAAATATACATTTATTTATATATCTATTTTTTTTAACAGTATATTTAATTGCAAAATGATGGATTCGTTAGAAATAAATTATTGACCAACGAAAGTGTCTTGATTACAAAGAAAATGTGTTTTAGTAATTTAATATATTAACTATTAGAGGCATCGGCATTCGGCATCATTGCCGGCTATTTTTGAAGTACTCCGTACGGACCGCCTGTCAATCCTCGGCCGCATGTTCAGCCGCAAACAATGGTCTTGTTCATTTTTTACGGGTCCGTTTACGATAGGGCCGTAGATTCAGACATAGTGTGCACTGTGCAGCCGCATATCCTATACTTCCAAGCATACACACGAACCACCAAAAATACCGCCGCACAATTACAGCCGCAAATACAGCCGCACTGTTACAACGTGTGAACCGAGCCCCCAATTATGTAACCTATTTAATTTTCTTACTACCCTCCCCCAGAGCTCCAATTTGGCCCGCCCCCGGACAGCCCGCTCCATTCATGGTCATGAAAAAGAGCAAAAGGCTAACTGCAACAGAATGGCTCCGAGGAGGAAGGTAAGACACATCCCATCCTTCTTGGCGTCATCTGTGCAGTAGGGATGTATCAGCAGGTTAGATTAGCCTAACTGCTGATAGTTACCCTTTAAGGGGCTGCTGGTCTTCACCAGCCGCAAGGCAGGTTGGGCTAGCTGCAGCAGGCGATCCCCAGGTCACTTCCCCTGGTTTGACTTGCTTGCTTGCTTGGCGGGTGAGGTGCAACAGTGGGCAGAGTAGACAAGGTGCAGCTCTGAACAGCAGCAGGAAACTGTTCATCAGACAAGAATATGGTGGAACACAGGCAGGAATACTTTTTATGTCCCCCTAGAGTACTATTTCATACAATCGCTAGATTGCATAAACTGATCAATGCTATGCATTGCTATAAAAATCGTTGAGCTGACTGCATGGAGGTAAGCAGTATACCTCCGGCAGTCAGGGGAAATGATAGGGATACCTACAATTACACTGCGGGAATCCCGACCGGTAAGTGACTGGAGCTGCTCTGTCATTTACACTTAAACGTAATGATCGCAGCTGCCTGTCATTAATGGTAAGGGCCCAGCTGCTGATAGCTCCTGAGCTCGCTCACATGAGAAATAATGGTGTTCACTTCCAGAAAACTTTTAATAAAAAGTGATCAAAATGTCGAATATACAAAAGCAAGCTACTAACAGAAAGTACAGATCATGGCCCAAAAAAGGAAATCTCAAATAGCTACATAAACCAAAAAATAAAAGGGCTGTAAGGATCAGAATAGAGCAATTGTAAACACATTTTTTTTTTTTGAAGTTTTAAATTTTTCAAAAGCAGTAAAATAAAATAACTTTGTGCATCACACAGAAGGATGTTCAGAAGAAGAGGGAGGTGCAGCCCGGAGGAAGGAACAGACAGGTGACGCAACATGGTGCAGCAAAATGGGTTTATCCAGGGTTTCAGCATTTCCGGCAGGCTGAGCGGGGACATAAGGTAAGTCAAAACTCCAGAACTTTTAACATGATGGCATTTTGTTGTTATTTAAATTGGGATGATAGGTGTCTAGGCTAAAAATGTTGTTAGGCCAAAGAATCCCTTTACATTTTTTGGGTTAGATTTTACCCTTCTTCTTACAACTTGGGCTTGTAATTAGAAGGGAACAATACTAAATATATTTTATTTCATTTGAAATCTCATTTCTTCACAGTGAGTGTGGTGGAAACAAAATTAATCATTTACTTTATTTTACCAATTACTTGTAATTCATCTGCATTTAATAATGTGATTGTGTCATTCAGTAAAGGATAAATTGTCTCACAAATTAAAAATCAAATACATTTCAAAGCTGTTTTCACCAATGGTCATGTATAAAATAGGTTCTGGCATGCAACACTCAATCAAAGATATCCAGACAAATATTTTTTACTAAGTTAAATAATTGAACAGCTTGGAATAAACGCAAAACAATTAAGATATAGCAGGTGGTAGACAACCATCGAACACATTACCTAAAGAAAGACTGACAAATTTCATTACCTGTTAAGCCCATTGTTTCCCATTTTGCTTGATTATCACAAATGGCTTCTTTCTTTTATTTTCAAGAAAATTTCATGTCTTTGTTCTTTTCCCATAATGTGCTGTAAATCTCGAATTATAGTTTCAGTATTGTGAAAAATTGGTAATTGAATGTTCATTTTACTATAATGGTCAATCAAAGCTGTTTAAGTAGCAAAATTGCGCAAAAATATCTCCATGCAACAAATACCAAGTATGTTTTTTCAAAAAAAGAAAAGGCAAATGTCATATAAACTACTATATAGTAATAGGCTACGTTCACACTACGTTTTTTCAGCTCCGTTTAAAAATGACGTCCGTCATTTTGAGTCTAAAATAACAGACGTCATTTAACTGTCTAGCCTTCTCTTGTGCAATGACAGCTGTTGGTACATTATTCTAGTTTGGGTTTACTAATTGGCTTTTGGGTGTGTATTTTGAAAAGTCCATTGAATTTAATAGTAACGGGAGAACGGTAACAAAAGAAAAACTGTGTGTGAGCAACTATTAAAAAACATCTACTGTTAGCAAAAGACATCCGAAAATAATGATCATGTTCATTATTTTGACGTCTGCGGTAAAAACGTCCGTTATTCAATACATTGTGCGCATTGGACGTCCGTCTTTCCATTGATTTCAATGCATCGCCATTGCAGTCAGTTAAATCGTGGCAATAACAGACTTTTTTTTAAATATCAAAATCGTCTGCCTTTTCTCTATTTTTCTTGTTAAGTGAACATAGCCTTACAGTGCAGTGGTCCTTCAAGTTACAATAGTAATTGGTTCCAGGAGGAAAATTGTATGTTGGAAATATTGTAGACCAAATCTTGAGACCAAATCTTGAGACCAAAACTCTATGGAAAACTGGTAATTGGTTGTGAAGCCCCCAAAAGTCATACCAAAATGAGAAAAAATGAAGATTTAAAATGTACATGTAATTATAACTTTCAAAATCTAAATCAACAGTAGATGTCAAATAAAGCATGTTTGTAATTCACATTAACTTTTTTTTTTTTTTCATTCTCATGCTTTTTAACAAAGCTATACTTGTGATCACACGACTGCCTTCTCTGTAAGGGCAAATGACCTGGGAAACACAGGACTTCCTGTGTTTAGACTTTTTTAAAAGAAAAACTTAAACACAGGAAGTCCTGTGAATGAATGTAGATTGGAAACATGCTTTAAATCACATCTACTGGTAATTTAGATATTGAAAGTTATAACAGGGACACTTTAAAGAAAAATAAGAAAATAACATATGGATAAAGTAAGTCTTTACATACATTAGTCAAAAGGAGCTACTGTAAATGACTGTACAGTCCACACAAATGAAGCCGCCCTCACTTGGTGCCCAAAGGAGCAAATCATCCTGGCTCAGGCCGATTGCTTCATTGTGTACTGTGGGAGGTTCTGATGTGGGCGAGCAGTACTGCAGTACCGGCCGGGATGATCTTGGCAGAGAGTGAATGTGAACATAGCCTCACACTGTACTGTACTGTAGAGAGGAGATACTAGACACACAGAGCAGTACAGGACATGTAGTATCACACTGTACTGTACTGTAGAGAGGAGATACTAGACACACACAGCAGTACAGGACATATAGTATCACCCTATACTGTAGAGAGGAGATACTAGACACACAGCAGTACAGGACATGTAGTATCACACTGTACTGTAGAGAGGAGATACTAGACACACAGCAGTACAGGACATGTAGTATCAAACTGCCCGCCTCCAGGAACTGGCGTTCTTTATATTCCCTGTGAGGGGGGGGGGCGTGTGACACTGACACTTGAATGCTGTTGGACAGCGTCAATGGATTATGGTAAATCCCTTGCACCTACCCAGTGTCACTATTGTAACTAGATATATGCTGCCATCATAATGGCTGCCATGTTAACCTCTTAAGGACATAGGACGTACCGGTACGTCCTATGTCCTCACTTGCACTTCAAAGCGGGGCCGCGCGGCGGCCCCGCTTTGAAGTGCCGCGATCCCGGGTGCCGCGTGTAGCCCGGGACCGCCGCTATTAGCGGGCACGGTCTGATCGCCGTGCCCGCTAATTAGCTAATCGGAGGCAGCTGTCAAAGTTGACAGCTGCCTCCGATTACCGGAGGCAACGTTTCCCTGGTGTCTAGTGGGGGAGATCGCTCCTCCGGGACCTTGTCCCGGAGGAGCGATCTCCGTTACTGATGCCGGCCGGGGACGCGTCCAAGATGGCGCCGTCCTCGGCTCGGCACTCGTTTACTTCCGGCTGCAGCAGCCGAAAGCAAACGAGTGCCGATCTCATGGATCTCTGCAGCATATCTATGCTGCAGAGATCTCAATGAGAGATCCAAGTGTATATACTAGAAGTCCCCCAGGGGGGCTTCTAGTATATGTGTAAAAAAAAAAAAAAAAGTGTTGTTAATAGTAAAAAGCCCCCTCCCCTAATAAAAGTCTGAATCACCCCCCTTTTCCCAGGTTTTAAATAAAAGTAAACAAATAAATAAATAAATAAACATGTTTGCTATCGCCGCGTGCGTAATCGCCCGAACTATTAATTAATCACATTCCTGATCTCGTACGGTAAACGGCATCAGCGCAAAAAAATCCCAAAGTGCAAAATTGCGCATTTTTGGTCGCATCAAATCCAGAAAAAATGTAATAAAAAGCGATCAAAAAGACGTATATGGGCAATCAAGGTACCGATAGAAAGATCACATCATGGCGCAAAAAATGACACCGCGCACAGCCCCATAGACCAAAGGATAAAAGCGCTATAAGCCTGGGAATGGAGCGATTTTAAGGAACGTATATTGGTTAACAACGGTTTGAATTTTTTACAGGCCATCAGATACAATATAAGTTATACATGTTATATATCGTTTTAATCGTAACGACTTGAGGAACATGCATAACAAGTCAGTTTTACCCCAGGGTGAATGGCGTAAAAACACATTTCCCCCAAATAAAAGAAATGCGTTTTTTTTTTGAATTTCACCACACTTCGAATTTTTTTCTGGTTTCGCAGTGTACTTTATGCAAAAATTCAGCCTGTAATTGCAAAGTACAATTAGTGACGCAAAAAATAAGGGGTCATGTGGGTTTCTAGGTGGAAAAATGCAAGTGCTATGACCTTTTAAACACAAGGAGGAAAAACCGAAAACGTAAAAACGAAAATGGGCCATGTCCTTAAAGGGTTAAGCGAATTTCATAATGGTGCCGAATTCACTGTGCAAATTCACAACTATTCCAGCTTTGCTGGACTTGCTTCTCTCATTCCCAAATTGCAATCGGAAGATTTTTATTAGCATTTGGAGACAAGAACCATGTCATTTTGGTTTAGGCGGATGATGTTATCTTGTCCTTAACTCACCCACTGCAGTCACTCCCGACAGTGATGGAAATTATAGAATACTTTGGGGATTTAATTATCCTTTATCCGTAGCCCTCCCTATACTCCTTCCCATCAACTAAGTAACAACATTTCGCTCATCCTATGCCTTTGATTGGCAATAAGATAACCTGCAAAATCTAGGAATCAAGTTGTCTACTTTGTACAAATCGTTATATACCTTATATACCCCTCCTGAAATCCATGACCCAATCATTTTCCAAGTTTAAAGTGTCTTGGGTTGGTTTAGTTGCTAAACTTAAAATGTTTATTTTGCCTAAGTTCCTTTATGCCTATTGCATATTTCCAATTCCTCTTCCCCAGACCTTTTTTGCACATCCCATTTTATTTAGGCAGGTAGAAAACCCAAGTTTGTCCAAAAACTTATCACACATGTTGACCTATCGCAATGGATAGAGAGGGGGATTACACTAACTAAACATCTCATATCTAACAAACAAATGTGAAAGTTCCGAAATTTACAGGCATCATGTGATTTTTTTAAATTTATGCAACTAAGGCATCTTATTTCTTCCCTACACCCTTCTGGGACTGGCTTGAGAAAGGCACTATTGGGATAGAGTGCTGAAACGAGTTGCTACGTTTTCATAAACTTATCTTTTGGAATCGGATTCAAGTGACGTTTATAAAGCAGCAACCAAGCCATGGTTTTAATGCAGTAGTTCACTTTGGTTGTTTTGCCATCTGCGCTCAGCACTCCAGTGGATCAGATCAGTTGATGATATTGTTAGTAACCATTATTAGGTTGTCACTTCAAGTCCGTGAATGGTTTTATGTCAAAGAGGTTATCCAGAGTTAGAAAAATATGGCCACTTTCTTCCCAATACAGCACCACTCTTGTCTCCAGTTCAGGTGTGGTTTGCATTTAAGGTCCATTCACTTAAATAGAACTGAGCTGCAAACTGGAGACAATAGTGGTGCTGTCTCTGGAAGAAAGTGGCCATGTTTTTTTTAACACTGGATAACCGCTTTAACTGCTCTTCAATGGTTATGTTATAATTCTCATTTCATATGTTGCATATGATACTGTACCACTATGCTCAATCATAATAGACATTATATTTGAATATGTCACCTTGTTCTGTACATAACTTGTTTATTGCTCTAAACAGAATATTTTTAGCAATGAAGATATTCTGTAAGGTAGTAGTAAAGATGATGGCCCACCTAAGGTTTAGGGGACTAGTTAACCTCTTAAGGACAGAGCCAATTTTCGTTTTTGTTTTCTCCTCCTTGTGTTTAAAAGGAGGAGCTCCCGGAGGAGCGATCCACCCCAGTAGACACCAAGGAAGTGCTGCATACAGTAATCGGATGCAGGTGTCAACTTTGACAGCTGCATCCGATTACTGAATTAGCGGGCACAGTGATCAGACCATGCCCGCTAATAGCCGCGGTCCTGGGTTACACACGGCACCCGGGATCGCAGCGGTTCAGAGCGTCCTTAAGAGGTTAAATTCCCCTACTTAGAATCAGTTCCTATTTAGAAATTAAAATAAAATCATGTAGCAAGCAATCTGCACATGGTGATGGAGTTGTTACAATCAAAAATCAGACTTCTTGTTTTGGGAGGACAGAAGGTTTTCCAGAGATCCTTTTGGACTCCTGTCCCCCAGAAAAAAGAAAATTAGATATTTCCAGTAAAGCCTTCAGATCTCCTTTTTATCTGTGAAAAAGTAAAGAACTCTCTTCACTGGTGGTTAAAGCAGATCGGCGCTCGCTTACCCCATGGTTAGGACAGTTAAATATTGCCATTAGGATGAGACTCTTTAAAACTTTCAGTACTTTAAAAAAATCTAAAGGCTAAAACAGACCTAGACAGTGTCTTAGACAAACATCCCCGAAAGCAGGGCCCGCCTAAGGAGTGTGCGACCTGTGCGACACCCCATCAGTCAAAAGGTGAATCCGGCGGCGCCTTCTTTTTAATGTAGGACAGACCCACTGGAGGCTCTTCTAAGCCTCCAGTGGGCGCCGATAGCCTGTTCAGGATTTCCGGGTGAGCGCCCCACACACGCATGTGTGCGCCAACAGCCGTGGCTGTCTGTGCTGGAGGTTAGGAGAAGAGAGGTGAGCGACGGCAGGCACTGCTGCTGCTGCTGTGGAGCCTGCATTAGGTGAGTCTTTTTGTTGTTTTTTTTTGTTTCTGCCCCCTCCCTACTACAGGGAGGGGGCATTACTATGGGTGAAGACTTACTATGGGGGAAGACATACTATAGGGAGGGGGCATTACTATGGGGGGAGACTTACTATGGAGAGGGGGCATTACTATGGGGGAGACTTACTATAGGGAGGGGGCATTACTACGGGGGAGACATACTATAGGGAGGGGGCATTACTATGAGGGGAGACTTACTATAGGGAGGGGGCTTTACTATGGGGGGGAGAAATATTATAGGGAGAGGGCATTACTATGATGGGAGACTTACTATGGGGAGGGAGCATTAGTATCAGGGGAGACTTACTATGGGAAGGGGGGTACTACTATGGGGGGAGAATTACTATGGGGATGGGGCATTACTATGGGGGAGACATGCTATAGGGAAGGGGCATTACTATGGGGAGGGGGTATAACTATGGGGGGAGACTTACTAGGGAGAGGGGGCATTACTATGGGGGAGACATACTATATTGAGGGGGCATTACTATAGGGAGGGGGCATTACTATGGGGGGAGACTTACATAGGGGAGGGGGCATTACTATGGGGGGGAGACTTACTATGGGGAGGGGACTTACTATGGGGGGAGACATACTATGGGCAGAGGATATTATTATGGTAGGAGACTTACTATGGGGAGGGTGCAATACTATGGGGGGAGACATACTATAGGGAGGGGACATTACTATGGGGAGACTTACTATGGAGAGGGGGCAATACTATGGGGGACATACTATATCAAGGGGGCATTACTATAGGGGGAGACTTACTATAGGGAGAGCACATGGGGAGGGTTCATTACTATAGGGAGAGCACATGGGGAGGGGGCAAAACTATAGGTAGAGCACAAGAGAAGGGGGCATTGCTATATGGGGAATTACTATAGGGAGAGCACATGGGGAGGGGGCAAAACTGGGAAGGGGGCATAACTCTTGGGGGAGGCTTACTATAGGGGGAGCACATGGGAAGGGGGCGTTACTATGGGAAGGGGGCATAACTCTTGGGGAGCCTTACTATAGGGAGAGCACACAGGGAAGGGGTATTACTATAGGGAGAGCACATGAGGAGGGGACATTACTATATGGGGGGCATTGCTATAGGGAGAGCACATGGGAGAGGGCATTTATATAGTTGTTCATTAGTCTGGTTAATCGTGATTTTTTTATTTATTATTTTGTATTCATTATTTTTTCTATGTTTTTATGTTTTATAATTGAGTAATAATCAGCCAAAATGGTTCCTCAGTGTTTTACCTATGACGTCATATGATGTCATCGATGTAGGTGTGTATATATGTCGGCCTTTTTTCTTGATATGTAAATGACACTTGAGAAAAAAAAACGGATCGGTGTAGAAACGCATTTTTTAGAAACGTTGCTTTTTAATTTTTTAATAAACGGTATTATTTTAATTAATTATCTTGTCCTCATTTGGACCTGCACCTCTGGACATCCCTAGGCGGAGAGGAGGTGTTTTTTGTGCAAATCATGGTTTGGGCAGTAAAAGATAATGGTTTGAGTCTCTTAGCCACCCTTTTATGGGACATCTCCAATATAAAGGCAGACCTGTTAAGTCCCTGAAGCCAAGAGTATGTGCCCTCAACAGAGAAATATTGATTTAGAATACTAGCAAGTAGGGGACTCTGAAAATGGATGTGTTGGCCGTTGAGTGAGCAAAACTTTGGAAGCTGGGTATTCTGTCTGGTGGCAAAGACCATTCCCTTCACCTGCACATCTCTAAATTGGCACAATTAAGAGGTCTCAAATCAACCTCAGTATGTGAGAGCCTGGGACTGTGTGTCAGACACTGATCTGTAATACAGGGGCACCTCAGAGTACAGTTCTCGCTCCTTTCCTCTTCACACTGTACATTGCAGACTTCAGGTGCAACTTACAGTATCTACGTGCTACCTACAAAAGTATTCTGATGACTCTGCAATAGTAGGCCTCATCACAGGTGGAGACGACATGGAGTATAGAGAAGTGACCAGAGATTTTGTTGATTGGTTCCAGCACAACCACCTGAGAATCAATGCTCGGAAGATCAAGGAAATGGTGGTGGATTTCCGCAAGTGCAGACATTCTCCAAAACCAGTGGACATCCAGGGGACGGACATTGCGACAGTGAACACCTAAAAATATCTGGGTGTGCTCCTCAATAAAAAGCTGGACTGGGCTCAGTGGCATAGCTACCATAAAGGCAGGGAAGGCGATTGCTATGAGGCTCCTGCAGGAAGGGGGCCCGGGAAAGCCTGCTTTGCCTTCATGGTAGCTAAGCCACAGAAAGCTGATGACCACACCGCCCCTCCCCCTGGGGCCCGGAGAGGGAGTGGGACCCACCACTGTACTCTTCAGCCAGCTCACTGTAGTGCAGAGTGAGTCGGCTGCACATCAGAAGGAGAGGAACAGAGGAGCAGGACCTGCCAGGTCCTGCACACACAGAAGGAGAGAGATGAAGGACCTTATCACATGACCCAAAGGTCCTTAATACTTCTGTGTAGAGATCTGCCCGACTTCTGGAGGAGGAGGGAGAAGCCTGGGAGCTGTAAGTGCTGAGTCTGTGTATGTATCTGTGGCAGGGGCGTAGCTAATGTCTCCTGGGCCCTGGTGCAAGAGGTCAACTTGGGCCCCCCCCCTTTTACGACCAAGTGATGCTACTGGTAGGTGTATGTATGTATATATATATATATATATCGCAAGACAGATATTACCAATAACACCAGCATATATTATCACCATACATATTACCACCATACTGTTACTGACCAAATCCTATATACTGAGATGGCCCCCACTGCGTGTTACCCCCCCTTATAGATGGGTCCCTCTCCCCCCTTATAGATGGCCCCCTCTCCCCCCACCCCTTATAGATGGCCCCCTCTCCCCACCCCTTATAGATGGCCCCCTCTTCTCCCCCCCCTTATAGATGGCTCCCTATCCCCCCCTTAAAGATGGCCCCTACTGCATGTTGCCCACCCCTTATAGATGCCCCCCTCTCCCTCCTCCCATTATAGATGGCCCCTCTCTCCCCCCGTTATAGATGGCCCCCTCTTCTCCTCCCCTTATAGATGCCCCCTATCCCCATTATAGATGGCCCCCTCTTTTCCCCCTTATAGATGCCCCCCTCTCCCCCTTCCCCTTATAGATGGCCCCCTCTCTCCCCCCCTTATAGATGGCCCCCTCTCTCCCCCATTATAGATGGCACCCTCTTCCCCCATCCCTTATAGATGGCCCCCTCTTCTACCCCCCCCCCCTCTCTTATAGATGGCCCCCTCTCTCCCCCATTATAGATAGCCCCCTCTTCTCCCCCCCCCTCATAGATGCCCCCCTCTCTCCCCCATTATAGATGGCCACCTCTCTCCCCCCCCCATTATAGATGGCCCCCTCTTCCCCCATCCCTTATAGATGGCCCCCTCTTCTCACCCCCCTTATAGATGGCCTCCTTTCTCCCCCGATTATAGATGGCCCCCCTCTTCCCCCAACCCCTATAAATTGCCCCCTCTCTCCCCCACCCCTTATAGATGGCCCCCTCTTCTCCCATCCCTTATAGATGGCCCCCTCTTTCCCATCCCTTATAGATGGCCCCCTCTTTCCCCCCCCCCCCCCCCACCTTATAGATGGCCCCCTCTTTCCTCTATGCATAGCAGAATTACAAAAAAAAACCACACACACACACACACAAACTCACCTAACAACCCGCTCCCCGGCGATCCTCTCCTTCTTCAGGCTCCGTCTGGTCCCCGGCTGATGCGCGGCTGCTGGGGGTGTCCCATCCTATCCCAGTGAACTCCCTGTACGCCGGGCTGGGACTTCCAACACAGGAAGCGTCTCTGACGTGTGCTTCCTGAGCCGCAAGTCAGGGCCCCAGGTGGCACAGGGAGTTCACTGATGCGCGGCGCTGCCGGGGATAGGATGGGGCACCCCCGGCAGCCGCGCATTAGTCGGGGCCCGACGAGCCTGCTCTTGTGACCGCAAACAAAACAATGCTTGTGATCACAAGAGTGATCCATGGGGGGGCAGTGCGGTGGCAAGGGGGGGCCCTCGCGGGGCCCTCCTCGTGGCGGGCAGGGCCGCAGCAGCGACCGATGCGGCCCTGGTAGCTACGCCACTGATCTGTGGGTATATATGTATATGTCAGTGTATGTATATATGTATCTGGGGCCAGTGGCGTAGCTATAGGGGTCGCAGGGGTCGCCATGGCGACCGGGCCCCTACGCTAGGGGGGCCCGCACGGCCCCCCTTGCCACTTCCTACTGTGCTCCCCCGATCCGGGGGGGCCGCGGCAGGGGATATGCCCCCCGGACCTCTTTCAGTTCAGTGAGCTTCCCGGGATGCCGGCTCCGGCCGGAAGCTCACTGATGCAGGACAGCGGCGCCGGGACTTCTCCTCCTCCTCGGCAGCTGACATGTGACGTCATCACGTCACATGTCAGCCGCCGTGCAGTAGAGAGGAGAAATCCGGGCGCCGCGATCCTGCATCAGTGAGCTTCCGGCAGGGGCCAGCATCCCGGAAGCTCACTGAACTGAAGAGAAGCTGCCAGGCCTGAGGGAGATCAAGGATCCAGGTGAGGTGAGTTTATTTAGATTTTTGTATTTTTTTTTTTTCATTTTTTACATAAATGTTGCGATGTGGGGGGCTGCACAAGGGGTCTATACAGGGGGGGGGCTGCACAAGGGGTCTATACTGGGGGGGGCTTGGCTGCACAAGGGGTCTATACTGGGGGGGGGCTGCACAAGGGGGTCTATACTGGGGGGGCTTGGCTGCACAAGGGGTCTATACTGGGGGGGCTTGGCTGCACAAGGGGGTCTATACTGGGGGGGCTGCACAAGGGGTCTATACTGGGGGGGGGCTGCACAAGGGGGTCTATACTGGGGGGGCTTGGCTGCACAAGGGGTCTATACTGGGGGGGGGGCTGCACAAGGGGGTCTATACTGGGGGGGCTGCACAAGGGGTCTATACTGGGGGGGGCTGCACAAGGGGGTCTATACTGGGGGGGCTTGGCTGCACAAGGGGTCTATACTGGGGGGGGGCTGCACAAGGGGGTCTATACTGGGGGGGGGCTGCACAAGGGGGTCTATACTGGGGGGGCTGCACAAGGGGTCTATACTGGGGGGCGGGCTGCAAAAGGGGTCTATACTGGGGGGGCTGCACAAGGGGGTCTATACTATAAGAAGGGTCTGCACAAGGGGTCTATACTATGGGAGGGGGCTACACAGGGGGTCTATACTATGAGAGGGTTACACAGGAGGTCTGTACGGTGGGGGATCTACACAGGGGGTCTATACTGGGGGGGCTGCACAAGGGGTCTATACTGGGGGGCGGGCTGCACAAGGGGTCTATACTGGGGACGGGCTGCACAAGGGGTCTATACTGGGGGGGCTGCACAAGGGGTCTATACTGGGGGGGGCTACACAAGGGGGTCTATACTGGGGGGGGGCTGCACAAGGGGGTCTATACTGGGGGGGCTGCACAAGGGGTCTATAGTGGGGGGGGCTGCACAAGGGGTCTATACTGGGGGGGGGGGGCTGCACAAGGGGGTCTATACTGGGGGGCTTGGCTGCACAAGGGGTCTATACGGGGGGGGGGGGGGGCACAAGGGGGTCTATACTGGGGGGCTTGGCTGCACAAGGGGTCTATACTGGGGGGGGGCTGCACAAGGGGGTCTATACTGGGGGGGGCTGCACAAGGGGTCTATACTGGGGGGGGCTGCACAAGGGGGTCTATACTGGGGGGGCTTGGCTGCACAAGGGGTCTATACTGGGGGGGCTTGGCTGCACAAGGGGGTCTATACTGGGGGGGGCTGCACAAGGGGTCTTTCCTGGGGGGGCTGCACAAGGGGGTCTATACTGGGGGGGCTGCACAAGGGGGTCTATACTGGGGGGGCTGCACAAGGGGTCTATACTGGGGGGCGGGAGCTTGGCTGCACAAGGGGTCTATACTGGGGGGCGGGCTGCAAAAGGGGTCTATACTGGGGGGGCTGCACAAGGGGGTCTATACTATAAGGGGGGTCTGCACAAGGGGTCTATACTATGGGAGGGGGCTACACAGGGGGTCTATACTATGAGAGGGTTACACAGGAGGTCTGTACTGTGGGGGATCTACACAGGGGGTCTATACTGGGGGGGCTGCACAAGGGGTCTATACTGGGGGGCGGGCTGCACAAGGGGTCTATACTGGGGACGGGCTGCACAAGGGGTCTATACTGGGGGGGCTGCACAAGGGGTCTATACTGGGGGGGCTGCACAAGGGGGTCTATACTGGGGGGGGGCTGCACAAGGGGTCTATACTGGGGGGCGGGGGCTTGGCTGCACAAGGGTTCTATACTGGGGGGCTTGGCTGCACAAGGGGTCTATACTGGGGGGGGGCTGCACAAGGGGGTCTATACTGGGGGGGCTGCACAAGGGGTCTATACTGGGGGGGCTGTACAAGGGGTCAATACTATAAGGGGGGCTGCACAAGGGGTCTATACTATGGGAGGGGGGCTACACAGGGGGTCTATACTATGAGAGGATTACACAGGGGGTCTGTACTGTGGGGGATCTACACAGGGGGTCTAAACTGGGGGGGCTGCACAAGGGGTCTATACTGGGGGGGTTGCACAAGGGGTCTATACTATGAGGGGGGCTGCACAAGGGGTCTATACTATGGGAGAGTGGCTACACAGGGGGTCTATACTATGAGAGGGTTACACGGGGGTCTGCACTGTGGGGGGGGCTACACAGGGGGGTCTATATCTACATTATCTGTACTCAGAGATATCACTCTGTTATCTGTGGTGTTACATAGGACTGCAGGTGACATCTACTACATGATCTGTACTCAGAGGGATATCACTGTGTTATCTGTGGTGTTACATAGGACTGCAGGTGACATCTACTGCATTATTTGTACTCAGAGATATCACTGTGTTATCTGTGGTGTTACATGGGACTGCAGGTGACTACTACTTTATCTGTACTCAGAGGGATATTACTGTTATCTGTGGTGTTACATAGGACTGCAGGTGATATCAGGTGACTTCTCCAGGTTGCAGAAGTTCAAACTTCATCGTGCCCTGCTGATAGTTTATTATGGGAGTTTTGCAGCATTTGGCTCTTCAGGTTGCAGCACTACAACCCCCATCATATCCAACTGCCAGTTCATGATGAGAGTTGTAGTTTTTCAGCTGGAGAGTCAAAGATTGGAATACAATGGTTAGACAATGACACAGTACAGTCCATTAATTATAGGGGGCAATAGTGCAGTACATGAGGTGGAGGCAGTGACAGTGCATTAAAAGATGGTGGCACATTAGAGTAATTGGATATAACGTTAGATAGGACTTTGCCTGATCGGGTGAGATGGGGGGGGGGCCCCAAGCTAACATTTTGCACCAGGGCCCATCAACCTTTAGCTACGCCCCTGTCTGGGGCTGTATATGTCAGTGTGTGTATCTACTGTATCTATGTATCTGTCACGGCCGCGGCGGCTTCCCGCGTTCCGGGTCGCCGCCGCGACCGCCTCCTGTCCCATGCAGCCGCCGGGGTCCTTGTGTAGGGACCCGGCGCTGCTGCTAGTTCGGCCCCTGGGGCGCCTCACCTCTCCTCCGTTCCTGTCTTGGTCTGTGCCGGCCGGCGCGCGCGTCCCCGCCTCCTAGGGCGCGCGCGCGCCGGCTGTCTCAGATTTAAAGGGCCAGTCCGCCCTTAATTGGTTAGTTGCACCAATCACTCCCCTATAAATCCCAGCATGCCCTGTCCCTTGTGTTGGAGCCTCTACATGCTTCCCATAGCGTTTGGCCCAGCTCCCTGGTGTTCCTGACCTTAGTCCTTGTCCCTGGTTCCTGTCCTTAGTCCTTGTCCCTATCCTTGCCCGCTGCCTTCCCATTGTTCCTGAGTCCTGTCCGCCACCTGCGAGCACGCCTTCTGTCCTCTGCCTGCACGATCTCCTGCCTACTGCTCCTGCCACGCCTCGCCTGCCGTCACCAGCAACCAAGCCAGGGGTAGCGACCTGGGGGTCGCCTGCCGCAGCAAGTCCATCCCGCCTTGCGGCGGGCTCTGGTGAAAGCCAGCGGCCCCTTAGACTCCGCTCCCTGGTGAGGTTAGTGCCATCGCTGGTGACGGTCCAGTGGATCCACTACTCCAGGCGTTACAGTAGGCTCTAACCATGGATCCCGGCGAGGTGCCTGATCTCCGTGACGTTGCCAGAGTGGTCGCTCAACAGGCTCAGCAAATCCAGCAATTGACTGCCGCCCTACAGCAGCATACTACAGCCCAGCGCCTATCACCACCTGCAGCTACCTCGAGACTTCTACTGGCTCTCCCAAGCAAATACTCTGGTGACTCCAAGTTGTGCAGAGGATTCCTGACCCAATGCACTATGTATATCGAACTTCTAAGCAATCAGTTTCCCACTGAGCGCTCTAAAGTGGCTTTCATCATCAGCCTATTAGAGGGTAGAGCTCTGGCCTGGGCCACGCCGCTGTGGGACCGAGATGACCCTGCTGCTGCCAATCTCCGAACCTTCTTATTCGAGTTTCGCTCCGTCTTTGAGGAACCTGCCCGTGCTTCTTCAGCTGAAACTGCTCTCCTCAACCTCTCTCAAGGGAGCTCCTCTGTTGGCGATTACGCCATCCAGTTCCGTACCCTGGCGGCTGAATTGGACTGGAATGAAGCCGCTCTAATAGCCACCTTCAAGAAGGGCCTGTCTAGTCGGGTGAGAGACGTGCTTTCCGCCCGAGACCTACCCACCTCCCTGAACGAACTCATCCTACTGGCCACCAGAGTTGATACTCGTTTTTCGGAGAGGGAGGAGGAGGTTCGGCATGAACATCTACTAGGCTTGCCCCGTCGCCATCACCAGCTGGCGCCGGTTTTCCAGAATCCTGACTTTCCGGTGCCCCAGCCCTCTCCTGAGATTCCTATGCAGGTGGAACGGGCTCACCTGACGCCTGATGAAAGAATTCGTCGTCTGGAGCTGAATCTCTGCCTCTACTGCGGTGGTTCGGATCACTTTCGGCTGAGATGTCCCCTACGTCCCCAAACGTCCGGGAAATGCTCGCACCTAGGTCCGGTGGGACAGGTGTCCCTAGGCGTGAACGCTACCTTTCCAAGTTTGTCTATGCCGGTTTCCATCCAGACACCCTCAGGACAAGATCACCAGACTACTGCCTTTCTCGATTCAGGGTCAGCAGGCAGTTTTATTGCGGCAACATTGGTCCAAAGATGGCGACTACCCGTGATCCAACTAGCCAGGCCCCTGACTATCTCCTCGGTCACGGGCGAGATTCTTATCGACCAGATATATTTCCAGACCGCACCTCTAGTCCTCCAGGTGGGTCCTTTACATCAGGAAAAGATATCCTTCTACGTCCTGCCCCATTCATCCCCCGCCATCCTCCTGGGGCTCCCTTGGCTGCAATTACATGCTCCTAAGCTGGACTGGAGAACCGGGGAGATTATCAGTTGGGGTCAGGACTGTTCCAACCAGTGTCTCAAGTCACCTCAGACCAAGTACTCGGTGTCGTCACCTGACCCCGCCAAGCCTCTATCCGGCCTACCGGCAGAAGACCAAGACTTGGCGGATGCCTTCTCTGCCGAGAAGGAGCTCATCCACAAACCCACATCCCCTCGCCACAGTATACCTCCTGATCGCCTAGTACCAGTCGTCACCTCTACTCTTCAGAGAACACCCCCCGGAAAGACCCATGTTCACCCTGCGCTTCGAAGAGGGATTTTGAAGTGGGGACATTCCTCATTGGAGGCCGGGCACCCTGGAGTCCGAAAGACCGGGCAACGGATCTCCCGCCACTACTGGTGGCCCAGTTTGTTCCAAGATGTCAAAGACTTTGTGGCTTCCTGTGCCATTTGCAGGCAAGAAAGAGGGGGAGGCCAAAGGGGGGGGGGTACTGTCACGGCCGCGGCGGCTTCCCGCGTTCCGGGTTGCCGCCGCGACCGCCTCCTGTCCCATGCAGCCGCCGGGGTCCTTGTGTAGGGACCCGGCGCTGCTGCTAGTTCGGCCCCTGGGGCGCCTCTCCTCCGTTCCTGTCTCGGTCTGTGCCGGCCGGCGCGCGCGTCCGCGCCGGCTGTCTCAGATTTAAAGGGCCAGTCCGCCCTTAATTGGTTAGTTGCACCAATCACTCCCCTATAAATCCCAGCATGCCCTGTCCCTCGTGTTGGAGCCTCTACATGCTTCCCATAGCGTTTGGCCCAGCTCCCTGTTGTTCCTGACCTTAGTCCTTGTCCCTGTCCTTAGTCCTTGTCCCTATCCTTGCCCGCTGCCTTTCCATTGTTCCTGAGTCCTGTCCACCACCTGCGAGCACGCCTTCTGTCCTCTGCCTGCACGATCTCCTGCCTACTGCTCCTGCCACGCCTCGCCTGCCGTCACCAGCAACGAAGCCAGGGGTAGCGACCTGGGGGTCGCCTGCCGCAGCAAGTCCATCCCGCCTTGCGGCGGGCTCTGGTGAAAACCAGCGGCCCCTTAGACTCCGCTCCCTGGTGAGGTTAGTGCCATCGCTGGTGACGGTCCAGTGGATCCACTACTCCATGCGTTACAGTATCTTTGTGTGTGTGTGTGTGTGTGTCTGTGACAGTGGTGTGTGTGTGTGTGTATGTCAGTAATGTCTGTAACACTGGTGTATATGTGTGTGTATGTCAGCAGTGTCTCAAGTGATTGAAAGGTTTGGTCCCAAAGATGTTCTGCAGCAGTTTCTAATAATGCTGGGCTCTATTAAAGGACCCACCACTAAAAGCAAATGCAGCAGATATTATTTCTGGTTCAATAGTTCTTATTACACTAGGGACATGATTTCCCTGTGTATGTCTATTCATGGTGTATATGTCTGCACTAGTGTAATCACATTCCAGTGTAAATGTGTGTATGTTAGTGGTGGCCTCTGTATGTATATATGTGCATCATTTTGTGTGTCCGGGAGTTGGCCAGGTATGGGGGGCGTACAGGATTCATGAGGCCCTGTACAGTTTTTTTCTATTGGGCCCCATGAATCCTAGCTATGCCCCTGAATGGGCTGATCATATGGACACCCTGTACAGAAAGGGCCACAACAGGCTCTACCTGCTCAGGAGGCTGAGGGCCTTTGGAGTCCAGGGGCCACTTCTCAGGACCTTTTTTAAATCTGTAGTGGGTGGCCATCTATAAGGGGTGGGGGGAGAGGGGGCCATCTGTAGTGGCATCCAATCAAAATATTCTTTAGAGCTGTTAAGAATGTAAAACCTCCTGTTCAGATACCAGCTCCCTCATGGAATCTAACATTTAGTGTATTCTCCTTTTGAGCCTCCGAATCAAGTCGACTGGGATACAGCCTATAACTATGGCTGTATCCCAGTTTTCCAGGCGGTCCTCAGGTTGTATCCACCTTCTTCACGGAGCGGCCAGACAGCGGTAATCAGAAGCCGAAAGTTCAGGTTGATACAAACCCGAACCTCGGCCGGTTCGCTCATCTCTAGTCATGATCATTATTTTGATGTGAGCAAACAACATCCTTTATTTAATACACTGTGTGCACTGGGCGGCCGTCATTCCTTTGACTTCAATGCTTTTCATTGAGATCAATTAAAATGCGGTAATAAATGTGATTAAACTTTTTTTTTTGTCTGAAAGAAAATAAAATGTCACAAAATGGCATCCTTTTTGCCTTCCATTTTTTTCACAAAACAGTGGGCATTAGGGTAAGCTGACTGTGTGAACATACTCTAAGTGGCTGTCTCCAATACCAGGTGGCTTATACTCATCAGACAGACTGTACTCAGTAGAGACATGTGAGGCTTAAATCTTGTGTAAGAGCCTGTTTACACCACCCGATCAAAAGATGTGTACCTGTCCTGTATTTTGCATCTACTCTTGGTTTTGGCTCACAATACTAATGTAAAATACTTGTGAAACAATAAACTAAACCCACAGACACTAAGGGCTAATGCACACGTCCGCAAAAATTCTGTACGTACATGGACGGTGTCCTGCAGTGTAGACCTGCAGCTGCCTATCATTAACCCGTTAAACCCGTTATATAGCAATCACAACATAGCATAGATCAGTATATGCAGTATATGCTAAAAAATTATTCACAGAATAACACACATTACAAAGTTATACAACTTTGTAATGTATGTTATGTCTGTGAATCACCCCCTTCCCCCTGTCCCACCACCCCCGCCCGTGTACCCGGAAGTGTTGGTGCATTATACATTACCTGATCCGTGTCGAGGGCCGTCCGCCATTTTGTGCCAAACGTCAACTTCGGACGGACGGACGCCCGTCCCCCCTCCGCCGCGTCACAACTGTGCTCAGCCGCGATTGGCTGAGCACAGTTATGCTCAGCCAATCGCGGCTTAGCGGCTGATGACGCGGCTGGGTGTCGGTGTCGGCATGTGACAGGTGAGTATAGCGCACCACACTTCCGGGTACACGGGTGGGGGTGGTGGGACACGGGGAAGGCGGCCATTCACAGACATAACATACATTACAAAGTTGTATAACGTTGTAATGTGTGTTATTCTGTCAATAATTATTTACCGCTGCACTACCCCTTTAACTGTAAAATAAAAGTATAAAAAAGTGTAATTAAAAAAAAAGTGTTTAAGGGTAGCTTCACACACACCGTATCGCAGTGAATTTTCTGCTGTGGATACGCAGCGGATACGCAGTTGATTTGATGTAAATAACTGAACACAGCATCAGATTTGCACCATCAAATCTGCTGCAGATCTGCTGCGCATCGGTCATGTGTGTTAGCACCCTCGAAGTATTTTTTTAAAAAAACCTTATAAACCCACCAATAAAAATTTTAAATACCTCCTTGTCCATTATAAAAAAATATAAAAAAAAAATATATATAATAATAAACAAACATTTTATATATCATAGCGTGCAGAATTGTTTGATCTATTAAAATATAGCAATATTGCTCCCGCTCAGTGAACAGCATAAATAAAATAAATAAATAAATCAGCTAGTGTCTGAAAGTTATCTAGATTTGTAATTTACTTCTATTTAAAAATCTGCAGTCTTCCAATACTTATCAGCTTCTGTATGTCCTGCAGGAAGTGGTTTATTCTTTCCAGTCTGACACAGTGCTCCCTGCTGCCACCTCTGTCCATATCAGGAACTGTCCAGAGGAGTAACAAATCCCCATAGAAAACCTCTGTTCTGGACAGTTCCTGACATGAACAGCGGTGGCAGCAGACAGCACTGTGTCAGACTGGAAAGAATACAGCACTTCCTGCAGGACATCCAGCAGCTGATAAGTACTGGAAGACTACAGATTTTTAAATAGAAATAAATTACAAATCTAGATAACTTTCGAACACTAGCTGATTTGAAATATACAATTTTCCATCGGAGTACCCCTTTAATGTAGCATATTAGATTAAAAACATGGTTTTATATTCATTTTAGTGTGCGGGAACACAGCCTCAATCATTTTCTATTGCATTTTTTCACATTTACAAGATATTTACATATCTTGTAAAAGGTATAACAAATATAACAAAAAAAAAAAAAATACACAAAAAATACATGAATTTGAAAACGCATTAAAAAACACATGAAGAACAAAAAATGCTATAAAAAATATAACAAATAGAAAAAAACAGCATTTTAAGAGGCCTTTTTTAAGCTAAATAAAGTTGCATTAAGGAGGCCTTATACAATATCTTTTTCTTGCCCTTGTAAAAGAAAGCAAACAAACATCACAAGGAATCCAAATGCAATTCGTTTTGGCACGTGTTAAAAAAAAACCTTGGCCCGACTAACAATAAAACAGCTTACTTTAACAAAACTATAAAAGAATCAACCATTAAAGCACTTTGTATGGGAAGATTACAAACATTTACTCCCTAGCAAGCAAAACCTTACATTTTCATTTGAACTGAATTTAAATAAAATGAACAAACATTTTACATGTTAATTAATAGCATATGCAAGTTCCTTTTATTTGTTGAAAAGGCACAGTATGCTTTACAAGGAACAATGCTTTGGGGCCCAATCAACATTTAATTTACAAAATTGTATTGCCCACAGTACTGAAGAATGTAGTTTTACATTTCAGTAACCTCCTGTTAGCATGATTAAAAATAAATGCCTCAGAGGGACGACTACCTGATGTGTCATATAAAGCAAGGTTCTGGCTACTACCAGATTTCTATATATAAGCATGGAATTGGCTATGAAGTAGCTATTAACTAAAAGGAATAGCTATTTACAAGTATTTCAGGTGGTTCTTGTTTGTGTTTGTTTTATTTTTCTTTAACATTTTACTTTCTAGAAATCTTTAAAGGGAACAGCTGAGAATCGTGGGTAAAACTGCTGCCAGGCACGAATAGTACAACAGACATACATGTCCGCTTCAAGAAAATAATATATATTTTTATGTTTAACCCTTAAAGACAAAGTCGATTTTCATTTGTGCTTTTTCCTCCTTGCGTTTAAAAGGTCATAGCGCTGGCATTTTTTTCACCTACAGACCCACATGATTCCTTATTTTTTGCAGCACCAATTGTACTTTGCAATAACAGACTTAATTTTCCATAAAATTTGCTGCAAAACTGGGAACAAAAAAATATGTGCATTGTGAAGTTGAAATAACTTAATTTTTTTAAAAGCCGTCAAATAAAATAAAAACCTTTTTTAAAAATCTAAATGTTTCTAAAATTATTCTATTCCCATCCTTATAATGCTTTTATTTATTAGTCTATAAGGCTGTGTGATGTGTCATTTTTTGCACCATGATGTGTTCTTTCTATTAGTACCTTGCTTGCGTATATGTGACTTTTTGATCACTTTTTATTCGAATTTTTTTGGACTTGATACATTTTTTTGCACTTATGCCATTTACCATGCAAGATCAGGAATGTGATAATTTAATAGTTCGGGCGATTCTGCATGTGGCGATACCAAATGCGTTTATTTATTTTTATTCATAAAATGGGAAAAGGGGGTGATTTAAACTTTTATTAGGGGAGGGGATTTTTTATTAATAAAACAATTATTATTATTATTATTATTATTTTTTTTTACAATAACTAGAAGTTTTCCTTGGGGGACTCCTATAAACACAGCACTGATCTCTCATAGAGATTAATGCTGTGTATGGGGTGTCCCACTACTAGCGTTTCTGTTATGCACCTGTCCTAAAGTTCTCACTCAGGTTAAACAAGTGGTGCATGAGGTACTTTAAGTTTCCGCACTAGGTGTCAGTATTTCTTATATGTATTACTACTATGGCACAGCTGAAGGAAGTAATGGGTTAAGTTATTTGTACCATGTGTTATGTGCTGACCTATCTCAGGTGCTCTTTCTCTCTATCCTATCCTCTCTAGCCTTTCTCTTGCACACACTCATCCCCACCACTCACAGGAGGGTATACAAACACCCCTGTAGGAGGAGTTACACTGGTGGAGGAGGTAAGTTTAGTTCTTGTCATTTTTAAACAAGATTAAACCACAACCTGGCTTTGGCCAGAACCCCTGACAGGGACAGAGACAGATGCAGAAAAGACTCTATTCTTATAAGCAAGCAACTAGTTTTACTATGCAGTAGCTAGCTCACGCCAGGAATGTGTCTAAAAAGTGCAGGACAGACGCATGAAGAAATAGGAGCTGATCCCAGTATGATAAAGCTACCGGTATATAAAGGTCTATGTATCCTACTGCGCAGTGCAGGTAACTGGAAAATCTTGGACACCTAGCTACACCCAGATAACTGACAACTGGGGCTTGTACTACCCACCTGGGACGGGTTCTTCTATACCAGAGGGCAGAAGGTGGTCAGGCATAGTCTAAACGTGATTACGAGTATCCCTTCACTACAAAGACATCTCTACTATAGTATAGTCAGATGTGTGTGATGACAGGAGTCAGCTCTGGGACATGTTACATACAATAATGTAGTGACCCTGATCCTCCTGCTACTGATCAAAGCATGGAGCTTACAGGCAATAAATACACCTCACAGAGGTGATATTAATTTACAAGCTCCCATGGGTGCAGTGCAGGCATCGTAAATACTTTCACAAAATGCTTCTGTGAGACCTGAGGATTTCTGTGACATCACTGTGTGCACCGTGCATTAAAAAACTGAGCCACTGAAAGCTGTGAATTTGATGGATACCCCCATTACTACAGAGAACATATAATTTGTTGTAAAGTTCCTCCTCTGTTCTTCCTGGAAATGTATGAAAAACACCTGCTGTGCATGGAGACACAACTAAGGGCTTATTCCCAAATCCCATATTTTACAGATGCTATGGACGGGGAAGCCCTGTAAATGGGAAGCCACACAGCTCTGTCATTACAGTACTAAGGAGATTCAAATAGTATCCCCTCTCCTGGCAAAATACTGATGCATCATTCAGGGAGGGAAAACACTCCACTTCTCCGCCCGTAGCATCCGTAAAATACGGTAATAAGCCCAAACTGAGGAGCTCTACAGCTGCAGTACAATAAGTTGTAAGCAAACTTGACTGTTACTGACTTTTACTGATTTTTATAATCAAGTAACACTTTATATCAAAGGTGTCAAGCTTGCAGCCCTAAATTGCTGCAAAGCTATGATTCCAATCATGTCTGGACAGCCAAAGCTTTAGCTCTGCTTTGTACTACAGATTTGAATTTATATAATAATTTTATCCCACCTTTTCCCATATCCCTCACTAAAATTATTAAAGAGGTTGTCCGGGAAAAATTAATACTTGACCAGGCAGCCAGGGCTGCAAGCGACATGTCCACGATATATACTTACCTGTCCCGTTCCCTGCCGGCACCGGATCCCAGGCTGTCCAGGCTACACTGCTTCCTGTGTCTTCACAACACGTCCTGCTCCCACCGGAAATTACCACTCATCATAGACTTTTATACTGAACAGCTGTTTCCTATGGGAGCACAGCATCATCGGATGTTCTAAAAACACAGGCAGCAGTGCAGAGTGGGTGGCCCAGGATCCGGTAGTGGCGGGGACCAGGCAGCCTGGCCAAGTATTCATTTTTTCGTCTTAGGTGACAGTACTATCCTGCCCGATCCTACATCAGGGGACAGAGTTGCTAAGACCGCTGACTGTGGTGCCTGCATTAATAAGAATTAGATTCATGCACAACACTCAGCAGGTGCCTTCAGTCCAGTATGCAGTTGCAGCTCTCAATGCCGAGGAGTTTGGGGTGTCGGGGATGGGGCGTGTGTGTATAGGCGGTGCTTGATGAAATCTTTGCTCTGGGCACAGGAAAAGCTGTCTACACCACTGCTGGAAGAACAGATTGCCTGTGGCCACAAGAGTTATTGGAATGGTAGGGAGCCAACGGCTCTTCGCCCTGTCAATCACGGCACTGCTGTCACAACACCTCAAGTACGGTTCAGTCAGGAAAGGGACGGGATGAGCACAGACAGTGAACCCTAAACTCGTCCCTGCCCACTGTCCTTGTCTACTTGCCTCAGACAGTCCTAGGTGACTGGGGGCAACTTGGGGACGGTCCCTAACTTGAGGTATGTGAAAAAACACAAAACACAGACAAGACATGCACAACACTCAGCAGGTGCCTTCAGTCCAGTATGCAGTTGCAGCTCTCAATGCCGAGGAGTTTGGGGTGTCGAGGATCAAGCATGTGTGTAGGTGGCACTCAATGAAATCTTTGCTTTGGGCACAGGAAAAGCTGTCTACACCTCTGCTGGAAGAAAAGGTTGCCTGTGTCCACAAGAGTTATTGGCATGGTGGGGTGCCAACGGCTCCTCGCCCAGTCAATCACGGTACTGCTGTCACAACACCACAAGTACGGTTCAGTCAGGAAAGGGACGGGGTAGGCACAGACAGTGAACCTTGAACTCGTCCCTGCCCACTGTCCTTGTCTACATGCCTCAGACAGCCCTAGGTGACTGCGGGCAACTTGGGGATAGTCCCTAACTTGAGGAATGTGAAAAAACACAAAACACAGACAAGACAAACTTACAGATAAGGCATAGTCCTTACGCTGCGGTCAAACTAAACAGGCAGCAGAGTACACAATCAGAGTCAAACAAGCAGTCGGGTAACAATAGCTGAGGTCAGAAAAGCCAAATAGTGAATAGTAGTCAGGTGCAATAGCCAGGATCAGGAAAGTCAGACAAACAAGTATACAAAGGGTGTATAAGCATTGTGCACGCTAGAAAACTAGTCCAATAGCTATTGAGTACTGGGCAACTGAGGGGAGGTTAAATAGGAGGTCAGGAGTCTGGTCCAGAATGTGATTGGACTGGATCCCTGATCCTAACAATGATCACCTGGAAGACCTGCCACTCATACAACATACATAGACCAGCCTTGGGGAATTCGAATTCTCTCGCCGGTGTTGCTGTCTCACAGAATCCCAGGTTGAAAGGGATGCTCTCGGGTATCTGTGACTTCATCTGACCGGAGCGAGTTATTGTTCTACAGCCACTAATGAATTCTCTGTTTTGAGTCTCCCACCATCACACTGCAGGAAGGAGTGCTACGAACATTCTACAGAGTGTGTGTTGGTACTGTACCTAGGGAGAGCTAGCTACCACTCAGGCCCCTTCACAAGTGCCACAGTCATGGTGCAACACCTACAGCTCCTGCATATTACATCTACAGACCATGGATTACCATACTACCCCTAACCCCTTTAATTTAGTTTGCACTGGCAGCTGTTGCTGTGGAAGAGGGAGATTTTTTGCACTAACCCAGTCATGAACATCGACAGGGTCCATCTATGGATTCGATTTATAGACCATATTCTCTTTATCTGGCAGGACACAGAAGAGGAGCTGACCGGGTTTGTGGAGGAACGGAATCACAATGGTAAGAACATCAAACTATCCTTGAAATACAGCCAACATTCAATTGAGTTCCTTGACTTGAAAATATACAAGGATGCGGGAGGAATGCTACAGACTGACTTATACCGAAAAGAAACATCGGTAAATGCACTGCTAAATGCTCCATCATTTCATCCCAGGGCAACAGTGAACTGAATTCTCGTTGGCCAATTTTTGCGGGTACGCCGCTTATGCTCGGATGATTCATCTTTCCACAGACAGGCGGCTAAACTATCCTAGAGGTTTGAAGCCCGTGGCTATAGTAAGTGTAGCATCAAGAAGGGATTTGAACGTGCGTGCTGTTCTAAGAGAGAGGAATTGATTGTACCAAAAAAGAAGTCCCCCCAGGATAAAGACAAAGAAAACCAGGTGAGGTTCATTATCCCATAAAATGAGAGGGCAACTAAAGTAAAGGGAATATTGGAAAAATTCTGGCCAGTTCTACGTATGAACCACATGGTTGGGAAATGGATTCCAGAAACCCCAGCCATTACGTATAAGTGGGCAACGAACCTTAACCCCTTAAAGGGGTTGTCCGGCGAAAAAAAATTATTCACAGAATAACACACATTACAAAGTTATACAACTTTGTAATGTATGTTATGTCTGTGAATGGCCCCCTTCCCCGTGTCCCACCACCCCCACCCGTGTACCCGGAAGTGTGGTGCGCTATACATTACCTGTCGCGTGCCGACCACGGTCTCCGATCGTCAGCAGTGACGTCTTCTTCGGGAGCTTGGCGGATCTTCCCGAGTGCCGGCCGCCCTCTGCAGCGTCATCCGAAGCTCAGCCGCGATTGGCTGAGCATAACTGTGCTCAGCCAATCGCGGCTGAGCAGCTGATGACAGCTGGGATCAGCGCCGTTCAGAGCTCTGAACACCCCCCGCGGCGCCATGACGTATCAGATACGTCATGGGTCGCTAAGGGGTTAAGGACACTTTGGTCCAAAGTTACCATGGGGGTGTGACAGCCAAAATGTGTTCAGCTCAAAAGGGCCAAAGTGGGGGTGTTAGCCCTGCGGTACCTGCATAGCTTGCACTAATGTTGTAAAAACTAATGATTTTCTATCCAGTGATGGCAGCAAAAACTTTAAGATTACACAACATATTACGTGTAATACTGAGGGTGTAATATATTATGCCACTTGTCCCTGCAATCTCATCTATGTAGGGCTCACAACAAGAAAATTAAAGATAAGGGTACGCGAACACGTACATGATATCAGGAGCGCCATGGATACTGAAGACTTGTACCAGCTGAAACCAATCCTTTGACATTTCAAGGTGGCACATGGAGGGAATGCCAACCTCCTGAAGATAAAGGGCATCAACCGAGTTTATGATGGAAGAAGAGGTGGAGACTGGCGAAAGATCCTTGCGCAGTTGGAAACACACTGGACCATGAGAGGGGACTGTGTAAGTCCGAAAGGGTTGAATGAGATTCTTAGTTTTCACCCCTTTTTATAGCTATGTATGTGGGTTAGATAGTCACACCTATCCAGGTTTGGGTGGTGGTGTCTGTTCGGATCTCCTTGTGTGTATACAGTGGTTTTATTATTATTTTTTTTATGTTTTTTAGATTGTTTATGGACCCCCTATGCCATTCTGAGTTATGGAGTTTTGTTCCTGACTCTGACCTGTTTGGTTTATCCCCTTGGAGACACATCATATACCTTCCATCCATTATACTTCATAAACATTGTGATTGTTTCTATTGATGAAGTCTATCCAACGATTACCTCATATCCCTATACACTTTAGTTCTTTTTTATTTAATTTCAGGGCCTGAACAGATTGGCCTTGGTTTATTACTTGGTTTTATTTTTTAGGTCAACCATATTCACATGCATATCGGGAAGTTATGCCATAAAAGATTTTTTCACGGCCATCATGGTTCACCCCATATATTTATTTTACATTTTTATTTGTCACTTTCACCTTGGACACTCTGGGGGAGATTTGTCAAAGGGTGTAAAATTTAGACTGGTTCAAACTACCCACAGCAACCAATCACAGCTCAGCTTTAGGCAGTGCTGAAAGGAAAGCTGAGCTGTGATTGGTTGCTGTGGGCAGTTTGCACCAGTTTAAATTTTACACTCTTTGATAAATCTCCCCCTCTGTATCCATTATATTGGCACTTTTATATATTTGGTCACTGTCACTTCAAATCACGTTATTTGCACAGTTCTTTATATAATATTCATATGTTATTATTGGATAATTATTGAATTTTAGTACACATGCATTCTTTTTGTATTAGCTATTTGCCAATTCATGAGGTGTTTTTTGAGGGTAGTCTATTCACACGGTCATTCTATCTATGGTAGGGGTTAATTTTATGTGATGACCTAACACCGGAAACACTCTGGGAAGCTTGGTCGGTGCCATGGAAACACGTTGTGACGTCACGCGCTGCCTTTTCCATATGTGCCGTACCATACCCTACCTCTCCCATGTCCTTTACCCTCCCCATGTTTACCTCTGGTTGTCCTCCTACACCTACCGTTACCCCTTTCCCCCTCCCTCCCCATAGAGTGTGTCTTATGTACGCTGCTGACTAATCCCTATACTAATCCCTGCTGACTATACTACACATACTACCATGTTACGTGTTGCATATTATTTATGTGTGTCTTACCATAATGCTACATCTATACAACATATAGATATATAGCACGATATACTATATTTAGTCCATGTGCGACCTTTATGTCCTCCTCCAGGAAAACTGCACCTATGACTTACATGTGACTAGTATATACTATGAACCCTCCATCAGGAGCTATACCCATTTGCATGTGACCCCTATGATTATGGATCCTTGAGATTACTAACCATTGATGAGTTGCTACTTTGTTCTTATGGTTTGGTGACCATAGCATGTATTATGTTTACTTTATGTACTAGGCTGTTTATGATTTTATCTTGCCTTCATTACTATCTGTCCATACCAAGTACTTATATGCATATTCCACAGCGATGTTGAAAAAGACCCTGGCAGGGTCGAAGCGTCATCAGTCGCCAAACAAAATTTATAAATCTATGTTCACCAGTGTGGTGATAAATGTTGTATACATACCTGGCTTAATCCTTTGCATGCTGGTAATAAACTGTTAAACACTTTTGCATGAAAAGAGTGCTGCGGAGTCTTCTATTACAGTAACCTCACTGGGAGACACAGCAAAGCTGAGCTGATTCAGATAAGTAAAAATTCTTTGACCTTCATGATTGAAATTGACATGCGAGTCACTAGGGTAAATGTATGGATATGTTTCTGTTATAATATATGATATTGTATGTAATGAAGTAACTTGAACATTGCTGGACGGAGACTTACAGTATGTTACTGTTTGCAGGCATAGCTTGATGGTAATGTCTCCGCCGCTGCAGTAATAAATTTGCAAAGAGTTTAAGGGGTGTGTTATTTATTTCATCATTGCGATAGAAAAATGTCAATCTAAATTAATCGACTGCAAGTTTTAAGCCATTAGATAGTTACATAGTATGGTTGAAAAAAGACACCATCAAGTTCAACCAAGAAGGGAATGGATAAATAGAAGGGGGATGAATAAAAGTGATGTTTGTTCCTCAATGGTTAATGAATCAAATGTTACTGCGCAGACCGCACTTTAGCAATTCTAATGAAATATACGTAGCAGCACACAGCCGTGTCACTTACCCCCTACCTGACCTGGGTCACACTGCCTTATGATCGTCTACTTTTCTCTCAGCCTGCTTGTTCTCTGGTGCTTTCTTTTGTTCTGAGCTGGCCTCCTGGAGGATTGTGCCCCCACCTCACCTCTTTGCTCAGTTGTTGTTGTTTGTCATTCAGTAACCACGTTTGTGCTCCCTGGCTTTCTGCCACTTCCTAGCGATCTTCTTGCTACTTGGCTCTCCATCCATTCCTAGTTCCAGCTCAGCTCTAGCCTAAACTATGTCCAAATGCTGCATCTACCACAGAGGAAGAGCACCTAGTCCCGGACTCCAGCACTCCTTCCGTTCTGCAGTTGGTGGTTGTCGAGGTCCTTCCCTGAGGGTAGCGACATGAGAGTTACCCGAAGCAAAGTCCAACCAGCCTTGCAGCAGGAGCTGGTGGACACAATGAGCTCCTTAGACTCCGCTCCTTAGGGAAGGAACGCCAGCACTCCTCTGTGATCCAGGGGATGCACCTCCTCGAGCTTGAACTATCCATTACAATATATTATCCCTATACTTATCCTTATCGTACAAGTTCAATGACTTTGTTCAAACCTTCTTGTTGAAGTATATTTGGTGGTAGGTCAATGGGGTAAATTGTGAGCGTAAACATCTTGAGCGTGGACTTCCATGTAGTGCTGAGATCCCTCTTCACACTTGTCCTGTGGCCATTTAGGGGTAGTTTCGCAAAAAAAAAATTTCTTTCAAATCAACAGGTGCCAGAAAATGTCTATTCTTCTATTTAAAAAAAAATCAAGTCTTTTATTTCTTATCAGCTGCTGTTTGTCCCGCAGGAAGTTGTGTGTTCCTTTCAGTCTGACACAGTAAATTACCCCTTCTCAAATACAGTGCTTCTGTGGTAGATTCTACTTATTTTAAACCACATGGACATTTGATAATTTAGGTTACACAGTTGGAAGTGCAGGCCAGGGGTTTGACGAAAGTCAAGGAAGAACAGATACAAAACCAGTGAAACTTCCTCCAAACCCCCCAAAAAGGACTTTAAGAATTTAAAAAGACAACCACATTTTTCCTATCAATTGATCCAACCACACCATCTAAAGTACTGGATCCTATCACCAACCACTAAAAACATGAATGATGGGAAAAGAAGAGAAAACAGTTCTCAGTGAACTAGGTAACTCAATATTGACAGTAAACATGAGCCCATCCAATACCGTAATGGATATAGACCTTATTAAAGGGGTAGTGCGGCGGTAAGCAATTATTCACTAAATAACACACATTACAAAGTTATACGACTTTGTAATGTATGTTATGTTAGTGAATGGCCCCCTTCCCCGTGTTTCCCCCACCCACGGCACCCCTGGATGTGTAGTGCTGTATACTCACCTGATTCGTGTGGATCCCCGTCCGCCATCTTGTGACAATGATGTCATCTTCGGGCGGCCAGCCAAACCACTCCGACCGTCACTCGTGCCGGCCGCCCTCCGCCGCGTCATCAGCTGCTCAGCCACGATTGGCTGAGCATAACTGTGCTCAGCCAATTATGGCTGAGCAGCTGATGACGTGGCAGAGGGCGGCCGGCACGAGGGACGGTAGGAGCGGTTCAGCCGGCCCGAAGATAACATCATTGTCACAAGATGGTGGATGGGGGTCGACACGAATCCGGTGAGTATAGAGCACTACACTTCCGGGGGTGGCGTGGGTGGGGAAAACACTGGAAAGGGGGCCATTTACTAACATAACATACATTACAAAGTTGTATAACTTTGTAATGTGTGTTATTTAGTGAATAATTGCTTACCGCCGCACTTTCCCTTTAAGGCAGACAGTGATGGTCATCAATAATATAAAATTTGGAAGAGAAGCATCAGTACCCTTCCTAAAATCTCAAGCACAAGGAATTCTGGAAACAAAGAGACAATAAGGGATAGTAAGTACTGTAAGAAGACAACAGTAACACAAATACAGCACACCCCTGAACACAAAGATCAAAATGAAGCCAGTCACCACGTCCTTCTCGCCTTGATCGAAGAAAAAAATAAATAAATAGATAGAAACGAAGAGCAAAGAAGGCAAACAGAACAAGGAAAGTGAAAACAAATAATGATATTTCCCGAATAAAAAAAAGTCTTTAATTTATCAGCAGACAAACATAAATTATTTTTATTATGAAAAAGACTTATTATTTTGGCCACAAAACAAATAGATAACTTTAAAGTCTTCCTGGCTCTACATCAGTTCATCACGAAACTAATGCTGACTCTTTTTACTTCTAGTAGCTATATTTCGGGACAACATCCACCAATAATAAAAAAAATATATCAAGGTTCTACATTGTGGAAAGCCAATGACCAATAAAGAAAACATTCTCTAAAGCAATGTCCAAACGGCTCCAAGATCAAGATACTTTTTTAAATGAATTAAAATGGTGGGATAAAAAGTCAGGAGCAAGCATTCAGTGGGCAGTACTTAAACATGCTAACATGGCAACTAATCTACATGTACAAGGAATAAGAAAAAGTAAAAGGAAGAAGAAACCAATATGGTTCACTAAAGATGTTAAGACTATAGTAAAGGAATAAAATGCAGCCTATGGCTATGTTCACACAACGTTTTTTCAGCTCCATTTAAAATGACGTCCATCATTTTGAGTCTAAAATAAAAGACGTCATTTAGCTGTCTGGCCTCCCCTTAGTGCAATACGGCTATTGGTATATTATTCTAGTGTGGGTTACTAAGTGCCCTTTGGGTGCGGCTTAATTGAAAAGTCCATTGAAATTAATAGTAAAAACTGAGAAAGAACGGTGACAAAAGAAACTGTGTGTGAACAACTAATAAAAAAAGACGCCCGAAAATAATGATCATGTTCATTAATTTGACATACGCTGTAAAAATGTCCCTTATTTAACACATTGTGTACATTGGACGTCTATCTTTCCATTGCCATTGCAGTCAGTTAAATCGCGGCAATAACAGACATTTTTTTCAAATATCAAAATCGGCCACCTTTTCTCTTCTTTTGATGTTGTGTGAACATAGCATATAGGAGGTATAAAGAGACTGGAAATGTAACTGACAGAGAGACGTATAAAATTATACAGGAGGCAAAGCAGATTATAAATGCTGCTAAAGCTTTAAAAGTGGAAGAAATGTCAAAATCTGTTAAGGAGGGGAATAAAACCTTCTTCAGATATGTAAGTGACAGGAAGAAGAAGAAAAACTGCAGCATTACAAAAATAAGTAATGAAGGGTGTGAGGTATAAAACATATGAACATAAGCTAAATACCTCCATACAGCAGAATATTGACCACGCTATATCTAAGGTCCACAAAGATATGGGGACTATAGGAGACAGAAGTCTCATCTTGAATCCAAAATGGCCGAACTTACAAGATCCCATAACTTTTGGATTCACATAACTCACTAGAAGATGAAGTTAAGGCCCTGAAACTAAAACTCGAAGATGTTGAGGATAGGTCTCGACGTAAAAACGTCCGACTGCGAGGCATCCCAGAGGCTATCAAACCGGACCAATTAAAATTTTATAACAGACTATTTTGTATTTCTGGTGCCGGATGCTACGCACAGAGACCGGTTTATAGACAGAGCCCACCACCTCCCTAAGCCGAGACATCTCCCTGCAGCAACCCCCAGAGATGTGATCATAAGACTCCATTTCTATCATAGTAAAGAAAAGATAATGGAAGCAGCAAGACGAGCTACTAACATCCCAGAACGTTTTTCCACCATTTCACTTTTTGCCGACCTGTCTGCAACGACACTGTCCATCTCTCAATCTTTTCTATCTTTGTATTATATTTCTTGTGTTTATAAGTTGCACTTTTTTAGTTTTGATAGTAAGTCATTCCCTATTGGGTCTCATAAGATACAGCACTTATTCTATACCTCTGATGGAAAGGGCCTTCCCTCTCTGCCTACTTGCCGGTAGCATGATAACCTTCCAATTTAATACTACACCATGGCAACTCGCATTGTGTCCTTGAACGTTAAAGGATTAAACTCCCCATTTAAACGCTCCCTCCTCTGGAAGGAACTGAAACTGCAAAAGGCGGATATTTGTTGTATTCAAGAAACTCACCTGAATCAGGAGGATCTCCATAGACTTAAATACAAGGAGTATCCACACATCTACTCGGCTCCAGCAATGGGCAAAAGGGGCGGTGTATCCATTTTGATTAGAAGCACTATTGCGTTCTCATTGCACCTGATAGATGAGGGGGGTCGCTTTGTGATGCTAGATTGCACTATTAATAACAACTGGTACATGTTGTGCATACATCACTGTATGCACCCAATAGGAGACAACATAAATTCATTAAGAAAACAATTCAAAAAGCCCCCAAAATTAAGCAGGGCCACTTACTGGTTGTTGGCGACTATAATCTAATCATCTATTCCTGAACCCACCCCGCTAGCTAAAACTATCTCACACCATAATTTAGTTGACCCTTGGAGGATCAAGCATCCCCGAGAGATGGATTTCACTTTTTTTTCCAATCCCCATAAAATCTACACCCGCCTAGATTTCTTCGTTATAGATAAAAATTTATTGCCCCAAATAAGAGCCACTTCTATAGGATCCATTACGTGGTCCGACCACTCTCCCATCACTCTCGACTTGCTAGACCAATTTAGCCATTCATATGATTCGGTATGGAGACTATACAATTTTATTTTAACACACAACAAATACTTCCCAGCCACTTTGTTAGCCCTCCAAGAATACTTTAAAATCAATGACAATGAACAAGTGTCCGATATGACATTATAGTGTGCTCATAAAGCTATTATACGTGGCCACTTTATCAAACAGTGCCCACTTCAAGAAAAACCATACCTTAGAAATAACAGGCATACAAGTATCATTATCTAACCTCCATAGGTTAAACAAAATTAACTATGATCAGACGAGAGCTCAAGAGATATCCAAACTGTCAGCCAAATTACATGAATTGCAGGCCCACAAATATGAATTAGCATTGAAAAAACTAAGGTTATCCCATTATTGGCACGGGAACAAAACAGGCGCCCAACTAGCGAGACTAATAAATAATAGAGTCGCGAAATCACGCATTCCATTTGTCTAAAGCCATACCGGGGAAAAAATAGTAGACCCAAAAGGGATAGCCAACACTTTCTCTTCTTTTTATGAATCTCTATATAACCTCCACACAGACCCTAACACACCACAACCTAAGTATGGGCAGCTATAGCCACGAAGCAAGAACTTACTCCAACTAGAATGGGTGACTTACCATTAGAAGTTGTTCAAGCCTGTATTCCGAATACAGACTATAGTGAATGGTCCGATAGGGGGTTGAGGACTCTAAAAGATCTTATGGATGATGGGAAACTGTGCCCCTTTAACCAGATAGTTTGTTTACACAATATCCCTAACAGGGATTTTTTCAAATATCTCCAGCTCCGCCATTTTGTTTCCACCCTTCCACCAAATCAAAACCCTCCTGTAAGCGGGTATGAACTATTTTTCAAGAGTACTCTTCAGTGCTTCATGGTATTTCTAAAGCATACACTGCATTACCATCCACTCTAGTTACGCTTTCTTTTAAAAACAAGTGGGAATCTAACTTACAGATGTCATTTTCGGACTCTCAGTGGTCCACTACTTACTTATATAGCAATAAATTCTCTCATTGTGCCACCCACCTGGAAGCTTCACGAAAACTCTTTTACCGCTGGTATCTTACCCCGCATAGACTAGCCAAGATATACTCCTCATGCTCCAATATCTGTTGGAGATGTAAAGTAGAGGTAGGCTCGCTTTATCATATTTGGTGGACATGTCAGAAAATTCGTCTATTCTGGGACCAAATACACTCTATTATGTAAGGTACTTCTATATTCGCCACAATGGGGACCCGAAGTAGCATTACTTCACCTGAATTTGACTCATATGAGTACTCACGACTTATCAATTACTATACATATACTTACGGTAGCTAAGTCCAAATTAGCACAGAAATGGAAATCCCCAGACATCCCTGTGTTAATGGAGATTGTGCATGTTGTCCAACTTAATTATATATTGTTATATATATATATTATTTATTATTTGCATTAGGGACGTGACTATAAATATAGCAGGCACATGCAATAGATTATGCCCCTTGATAAAGTGGTCATCTGCGAAATGCGTGTCGGGGTGTACCAGGGGAACAGCAGTATGGGTAAGACATTATAACTCATGTTACCTTTCATGATGCATGACTTTTCGGGCTGATGGCAATTTTATGTGTTATGTTTACAGGTCTGATCTGTGTGTAGTTATTTACTATTAGATGCACTTATGCACTTATAATACAGACCTTATTTTTTGTACTTATTTTTTGTACTTTTTCTATCCTGTGCTCTTTTAGTGTTATAACACACTCATGTATGCAATATACTTTAAGTAGTCTAATATCCCATGTCTGTTTTGTCCTCTGGACCATTGTACTGTTATCATCTTTGCCTCATTTTTAATATGACATTTCTTCTCTACATGATTTTGGTAATAAAGGAATTTCTGAGTAAAGGAAATTATGCTCAATGGTGTTTTTGGTAGATTTTTTTATCTACTGTTGTAAGTACCAAAGAACTGTTACATTTTTTGCATTGCACTGAAGATTTTTTTTTCAAGTAAAGTTTAAGCATTAAACGGGTAGTGCAGCGCTAAGAAATTATTCACAAAATAACACACATTACAAAGTTATACAACTTTGTAATGTATGTTATGTATGTGAATTGCCCCCTTTCCTGTGTTCCCCCACCCCCGCACGTGGACCTGAAGTGTAGTGTACCATACATACCTGACACGCGTCCGCATCATCAGCTGCTCAGCCGCGATTAGCTGAGCACAGTTATGCTCAGCCAATCGCGGCTGAGCAGCCGATGACGCGGCAGAGGGGGGCTGGCATCAGGGACGGCTGCAGGGATTCGACCGGCCTCCCGAAGATTACGTCGTTGACAGAAGATCGAGGACAGGGGACGACGCGCGTCAGGTATGTATGGTACACTACACTTTCGGGTACACATGCGGGGGTGGGGGAACACGGGGAAGGGGGCGATTCACATACATAACATACATGACAAAGTAATGTGTGTTATTTCGCGAATAATTTCTTAGCGCCGCACTACCCCTTTAAGTTGACAATCTAAGGTGTAGCTCACCTGTACCTACAGTAGCTGAAATTGTTCTCAAATGTACTCAAAATGTGACTAAAACAATATCATTCCTCAAAGCAATATTGTTATATGACGTTTAATTGTAGGTATCAAGTAGGATAAATGTTAAAATCGTGGTTAACATTAATCATAAAAGTAGAAATAAAATATCATAGGGCCCATAGATTATTATCGATAGACACAGTGCATTATATGGTCTGTAAATTGATGGATCTTTATGCTAATAAATAAGTCATGGCCATTATCTACCACATCCTTGGTTTCGTGCAGAGGAGGGATGGTTAGAAGGGCCAACGTATATCCCCTCTCCCTTACTCATGTTATCTTACAGTCAATGGGCTGTGGTGTATTTGTCAGCACAGTTTGACATTTTCAGTGTGTATGCAGGTTTGTGCAACTGCAGGGCCTGCTTTGGTTTTTTTTTTTTATAGAAAGGTTGGCATTTTCCCCCCCTAGACTCCATGTTTACAAGAATATTGGCTTTTTTTGGGAATTTTTTCCTGAATTCTCAAAAAAATTAAATCCTAGACATGAATTGACGGCAGTAGCTGTACAACGTTATATTATATTATTAATCTAAAGCAATATGGTTTTGCCATGTGCCATATGAATTTGAAACTTTTTCCCTATTCTAAATTTTACTTTTCACAATATGGCTATGTTCATACAATGTCAAAAATAGAAAAAAGCAGCCAATTTTGATATTTAAAAAAAAACATCCACTATTTACGTGATTTAACTAACTTCAGTGGCAATGCATTGAAGTCAATGGAAAGATGCGTTGAATAACGAACATTTTTACCGTGGACGTCAAAATAATGAACATGATCATCATTTACATCATTGCAAACAAGTGGTACCTTGGTTTAAGAGTTATACTGGGCAGGAGGGCGAGTTGAGGGGCATGATCTGCATAGCAGTGTCTACAGCACTGTACTCTGACCCAGGAAGTCTCCCTCACCTTCCAAATCATAGCAGATCCACTTCAGGCTGGGGCTTGCATCAGGGGACAGGACTGTGGAGGTAATCTCTCCATAGCTGTAACCCCTCTCTCCCCTGACAGAGAGTGCTGCATGTATGTGCCCACATCTGTCCTGCTCATTCCTTCATGCTGCCTGTAGTCTCTGTCAGTCCTGATTGGTCCATGCTGAGCACACCCCCTTCCCCATTGCTGTCATGTGACCACACAGACCTCTGACAGCAGCTGCTTCTCTATTCTAACCTGTTGTACTACGCTATTGCATTATGCGGATCTGCAGTTTCATTCTGTATCTACAAGTTGCTGCTTTGTTATCAGGTTTACACACTTAATATACATTATACTCCCCATACTGATTGCTATAATGTACAGTAATTTATAATATCACATATTCAGCTGTTTTTAATTGTTTGTTTCATCTGTTCCACATGTTATTCAGAAAATAAAATCATTATTTTTGGGATGTGGAACCAGTTGTCTGCATTCCAGTGATTTGTTATAGCAAAATTTGCTTTGGTTTAAGAGTGGACTTGGATTGCAAGCACGGTCCCAGAACAAATTATGCTCGTAATCCAAATCACCACTAATATATACATAAATATATATATATATATATATATATATATATCTTTTTTAATTTATTTTTTATTATTTTATATTCATTGAATTTAATAACTGGGAACTATTTTCATTGGAGCCTACAGAATGAATTGAGGTCAGTGGCCACTGTAGTCCAGAAGTATGGACAAGAACTAAAACAGAAGATGCAGCAAATGGAATCACAGTATGACTAAACTGGTAGGTGATTTGAAAGATTAGAGCTTGTGCATTTACTAACAGTCCCGGCTCATATCATACTGTGAAATGACATCAGGCACACCTGTAACCTTTGGCTGGCCAAAGGGAGCAGATGCTAAGTTCACGAGAGATTTTTATATTACATATTAGTTAGTATTTAAAAGTGAAAATTAAAAGTATTGCCCACTGTCTGTTGACTCAGACTGTTGCTAACATCTGTTGGACCATCTGCATTATGAGTTTATTTACCTGCATTCAAGAACTGAAAAAACTAAGAGACCACAACACAGGAACACAAAGGTTTTTTGTTTGGCTGGAGTTTTCTGCACACAGTACAATATATAAAGAAAACAGCATCAGCATCTCTGCTGGAAATTCTCTGATAATGCCGTTAGTCTCTTGAATGGCAGTTCACATTTCCCTCAATAAACACATTATAGCTACTCTTAAAAGCTTAATGAGTTTGTTTCAGCATCCAAGCTGGAGAAAAAATTCAACCATTAATCAGTCCTTAATTCTCTCCCACAGCTGGATATAGCTCAGTAACTCCAAATTGTTTGGCGTCTATTATATCTAACCACATAATTGTTGATGTGTAATTGTTGAAACTTGTAACATGTTCAATTTAGATAAATTAAAAATACTTTAAAAGCAGTTGTTCTGTTTTTTGAAGGTATTTATTTTGTGGGGTTCACCGGCATTAATCTTTCCCTATAATCAATGTTAATCAGTTCACTTGCCAGTGGTCATGTGCCCATAACTACAATAATACTGTCCCCTATGTACAAAAATATAACTACTATAATACTGCTCCTATATACAAGAATATAACTACTATAATACTGCTCCCTATATACAAGAATATAACTACTATAATACCGCTCCTATGTACAAGAATATAACTACTGTAATACTGCTCCTATATACAAGAATATAACTACTATAATGCAATATAATATAAATACTATAACGGCGTGAAACGTCGTTTCGGGGTATAGGCGCCCGCCATTCCACCTGTCCTCCCTCCACCATGGATTTTAGTCTATCGGAATAAAGACTTTTGCTTGGAATATCGGTGAGTGCCCCAGTCTCTCTCTTCTCCTGTTGTTGCATTGCCTACTCTTACCCTTTAGTCTGGGAGCACCACAAGTACAAGCGCATCAGGTTGGTTCCTTTACTATACGTCCTCTATTGCTAGCATTGCTGACAGTGCCGACTGCACTCTACCGCTATATAACTACTATAATACTGCTCCCTATATACAAGAATATAACTACTATAATACTGCCCCTATGTACAAGAATATAACTACTATAATGTGAAATGGAAAGAAGAGTGCAGCTGCACATCACACCTATGGCTGATACTAAAGCCGCTAAGCTACTTTAAAAACAAACACCAGGAACTTGGTATACAATTTGATCAAACCATACTGCCCCGTGTACCCCGTGCCGGTATCCTGGTTCACACGGGTCCCTATGCTAACTCTGCTGTACCGTGTCAGTCAGTGACTGCCTCCCCCGCAAGGCGTGCACATGCTGGGAAGTGAGGCCATGGAATGGCCCTGCAACCCCACTGTCACAGGACCAAACCCAAAATGCCCCACACAGACCTTGCCGGCACCGCCGGTGGAGAACGCTGCCCCCAAATGACACAAGTATGAATATGGTATTACACTCACCACACTGCTGCAGACAGAATGGGAAAACATGGAGGTACTGACGTGTGAGCACAGGTGTGTTCTGCTAATTTGGGTCACGTGGGTCTTATGAAGGGGAGTGCCAACTGCTGAGAGAGGGAGAGTTACAAAATGTGAAATGGAGAGAAGAGTGCAACTGCACCTCACACCTATGGCTGATACTAAAGCCGCTAAGCTACTTTAAAAACAAACACCAGGAATTTGGTATCCAATTTGATCAAACCAATACCCTGTACCGGTATCCTGGTTCACACGGGTCCCTACGCTAACTCTGTACCGTGTCAGTCAGGTTTGGCCAAATTATATACTAACTTCTGATGTTGGTTTTAAATGTAGCTGAATAGCTTTCGTGTCAGCCATGGGTGCGATGTGCAGCCATTTCTGTCTTTTTGGCTTGTGCATATTTTATGTATTCTGTCCCTTTTTTCATTGTAGCTAGCACTCGTGCTTTGTAAGACCCATGTGATCCAAATTAGCAGGAAGCACCTGTGTACATAAGGGGAGGATCTCCTAGTATTCTCCCATTCTACCTGCAGAGGAATGGAGAGAGGTAAGAGCTTGTTCACACTTGTGTTGCTTGGCATCCACTTTTTCTGCCGGTGGCGCCTGTGGGGTCTGGGGTGGCCTTTTAGGGTCTGGTCCTGTGACAATGGGGTTGCAGGGCCATTCAGTGGCCCCCCTTCTCTGCTTGCGCACATTTTGCGGGGATTGTGGTCGCTGACGGCACAGTGATGTTTTTTGGTTAGGGACTCATGTGTATCAGAAGACCTGCATGTGGTTCATGAGGCAATATGGTTTGGCTAAATTATATACTAACTTCTGATGTTGGTTTTAAATGTAGCTGAATAGCTTTCTTGTCAGCCATGGGTGCGATGTGCAGCCATTTCTGTCTTTTTGGCTTGTGCATAACTACTATAATACTGCTCCTATATACAAGAATATAACTACTATAATGCTGCTCCTATATACAAGAATATAACTACTATAATGGAACAGGGTAGAAAGAGAGAGGCGGTCACTCACCATTGATTGCCGAAAACATTCATTTATTCATCCGGGTATGAACAAAGCAGGGAAGGGGGAAGGTGGAGGAGCAGGTGCAATCAGACGAACGTTTTCACGCTATCGCGCTTCGTCAGGTCTGGCGTGTCTAACACAGGTGGGGGTGTGTTTATAGGTCATGTGACATATGTGAAAATAGTACAAAAAGTTATAAATTGCGAAAAACACATATGCAAAACACATTAAAACCAAGCCGGAGTAACATGCTAAAATAGTAAAGCATTGAGGTCATTTCTCTCATTGAGACCAGACACCCCTGTGGCATCCAATCGGATGATCCATTTCGTCTCACATTTTAAAAGGAGTTTGAGCCAGTCAATACCACTGCTGGGGGGGTTAACCCTTTCCAGGCCTATAATTCTTAAACATTTAGCGTCATTTGCATGATCGTTGCGTATATGATTAATAAGGCGTGGGACGCCCTTACCGGATCGCAGGGAATAAAGGTGCTCTTTAAAACGAACCCACATAGCTCTTTTAGTTTTACCTATATAGTATCTATGGCAGGGGCAGATGACTGCATATACAACATGGGTCGTTTTACATGTTATAAATTGTTTTATGAAGCATTCAATGCCTCCAAGGACGATGTATGACTGTGCCAGCACCTGAGGGCAGTATTGACACTGTCCACATCGTCTGTTGCCAGAGGGCAGGGACTTAGTGAGCCAGGACTTAGGGCGATTAACTTTGCCAGCCGAAAATATATCGCCTATGGTTTTACTTTTCTTGAAAGTGAATAGGGGTTTGTTGAAGGCGGCACTTTTTATGTCCTCGTCCTGCTCCAAAATGTACCAATGCTTCCTGATGATATTTTTCAGGGTCTCATTCATGGGAGAATTTTGGAAAGAAAATGTGAACCTTTTAAGGCTGTCATTATGAAACTTATTTTCTCTCAATTTGGGTTTACGTAAGGAGGTGGTGCTTATATTACAGGCTTTAAGGTACGCGTCGTTGATGACGTCAGAGGGGTAACCTCTGGTCAGCAAGCGGCTGCGCAACTGATTAGCCTGTACATGGAAGGACTCGTCATGGTTATTGATACGTCTAATTCTGATCATTTGGCTATAGGGTATTGATCTTTTCACAGATGGGGGGTGTGAACTAGAATAATGTAACAAGGCGTTAGATGCTGTTTCCTTACGGAAAACTGATGTATGAATAGAGTTATCTATAATTTCAATTTTAACATCTAAAAACTCCAGCTTAGTGCCACCAAAATTAGATGTAAAAAACATGTTCACAAAATTATGAGTATTCAGATATGTGACGAATTCAAGGAATGTTTCAGATGAGGCATTCCAAACAATGAAAATGTCGTCCACATATCTGAAAAAAGAAACAATATATTTAATGTAAGGGTTATTAACAGAGAAAATTAAATTTTGTTCTAACCAAGAGAGAAAGAGATTGGCGTACGTACAGGAGACCGGCGTGCCCATCGCAGTGCCGGTCTCCTGACAATACCAATCTCCCTCAAACATAAAGCAATTGTTACCCAAAACAAACAGAAGAGCTTCACTGATAAAAGATCTAAAGGCTGGTGATTGGCCCGTGCGCCCAAGGATGTGATCGACAGCCCCCACACCCGCATCATGAGGGATGCGGGTGTACAGGCTCTCGACATCGATGGACGCCATAGAATAACCAGACTGCCAAGAAATGGTGTCCAATGCGTGTAGAAAGTCATTAGTGTCTTTCAGATAGGTGGCAAAGGTGGGGAGCAGAGGGCGAAGAGCCCAATCAAGATATTGTGATACTCCTTCCGTCACTGAGCTGACCGCCGAAACGATAGGACGGCCCGGCGGCCGGCTCAGTGACTTATGTATCTTTGGTAACAAATACCATTTCGGGGTACGGGGGGAATCAGGAATGAGCTTTTCGGCTGTTTTCTGATCAAGGGCTTTGTTAGCCACTGCTCTGTGCAGTAGTCCCCGTAACCGCTCTTTGATCTTGAGGGTGGGATCTTTGTCAATCTTGACGTATGTGATCGTCTCGCCTAGTTGGCGATAAGCCTCTTCTAAATAGTGTTTCTTCTGCATAATAACAGTAGAGCCCCCTTTATCTGCACGCACAATTTTCAGATCGGGTCGTTTTTTGAGCCAGTCCATTGCTCGTTTCTCACTTTGTGTCAGATTGTTCTCAGGCTTGGGGTATATTTGAGCTTTAGCATCCCGGAGTACAGATTTATAAAAAATATCAATTGCTCCGCCTGGAGGAATCTGGGGAGAGAATGTCGAAGGCTTACCCCCCAAGAAAGGCTCTTCTGTATGCACCACTAGACGTGATGCAGGTTGTTCACCGTCTAGGGTAGATAAGATATGTATACTTGATAGGTCTTGGATAGTCAATTCTTCTGGCATGAAGAAACCCAAGGGACCAATATGGTACTGAGGGGTGGAAAGCTCTGAGTTAGACGTAGATGTTTTATGGATACTAAAAAACTTATGTAGATTGATTTTCCTGATGGCCTTGAAAAAATCAGCCTCAAAGTTTTCATAGGAAAATTCTTCATGAAGGCCAAAATTCAACCCTTTACTTAATAAGGAGTCGCAGCCGTCCGGTAGATCGACTCCTGAAATGTTGACTACATTAGGAGGATCAGGGGAGGTTGTGTTGGTGGAGGTTACTTCCAAGATACCTGCTTCCGTTTGGGGGCTCTCTTGCGGTTTGTGTCTCCGCCTCCTCGTGCGCCCTCTCCGGATCGGCCTCCTAAAGGGTTGCCCCTGGATCTGCTGGGGTCCGACCTATGTTTATTGCCATTGTCAGACTGACTAGAGTCAGAGTCCGTTGTGCCATAATCCATAGCCTTTAGATGGAAGGCGCTTTTATTTTTGTTGCTATGGCCTTTTGTTTTATTTCTGGTATTCCAGGTAAACACCCGACCCTGGTCATAGTCCAGCTTATCTCTTAGAAATTTTTCTTTTTTAATTTCTTTAATCTCATCCTGAAAGGAAAGCAGATCGTTGTCCAATTTAGAAAAGAAGGCAGTGACTTTATCCTCGGTCATGCGGTTAGTATATTCAGCTTTAGCCTTGAGAAGGTCTGCATTAACCCTTTCATGCTCTAGTTGGTTCCTGTTCAACACCAGAGACATAAGGTTGACCGCGTGCACATGGTGCGCTTCTTGCCAAGCTTTATTAAAAGATTCATCCTCCTGGAACTGCGAGGGGGGTTTAAAAGATCTTAAGCCTCTTGGGACCCGATTGCTGGCCGAATACGATTTGAGCGAATTCACCGTCCAAAAGAGACGTATTTCTTTCTCCGCTAAGGAGGTGATGCGATTCTCCAGCGTTTTGAGATTGATGACCTCTACTTCTTCTTTAATGTTACAAGCGGCAAAAAATGCATCTGCATCCACCCTTCCTGCATTCAGTGTCCTAATTGTGGAGCTGCCTGTAGTATCCATGTGGGTGTCGCTTTGTGTGCTCATGTGTGCTCAAGCCAGAAAAAACATGTACAACAATGTAGGGTGAGAGCTGGATGGCTGGCACTACGGGAATGCACACTCCATTAGCAGTCCTGTGGAAAGGCAAGCTCTCTCCTGGATGAGATTACGGCTAATGGAGGTGCACAACGCCCAAGGTAACAGTCCAAAAATGGAACAGGGTAGAAAGAGAGAGGCGGTCACTCACCATTGATTGCCGAAAACATTCATTTATTCATCCGGGTATGAACAAAGCAGGGAAGGGGGAAGGTGGAGGAGCAGGTGCAATCAGACGAACGTTTTCACGCTATCGCGCTTCGTCAGGTCTGGCGTGTCTAACACAGGTGGGGGTGTGTTTATAGGTCATGTGACATATGTGAAAATAGTACAAAAAGTTATAAATTGCGAAAAACACATATGCAAAACACATTAAAACCAAGCCGGAGTAACATGCTAAAATAGTAAAGCATTGAGGTCATTTCTCTCATTGAGACCAGACACCCCTGTGGCATCCAATCGGATGATCCATTTCGTCTCACATTTTAAAAGGAGTTTGAGCCAGTCAATACCACTGCTGGGGGGGTTAACCCTTTCCAGGCCTATAATTCTTAAACATTTAGCGTCATTTGCATGATCGTTGCGTATATGATTAATAAGGCGTGGGACGCCCTTACCGGATCGCAGGGAATAAAGGTGCTCTTTAAAACGAACCCACATAGCTCTTTTAGTTTTACCTATATAGTATCTATGGCAGGGGCAGATGACTGCATATACAACATGGGTCGTTTTACATGTTATAAATTGTTTTATGAAGCATTCAATGCCTCCAAGGACGATGTATGACTGTGCCAGCACCTGAGGGCAGTATTGACACTGTCCACATCGTCTGTTGCCAGAGGGCAGGGACTTAGTGAGCCAGGACTTAGGGCGATTAACTTTGCCAGCCGAAAATATATCGCCTATGGTTTTACTTTTCTTGAAAGTGAATAGGGGTTTGTTGAAGGCGGCACTTTTTATGTCCTCGTCCTGCTCCAAAATGTACCAATGCTTCCTGATGATATTTTTCAGGGTCTCATTCATGGGAGAATTTTGGAAAGAAAATGTGAACCTTTTAAGGCTGTCATTATGAAACTTATTTTCTCTCAATTTATTCCCTTTATTCCCTGCGATCCGGTAAGGGCGTCCCACGCCTTATTAATCATATACGCAACGATCATGCAAATGACGCTAAATGTTTAAGAATTATAGGCCTGGAAAGGGTTAACCCCCCCAGCAGTGGTATTGACTGGCTCAAACTCCTTTTAAAATGTGAGACGAAATGGATCATCCAATTGGATGCCACAGGGGTGTCTGGTCTCAATGAGAGAAATGACCTCAATGCTTTACTATTTTAGCATGTTACTCCGGCTTGGTTTTAATGTGTTTTGCATATGTGTTTTTCGCAATTTATAACTTTTTGTACTATTTTCACATATGTCACATGACCTATAAACACACCCCCACCTGTGTTAGACACGCCAGACCTGACGAAGCGCGATAGCGTGAAAACGTTCGTCTGATTGCACCTGCTCCTCCACCTTCCCCCTTCCCTGCTTTGTTCATACCCGGATGAATAAATGAATGTTTTCGGCAATCAATGGTGAGTGACCGCCTCTCTCTTTCTACCCTGTTCCATTTTTGGACTGTTACCTTGGGCGTTGTGCACCTCCATTAGCCGTAATCTCATCCAGGAGAGAGCTTGCCTTTCCACAGGACTGCTAATGGAGTGTGCATTCCCGTAGTGCCAGCCATCCAGCTCTCACCCTACATAGCTACTATAATACTGCTCCTATATACAGGGCCTTTTCTGGGCCGGGCGAGCCGGGCCACCGCATGGGGCGCTCACAGCTAGGGAGGCCCTGTGGCACCTGACAGTACCCGGCCCGCAGCCCCTGCATCCTCAGGGCTTGCCAGGGGATCTGGAATCTAAGTTGGCCAGAGCAACCTTTAGCTGTGCGTACCCACGCACAGCTAAAGGAAACCGCAGGGGGCAGAGACACAGAGGCTTCCTAGGTGGCTGCCTGCACCGGAAGCCAGAAGAGGACGGACATACCAAGAAGAGGACAGAGGGACCAGAAGAGGAGCTGGTGGCTGCAGGGTGAGAGGTGAGTATCTGGTGAAGAAATCCTGCACAGAGGGAGCCAAAGATATGTCCCGATAATCCTGCCGCCCCCTGGATAAGCTCCGCCCCCGGCACTAAAGTTTACATGTCATCTAGCTCTCCCAGCGTCCTGTATGTCAGTGTAATGGAGGTCACCCAGCTCTCCCAGTATCCTGTATGTCAGTGTAATGGAGGTCACCCAGCTCTCATAGTATCCTAAGAGATACAGATTGCTGAACTCAGGGAGACCAGCCAAACGACAACACCACCGGCTGCTAGTGAAAGCGCTCAATGCAGTGAAGTCCTAGGTGCATTTCCCCCTGGGAAACATGAATATGCAAAAGAAGAGACCGTGGAGCCTCATTGAAGAGGAACAAGGCCCAGCAAACACAGATCAGTGTCATCACAGACTTCTCTCAGTTCCATAGTGCCTCAATAAGAGATTAACAAAGTCTGGAGCCTCCACAAAGAGTGTCCATGCAGTCCAGACCTTACGATATACCTCCGATCTGCCCTGTGCCTCGGCCACGAACTCCTCCACCCTCTGAATTCCTTGCATTTCAGTGAACCATTCCCGCAATGCAGGCGTCACACCAGTCTTCCAGTGCCGCGGTATCACAGCTCTCGCAGCCGCAAGAACGTGTCTCAACACGCCCTTCTTGTGGAGTGACATTGAACCGGGTAGTACAGAAAGGAGCAAAGCCTTCGGATTGTTATCTACACGTTTGCCAGAATATGCCTCGTACACTCTAAGTACTCCTTCCCAAAACACTTTGATCTTGGAGCAACTCCACCAAATATGGAGGAGGGTACCCTCCTTCACCCCACATCGCCAGCAGCGATCGGAGGATTCAGGGTACATTCGATGTATGATGGTCGGGCATCTGTACCATCTGGACAACAACTTGTAACTTTTTTCCTTCGCGTGGAAGGAGAGGGAAAGTCCATGTGTAAAGGCGCAAACTTTGAGAGTCTCCTCGAGAGAAAACTTAGTGTTCAGGTCCCTTTCCCACATGGCGAGAAAGGGAGCCCGTTCTGGGTTGCACAGTGACATAAGCAAACCATACATTCTTGATAGGACCCCCTTCCCCTCACCACTCGAGAGAAACCACTTGTCAAATTCAGATAAAGGTCGGCAGGAGGATGAGCCCCAATATAGCACTTTTTTAAGATACAATGCTATACACCTGAACCAGGTATTTTTGTCTCTCAGGATAAGACAGATGTGAGAAACACATATATATATGTATATATATATATATATATATATATATATATATATATATACATATATACACATCAGAAGTATAGGACTTGTATATCTGTACTGCACGTTTTGGTTCCGTGCACCCTTTTCTGTCCAATGCCCAATCTATCTATCGTCCTCTCTATATTTCTCTCTCAATCACTAGATGTTTCTCCTCTACACTTTTCTAATCTTTCCTTTCCCCCAATATCTTTTCAGTAGTCTGTAGTACACAACAGCAGCTTACTTCCTCTCTCTCTCCCTCTACACACTGCGTGGTGCGGTCATGTGACCGCTCCTTTTAAAGCAATACCGACGCCACACAGGGGGTGGGCTAGTACAAGATCCCTGCTGATTGGATGTGTTCCAGGCATCATGGAAAAGCTCTTTTACCGCCCGGAACACTTCCTGCTTTCTAGAATGGCGCCCGCCATTTTAGAAAGCAAGGAAAAAAAATCTGAGCGGATTTCCAAAAATCCGAATCGGACTCGGATTTTTGGGAAAATCCAAACCGGATCCCATACCGGTTCGCTCATCTCTAGTCATCTCCCATTGATTTCCACTCAACGAAGGATAGTGTGATCTGACACTGATGTTCGTTGAGCTTGAAGTTCACTTTTAATCTCTTTAGAAGTTTATCTGGGCTCATTTGTTTCCATTCGTATTATCCGTCTCTTTGATTTGTCATAAATTTTGCGGCACAGGCAGAGACCGCGCCCTCTCTGCATGCAGCTGCAGCCCCCGTAACATCCCTTTGGTCACATTATTTTCAGGGGTACCATCGTTTCTGTGCCTGCTGATTTCTTGAGTTTTATTTTATTTTATTTTTTAATTCTGTTGATGCATGCATTCATTATTACTTTTCAAAAACTAGTAGAGCCCGAGATCTTCATGCCAGATACTAAGTACTAAACATAAACATTGTCATAAACTATGAAGATCCAATATTAAAACGTAACCTTTAATAATTAAATTAAATGAACGTGCGATACTGTGAGGTTAAAATTCACGGTGTAGCCTATATCGTACTTAACCACATTAATTTATTTATGTGCAGATAGAGACTATATCCAATGTATGTCACGAGTGAAACACTCAATTGTGATCTCCTGTCTAGTAAGTATCAGGCACCCTTTCAATCGATTCCGCTATTGAGAGTGTCTGGGGGAAAGATATTCCACACTCTCAGCTTACTGGAACACTGTGTATAGCTATCAACATTCAGTAGTTATTAATCTCTGGTAATGAGCATCATTATTCCTCTTGTATACCATGGAGTTTCATTAAATATGAGTGTAATAATAAATGGGTATACCTGAAAATACTTGTGTTCAGGCTAGAAGTATTGGAAATACAAAGGACATATAGGTCTCTCCAGAGGCGATAGTAGGGAAAGACCCTTTCTATATCATTAGCTCAACCTTGAGTGAATGACTCTCTCAGGAAAGAATTGAATTCAAACAATGTTTTTAGTAATATCGCTGAGGTTGATAACTGCACAGATTAGAGAATGTCAGCGAGTCTGACTACGTCCAGCACAGCGGACGCCCGTGCCCGATATAGAGCTTTCAGCTTGCTACTAGGATAGATCAGCTACACCATATTATTAAAACACATACAGACGCCCACCACCACCCCAACGTTTCACCACTACAGCGTGGCTTTATCAAGGGGACATACACTATAGTGATGTGTCGGCAATCCGTGGGAACTTATAAAGGATGGATGAATTGCATACTTAATTGAGAGCGCCTCCTTAGCGATTCAAATCTAGCCTATGACCACGTTGTTGTGTTGGTGTACCAATCATGATCGTATACATCAGAATCAATGGGAGGGTAAACTAGAACAGATATCCCTCCTCTTATGACATCACTCAAGCGCATGACAGGTAACTTGTGATCGTATTGTGTTCATGATGCGCATGTCAGTGGACTTAGAAGTAAATTGTCACTCTATGCTCTTACTGCGCATGTATAGAGACTTAGCTCTTTGCAGCAAAAATGTAGTCAGTGCGCATATATTAGGACTTAGTCTTTTTTAATGGTATTGTAATCATTGCACATGTATTAGGACTTAAAGCTTTTTGGAGGCAATACTTTGATTGCGCATGAATGCAGACTTAGACTCCTACATACAAGTTCTAATCAATGCGCATGAGTGGAAACTTAGTGCTTTTTAGCAAAAGAGTGGAGATTAAGCATAGGTGAAAACTTGCAGTTTTCAGCTGATATAATAATTGCGTATAAATCTCTATACTGTATTTATTTTCTATAGGAGGTTAAGAGCTGGTCCATGCCAACTACTACAATCATCTATGGGAAAGTGTATACCATCGGATCTAACTAAGGTAAGTTTATTAGTTATTCAATATAGGGAATATTTATTGACAAAAAGGATACATGTTGGTTATTTTTAATATAGTGCACGTCACTATAGAAATTAAATGAGTTATATCGCTACTAATTATTATATACATATATACAATTGAAGACAAACTTTGTGTATCGATATCAGAGGAGAAGAGTCCTAATTAATTCAATCTTTATATACAGTAAGCGCTTACTGTATATAAAGATTGAATTAATTAGGACTCTTTTGCTGCAAAGAGCTAAGTCTCTATACATGCGCAGTAAGAGCATAGAGTGACGATTTACTTCTAAGTCCACTGACATGCGCATCATGAACACAATACGATCACAAGTTACCTGTCATGCGCTTGAGTGATGTCATAAGAGGAGGGATATCTGTTCTAGTTTACCCTCCCATTGATTCTGATGTATACGATCATGATTGGTACACCAACACAACAACGTGGTCATAGGCTAGATTTGAATCGCAAAGGAGGTGCTCTCAATTAAGTATGCAATTCATCCATCCTTTATAAGTTCCCACGGATCGCCGACACATCACTATAGTGTATTTCCCCTTGATAAAGCCATGCTGTAGTGGTGATGGTGGTGAGTGTCTGTATGTGTTTTAATAATATGGTCTAGCTGATCTATCCTAGTAGCGAGCTGAAAGCGCTATATCGGGCACGGGCGGCCGCTGTGCCGGACGTAGTCAGACTCGCTGACATTCTCTAATCTGTGCAGTTATCAACCTCAGCGATATTACTAAAAACATTGTTTGAATTCAATTCTTTCCTGAGAGAGTCATTCACTCAAGGTTGAGCTAATGATATAGAAAGGGTCTTTCCCTACTATCGCCTCTGGAGATACCTATATGTCCTTTGTATTTCCAATACTCCTAGCCTGAACACAAGTATTTTCAGGTATACCCATTTATTATTACACTCATATTTAATGAAACTCCATGGTATACAAGAGGAATAATGATGCTCATTACCAGAGATTAATAACTACTGAATGTTGATAGCTATACACAGTGTTCCAGTAAGCTGAGAGTGTGGAATATCTTTCCCCCAGACACTCTCAATAGCGGAATCGATTGAAAGGGTGCCTGATACTTACTAGACAGGAGATCACAATTGAGTGTTTCACTCGTGACATACATTGGATATAGTCTCTATCTGCACATAAATAAATTAATGTGGTTAAGTACGATATAGGCTACACCGTGAATTTTAACCTCACAGTATCGCACGTTCATTTAATTTAATTATTAAAGGTTACGTTTTAATATTGGATCTTCATAGTTTATGACAATGTTTATGTTTAGTATTTATTATTACTTTTGTCAGATTCAAGTTATTTCTGATCCCATTGTGGGGGGGTTTTCTCATTAAACGAGGGGTACCAACAATTTTGTCCATTTGTGTAACTACCATAACTACTACAGGGGCACATTTATCATCTGCGCATGCAGATTTATTCCGTGCTAAAAAAAAAACACAGACCTTGCTCAAAATTTATTATAAGGCATACAGGCCTTGACGAATCTGGCACATTTTCTTTGTGCTTGTGCAATTTTTTGTGCAGAAAGTTAAAAAAAATTAATGAATCACATGATAAATCAATGCACATGATAAATACAGCTAATAAAGTAGTCAAAATTAAACCACATCGCCCTTGAGCAAAAAAAAAAAGAAGAAGAACAACACTCAAAAATAGTGCAAACGCCTATATGAATGCTGCTTGAAGTGTTCCTTGGGCACAAAAACAGCAAATTACCCCAAATAATGTCGCAAAGAGAACGAATAATGTGCTCCTTAATGTTATGGCTGATGTTGTATAGCAGTTACTAAAAAGACAGAGAGTTTTAGGGTACGTTCACATGTACCGAATCCGCAGCGGATTTCTTGCTGCAAATTTACAGCGAGACCCGCTGCGGATCCCTGTCCAGTAAATTCTATGGGCAGACAAACTGGCAGCAGGATGCACTTTATCATTTCATTGTTGTCCCACCCACACAGTACACAGTTACTACCTGTAACACCACACAGCACGCTGTATTCTCTACTCGTAATGCTGATATTGGAATAAAGTGAAGAACTTTTTGAATTAATTTTTTTTTTCTTTTCATTTCCATGCACATATTCTCATCAAGCATCTTTTACCATTGAAGTTGAGCCCCACAATAAGGACTTTATCCCATATTATCTTACATGGGATATCCTGTTTATGCCTTGGGTTCTGTCCAGGTGGGATTGGCAGTGCCATTTATCATCATACTTCGGTTACTGCATCATTTTTGTGAATACTTTGTAGTACTGCAATGGAACTCCAACATGTGTGAACACAGCCCTAATTTCACTGCACACTTCTGCACAATCAGCGAAATTGCAGCAGCTGCTTCTGGCCGGTCAGAGATGGTGAATCACTCAGTGGATTGGGGGATCCAGCCAAGCCTCCTGTGACATCATGCCCTGCCCCCTGTCTGCATCATCAGCCTGTGCTCAGAAAACACACACACACACACACACACAATGTAAGACAGAGGTATGGAATATTTGTCTCCTAAGGTGGGAAAGCAGAGGGAGCAGAAGATAATGTGAATTGGCACAGAGGCTATTTTTGTTCACTTCCGCACAGATATGGTAAGACACATCTATAAAATTTTAATGTGTGGTGTCCTACCACGGGTGTTACAGTTCCATACACCCTTCGTAAAAGTCTGTACTTGTACTTGTACTTGTGGTGATGAAGGTAGTACGAAAAGTTTTGCCACTAGATGCCACTGTATTATATATGTGTATTTGGAAGCTGCACAGCTGAAGAATGTAAAGGGTTATTGTTTCTCTATGTGTTCCATGAATCTGTAGACCAGTAGAAACAGGGCCTTATTTGCCTAGGGCGGCACCCTGCAAAGTAAAAAAAAAAAATTGAGCCCCCGCCGCCATACGCACCGGACCACAGGTGCCTAGTCGTGCCGGGGGGGGGGGGGGGCAGGGTGCAGCTGCTTCGGGCACAAACAGGCCAGAAGCTCACAGCTGCAGCCCTGCGGTCCTAGACTTCTCTCCTGCTCGGCGGCACATGTTACGTCATCGCGCCAAGGCTGTCTGTGCCGGAAGCTCACCCCGGACCAGAAGCTGCATTGGTGAGGACCTGTCAAGCCTGCCTCTGTCCCTCGGCCGCTGACTCTTCCCCCCAGCCTCTCCCACTGCACCTCCGAGCTTCTCCCCTGCAACCCCCCAGCTTCTCCCATGCCCCCAGCTGCTCCTTCTGCCCCTGTCACCCCAGCTGCCCCCTATCTTCTCCCTGCCACCCTAGCTGCCCCTCGCTCCGCCTGCCTGTCACCCCAGCTGCTCCTTCTGCCCCCATCTACTCCCCCTGCCCCCCAATCGTCTCCCTCTGCCCCCCAGCTGATCTCTCTGCCCCACAATTGCTCCCCCTGCCCCCCAACTTCTCCTCCTGTCCCCCCCAGCTTTTCCCCCTGCCACCTCTAGCTGCTCCCCCTCACCGTCACCCCAGCTGCTCCCCTGCCTCTGTTACCCTAGCTGCCCTCCTGCCCCAGTCACCCCCAGTTGCTCCCTGTCACCCCAGCTGCCTCCCTTCCCAGTCACCCCCAGCTGCTCCCCCTGTCCCTGCCACCCCCAGCTGCCCCCCTTCCCAGTCACCCCCAGCTGCTCCCCCTGTCCATGTCACCCCAGCTGCTCCCCCTGTCTCTGTCACCCCAGCTGCTCCCCCTTCCACCCCCAGCTGCCTCCCTTCCCCAGTCACCCCCAGCTGCCCCTCTGCAGATGAGTTGTGGTCGGAGAAGTCTTCATGATGGCTGCGCCAGATGCAGAAGAAAGCAAAAAGTAAGTGACGGCAATCGGAGAAGAGGTCTCCTGTGAGTCATTAGTAACTGCACTGTAATCACTTCTATAGTGTGCAGAGCCTGTGTACCATTGGGGTCTAAATGGGTCAGTGTATTGTTTGCGGTAGTGTACTGACACAGCCCCGCAGTCGCTACAGTACACTAGCGCAAACTTTTAAACTAGAACCTAACTACAACAGCCACAGGCACTACAACTCCCAGCATATCCTTAGGGTTGCAGACTGTCAGTAAATGCTGGGAGTTGTAGTGCCTGCAGCTGTTGTAGTTGGGTCCTAGGTGCATTATACACTGTCTCCTTCCTTCCTCCATCACGTCTGTTTGATGAGATTAGCGGGCATCAAGCAGAGCGCCACCCAAGTGCCAGGGTATTTACCGTGCATGTAACCCGCCGGGGGTGGGGGGGTGGGGGGGGCCTCAGCATGCAAAGTGCCGAAGGCAGCATGAACTCTAAATACAGGCCTGAGTAGGAATCTGTCTTTCTTCTTCCTATCAGCCCTTTCTTTATTTCTTCTGTTGCACTCCACCCACTCACAGCGCATGTTAGTTACGCTAGGGAAGTAAGTCGCATGGGTAGAGGAGGTTCAAGAGTCTTTCGTGTTGGACATTGTGGAGGAAGGATGCCAGCTAGATAGCTCTTCACAGTGGTCCTATCTGGGTCCTGGCCCTCTGCCAGGTCCCTGTACCCCTCAAGAGTCAGACTTAGCTAGAACCCCATATGGGAAGGATGCAAGACAGTACTTAGTTTTTCTTCTCAGTAACACTTCACAGCACTATGCATTGTTAAACTCCTCTTAGGAGAGGACAAGCCAGAGAAAACCCCAACCCACGCTGTGGACTAGGAGAAGTAACAGAGCAGGACAGTATCCACTGAAGCCAAAGAGCTAAGAACTGATCTAAATAGAGCAAAGTTGCAGTAAGCCTATGAACTCTATTTTGCAGTGCGGGTGTTTGCAGGGAACCCTCAGCATTCTGCTCATCCCAGGTAACAAGGTCTGGGGCCTTTGTCACCCTCTAGGAAGGTTCAGACGAGTCTACTGGGCATAAGGTGGTGTGAAGACTATTCAAGGTCAATACATGGGCAAAGGTCTTCTTCTTCTTCTTCTTTGTCTAAGTATTCTTTCTCATCCTACAACATCCCCGCAGAGCACAGTACTACTTGGGTTGAGACTCTTACAGCATCCTCCTCTCTTCTACTCTGCTTCTTTTTATTACTCAGAACACTATTCAGCTGGCACAACTGTGTCTTCTACTTTATTCCTACTGCAGATCTGGTCATCTGGTCAAGTGTTTGTCTGGAACTATTGTAAAGTTTATTATCAAGTGCTTTAACAAGAGAAACCTCATACCTTGTACTCTACTGCAAGCAAGCCCTTTTCAGTAAACCACAAGCCTATTTAAGCTAAAGAGACTCTGTGATTCTTTCCATTTCCCACCAATACAGCACACACCGTAACCTTGGGACACTTCCCATTTCTGTGGGTGGCGGTTCCGATAGTTCCGATAGTTCCTGACCGTACACCACTCTGGCCATCCGTGATCACTCTAAGGGTCCTATTACACGGAGCGATTTTTAACGACTAACGATAAATGATTGCAAACAAGATTGTTTATCGTTAATCTGAAATTGTTTACCATATTACACAGAACGATGGTCGTTAGATAACATCGTTATTACGATGGTTATTGCGATCATTACTATGATTGTTTATCCCTTCTGATCCCAGTAAAACAGTGGGCAATGTGCAATTACACTGAACGATTAGTAAAAAAATGCAGAACCTAAGCGAATGTATGTGTAATTACAGCGAGCAATTAGCGAACGATTAACGATATTAGGTTTATTTTAGGTTTAGATCTAAATCAACGATCAACGACATACAAACAATTTTTCGAACGTTGCCTGCAATTACAAAGAACGATTATCGTTTAAATTTGAACGATATAATGATTTTTCGCACCATAATAGTCCCGTGTAATAGGGCCCTAACACAAGGGACCCCGTAGCAACCCAGCAGGACACTGACCACAGGGGGAAAAGGTGCAACTGGCCTTATAAAAAAAAAGCAGGTGTGCCATCACACCTGTGTGCCTTCCGGCACTGGCGTCACGACATAGCACCCTAAGGTCCAGCTGTATCTCGGCCAACCACCACAGGAGTGGTGTCACACCTCACCACCTAGCAAGTGACCGGCCGATCCTCCGATACAACACCATAACGGGGAATATGCAATGTCACACTTACAGTTGCTGGCTATGTTCACATGACGTTTTTCCCTTTCCGTTTACTTTCTAAGATTCTGTTCGTCATTTTGTGTTTCGGACGCACGTCATTATAATGACAGCTGTTGGTACATTATTGTAGTTGAGGTGGACCAATTGCCCTTTGGGTTTGTGAGCCAATTGTCTGCCCTTTGTGAGATGAGCGAATTTATAGTAACAATGAAGTGAAGCCCTATCATCGCTATCAGCCTGCTGCCTTTTTAATCACTGCCACTCTGAAATGAAATAATTAAAAAAAAAATCTGTCATCGACAGAAATATTAAAAAAAGTACAGGGGTCAGATTAGGGCAACTTATTTTGTAAAAATAAATAAATAAAAAGAGAAAAACTTTAAAAAATTACAACACCTATGTAAATATAGATATTATTTTAATCAGACTGACCTACACAATAAAGTGGGTTTTTTGCATTTAACATTTAGCATTAAGTTTTATGGTAGAATGAACAAATTCATTTTAAAGTATGCTGCAAAAAAACAAGTCCTCATATTTCTCTTTAGATGGAATATCATGAGTTATGATCCAGTTTCCCTCAGAGAACTTTTGCATGGTGTTTTTTGGGCTGAAGCAATGCCACAAAAATAAAGTACAGCCAAAAAACTGCCAACGTTTCTTCTGCCTTTTGGGTGTTTTTCTGCCAGTTTTCCAGATGTTTTCTCATTTTCATGTAAATTACTATAGGTCTTTTTTTCTCTGGCATTTTATCCTTGTTTTTGTTTTGTTTTTTAAATGCAGGTCATGCGATTCTTTATGATGTGATTCCAAGTTTTCTATTGAAGAGGTTTTCTCTTTTTAACTCATAATGACAACCAAAAACATCCAAATCACCCTGATCAAAAGTTAACATACCCCAGTTCTTAATCAACATCAATAACAACTTGATGCCCATTCTTCTTGGCAAAAAGCCTCCAGTTCCTGTAAATTCCTGGGCTGTCTTGCATGAACTGCGTGTTTGAGATCTCCCCAGAGTGGCTTAATGATATTGAGGTCAATGATATTGAGGACTCAGATGGCCACTGAAGAACCTTCACCTAGTTCTGCTGTAGCCAATGACAGATCGACTTGGCCTTGTGTTTTGGATCGTTACCATGCTGAACACTGCTGCCTGGCATTATCAATTCCATAGATATCCTAACAAAGTGAAGGTTCTGGAGTGGCCATCTCAGTCTCCTCACATCTATATCATTGAGCCACTCTGGGGAAATCTCAAGTGCGCAGTTCATCCAAGCTAGCCCAGGACTTTACAGGAACTGGCTTTTTGCCAAGAAGAATAAACATCTTTACCATCTGAGAAAATAAATAGCCTCATCAACAACTACCACAAAAGACTTCAAGCTGTCATTGATGTTAGAGGGGGCAATACACGGTATTAGCAACTGAGGTATGTAAACTTTTGATCAGGGCAATTTGGAAGTTTTTGGTTGTCATTATGATTTAAAAAAGAAAACACAGTAGTTTGACAATAAAGGGCTTCACTCAACCACTAACCATGAGTGGGAAAAAAGATTTTTTAGTTATCATTCATATTCTGTGATAAAAAGCAAAAATTCTGCCTAGGTATGTGAACTTTTGAGCACAATTGTATGTGTGTGCAGTAATCCTGTCATGTGTGTATGTGTGTGCAATATTCAGTCGTATGTATATGTATCCAGCAGGGCCGGACTGGGAATAAAATTCAGCCCTGGCACTGGAGACTGTAGAGGCCCACTTGCTGTCTGGTTTATGTTAAACATTCTTAAAGGGGTTTTCAGATTTAAAGCGACTCTGTACCCACAATCTGCCCCCCCCCCCCAAACCACTTGTACCTTCGCATAGCTGCTTTTAATCCAAGATCTGTCCTGGGGTCCGTTTGGCAGGGGATGCAGTTATTGTCATAAAAACAACTTTTAATCCATCAGGGCTGTGTCTAACGGCCGGGGCTTACATTTGTATATGCATTAGGCTGGCACAACCTCTCCGTCCTTCCTCCCCACCCTCCTAATCATTAGGAATGCTCCAGGAACATTTACTGCTGTTTGAGCTTTGCACAGGTGTATTAACGATCCAGCCCATGTTCATTATACACACAGGTGGTGAATAGGAAGCAATCTGCCTGGAGCATTCCTAATGATGAGGAGGGTGGGGAGGAAGGACAGAGAGGGTGTGCCAGCCTAATGCATATACAAATCTAAGCCCCGGCCGTTAGACACAGCGCTGCCGGATGGAAAGTTGGTTTTATGACAATAACTGCATCCCCTGCCGCACGGACCCCAGGACAGATCTTGGATTAAAAGCAGCTATCCGAAGATACAAGTGGTTTGGGGGGGTCCGATTGTGGGTACAGAGTCGCTTTAACCTTAATCGAGTGCTGAGCCTGGCTCTCAACAGCGGGTCCACAGAGAATGAATGTATGTTTCTGTTTTTAGGGCCTAATGCCAAAATATGTGTACTTTAAATGCACATTACATACTTAGATGAATTCTTTGAGTGGTGCAGTTTTCAAAATAAGGGTCACTTATAGGGATTTACACTGTACTGGTGCCATGAGGGGCTCTGCAAATGTGCATGGTGCTTAAAGCTGTTGCAACAAAATCGACACTAAATATGCAAAATGTTGCTTCTACCATTCTGTGGGTTCAGACAGCAGTTTATGACCCACATGGGGTACTTCTGTACAGGAGACATTGCAAAACAAATTTTGGGATGTTAACTCTCCTGTGTTAGGCTAAAACTAAATATTATTAAAAATGTAAATGGTTCATGTTTATTTAGAATAAAAACTCTGAAACATATGTGAGGGGCCACAAGTTTACTATCCCCCTTTGGCCCCTTAAGTCCTTGGCAAACCTAATATGATACCCCAAAAAAGTACAGCGGTACTCCAGAGAAAAAAAAATTTCAAATTAACTAGTGTCAGAAAGTATACATGCCTGGGATAAACATATATCTATGGAAAGAAAAGAAAAGAGGAAAATGTTTGTTATTGCATATCTTTGCCTATGAATACTCACCTGCAAGATGGTTGAAAATTATTTCTGTTGTTGCTATCTTAGGCCACATTCACACTATGTATATTTTCCATAAATAACGGCAGTTGTTTCAGATTGCAACACCGGACGCTATTTATTGATAGTGTGAAATTACATTAGTAATTAGTGACATTAGTTTTAATAGAACAATAGCCATGGTGTGTACACACTGTATACACTATGGCTGTTATTCTTGTGGCCGCACAAAAAACTCACATGTACTGTATACTTTGTGCGTTTGCTATTCAGTGAATGGCAGCCACACAGAACAGCCTATGCACACAATATAAAGTACAGCTCCCGGTTGCACTTTACATTGTATGATACGTTTAATTGGAGCACGGGCACAGCCGAATGTGCTCGCATTCCAATTAACATGAAGGGATGTTCACCTGGCCGATACTGCAGTATCTACGACAGCGGCCGCTCTGTGATACAGCTGTGTCACAGAATGGCCGCTGTCTGTGCCATGTGTGAACATGGCCTAATTCTATATATTTTTGGACATATATGTTTATAAGAAAAAAATAAAATCCAATAAAAATATATTTAAAAAAAAGAGGAAAAATTATAAGGGCGGACTAGATGGACTAGGTAGTCTTTTTGCCAACAATCTTCTATGTTTTTATATTTATTTTCCTTCCTGGGCAACATTGTATCTTAAGACCATAAGGCTACACACACACATAGTAATTTGGTCTCCATTTTGGTGAGTATTTTTTGGAGTGGAACTGACACAGAAAACAACAATATTAAAAAGATTTGCATTTTTTATTATAAAAAATTACTATAATCTAATTAACACAAAAATTATTGTATAAAAGATTTAACAGCAGGGCTGTATTTGCCACTAGGCACCCACAGTCCAGTGCCTAGAGTGGCACCATGTGTGGGGGGGCACCTACACAATAAAATAAAAAATAATTTATTTATTTTTCCATTTTTTTTATTTTTCCATTTCACTTTTTGTTTACAATTGGGTGGGTGGTGAAGGGTGGAGTCGTGGAAGAACGTAAGCAGCCATGCGTATATTATATGCATGACTGTTCACTGAAGTACAGGAGGAGAGAAATCAATAGACTGATGTCTCTGCTTCTGTATGCATATGCTGTTGCATGCTGTGCTAATAGCATACTGACCAATATGCCTACAAAAGCAGGAAATCCAGTCTGATGCCCGACTCCTGTAAGGGTATGTTTACACTGAGTAAAATAGGCGTAATTCCGTGGCTGAACTCTCCGCTGTGGAATTACGCCTGTCTCAGTGTGTCATAGCATCTCAATAAGAAAGCGCGCGCTCCTCCGCAGCCGCCGCTCTCCGCTCAAAGAAGTGACATTGCGCCTCTTTTACTCAGTGTGAACACACCCGCAGCCACCCGGACTCACCTTATCACCTTGTGGACCCTCAGGGGGTGGGGGGGAGAAGCACAGGAAGGGGTCATAATTTTATGACCCCTTCCTGTGAGGTTGAGTGACTCCCCTCCCTTGCTGGGTCTGCTGCACTAGAGGCTGCCGTATGTGTTTGTGAACTGCTGGTGGGTTCAACATTTTCCCTTCTCTGCTCCTCGGGTTGCGTCGGTTTGGGGTGCTTAGGGGGTGTTTTATCAAAGGGTGTAATATATACACTGGTTCAAATTGCCCACAGCAACCAATCACAGCTCAGGTTTCATTTTACCAGAGCTGAAAGCTGAGCTTTAATAGTTGTACAAAAAATTTACTACGCTAAGGTCGCATTTACATGTTCCGTTTCACGGATAGAACACGGAACATGCATGCAGCCTTATGATAACACTAAAATGCATAAGGAATGTACACATGGACATCAGTAAAAACTTATTGTTCTAATACTAAAATATGGCTAGCTAAAAAAAACTGGAGAAAAAAAATAAATAACTACAGTCGACTTAACACTAACATTTACTGATAAAGAAATTTCACAGATGAATGTCAGTACAAAAATGTAAAAACTGACCATCTGTTACTGATGCTATTGCTAGCTAATTCCTATTGTCACTTATTAATGCTATACCTAATTAAAAAAAACACTAATGCTGTCACCTAAGCTAAACAGCCGTTACCCTTAGGCCTTACCTGTGTCTGTAACCTTCTAACTTCTCAATGCTTACAGTTTTGTAGGTGGTAAAAATAATCAGCAATTTCTTTTACTGCAGTCCTACAGCCCATGGATAGTTTTTATAAAGAGTTATCTGGTGTTAGTAAATAATTTTTTAATGTTTTTGCCCTCTTAGAAAACATATCAAACATCTTATCCTTACTTTTCTGTGCGCTCCCCCAGTGTCCTGCAGCAGCATCCCCAGCGTCCCCACCACTTTTGAAACAAAGGCCACATTCTTCCATCTATAGGACCAATGTTATTCATGGGCCCCGTTCACATGTGTGTACGTGGCCGCAATCCGGTTCACTATGTTAATGAAGTGGCAATGTAGTGCTCAGTGAAGCTGTGGGCTGCACTAAGAATGTGTGAATGTAGCCAAACTTGTCTTTGGAGTGACAGCCCACTTAGCCAATCAGTGGCCGCGGGACTATCCTGTTTCAATCAGTGATTGGCTGAGCAGGCTGTCACTCCCAAAACGAGTTCATCTGAGAAATGGCAGTGGCTTCAGTCAGTGGGGAAACCCCAGCAGGACATTGGAGAGGTAAACAAAATGTTTGTCAGGCAACCAACATGGAAAAAATGTTCTGCCCCTTTAATTTCACAAATTATAAATAGTAACCTTGTCCATACTTTGTCCATAACCTTGTCCATCAACGTATAAAACTTAAGCAAAGATTTTTTTGGCCGCTTGACAGACATTATTTTTTTGAACGGCTGTCATTTTGCGGCCCAAAAATGTCCGTTGTTTAAATAAAGGATGATATATTAAAATCCCAGCCGTCCAAAACACCGGCCGTTAAACAACCGTTGAAAGAGGTTGTGTGCTAGGGGCCCTGTAAATAAGATAAGTAACTAGATAGGGTGTTCAAATAATTTTTCAGTTTAGTTTACATTATGGGGGACATTCATCAGACATTCATCGACTATGCCAGTCTTTAATAAAGCCCACCCCCTTTTCCTTAGCTGTATTTTCCCATGTGAGCGGGCGTAAATCATGATAAATCTGGGGACAAGGAGGCTACGTTTTCTCCCTGCCTTGTACTGCTACATTACCACTTACACTTTTAAATACAGGCTTTTGCGAAGGGTGTAACCAATAGCAACAACCGTGGTGGGACACCACATCTGCATCGGGCCCACTGGTTAAAGGGCCCCCCTGAGCAGGCCGGCCTTTGCTACGTGCAACCAGTCAGGGGGGAGCGCCATCAGGATGGCTAATTTATCTACTTATCCATCCATGGCACTCCCTCCAGGGCCCCACCCGCTGCTGCGCTCTGCACAGTAACTCTGTGCGCACGTAACGAATGCTCATACTTACCCTGCAGCAGCACTGACAGGACAGGAGCCATTGGCTTCCTCCCTGTCAGTCACTCTTGTGGCCACAGCGGTCACAAGAGGCCGTTGTCTGTCTCTGGTGCCGGCGCGCGAGTGACGTCACTGGAGCGCTGGCGCCAGGACAAGGGTAGAGTGGCCTCTTGTGACTGCTGCAGTGTGGCCTCAAGAGGGGAAGGGAAGAGGAGACGCCTGGACCCAGGTGAGTATAAGTGTTTGGGTTTTTTCGTTATATGCTATATGGGAGGAGGAGTACAGGGGGGCTATATACTACTGGGGAGGACAAAGCGGGGGTCTATATACTAATGGGGGAGCACACAGGGGGGCTATATGGGAGGGGGAGCACACAGGGGGGCTATATACTACTGGGGAGCACAAAGCAGGGGTCTATATACTACTGAGGGAGCGGACAGGGGGGCTATACACTAGTGGGGTAGCGCACATGGGGTCTATATGCTACTGGGGGAGCACACAGGGGGTTGATATACTACTGGGGTAGCACACAGGGGTCTATATACTACTGGGGTAGTGCACAGGGGGGCTATATACTATTGGGGAAGCGCACAGGGGGGGGCCATATACTACTTGGGGAGCACAGAGGGGCTATATACTACTGGGGGAGTGCACAAAGGGGCTATATACTACTGGGGGAGCACACAGGGGGCTATATACTACTGGGGGAGCGCACAGGGGGCCAGGGGTGGATTAACTTTACCATGAGCCCCGGCTGTTCACCAAGCTTAGACCCCCCAACCCACTGTAACTATGGCGGCACTAGCTTTAGTCTTTTTCCTCCATAATGCAGGTCCTTCAGTATGTACTCTTACGTTACTGAATTGTCACCTGGCTAAAGTTTCGCCCTGATTTGTGCAAAACTGCAGTAAAAAAACTGCGATTTTTTTTTTTGTGCAAATCATGGCAGAACTGTAGCCTGGAGATAGTACACCACTGAAAGTATAAGTCTATTTGGGGGGCCCCGGGCTGCCACCCAAAATGACCTATTGTAATCCGCTACTGCAGGGGGCTATATACTACTGGGGGAGCACAGGGGGACTATATACTACTGGGGGAGTGCACAGGGGCTATATACTTATGGGGAGAGCACAGGGGGACTATATGAGGGTTGGTGTGAGAGAAAAAATGCCAGTTTTCCCACTAATAAGCATCAATTCTGTATGTAAATAGTTTAACAATGTTTGTGAAAAGTTAACAAAACAACACATTTACAACTAATATTCAGCTCGGACCTTCACTTGACAATAGACCCCAGTAAGTGGACCTTCAGTAAAAATTGTTGAGTACCCCTGCTCTACATTATTGTCTGTAGAATATAAAGGAAATGTGCTGATTGGCTTAGACAGTATTTGGAGGTGTTCCAGGGATGGGCAATGTGTGGGCTATGTGTGTTGGTGTGACTAGTATAAAAGGTTGCACACAAATAAATAGTTAGGCACTTTCTATCTCCCACCATCCCTTCCTACAACGCTGTTTTCTTCTTTGTAATAAACCTCTTAAAGATCCAGTTGTACTTGATCAATTTATACGGCACCCCAAAAACCTAAGTAGATTTTACATTACCAAAAAACTTTTTTCTTTCAAATCAACTGGTGCCAGAAAGTACCAGATTTGTAAGTTACTTCTATTTTTTAAAAAAATTCCAGTCTTAGAAAACCTCTCCTGCCAGACTGCAAATAATACCACTTCCTGCAGGACATACAGTAGCTGATAAATACTGGAAGACTTGAGATTTTTCAATTGAAGTAAATTAAAAAAAAAATCTGGCACTTTCTGCCACCGGTTGATTTAATGAACAACCCCTTTAAGTATAGGACTGTTCATAGAAATAACTTGGAAGTCATTTTGTTTCCTGGGGTATTTTGAAATGCTGGTTGAGCTATTGCTACAAGAACAATGGCCACATGGAAAGCACTGTACCACCTCATCCTCATCTTGTTTTGTAAATAAGAAATATATTTACTGCAAGTGTTAGTATTATATGTGTAGATTAATTTTATGTGCCAGTCCTGGAATAAATAAGCACAGTCATGCAGTGAGAAGACCGCCTTGATTTTACCATTTATAATTAAAAAAAATAACTGTATTTCGTCTCCAAGTAAACCCCTTCTCATACCAAAAGTCATTTAAAAAATCTATTCGGAGAGACCATATTAGACTGGTTAGCAGAGGAATACTGAAATCTGCATTGAGATTGCATTTGACAATGACCTTTAGGTGCTTCAATTCTCAAAGTAAAAAACAGAAGCTAGTTGTAAACAAGGTTCACTTCTGACAGATGGATTGAATGACAGAAAGGTTGTGTGTGCCAGAATAGCCCTGGCAGAGGAGGAAATGTTCAATGGAATCCAACAGGAGAGGAGGTGTGAACAGGTGCGAGGCTGCTGTCGGAAGGGGAACCAGATGGAATGAGCCAGAGCCAGTTTATTTAAAGGAAAAAGCAGAAAACATTGATAAGCTATGGGATCAATGGCTAAAATGAGGGAGGTTAACAAAATAAACTGCTTAATTGGAACAATATCAATGTCGTTATATATATTATTACACTTGCTGAAATTTATTTTTGTCTTTTTAAAATCATTTCATATCTGCAGAATACAAAATGTTTCCAGCGTTATTTAGGTTTAGCATTATTATTATAATAGCAGCAGTGTGAAGCAAAAGTAGCTGTTTGGAAATTGGATCTTTCCAGATTTATTTTTCTCATTACGAATTTAGTAGAGATGAGCGAATCAGTCAAAAATTTGTTTTGTAAGATTCACAAATATTCGGGCGGATTTGCGTATATTTGCGAATCTCCTGCAAACGAATCTTTATGGCCTCAAAAGACACTTTTTGTCTGCCATTTTTGAGGCAAAAAAACGCTAGAAAAAAATGGCTTTTTTTTTTCAAGCGCTTGTGTTTTTCAGGAATTTTTTCTGCAACTTGTGAATGATTTTTTTTTTTTTTTTTTTTTTGTGGTTTAGGCATTTTTGTGAGCTGAACATTTTTCTTCCTCTGCCATCACATGACCTAGTTGCTGTACCACAAAAGGTGACAAAAACGCAAAAAAAAAAAAAAAAAAGGCCTACGCACAGTAATGGCATTTTATGAGAAAACCAGAACAATCCCATTGAATTCTATGGGAGGAAAAACATCACAGCCTCAGCATGCTACATTTTGGAAAAACTGCCACAGAGCCTCAAAAATGCCAGAAAAGAGAGAAAAATAGCACCCTAAAAACACCACGTGTGTAAGGAGTGTGTGGACTTCCATTGACTTTCAGCTAACATCTAGAAGTTTTTGCAAAAAAACAGCCAGGGCATTTATATTGGCAGTTTTCCAGGATTTTAAACAAACTCTGTCACCTCCAACCCACCCTCCTCAAAACCCTAAACTAAAGTCATCTGTAAGTAGGATAAAGGATTCGGATTCCAAATCTGTAATTTGTAGCTTTCTACTCTTTTGTATTTCACCATTGTAAGCCTACACACTGGGTATGTTGATGCATAGAGAGGACTACTTAGCTCAAGAATATAATGGAGAGGACTACTTATACGCCTTCATTTTTGGCTTATAGCAAAGGAATGCAAGAACATAGAAAGATAAAAAATTGCAGGTATAGTATCAGAGTTGTTTACTCTACTGATGTATAATGTGCTGATGTGCTGAAGTTAAGTTTAGCAAGTGTTTTGGAGGTGACAGTCCCTCTAAGGCAGAATGAAGCCAGCTTAAAACAGCAAACCATTTTAGCTATAATAGTGGGACTATTACAGAGTAAATTTTTGTTCAACAGCTATTGTGACAGTCCCAATATTGGCAACCAGGGCCGGGACAAGGAGTTTTGGTGCCCTAGGCAGAGAAGGCAAATGGCGCCCCCCCCCCCCCCTCCCTACACACACAGGAGCATGCTGGGAGCTGTAGTTCTACCCTAGTCACACAGGTGAATGCTGGGGGCTGTAGTTCTACCTCTGCCACACAGGTCATGCTGGGAGTTGTTGTCCAACCTCAGCCACACAGGTCATGCTGGGAGTTGTTGTCCTACCTCAGCCACACAGGTCATGCTGGGAGTTGTTGTCCTACCTCAGCCACACAGGTCATGCTGGGAGTTGGTGTCCTACCTCATTCATACAGGTCATGCTGGGAGTGGTTGTCCTACCTCAGCCACAGAGGTCATGCTGGGAGTTGTTGTCCTACCTCAGCCACATAGGTCATGCTGGGAGTTGTTGTCCTACCTCTGCCACACAGGTCATGCTGGGTCTCGTTGTCCTTCCTCAGCCACACAGGTCATGCTGGGATTTGTTGTCCTACCTCAGTCATACAGGTCATGCTGGGAGTTGTCCTATCTCAGTCTCACAGGTCATGCTGGGAGTTGTTGTCCTATCTCAGTCATACAGGTCATGCTGGGAGTTGTCCTATCTCAGTTACACAGGTCATGCTGGGAGTTGTTGTCCTACCTCAGTCATACAGGTCATGCTGGGAGTTGTCCTATCTCAGTCACACCCAGTTATGCTGGGAGTTGTTGTCCTACCTCAGTCATACAGGTCATGCTGGGAGTTGTCCTATCTCAGTCACACAGGTCATGCTGGGAGTTGTTGTCCTACCTCAGTTACACAGGTCATGCTGGGAGTTGTCCTATCTCAGTCACACATTCCACTAACACACACACACACACACACACACAGACACTCACTCACTCACTCACTCCATTAGTACACAAATACTCACCCACCCACACAGCAGTAGCAGTGGAGGAGGACACTGAGGATGTTTCTGAGGATGCCGATCAGTCTCCTCATCGTTCTTTGTCGGGAGGGGGGGCGGGGGTTGGGGCATCTGCCATTACACTTGTCCCTGCACTTCCCCCCTCTCCTGATTGGCTCCAGAGGTCATGTGACATTAATTAGAAGCTTTTCTTCTGCTCTGGAGCCAAGCAGAAGAGAGGAGGAGCAGCGCAGGTCCTGCCGTTGTGGAGCTGGAGCAGAGTGGAGAAGGGATGCTGCTGTGTGAGGTGGGGTGGGAGGATTTTTACGTGGAGCTACATTGCGCCCCCTGTAATTCACCAGGAGATGGCGCCCTAGGCCATCGCCTACCCTGGCCTACCCTTTGTCCCGGCCCTGTTGGCAACTTTCATCCTGGACAGCAATGGACGTTGGAGGATTAGGGGTGTAAAATCAATTTTCTTCCAGGACAGCAGTGGACATTGGTGGATCAGCGAGGTTTGCACAATTTTTTTTTTCCTTTGGCTAATAAGGAGACTTTGTGCACTTCATAAATACCTGTGCAAGATTGATTTAGGGTTTTGCGCTATTTCCCATCAGTTTCCGCTGCCTGGGCCTTTTTTCAATCTTTGCACTGGGAAAGGACAGAGTTTTTAATTTCCTACTTTTTTCATTAGATTTATCTTGTGAAAATTTTCAGTTTTCGTGCAAAATCCTCCCCTAGCGTAGCACGTTTTTGCAGTCCGTTTTTTTTTTATTTAGCAAAAAACTGATGAAAAAGGATGGAAAAAAAACAGATACATTTGCGTGTCTCCGTTTTGATCTGTTTTTTTATTATGGAAGTCAATGGAAAAACGGATCAAAAAAACGATCCAAAAGCATCCTTTTTTTTGTGCGTACACGTGGTCGACCACGTTTTTGTGTATGCTAAAAAAAAAGATGCATTTTGATCAGGTTTTTTTTTATCTGTTTTTGTTTGCAAAAAAGGTGAATAAAATTGACTGCAAAAAAAAAGCAGCTTGAACCCAGCCTCAGGAATAAATTGTGCAAAATGTATCAAGGCACTTGTGTCTAATCATGATTTTTGCGCCACAACCATAAATTTGGTGCAGCCCATAAAAAGGCCCTCCTGCAGATGATACACTGATGGGACAGTGCCATCTACTGTCAGTTCAATGTAAGCACTGTACTGTATTTCCCAACAAGAGGAAGCAGCTGTGTATTTAAGTATGATTAAAAAAAATATGCGCAGTTTTCAACAAATTAGAGACAGAGGGAGAAAACCAGTGAAGTGATAACATTATGAATAGTGATGAGCGAACATCCCAATGTTTGGTTCGCATCCAGAACCCATACATAATAAAAAAAAAATTTAATATGAACGTTATAACCATTCAGTTCATCAAACAAATTGATTGTGTTAGGTGAACACGAACAATTAGCATCATGTTCATACGAACATTTGCAAACATGTTCGCTCATTACTAATTATGACCTGGAAGGACATATTCTAGCCTAAGCAATTTTAAACCCCCCGGTGTAGAATATATCCCCTGGGCTATACTGTGGTCTGGGCCAGAAGTGAGAATACCAGTGACATGATAACTTGGAGGAATGTAGTCTAGCCAAGAATGTTTTGTACCCCCAAATATAGAGGTATACTGTGGCCTGGGCTAGACTATACCCAGGTTTACAGTCTGGTCTATGCTATGTTACACCCCTGGGTATGAAAATATATCCCCTGGGGTATACTGCGGCCTGGGCCAGGGTTGAGAAAAACGGTGAAGCAATAACATTATGGCCTGAAAAGATGTAACATGGCCTAGATATAGCAATATAGCATGACCTAGGCTGTTTTACACCCCTGGGTATAAAAATATACCCCCTGGGGTATACTGTGGCCTGTGCCAGAGGTAAAAAAAACTAGTGAGGTAGAGATATAGTATGGCCTAGGCCAGTGATGGGCAAATTTTGTGATATTTATAGTATAAATAACAAAAATATGTAATTGTAATATATAACTGTACTTAATAAACAAAAAAAATAATTATTGTGTGAAGTAAACAAACCCCACACACACACACACACTTCCCCACCTGACCCCCATTCCTCCCCATACACTAACATTCCTGACCCTTCCACACACACACAACCCCACCTGACCCCCATCCCTCCCCATACACTAACATACCTGACCCTCCAACACACACACAGAACCCCACCTGACCCCATCCCTCCCCATACACAACCCCACCTGACCCCCACCCCTCCCCATACACTACCCTACCTGACCCTACGGAGCAAGACGGGGCTGGAGGCAGGAGCAAGACAGGGCTGAAGCGTGGCACCATACGAATGTAATATATAACTGTACTTATTAAAGAGGACCTGTCACCCCCCGTGCCGGGGTGACAGGCTCTAGACCCCCCGTTAGATCCCCCTATACATACCTCATCCCGCCGGGTCCTGCTTCCTGAGCCGGTCGGGTGACTGAGATTTCAGCACCCGTAACCCGGCGCGCGCGCTCACAGGAGAGTCACCCGACCGGCTCAGGAAGCGGGACCCGGCGCGATGAGGAAGGTATAGGGGGAACTAACAGGGGGTCGGGAGCCTGTCACCCCGGCACAGGGGGTGACCGGTTTCCTTTAAACCAAAAAATAATTATTGTGTGAAGTAAACAAACCACACACTCACACACACACTACCCCACCTGACCCCTATACCTCCCCATACACTACCCCACCTGACCCCCCCCCCCCCCATACACTACCCTACTAGAGATAAGCAAACTTTTCAAAAGTTCATTCCGACCGGACTTCCGGATTTTTTCGGAAAGTTCGGTTCGACCGAATTTCGGATTTCTTTGGATTTCATAGTTTGAAGCATCTATATGATACGGGGGTAGTGTATTCGGTTGAATTTAGGGCTCTACATGTCAGTAACATCATTATCTTTTCAATATCTCAAAATCATTTTTTTTTTTTTTTTAGACTTTAATATTCACCATTACAGGGTCTATGCAGGAAATTCACCATTACAGAGTCTATCCAGGAAAAAGGTCACAAATGCAGTGAAGGAGCAGCAGATGGAGGCCAGTGGAGGTCCAGCAATAGTCATCTGAGGCCAGTAAAGGAGCAGCAGTAGTCAACATGGAGGCCAGGCAGGAGCAGCAGTAGCCAACATGGAGGCCAGGCAGGAGCAGCAGTAGCCAACATGGAGGCCAGGCAGGAGCAGCAGTAGCCAACATGGAGGCCAGGCAGGAGCAGCAGTAGCCAACATGGAGGCCAGGCAGGAGCAACAGTAGCCAACATGGAGGCCAGGCAGGAGCAGCAGGAGCCAACATGGAGGCCAGGACAGGAACAGCAGTAGCAAACATGGAGGCCAGGCAGGAGCAGCAGTGGCCAACATGGAGGCCAGGCAGGAGCAACAGTAGCCAACATGGAGGCCAGGCAGGAGCAGCAGTAGCCAACATAGAGGACAGGCAGGAGCAACAGTAGTCAACATGGATGCCAGTTAAGGCCCAGCAGTAGCCAACATGGAAGCAAGGGCAGGCACAGCAGTAGTCAACCTGGATGCCAGTTAAGGCCCAGCAGTAGTCAACATAGATGCCAGTGAAGGCCCAACAGTAGCCAACAATGAGGCAAGGGCAGGCACACCAGTAGTCAACCTAGATGCCAGTTAAGGCCCAGCAGTAGCCAACATGGAGGCAAGGGAAGGCACAGCAGTAGTCAACCTGGATGCCAGTTAATGCCCAGCAGTAGCCAACAAGGAGGCAAGGGCAAGCACAGCAGTAGTCAACATGGATGCCAGTTAAGGCCCAGCAGTAGACAACATGGAGGCAAGGGCAGGCACAGCAGTAGTCAACCTGGATGCCAGTTAAGGCCCAGCAGTAGCCAACAAGGAGGCAAGGGCAGGCACAGCAGTAGTCAACATGGAGCCAAGGGCAGTGGCAACAGTAGTCAACATGGAGGCCCGGCAGAAGCAACAGTAGCCAAAATGGAGGCCAGGCAGGAGCAGCAGTAGGCAACATGGAGACCAGTACAGGAGCAGCAGTAGTCAACATGGAGGCAAGGGCAGGCACAGCAGCAGTCAACCTGGATGCCAGTTAAGGCCCAGCAGTAGCCAACAAGGAGGCAAGGGCAGGCACACCAGTAGTCAACATGGAGCCAAGGGCAGTGGCAACAGTAGTCAACATGGAGGCCAGGCAGAAGCAACAGTAGCCAAAATGGAGGCCAGGCAGGAGCAGCAGTAGGCAACATGGAGACCAGTACAGGAGCAGCAGTAGTCAACATGGAGGCAAGGGCAGGCACAGCAGTAGTCAACCTGGATGCCAGTTAAGGCCCAGCAGTAGCCAACAAGGAGGCAAGGGCAGGCACACCAGTAGTCAACCTGGATGCCAGTTAAGGCCCAGCATTAGCTAACAAGGAGGCAAGGGAAGGCACAGCAGTAGTCAATATGGATGCCAGTGAATGGCTGAAATGGTTACACAGCTTTCGAGCCATTGACAGCACAGTCTGTAAATGGGATGAAGACTTTAGAAAGTGTGTAACTATTAGGTTTAAAACATGTGCCATACACAGGGCGTGCCTCATACCTCCTCGAAGCAGCGTGGAGAGAATGTTGCTCCCATTGTCACTCACCACCGTCCCAACTTTAAGATAGCGTGGAATCAGCCACGAGAGGATTTCCGTCTCAAGCAGGCTGTGCAGCATTTCCCCTGTGTGTCTCCTTTCACCCAGGCAGGCTATATGCAGCACAGCATGAGAGCTCCGTGCTACACCCATGTGGTACAAGCGAGGAGCACTGGCGGTTGAAGAGGTTTTGGACCTACTGGAGGAGGTGGAGGAGGACCGCAACACAGGAACCCTGCTGTGACAACGGGGTGGTGTCATTGCCCTTCCCTGGCCAAGATTCTGGGGGTCCGTCGGCCATATTACATTTACCCACTGAGCAGTAATGGACACATACTGCCCTTGCCCGTAATTACAGCTCCAGATGTCTGTGGTTAAATGTACATGTCTGCTCACTGAATGGGTCAGTGAGTCAGCAACCTTTTCGCGAACATAGCTGTACATGGCCAGGATAGCTGTGTTGGAAAAGTAGTGTCGGTAGTGTGACCGAGTCGACAACTTTAAACGGCAGAGCCTGGAGCACCAGCAACTTGGCCAGGTGGGCGTTCAGCTTGACTGCTGCAGGATTGCTGGGTGCATATGTCTGCCTCCGGTATAGGGACTCCATGATGCCAGGCTGCCTACTGCTAGGGGCCACCACAGGGGCCACTAGCCGAAGAAGGGAGTGAAGCCACACTCCCTTCCACAGAGGAGGTCTGACTCTGTGAAAGGCCCCCCTGACCACTGCTGCTTCCTGCTGCTGTTGATCGCGGGTCTGCCTGGGCCTGCTGTGACCCACTATCACCCTGTTTCTCCCAGGCGGAAAGGTGGTGGCGCTTCTTATGGGCAGCCACGGCGCTGGTGCCAGGATGGCAACTCTTGCCTCTTTTAATGCGCCTGTCGCACTGGCAACAGATGACCACATAGGTATCCTCCGGCACTTTTTAAAAAACTGCCACACAGGCGAGGTGAAGAGTCTAGTACCGACAGGTTGCGAGGATGGGCGGGCGCTGCCGATACTAGGACCTGCTGTGGAGGAGGTTTCCTCAGTTGTCATCTGCTTGTCCCGGCTACGCTTCCGACTTGTTAGTTGACTACTGCTGCCTGTCTGCTTTTTAGTTGTGGCGGGCCTGCTGGCGGACAGATTCCCATCACGGATGGATCCCATGTAACATCCAATTTAGCATCATCCTGTTCCAGAAGGGTCCAAGTATAGAAATTGTCTATATATAGCACTTTTTTTCAGACTTTTGTGCTATACACCTACACCAGGTATTTTTGTCTTTCAGGATAAGACGGATGTGATATACACCCTATCAGAACAGTCCAAGTATAGATATTATATATATATATATCACTTTTTTTAAGATATTATGCTATACACCTGCACCAGGTATTTTTGTCTCTCAGGCTATGACGGATGTGATATACACACTATCAGAAGTATAGGTCTTGTATATCTGTACAGCACGTTTTTGTTCCGTGCACCCTTTGCTGTCCTATGCCTAATCTATCTATCTTTCGCCCTCTCTATATTTCTCTCTCAATCACTAGATGTTTCTCCTCTCCGCTTTCTAATCTTTCCTTTCCTACAATATCTTCTCAGTAGTCTGTAGTACACAACAGCAGCAGCAGCAGCACCAGCAGCGTTTTGTCAATGAGGAGCTCTGCGCACCGCTAACAGTATGCTTCCTCTCTCTCTCTCTCTCTCTCTACACACTGCGTGGTGCGGTCATGTGCTCCTCTTAAAGCAATACCGACGTCACACAGGGGGTGGGCTAGTGCAAGATCATTGCTGATTGGATGTGTTCCGGGCATCATGGGAAAGCCCTTTTCCCACCTGGAACACTTCCTGCTTTCTAGAATGGCGGCTGCCGTTTTAGAAAGCAAGAAAAAAAAAGAAAAAAAAAATCGGAGCGGATTTCCAAAAATCCGAATCCGATTGGACTCGGATTTTGGGAAAAATCCGAACCGGATCCCATACCGGCCGAACCGGTTCGCTCATCTCTATACCATACCTGACCCTTCCACACACAACCCCACCTGACCCCCTCCCCATACACTACACTACCCTACCTCACCCTTCGGAGCAAGACAGGGCTGGAGGCAGGAGCAAGACAGGGCTGAAGCACGGCACCGCTGCGGCCGGCCGTACGCAGCTACTGTGCTGGGTGACGTTACAGAAGCTGCGTCCGGGCAGTACATGGGGCGGGGAATATGTGGTGGGGACAGGCCGCACTGTAAGGCCGCAGGGCTGTTCTGGAGCTTGCATGCGGCCACATACTTTTCTGTATGCGGCTGCATGGCGGCCGTGTGTCAGCAACTATGTCATATGCCATCACGGGCCTAGACTGTTTTCTACCCTAGATATAGAGTTTATCCCCCAAGGTATACTGTGGCCTGGTTCGACATTAGATGGATATATTCTGGCCTGGGTGGGTATAGTTTGGCCTAGGCTATTTACACCCCGGGTATAGTTTGGCCTAGGCTATTTTACACACTGGGGTATAGTTTAATATAATAATAATGCTTTTATTTGTATAGCGCACACCGATTCCGCAGCACTTTCGTTTTTGCCAATTATTGTTCCCTGTCCCATTAGGGCTCACAATCTAAATTCACCTATCTGTATACCCCGGGGTATACTTTGGCCTAGGCTATTTTATACCCCGGGGTATACTCTGGCCAAGGCCAAACTATACACTACCCTACCTGACCCCTTCCAACACAGGAGCCAGGAGCAGCTATCTCTGCAAGCTAAGTTCTTTTATACAATGCATCTTAGCAAAAGAAAATCCAGTGCACTCATTGATAATGCAGAAAAGTATCCATTTATTTAGTGCTCATAGTTGCATGGTGCGAGCAGGTGAAGGACGCCAACACCTTCCACTAATGATGACAGCTGTTTCATGCCTACTGATCGGGGTTTCCTCAGATCCCGCCCCTTCAGTCTCGTCACGTCATATAGTCAAGGATCATGACGTGTTTGGATGGTGGGCGTTACAAAGTAAGTTAAAAACAATTATACATTACATTCACAAATAAATAGATCCAGAACAAGTGTTTACAGGAACATACTTAGTTCAGTACGGTCATTTAGACCCATGTGACCTTGTGCGTTTGTTGCGAGTATCCAACGTGCTTCACATTGGAGTAACTGCAGATTGGCATCTCCGCTCGCACCATGCAACTATGAGCACTTAATAAATGGACACTTTTCTGCATTAACGGTGAGTGCACTCGGATTTTCTTTTGCTAAGATGCATTGTATGAATAGCTACTAAGCTCTATCTGATTGTTGCACCACCGCCAGCAGTACTGTATACATTTTATAGAACAGAGCTGAGTGCATGCGGCTTATATGATACATAGAAGCCCGGGAAGCTTGAGTAGAGCCGACCCCCATTACCTTTTCATTAGCTGAATTCTTTTATATTGCTATTAGTGAGCGAGTTTTGGAGCTGAAGTGTGTTTTTGTATCAAGTGTGGGACTTTAATATTCTGGGACTTTAGATTCGGGGAGTTTAGAGCAAAACAAATTGTTTATTTATTTGCTTTTGAGAAACTGTATGTTTGCTTTTGTTGTTTGTTTTATTTATACTTTATATCCCCATAAAAATTAGCTCCATGTTTGACAATGCGGTCCAATGTTCAGCTTGTGCGATGTATGCAATCCTTGATCAACCGATCGAGGGTGCATACCATTGTAGGAGATGTGTGCATGTTGCTGATTTGGAAGCCCAGATCCTGGATCTAAATGAGCAGCTGCAAAGTTTGAGATGCATTGGCAAACTGGAAAGGGGTCTGCTGCTCACTGAGTAAGTGCTCAATGGGGTAGATGGGGGAGAGGGTGATAGCATGGAGGTGCAGGAGGAAGAGGGAGGCTAGTCCTTATCTGGCACACCCCAATAAGTTTGCCAAATTGGCGGATGAGGGGGATGCTGCAGCAGGACACTGCCTCTGAAAGCCAGGGGGGTGTCTGCTCCAGTAAGATGGGAAATAGGAGTCCAGGGCAGGCCAGGTAGGTACTGGTAGTGGGGGACTCTATTATTAGGGGGACAGACAGGGCAACCTTTCACAAAGATTGGGATCGTCGAACATTGTGTTGTCTACCTGGCGCTCGAGTTCGTCACATTGTGGATCGGGTTGACATATTACTGGGAGGGGCTGGCCATGACCCAGCAGTCATGATGCACATTGGCACCAATGATAAAGTTAGAGGTAGGAAACGGTCCTTAAAAATGATTTCAGGGACTTAGGCAGGAAGCTTAAAACTAGAACCTACAAGGTGATATTTTCCGAAATATTACCTGTACCACAAGCCACACCTGAGAGACAGTGGGAGATTAGGGAGGTAAATAAGTGGCTCAAGAGCTGGTGTAGGATAGAGGGGGTTTGGGTTCATGGAGAACTGGGCCGACTTCTTTGTTGGTTACAGGCTCTACGGTAGGGACGGGCTGCATCTCAATGGGGAGGGTGCAGCTGTGCTGGGGGAGAAGATGGCTAAAAGGTTGGAGAATTGTTTAAACTAGGGACCAGGGGGGAGGGCAACTATAAAACAGTAAGTGAAGACAGAGTAGATGGAGAACTGGGGCTACATTATGGAACTAGTGGTGGAGCGGTTGGAGAGGATAGAATAGTCACTAGTGACAAGAGGAAAGGAAATATGGACAAACATATTAAATGTATGTATACAAATGCTCGAAGCCTCACTAATAAAACTGAGGAATTAGAACTCATAATGGTGGATGAGAAATATGATATAGTGGGGATAAGCGACACATGGCTAGATGAGAGCTATGACTGGGCCATTAATATCCAGGGTTATAGTCTATTCAGAAATTACTGTAAAAATAAGAAAGGGGAGGGGTCTGCCTATATGTTAAATCCTGCCTTATGCGATGATAATGTGGAGTCTCTTTGGGTAGAAATAAGGGGAGGGACGAAGAATAATAAAATTCTTATAGGAGTGAGTTATAAATCTCCAAGTATAGTGGAAGAATCAGAAAATCTTTTTATAAGACAAATAGATGTGGCAGCAAAGGAGAGTAAAGTCATTATTATGGGTGACTTTAACTACCCAAATATAAACTGGAGAGCAGAAACCTGCAGCTCCAGCAAAGGAAGCGGGTTTCTGAAAATGGTAAAAGATAATGACCTTTCCCAACCAGTACAGGAACCAACAAGAGGGGGGGCACTTCTGGACCTGATCTTAACCAATAGGCCAGACAGAATATCAAAAATAGAGGTGGGGGGTCATCTAGGTAATAGTCACCACAACATACTACGTTTTCAATTATCCTTCAATAAAAAGATAAGTAGAGGGGCTACAAAAACATTAAATTTCAAGAAGGCTAATTTCCAAAAACTAAGAGAGAACCTTGGGGACATAGACTGGGACAATGCCTTCAGAAATAAAAGTACACAAGAAAAATGGGACATATTTAACCCTTAGGGGACACAGCCAGTTTTCATTTTTGCGTTTTCGTTTTTCCCTCCTCGTGTATATAAGGCCATAGCGCCTGCATTTTTCCACCTAGAGACCCAAGTGAGCCCTTATTTTTTGCGCAACTAATTGTACTTTGCTATGGCAGATGTAATTTTTGCCTAAAATGTGCCGGGAAACCAGAAAAAAATTCAAAGTGTGGTGAAATTGAAAAAAAAAACGCATTTCTTTTATTTGGGGGAAATGTGTTTTTACGCCATTCACCCTGGGGTAAAACTGACTTGTTATGCATGTTCCTCAAGTTGTTACGATTAAAACGATATGTAACATGTATAACTTATATTGTATCTGATGGCCTGTAAAAAATTCAAACCGTTGTTAACAAATATACGTCACTTAAAATGGCTCCATTCCCAGGCTTATAGCGCTTTTATCCTTTGGTCTATGGGTCTGTGTGAGGTGTCATTTTTTGCGCCATGATGTGATCTTTCTATCGGTACCTTGATTGCGCATATATGACTTTTTGATCGCTTTTTATTACAATTATTCTGGATTTGATGCGACAGAAATTGCGCAATTTTGCACTTTGGGATTTTTTTGCGCTGACGCCGTTTACCGTGTGAGATCAGGAATGTGATTAATTAATAGTTTGGGCGATTACGTACGCGGCGATAGCAAACATGTTTGTTTATTAATTAATTAATTTATTTTTATTTATAAAATGGGGAAAGGGGGGTGATTCAGACTTTTATTAGGGGAGGGGGTTTTGTGTTATTAAAAATACATTTTTCTTTTACTTTACACATATACTAGAAGCCCCCCTGGGGGACTTCTAGTATATGTACTCTGATCTCTCATAGAGATCCATGCAGTATAGTTATACTGCATGAATCCATGAGATCGGTGTTCTATTACTTTTGGCTGCTGCAGCCAAAAGCAATAGAATGCCGAGCCGGGATCAGCGCCATTACGGAGCAGACCCCGGCCCGGGATGGATGCAGGGATCGCCCCCCCGCAATCGCGCCGCAGGGGGGCGATCCCCCCACTAGACCACCAGGTATGAATAAAAGCAAGTATTTAGAAGCAGCTGTCAACTTTGACAGCTGCTTCTAAGTACTTAATTAGCGGGCACGGCGATCGGACCGTGCCCGCTAATAGCCGCGAGCCCGGGCTACACGCGGCACCCGGGATCGCGGCAGTTCAGAGGGTGGTCACCGCGCGACCCCCCTCTGAACTCCCATAGCGGCACGAGGACGTTCAATAACGTCCTGGTGCAGCTATGGGTTAAGAGCATGCTGGGTAGATTGTGTGAACGACACATACCATATGGGAATAAAAGTAGTAGAAATAGGAGAAAATCAATGTAATTAACTACAGCTGTTAAGAGTGCAAGAAATTATAAGAAACAAGCATTCAGACTTCTAAAACAAGAAGGTAGTGGGAAGCAGTGAGCAACTAAAGACAGACGAATAAAATGTGTAAAAAAAGACAAATAAAAGAAGCAAAAATTGCAACGGAAAGAAGGATAGCCACAGAAAGTAAAATGAATCCCAAAATGTTCTTCACCTATATAAGTAACAAAAGACTTAAAACTGAAAATGTTGGTATCCTCAAAAATAATCTGGATGTAATGGTGGAGGGGGAAGAGGAAAAGGCCAATCTACTAAATACATTCTTCTCTACTGTATTCACAGAGGAGAATCCCATAACAGACGACATGACTAGGGATAATGTTAATCCTCCCATAAATCTCACCTGCCTAACACAACAAGAAGTAGGGAGAAGTCTTAAAAACATTAAAATCCATAAGTCACCGGGCCCAGAAGGTATCCATCCTAGAGTTTTGCAAGAATTAAGTACTGTGTTAGACCGTTATTTCTAATATTTAAAGATTCTATAATGACAGGGATTGTTCCACAGGACATAGCTAATGTGGTACCAATATTCAAAAAGGTGTCAAAGGGTGATCCTGGAAACTACAGGCCCATAAGTCTAACATCTATAGTGGGTAAAGTATTTGAGGGGTTTGTAAGAGATGCTATACTGAAGTATCTTAATTACAATAATCTTATGACGCAGCACCAGCATGGATTTATGAGGGATCGGTCCTATCAGACTAATCTGATCGGCTTCTATGAAGAGTTAAGTTATAGACTGGACTTGGAGGAAGCTGTGGATGTTGCGTATCTGGACTTTTCAAAGGCATTTAATATTGTGCCACATGAAAGGTTGGTCTACAAAATGTGGATGCTGGGACTAGGGTAAAACGTATGCAAATGGATAAGAAACTGGTTGAGTGATAGAAAACAGAGGGTGGTCATTGATGGAACATATTCAGATTGGGTTTTAGTTACTAGTGGGGAACCACAGGGGTCAGTGTTGGGTCCACTTCTTTTTAATATTTTTATTAATGATCTTGTAGAGGGGCTACAGAGTAGATCCTCCATTTTTGCAGATAATACTACACTGGGTAAAGTAATAAGTACAGGGGAGGATAATATCATATTACAGAGGGATATGAAGAAGCCAGAGGCTTGGGCGGTAAAATGGCAAATGAAGTTTAATGTGGAAAAATAAGTAAGGTTATGCATTTGGGCCGTAGAAATAATAAGTACAGTTATGTGCTAAATGTGCTGTGGGCAAAACTGCTTCCGAAAAGGACCTGGGGGTATTGGTGGACAGTAAACTCAACTTTAGTGATCAGTGCCAGGCAGCAGCTGCCAAGGCTAATAAAATAAAGGGATGCATCAAAAGAGGTATAGATGCTAAAGATGAGAACATAGTTTTGCCTCTTTATAAATCACTGGTCAGACCACACATGAAATACTGTGTACAGTTTTGGGCACCAGTATATAAGAAGGACACAGCTGAACTGGAGCGGGTGCAGAGGAGGGCAACAAAGGTCATTAAGGGAATGGGTGGGTTACAGTATCAGGACAGGTTATCAAGCTTGGGGTTATTTATGCTAGAAAAAAGACGTCTTAGGGGCGACCTGATTACAATGTACAAATATATGAATGGACAGTACAGAAATCTTTGTAGTGATCTTTTACTCCTAGGTCTGTAACCATGACAAGAGGGCATCCTCTACACTTAGAGGAAAGAAGATTTTACCATCAGCATCGACTCAGGTTCTTTACTGTACAAGCTGTAAGACTGTGGAACTCTCTGCCACATAATGTTGTCATGGCCGATTCATTAAATAAGTTCAAGGGAGGCCTGGATGCTTTTCTTGAAAAATATTATATTACAAGTTATGGGCATTTGATTTCCGGTGATACGTTAATTAAGGGATTTTTCTGATTGCCATTGGAGTCGGGAAGGAATTTTCTCCCTGTGATGTGGCAAGGGGTCATAAGGGTTTTTGCCTTCCCCTGGATTAACACAGTAGAGTTTCCCTAGGTTGAACCTGATGGACTCTTGTCTTCTTTCAATCTTATTTACTATGTTACTATACCGGGGTATAATTTGGATGGGGGTTAATCTGGCCTGCTACACCAGTGTAAAGCCCTCAAGAGTGCCACCCCCTTTTGGCGACCCACCCCCAGTAGTATATACCCCTTGTGTGCTGCCCCAGTACTATATACTGCTTGTGTGCTGCCCATAAGCGAAATTTGGGGGGTGCAGGGGGGGCAGTGGCTCCTGGGCCCACACTGGCAGGGGCCCACTGAGGTCTTAGAGGCTTAATGCTGTCTGCAAAAGCTATTTCTTTTGCAGACAGCCTGCAGAGCGATGAGGAAGGACCTGTGGTGACGTCATAAGTGGGCGGGGCTGAGAACTGGAGAGGATTCTTGTGGATGAAGGACCTGTGGTGATGTCATGAGGGGGCGGGGCTGAGAAGATGCTGGTGCATGAAGGACATGTGATCATTGTCCTCTTATATCTCCTCCTGTAATGAGATAGATAGATAGATAGATAGATAGATAGATAGATAGATAGATAGATAGATAGAGATAGATAGGAAATGGATATCTAGCAGCTCATCACATATCTTGGATTGTATATGTATAATCACAACCAGCTCACACCTTTGAGGCTATGTTCACACTGCGTATGTTTCTGCACGTAGTTTTGAGGTTGATGCGTTCGCTTGAAAGTATACGATATACGGCCGCACAATGCACACTACGTATGAGCTTACGGCCGGATCGTATACGGCGCCTTGAAAAATGAACAAGACCATTGTTTGAGGATGGAAATGTTGAAACTCACGGCCGTGGATTTCCTTGTGGTCCTGTACGAAGTACTTATTTCAGCAAAATTGAACTTGATTTTTCGATCCAAAAGGTTCTGTGAGTTTTATTGGGCTGGGCGAAGATTTCCAAGTAAATGACCTGTTTCAGATCGCTTCGAATCAAGCTAGGGAAGCATAACTGTACTACGGGCGTATGTTTGCAGTTCGTACGCATCCGGCGCATGTCGATTTTTCCCACGCCCGTAGTTTCAGCCGTACATGTACGCCGAAATGCGGCCGGACTCATACGCAGTGTGAACATAGCCTTAATGTCTAAAAACATATTACCTATACCACTATTATTTTTAGGCAAAGATAATCTGGTTAAAAGGGTTCTCCAGAATTAAGAAAAAAAAACATAGTTGCTTTATTCCAAAACAGCGCCACCCCTGCTCTTAGGTTGTGTGTGGTATCACAGCTTGGCACTATTAACTTCAGTCGAATACCACACACAAACTGAAGACAAGAGTGGTGCTGTCTGTGGAAGAAGGCAGCTATATTTTTCTAATCTTAAGCACTTTTAATTTTTTTTGTGGTTCTATATGTGAAATGTACAGAAGCTTCTTACACTGCTCTTTATCCTTATCCACTATGAGTAATGTAGAAGAATATTCCCTTTATTATTCAGAAAGCCTTGTTACCTGCTGAGGTTCCCTATGGGTAAGGTTGGTTGGGGGCCCACTCAGACTCACTCGCCCCCCCCCTAGGCTGAACCCCTAGCTACGCCCCTGGTGCTGCCCCATTAATATGGACCACCTATGCGCTGCCCCCAGTATTATATAGATCAGGGATGGACTAGGACTTAAAATCCGCCCTGGAGCGCAAACTCCAGCAGCCCACAAACCATATATCATGGATAGTGGTGTAGGGAACCAGAGAAGCAGGCGGGAGCGCATACAGGTCATGTATTAGCCCATCAGCTGCTGGGTTGAGTGGGAAAGGGCTACATTCTGGCAGCAGAATGAAAAATCCGCTGGGAGAATGTAAAGCCATAGAAAATGACAGTACAGAATATCGCAGCAGATTTCGCTGCAGAACTCGCAGAGTGAAATCTGCTGTCACACGGTATGTATGAAGGCACCCTTAAAATACATACATTACCAGTTATACCAGTATACAAAGGTCTCTTCATGAAGATTTCTCCGGCCATGACTTGTCTCCACAGGATCTGTCAGACAAAAATTTTAGGCTCCTTGCTCCAGAATCATAATTTCTATACAAACTTCCCATGTATTGCTCCACACAGTGCCCCTCTATGCCTCCATATAAGCTGGTATGCCCAATATTTGCCAGTATAATATAATATATTTAGGCTTCTCTGTGTCCCAATATGGTTAGTAACCCTATTCTCTGCCCCCATATAATATAGCCCTCCCTGTGCCTCCATATGGTAAAGCCCCTGATATGCATCCATATAATATAGCCCCCTCTATGCCCTCATATTATAATATATATATATATTAATATAAGGAATCCCACAACCTCTCCCCATAGGTATTCCTGTAGTTAACCCCACTGTAGGTAATTCCCCTCCCAATATACCTGTAGCTATGCCTATTGTAGTTAACCCCCTTCTCCATATACCTACTGTAGTATCCCCCCCTTCCCCATATAATTCCTGAAGTTAGCACCTTTCCCCATAGGATTCCTGAAGTTAGCCCCCTTCCCCATAGGATTTCTGTAGTTAGCCCCCTTCCCCATAGGATACCTGTAGTTATCATCCAGAAGAGTAAAATGGAAACATGGAACAACTTATAGCCTGAAATTTGGCTTTAAGAATGAAAGAAAAAAAGGGGGGGAATAAAATACTGCTAGAGATGAGCAAATAGTGAAATATTCGATAATTCGAAATTCGATTCAAATAGCTCCCAATATTCATATATTCAAACAAATATCGAATCCCAGTATAGTCTGTGTGACAAAAATAGTTGGGAACTCCTCTGTACGAAACATCGATACATCTAACAGATGAAGAAATTATTTAAAAAAAAAACTTCAATGCAGACTGTCAGTGGCATCACTAGGCAGTTTTATTAAAATGCCTGCTGCCTCGGATCTCTGCTGTCCCAGTCTTGCGAGCCAGATGTGGCTGTTTTGATGGCCGCATCTGGCTCGCAGCTCACCGGGATTGCCCCTCCGCCTCACCTAATGCTCGACCGACGTGGCCCCCGGACGTGCTCCTCCAGTCAGCGCAGAGCAGGAGGCCGGGGTGCACGCATCCAATCAACACGTGCGCCATGGCCCGCCGCAGCATCACACGCTCCAGGTCTCCGCTGATTGCATTTGAGGAGCACGTCGGGGTGCTACATCGCGCGGGCAGTAGATGAGGCTGCCGGAGGTGAGGAGGCAATGGGGGAGACGGGAGAGAAAAGCACGGGGGGAGAGAAGAGCATGGGGGGAGAGAAGAGCACAGGGGAGAGAAGAGCTCGGGGGGAGAGAAGAGCACGGGGGAGAGAAGAGCACAGGGGGAGAGAAGCCAGGGGGAGAGAAGAGCACGGGGGGAGAGAAGAGCACGGGGGGAGAGAAGCCAGGGGGAAGAGAAGAGCACAGGGGGAGAGAAGAGCCAGGATGGAGAGAAGAGCCAGGACGGAGAGAAGAGCACGGGGGAGAGAAGAGCACGGGGAAGAGAAAAGCCAGGGGGAGAGAAGAGCACGGTGGGAGGCAGGGGGGAGGAGAATGGTGCTATCTTGATGCATAAGATAGTGTGTGGGGAGATCAGGTGGGGTAGTGTGTATGTGGAAGGGGGATCATGTAGGATAACGTGTGTGGGGGGGTCAGGTGAGGTAGTATGTGTATGTGGGGGGGTCAGATGATGTAGTGTGTGTATGTGGGGGAGTCAGGTGGGGTAGTGTGTGGGGGGGGTCAAATGGCATAGTGTGTATGTGGGGGGTCAGGTGGGGTTGTTTCTGTGTTGGGGGGTCAGGTGGGGTAGTGTGTGTGTGGGGGGGTCAAATGGGATAGTGTGTATGTGGGTGGGTCAGGTGGGGTAGTGTGTGTGGGTGGAGGGGGTCAGGTGGGGTAGTGTGTGTGGGTGGAGGGGGTCAGGTGGGGTATTGTTTGTGGATGAAGGGGGTCAGGTGGGGTAGTGTGTGTGGGTGGAAGGTGTCAGGTGGTGTAGTGTGTGTGTGGATGGAGGTCAAGTTAAATGCAGGCAGGAGGGGAACTTTATTACTATGGTATGTACAGCAGGGACATTATTACTATAAAGGAGGCACAGCAGAGGGGATATTATTATGGAGGGTACAGCAGAGGGCAATATTACTATGGGGTGCACAGCAGGAGGCTTTATTACTATGGGGTGCACAGCAGGAGGCATTATTACTATGGGGCACAGCAGGAAGCATTATTACCATATAGGAGACATTATTACTATATGGGGGCACAGCAGGGGACATTATTACTTTATGGAGGGCACACTGGGGGCATTATTACTACATGGAGGGGACAGCAGGAGGCATTATTACTATGGGGGCACAGCAGGAGGCATTATTACTCTATGGGGGCACAGCACTATATAGCGGGTACAACATAGGGGGCATTATTACTATATGGGATGCAGACTGGGGGCATTATTACTATATGGAAGGCACAGCAGGAGGCATTATTACTACATGAAGGGACAGCAGGAGACATTTTTACCATATGGGGGCACAGCAGAGGGCATTATTACTGTATGGAGGCATAGGGGACATTATTACTATATTGGGGGTACATAAGGAGACATTATAACTATATGGGGGCACAGCAGGAGACATTATTACTATATAGGGGGCATTATTACTATGGGTGTGTACAGCAGGGAGCATTATTACTACATGAGGGTGCGCAGTAGAGAACATTTTACAATGTGGGGTAACACAGCAGGCAGGGGCGAATTAACTTTACCATAGGCCCCAGGCTGTTCACCAAGCCTGGGCCCCCCACCCCACTGTAACTATGGCGGCACTAGCCTGGCGTTCATAGTACAGGACAGATAATGTCATGATGTCCTGATTTGTGCAAAATTGCCATAAAAAAAAACAGTGATTTTTTGCAAATCATGGCGGAAGTGTAGCCAGGAGACAGTACACCACTGAAAGTAAGAGTCTTTTGGGGGGTTATGGGCCCCCCAGGAGCTCAGGGCCCCGGGCTTCCGCCCGAAACGCCCCTATTGTAATCCACTACTGACAGCAGGAGGCATTATTACTATGGGACATAACAATGGACATTATTACTATGTGGGGGCACAGCAGAGTATCCTACATACAGGGTGCAAAACACTTACCTACCTACTGACACCATGCTGTGGAATTACTACATTTGGGTCACTCCGCTGAGGGTAGTAGTAGGTGGTAGTACTGGGTGGGAACCCGGGTAGCCACTTGCCTGATGTTATGTCATGGTTTTGGCACGAGGGATAGCAGCTAATCAATGGGGACCTGACCATGCGGAGGCCGAGCAATTCTTCGTTGCCCCTAGTCAAGACACCAATAATTAAACCAATGCCAGGGTTCAGAAACAACGGTAGTTGTGTGTTTATTGAAACGGTGATAACTAGTAGCAACAGTCTCTCCGGATGCAACCGGGAATAAGGCAGACTTGGATAAGGCAGAGTAATGGGTGATGCTGCAGTAGGCTGTGATGGTAGCGTTACTTGGAATAAGGAAACTGAAGGATGAGAGTACTAGTACTGGGCTTATGATACTGGGCGGAATGGAGTTGAGACGAATACTTGCTATTGATGATGAGAGAGATGACGAGAGTAGTGAATGAAGACGGCACCCAGATCTTTAGTAGAGATGAGGATCTTGAAGGACTTAAGGATAGGAAACTTGGAGAATCTCGAGAATGAGGAAGGTCCCGACTGGACCGGAATACTCTGGAGGTAACGCTGGAGCATCAGAGAATAACTCCTTCTCCCCTGAAGGTGGAGAGAAGGCACACAACCTCCTCCTTTGAGGGTAGGGAGAAGACTACTGAGGTAGACAGGAAGTGACATAGCATCCCCAGCCAAAGCTCGACGGCTATTGGGGTTACTATGGCAGCAGGGGAAAGTCACGTGACACCAAGCCCATTGCGTCATCACACCATTAAACCATAGGCAGATACATATGCATGAGAAAAATTAGACTTTAACACTGGGGGGCGACATAATACCAGCAGTTTGCAGTGGCCATTAGTTTCCAGAACAGGAACAATAGAATACAGGCAAATCCTGACACCAATATACACTTTTAGGAGAAATTAGAGAAAACCTCTGTTCTGGGACACTGCAGCTTGGGCTGGGAAGGGCACCCAGAGGGTGCGTGTTTTGGGGGGCTGGGGCGGGCCTAGGCTGGGAAGAAGAGAGGAAGAAGAAGGAGAAGAGGAGGAATAGGAAAAAGAAGACTGGGGCGGGCCTGGGCTTGGAAGGGCGGCGGGAGGGTCTGCGTTAGGGGGCTGGGGCGGGCCTGGGCTGGGAAGGGCGCTAGGAGGGTCTGCGTTAGGGGGCTGGGGCGGGCCTGGGCTGGGAAGAAGAGGAGAAGAAGTAGAAGAAGAGGAGGGAGAGGAAGAAGAAGACTGGGATGGGCCTGGGCTTGGAAGGGCGCAAGGAGGGTCCGCATTAGGAAGCTGGTTCGGGCCTGGGCTTGGAAGAAGAGGAGAAGAAAAAAGAGGAAGACTGGGGTGGGCCTGGGTTGGGAAGGGCGCCGGGAGGGTCCGTGTTAGAGGGCTGGGGCAGGCATGGGCTGGAAAGGGTGCCGGTAGGGTGCGTGTTAAGGTGCTGGGGCATTCCTTGGCTGGGAAGGGGAGGGCGCTCACAGGAGAGTCCGATGCCCATAGAGAAGCGTCGGACTGTCAGCGCGCTCGCCGGGCTTCGGGAGCTGATATCTCCGTGACTCGACCGGATCCAAAAGCGGGACCCGGCGGAATCAGGTGAGTATAGGGGGCTGTAACGGGGGGTCGGGAGCCTGTCACCCTGGCACGGGGGGTGACAGGTCCTCTTTAAGGGTTGGGATGGGTAATCGGGCTAGGGTGGAGGGGCTCCATCATGGTGCCTTCACCTTGACGTGGTGAGGGAACTTGCATGCTTTGGTGATCCAATGAGCTAAGCTGGCGGGAATAATACTCCTGGCGGGGTCACCCGTGCAAGGTCAATGGGGAGAGGCCAGACTAAGCAAGGCACCCGGAAAAAAGGGCTGGTATTCTAGAAATTGTAAAAAAAAAAAAAAAAATTAAATACAATGGACATATACTATTGACAATACATCTAGCACTCTCACTACACATATCAGTCAGCAGGCCACACCACACACATTGCTATTCTCATCTGCTTTTGCTGTTGTGGGCTGATGAACCTTGTAATTGGCAAGCAGGAGATGGCGGGACCCCTGTGCCTAAGATTCCTGTCCATCAAAAAGCCAGATACAGGAGTCCAATCTGACGGACGTCTTACCATGTTGTAAGTGCAGGAAGAGTGCAGTGCTGCGGAAAACCATTCATCAATCTGGTCATGGACTGGCCCACTTAGCGCCCTGGCTCATCTTGCATTTGCCTGACTTGTCAGATGGGCCGTTAGGCCCTGCTGTAGTGTCATACAGTGCACAAATTACAACATCATAAAGTGCCATACCTGCACCTAGTGAGCCAACCTGTTTGATTTGTATTGCACTAAAGCCTACAGTAAAGTCTCAGTTTTTTATAAGTACTTGACTCCATTCTTATTTGCTTGCCGCACCTGCAACCTCACATTGTGCTCTCCCTTCAAGTGCCAGTGCCTGTGTGTCCAGAGGTCGGTAACACCACTCCTGGCCATCATGACAGGTGAACCAGCCACAAATCAACAAAGGCGCACTTGCTGCAAAACACCCTGGCACCAGGGGCCACGGCATTTATATATTATACAGTATATACAGTGGCGGATTAAATTCACCCTGGGCCCCGGGCTGTCCACCCAACCTGGGCCCCCCCCCAGTCAATCCGCCCACATTATGATCCGCTACTGCCCCCCCCCACACGTTGTCCCCAAAAAAACACTGCCTGCCTCCCCTCCCTGCTGACCCCAATCCCCAATAAACATAATGTTTGGTCCCTTGCTGCTACCCCCAGTAAGCAGTGTCCACCCCACTTCCGCTGCCCCCAATAAACATATTGCCAACTCACCCTGATGTTGCGCCCCCCCCCCCCAAGGTCACAGCAGCACAGAGAATGTCAGGAGAGGAGGGTGCTGATCTTATAGGGGAGGTCAAAGCAGCACAGAGGATGTCAGGAGAGGAGGGTGCTGATCTTATAGGGGAAGTCACAGCAGCACAGAGGATGTCGGGAGAGGAGGGTGCTGATCTTATAGGGGAGGTCACAGCAGCACAGAGGATGTCAGGAGAGGAGGGTGATGATCTTATAGGGGAGGTCACAGCAGCACAGAGGATGTCAGGAGAGGAGGGTGCTGATCTTATAGGGGAGGTCGAAGCAGCACAGAGGATGTAAGGAGAGGAGGGGGCTGATCTTATAGGTGAGGTCACAGCAGCACAGAGGGTGTCAGTAGAGGAGGCTGCTGGTCTTATAGGGGAGGTCACAGCGTCACAGCAGCACAGAGGATGTCAGGAGAGGAGGGTGCTGATCTATAGGGGAGTTTGCAGCAGCACAGAGGATGTCAGGAGAGGAGGCTGCTGGTCTTATAGGGGAGGTCCCAGCAGCACAGAGGATGTCAGGAGAGGAGGGTGCTGATCTATAGGGGAGGTCACAGCAGCACAGAGGGTGTCAGGAGAGGAGGGTGCTGATCTATAGGGGAGGTCACAGCAGCACAGAAGATGTCAGGAGAGGAGGGTGCTGGTCTATAGGGGAGGTCACAGCAGCACAGAGGATGTCAGGAGAGGAGGGGGCTGGTCTATAGGGGAGGTCACAGCAGCACAGAGGATGTCAGGAGAGGAGGGTGCTAATCCTATAGGAGATGGTCCTCTTTTTCCCCCCTTATAGATGGTCCCCCTCTTTCCCTCTTTATAGATGGTCCCCCTCTTTCCCCCTCTATAGATGGTCCTTCTCTCTCCCCCCTTATAGATGGTCCCCCTCTTTCCCCCTTTATAGATGGTCCCCTCTTTCCCTCTTTATAGATGGTCCTCCTCTTTCCCCCTATATAGATGGTCCCCCTCTCTCCCCCCTTATAGATGGTCCCCCTCTTTCCCCCTTTATAGATGGTCCCCATCTTTCCCCCTTTATAGATGGTCCCCCTCTATAGATGGTCCCCCTCTTTTCCCCTTTATAGATGGTCCCCCTCTTTTCCCCTTTATAGATGGTCCCCCTCTATAGATGGTCCCCCTCTTTTCCCCTTTATAGACGGTCCCCCTCTTTCCCTCTTTATAGATGGTCCCCCTTTTTTTCCCCTTTATAGATGGCCCCCCTCTTTTTTCCCCCTTTATAGATGGTCCCCCTCTTTTTCCCCCTTTATAGATGTTCCCCCTCTTTTTCCCTTTATAGATGGTCCACCTCTTTTTTCCCCTTTATAGATGGTCCCCCTCTTTTTTCCCCTTTATAGATGGTCCCAGTCTTTTTTCCCCTTTATAGATGGCCCCCCTCTTTTTTCCCCTTTAAAGATGGTCCCCCTCTTTCCTCCCTTATAGATGGTCCCCCTCTTTCCCCCCTTATAGATGGTCCCCCTCTTTCCCTCTTTATAGATGGTCCTCCTCTTTTTTTCCCTTTATAGATGGTCCCCCTCTTTTTTCCCCTTTATAGATGGTCCGCCTCTTTTTCCCCCTTTATAGATGGTCCCCCCTCTTCCCCCCCTTATAGATGGTCCCCCTCTTTCCCCCCTTATAGATGGTCCCCCTCTTTCCCTCTTTATAGATGGTCCCCCTCTTTTTTCCCCTTTATAGATGGTCCCCCTCTTCCCCCCTTATAGATGGTCCCCCTCTTTCCCTCTTTATAGATGGTCCCCCTCTTTCCCCCCTTATAGATGGTCCCCCTCTTTCCCTCTTTATAGATGGTCCCCCTCTTTCCCCCCTTATAGATGGTCCCCCTCTTTCCCCCCTTATAGATAGTACCCCTCTTTCCCCCCTTTTAGATGGTCCCCCTCTTTCCCCCCTTATAGATGGTCCCCCTCTTTTTTCCCCTTTATAGATAGTCCCCCTCTTTTTTCCCCTTATAGTTGGTCCCCCTCTTTCCCCCCTTATAGATGGTGCCCCTCTTTCCCCCCTTATAGATGGTCCCCCTCTTTCCCCCCTTATAGATGGTCCCCCTCTTTCCCCCCTTATAGATGGTCCCCCTCTTTCCCTCTTTATAGATGGTCCTCCTCTTTCCCCCCTTATAGATGGTCCCCCTCTTTCCCTCTTTATTGATGGTCCCCCTCTTTTTCCCCCTTTATAGATGGTCCCCCTCTTTTTTCCCTCTTTATAGATGGTCCCCCTTTTTTCCCTCTTTATAGATGGTCCCCCTCTTTTTTCCCTCTTTATAGATGGTCCCCCTCTTTCCCTCTTTATAGAAAGTCCCCCTCTTTTTTCCCCTTTATAGATGGTTCCCCTCTTTATAGATGGTCCCCCCCCCCCCCCCTCGCACAGCAGTCAGTAAATAAAAAAAAAAAACACAACTCACCTGCCATCCGTTCCCCCGTCGATCCTCTTGGCTCCTGGCCTGTCCCCGGCTGCCTCCGGCTGATGTGCGGCTGCCGGGGGTGTCCCGTCCTATCCTCGGCAGCGCGCGCATCACACAGATCCTAGTGCCGCCTGGGCCCTGACTTCCGGTACAGACCATCTCTAACGTGCGCTCTTAATTCCGGAAGTCAGGGCCCAGGCGGCACAGTGAGCTGTGTGATGTGCGCGCTGCCGGGGATAGGACGGGACACCCCCGGCAGCCGCACATCAGCCGGGGACTCCTGTGACCGCAAGCGAAACAATGCTTGCGGTCACAAGAGTGCAGTGGCGGGCCGGGCCGCAGCGGCCTGGGCGGATTATAATGTGGGCGGCATGGGCCCCCCCGGAGCCTCGGGCCCCGGGCGGCCGCCCAAACCGCCCACATTATAATCCGCCACTGAGTATAAATTCACTTTATAGCTACATATCTATAGCTATATATGTGTGGTGCTGCGACTGGTCACCTGCTGAGCTGTTCCTGGTGACGTCAATTCTATGGTGGTTGGTCAGTTAGGATGTAGTTGTGACCTCAGTGCTGGTTTAGCACACAGGTGTGATAGTATACCTGCTTTTAGTTTATTTTTTGTGGCTAGCTGTCAGGAACTTACCTTCCCGGGCTCCAGCGGCGTCTGTCTCCAGCTCGGCTCCGGAGGCCGGCTCAGGAGCGTGCCGCCGTTCCGCCCGCCGGAGCCGAGTGACGTCACGGAGACCCGACGGCGTCCCTGACAACCAGGGATGCCGTGGTCACGTGACCACCGGCCGGCACTCAGCTGAGCAGCTTCCATGCAGGCTGAGTGACGGATCGCTCTGCCACTCAGCCTGCAGTGCTGCAGCTGAATTGTGTCTGGATTCAGGAGGCCGGACCAATCAGCCTTTGGTCCGGGCTCCTGATCCAGTATAAATGTAAGTCAGAGCCAGCCTCTAATCGCTGGCTATTAGTTCATTCTGATCCCAGCTCCCCTTATCCTATTCCTGCGAACCCCGTCCTAATTCCTTCTTCCTGACTCACTCGTGTTCTGACCTCCGCTTGACTTTTTGACCATCCCTTGTGTTACTGATTGTGTATTGCGTTGCCTGTGTGGTTTGACCCGGATTGTTTACTACTCTTTATTGTGTTTGTCTGTACGTCTTGTTCTGTGTTTCACTTACGCAGCATAGGGAATGTCTTTGTGGTTGTCCACGGCCGCCTAGGGCCGCTTGAGGCAAGTAGGCAGGTGACAGTTGGGGGGGTTCAGACCTAGGGCCCACTGTCTTGTCCTGTTTGTATCGCCCGATCCTGACAGAATAGCCAGCCCAAATACCGCCATTTGCCTCATGGACAATCGGACAGCTATGACTAATATTGTGGACCAAATGCAGCGACTCAACACGATGGTTCAGGAGCTCGCTGTAAGGGTCCAGGAACAAGAGACGACACCCCGACAGCTCACGATGACCTCACCCACACCTCCTGAGCCACCTGTTCAGCTTCCTGATAAGTTCGCAGGGGACAGGAGGAAATTTTGTGCCTTCAGGGAGGGATGCAGATTGTATTTTAGGTTGCGTCCTCGCTCCTCAGGGGATGAGGCTCAGAAGGTAGGCATCATCATGTCTCTCCTTCAAGGGCCACCACAGGAGTGGGCATTTTTCCTGTCACCTGACTCCCCTGACCTACAGAACCCCGACCAGTTCTTTTCAGCTTTAGGTCTACTGTGCGATGACCCAGACTGTGCAGCTAACGCTGAACGTCAGCTGACCGGGTTGAGACAGGACCGACGTCCAGTGGAGGAGTACTGCTCGGAGTTCCGGCAGTGGAGAGGTCTCTCCACGTGGAATGATTCGGCCCTCCGATATCAGTTTCGGGTGGGGCTTTGTGACAGATTGAAGTACATTTTGGTGGCATACCCTACTCCTGACTCGCTCGAAGACAGTATGACCCTAGCTATCAGAGTTGGCCGACGACTCAGGGACCGACAGAGAGAGAAGGGTACTCCTGACCACCCTAGAACCTCCTTGTCACCACTCTCACACCCCAAGCCTTCCCTCCCTGTCCTACCATCATCATTCGAAGAGCCTATGCAGGTGGATGTCACCGATGCTAAAGCCCGACGTGCCCATCGCCTGCAAAATAACTTATGTTTCTACTGGGGAAGGACAGGACACCAAGTTCGGCAATGCCCTTCCAGACCGGGTCCATCGCCGGAAAACTCCAGCGCCTGAGAGATTATCGAGGGGGTCTCTCAGGCGCACAGGTAACCTTCAAGAATAAGTTATTATTGCCGATTTCTTTGACTGTGGGCGGTAAAAGTATTAATGGGTATGCTCAGATTGATTCTGGTTCTTCAGGTAATTTTGTAAATCCCATGTTCTTCTCTGGTTTGGAGGTATGTCCTCTGCTGCTCCAGCGTCCTGTAAATGTCACTGGAGCAGATTCTGCCTCCTTTGCTCAAGGGGACGTGCAATAGGTGACCCCCTGTCTGGAGGTCAAAGTGGGCTCTATCCATGTTGAAAAACTTGAGTTTCTGCTTATGCATAATTTGTCGTCGGATGTGATACTGGGGTTGCCCTGGCTGGAAACACACAATCCGGTCTTTGACTGGTCCAGCAGGGAACTGTTACGGTGGGGGCCTGGTTGTGCTTCCCACTGTGTTGCTGTGTCTCTCGTGCAATGCTCCCCAGGAGAGGGGGTATTCCTGAGTTTTTATCTGATTATGCTGATGTCTTCGATGAGAAGACGGTGGAAGGGTTGCCACCCCATAGACCATATGACTGCGCCATCGATTTAATTCCCGATGTCAAATACCCTTGAGGTCGCATATTTAACCTATCCTGCCCTGAGAGAGAAGCCATGCGGGAATACATTAAGGACAGTTTGCGTAAAGGTCACATACACCCGTCCTCTTCTCCAATGGGAGCAGGATTCTTTTTTGTCGGTAAAAAAGACGGGGGTCTCTGGCCTTGTATTGACTATCGGGAGCTAAATAAAATTACTGTAAAGAATCAACACCCGCTGCCACTAATCCCCGATCTGTTCAACCAAATTGTGGGCGCCAATTGGTTTTCTAAGGTGGATGTGCGGGGAGCATACAATTTAATCCGCATCAGGGAGGGTGATGAGTGGAAGACCGCATGCAATACCCCAGAGGGTCACTTCGAGTACCTAGTCATGCCCTTTGGGTTATGTAATGCTCCGGCGGTCTTCAACATTTTGTCAATAACATTTTTCGTGAACACCTGGGACGTTTTCTTGTTGTGTATCTCAACGACATTTTAATTTTTTCCTCAGATTGGTCGTCTCATGTGACGCATGTTCGTACGGTGATGGAGCTTCTCAGAAAAAACAGTCTATGTGCCAAATTATCGAAGTGCCAATTCGGTATACAAGAGGTTTTGTTTTTGGGCTATAATATTACCCCTAATTCATTTAGTATGGATCCTATCAAGGTGGCGGCCATTAAGAATTGGGAGCGACCTAACAACCTGAAAGCTCTACAAAGGTTCTTAGGCTTCGCAAATTATTATAGGAAGTTCATTAAGGGGTTTTCCATCATAGCCAAACCTCTCACTGATTTAACCAAAAAGGGAGCGGATCTGGTACACTGGTCCACAGAGGCTCTCCAGGCATTTGATACCCTCCGGCACTGTTTCTCAGTAGCTCCAGTATTGACTCAGCCAGATTTCGAGCGCCCGTTTATTGTTGAAGTAGACGTGTCTGAGGTGGGGGTGGGAGCAGTCTTGTCACAGGGATCGGACACCCTTACCCATCTTCGGACAGTTGCGTACTTCTCAAGGAAGTTCTCTCAAGCAGAGCGCAACTATGATGTTGGTAATCGTGAGCTGCTGGCCATCAAGATGGCATTTCATGAGTGGAGGCATTTTCTAGAAGGTGCCAAACATAAAATTATTGTGCTGACAGACCACAAAAATTTAGTCTATCTTGATACTGCCAAGCGTCTTTCTCCGCGTCAGGCCCGGTGGGCCTTATTCTTCACTCAATTCGACTTCGAGATCACCTATCGACCTGGTTCTCGTAATCACACCACATATGCACCAGCTAGACCACTGCTTATAGCTACAGATGAACGCAACTGGAGCATGCTCGTGTCCGATCGTTCTGCACAAGTTGGATGCAGCCCTAGGGAGTGCTGGTGGATGCAGTCTATGGCATATGGTTGTATCCATGTTTTCCATGACTCCCTAGGGCTGCATCCAACTTCTTCAGCCACTGGTAATCAAATGCAAAACGTTTGTACTAAAGCATGCTCCAGTTGTGATCATCTCTACTATACAATGGGAGGAAAGAGCAGAATATCAGAAGAAGGAGGCAAATTTGCTAAACAATTGTATTTACAAAAAAAATGTTATTTTGACAAGCTCTAGGAGTTTAACCTCTTAAGGACCCATGACGTACCGGCACGTCAAGGATCACTGTCACTTAAGGACCCATGACATACCGGTACGTCGGCCCTTTAAACGGGCGCCGCGGCCGGGTCCCGATCGGGGGAGATAGCCTGCTATAATACATAGCAGGCCATCTCTCCCTGTCGGCATGGAGGGTTGTTAACCCCCCCCATGCCGACGATCGCCGCTATTGGCTGATAAGCCCATAGCGGCGATCGGAACCTTTCCGGGCCATCGGTGGCCCGATGACCCGGAAAAAAATGGCGGTCGGTGCTGTCCGAGGACGGCACCGACCGCCATTACTGTAAAAAGTAATGGTGGTCACGGTACCACCGTCCCGATCAAAGTCCCCGCAAGTAATAAATACCTGCTCCGGACCCCTCAGCTAGGTAGCTGAGGGGTCCAGAGCAGGTATTTGTACATTACTCACCTGTCCCGGGGTCCTGATTGGCGTCTTCTGGGTTCCCGGCGTCCTCTTCATCTTGTCGGGACTTCGGCTTCTTCCGTGAGTCCCGATCGGCTTTTTCCGGCTCCAGCGTCGTCTTTTTTCGTATTTTTCCGGCTCCAGCGTCGTCTATTTTCGGATCTTGCGCTCTGCTGCCCCCTAGCGGCTGATAAGTGTAATACACGTATCAGCCACTACAGGGATGTTCACAATGTAGTAAAAAAAAATAAATTTTTCCCAATTTTTTTTTTTTCTATTTTCCGCACCCTATCGCCGCTGAGTGTTGATCAGCATCGCCCGAAAGTGCGCTGCTAATCAGCAACTCCTCCTTTTTGGCGTAGGGTGGTTTTTTTTATATCCTACTGCCACGGTCTGCTGATAAGTGCCGAACATAAGTGCGGCATTTATCAGCAACACCATTTTTGGCGTAGGTTTTTTTTGTATACTTACTGTAAAAAACACGTAAAAAAACACTACATTACACCACACTACATTGAATAAAGTTTTACACTACACCACTACATACCCCATATACCAATCCCCATATAAAGATGGCCCCCAGGGTGTTTTCGGTATTGGACGCATACGTTATTATTGCCTCCGACACCGAAACAGCCAGTGAGGATGAATGGGGGGTCCTTTGTTCCTCCATTCATCCTCATCCTCCTCATCATCCAGTGACGTGTCTGGGAGTAGCGTAGCGTACGCTGCCCCCCAGACACGTCTTTTCTGCCAGTACCGTCCCAATAAGAGATGACGGTATGGCGTGAAATTCTACAAACTCTGTGAGAGTACCTCAGGGTACACTTACAGATTTAGGGTACGTGCACACTGCGGAATGGCGAAGGATAACCCTTCGTGCATTCCGCAGCTGGCACCCGCCGGCGGACTGATGTAGGGGCGCGTCTCTGTCCGTGTCATAGACTCTATCCTATGCATGGGCGGATTCCATCATCCGTCATTCCATCAACACGTTGGACGCAGAGCGGAATCCGCCCAAGCATAGAATGGAGTCTACGACACGGACGGAGACGTGCGCCTGCATCAGTCCGCCGGCGGGTGCCAACTGCGGAATGCACAAAGGGTTATCCTTCGCGATTCCGCAGTGTGCACGTACCCTTAGGGTGTATGTAGGAAGGGACACTCGAATCCAGCCCCCAGATGCCCACTCCCCCCCCCCCATCCTCGGAACAAGTGGAAAGATCGTCCGGGAACTGATCTTCCCACTGCTGGATAAAGGTCACCACCTGTACGGGGATAACTTTTATACCAGCACCCCCTCTTCCGGTCCCTCGCTGCCCGAGCTACTGTAGCTTGTGGCACGATCCGAACACATCAGAAGCAGTAATAGCGCCCTAATATTTACCAGCCATGGAGCGGACCCAGCGCTTCTGGATATGAAGACCCCGTATCGCACCAGGGCAATATTTTCCAGGTGACGTCCCCCACACTGGAGAAAGGGAGACCCCAGAAGAAGTGCAGAGTGTGGGGTAACAGGGGGATCAGGAAGGACACCATTTACCAGTGTGACACCTGTCCTCATCACCCCGGCCTCTGCATACTGGATCGCTCCAAGGCACACCACACGTCATTGGGGTTCTACATTATCTAAATTCTGTCCCTTATTCCTATTTCAGGGGTCACGTTGATCCAGGGATTATTCTGATCGCCATTATGGAGTCGGGAAGGAATTTTTTCCCAGTGATGAGGCTACTATCGTCTGCCTTACGAGGGTTTTTTGCCTTCCTCTGGATCAACACAGGTTGAGTTTGATGGACACCTGCCATTTTCAACCTTATAAACTAATAATTGGCCTAATACCCCCAAATAAATTAGAATTGTCCCTTTTCCCCAGCTAAATAGGTATGGCCGCCATTCCCATTAGAGGATGCCATGATGCAATTACAAAGCCTCTGTGCGGCCAGGACAGTAGAAACCCCCCACAAGTGACCCCATTCTGGAAACTACACCCCATAAGGAATCTAACAAGTGGGGCAGCGGGTATATGGCCCCCTGGTGACGGCCACATTTGGGACGTGAAAATGAAAAAAATTGTATTTTTTATTTTCACGGCACATGTTCTACACATGTGCCCATCACTATTGGGGTCCATATGCTCACTGCACCCCTTGTTAGATTCCTTATGGGGTGTAGTTTCCAGAATTGGGTCACTTGTGGGGGGTTTCTACTGTTCTGGCAGCACAGGAGCTTTGTAATTGCGACATGACCTCCATCCCCCATTCCAGCCTCTAAATGGCGCTCTGTCCTTTTGGTGACTTGCCCTGTGCCCATATGGCAAATTATGTCCACATGTGGGGTATTTTCGTACTCAGGGGAAACTACCCTACACGTTTTGTGTTCATTTTCTTTTTTAACCCCTTGTGGAAATGGAAAAAAAAACAAGGCTAGACCAACATTTAGTGTAATTTTTTTTTAATTTTTACTCTAAATCATTGATCTTGTCTTGATTTTTTCATTTTCACAAGGGGTTAAAAGATAAAAAAAAACACAATGTGTAGAGCAATTTCCCCTGAGTACGGAAATACCCCACATGTGGACATAAAGCGCCATGCGGGTGCAGGGTAAGCCTCCAAAGGGAAGGTGCGCCATTTGGTTTTTGAAGGCTGGATTTGGATGGAATGGATTTCGAGGGGCCATGTTGCATTCAAAAGGCCCCTGTGTTGCCAAGACAGTTAAACCCCCCACAAGTGACCCTATTATGGAAACTACACCCCTCAAGGAATGTAACAAGGGGTGTAGTCAGCATATGGACCCCACTGGTGAGGGGCACAAATGTGGAACAATGTGGCGTGAAAATGAAATATTAAATTTTTTACACTATAATGTTGGTCTAGCCTTTAATTTATCATTTTCACAAGGGGTTAAAAGAGAAAAAAAAACACAAAATGTGTAGAGCAATTTCCCCCCGAGTCTGTTAATACCCCACATGTGGACATAAAGCGCCATGTGGGTGCAGGGCAAGCCTCTGAAGGGAAGGAGCGCCATTTGGATTTTAGAGGTTGGATTTGGCTAGAATGGATGATGAACGCCATGTCGCATTTACAGAGCCCTTGTGCTGCCAAAACACTGTAAACCCCCCACAAGTGACCCCATTCTGGAAACTACACCCCTCAAGGAATCTAACAAGGGGTGCAGTGAGGATATGGACCCCTGGATGACGGGCACATTTGTGCCATGAAAGTGAAAAAATGAAAATTTTCACTTTCACGTCACATTTTTCCACATTTGTGCCCGTCACCAGTGGGGTCCATATGCTCACTGCCCCCCTTGTTAGATTCCTTGAGGGGTGTAGTTTCCAGATTGGGGTCACTTGTGGGGGGTTTCCAGTGTCTTGGCAGCACGAGGGCTCTGTAAATGCGACATGGCCCTTGAAATCCATTCCAGTGAAATCCAGCTTCCAAAAGCCAATTGGCGCTCCTTCCCTTTGGAGGCTCGTCCTGCGCCCGCTTGGCACTTTATGTCCACATGTGGGGTATTTCCGTACTCGGGAGAAACTGCGCTACATGTTTTGCGTTTTTTTTTTCCTTTTATCCCTTTGTGAAAATGAAAAATTGAAGGCTAGAACAACATTTTAGTGTAAAAAATACTTTAGTCTTTTTTCAAGCCATATTGTTTGGAAAATCTGTGAAGCACCTGTGGGGTCCAGATGCTCACCGCACCCCTTGTTACATTCCTTGAGGGGTGTAGTTTTCTAAATGGTGTCCCTTTAGGGGTGTTTTTTAGGTTTTGGCACCCCAGAGCCTCTGCCAACCTGAAGTGGTACAGTCAAAAATGACCAAAAATAACGGAGCCATTGAAATTCACTAGGCGCTCCCTTATATCTGAGGCTTGTGGTTGCGTCAAATAGCGCAATAGGGCCACATATGGGGTATTTCTATAAACTGCAGAAACGGGGCAATCAATATTGGGGTGCATTTCTCTGGTAATAGGTTTATAATTATGAAAAATATTGGATTACAATAAAATCTCTGCACAGAAAATTAAAATTTTCAAATTTCTTACACACTTAGCTTTTATTTCTGTGACTCCCCTAAAGGGTTAAAAAACTTTCTGGATGTGCTTTTGCAGAGTTTAGGGGGTGCAGTTTCTGAAATGGGGTGCTTCGTGGGGCTTTCTAACACACAGTCCCCTCAAATACACTTTGAACCTGAACAGTTCCCTAAAAATATCTGATTTTGAAATTTTACTGAAAATTTGGAAATTTGCTGCTAATGTTTTAAGCTTCCTATTGTCTAAAAAAAATGAAATATAGTTTAATAAATGCCGCCAACATAAAGTAGACATGTTGCTAATGCTATTTAATATATAATTTATGTGGTATAACCATTTTCTGTATAAGCAGAAAAGTTTTAAAGTTGGAAAAATGCATTTTTTCACAATTTTTCACGCTATTTTTTGTTTTTTCATAAAGATTCGTTATAAGTATCGACTCCAATTTACAAGAAATGTGAAGTACAATATGTCACGAGAAAACAATCTCAGAATCAGCCGGATATGTAAAAGCATCCCGAAGTTATTAATGAATAAAGTGACACTGGTCAAATTCATAAAATTTGCTCCGGTCCTTAAGGCCATTTCAGGCCCGGTCCTTAAGGGGTTAAAGAGAACCAATCATGGACGAAAGTTAAAAATTTTTTATTCCTTAATTAGATGCAAATCATAATTTAATTGACATTTGCAAATATAATTAATTATTTTTATTGTCACGTTTTTGAATTATTCCCTTTTTACTTTCCTGTCTCGAGCCGGCTCTTTTCAAAAGAGCCGGCGCGAGACAGGAAACTCCCGTCATGCAGAGTGGCAGGAAAGGTTCCCATGATCCTTTGCCTGCCGCTCTGTTAACACACAGTGATCTCGCGCTATACAGCGCAAGATCGCTGTGTATTATCTAAAATCCCTCTTCTCTAATCTATTTATGAAGATACAGACTCCCTCTGCAGTCTGTATCTTTATACTTTACCTAATCCTCTTCTTCGGTGCAGCAAGGCCGGCGGCGCCATCTTGATTACGTCACTTGCGTTCCAGCGGTGGAACGCAAGGCCCGTAATCAAGATGGCGGTGCCCGGCCTTGCGGCACTGAAGCAGAGGATAGGTAAAGTATAAAGCTACAGACTGCAAATGCAGTCTGTATCCTCATGAAGTCTATCTATGAAGATACAGACTGCCTTTGCAGTCTGTATCTTTATACTTTACCAGATCCTCTGTTCCCTGGCTGTTCCGGCGGCGCCGCCATCTTGATGACGTCACGCTGGAACGCACAGCTGGAACGCAAGTGACGTCATCAAGATGGCGGCGCTCACCGGAACAGCCAGGGAACAGAGGATCAGGTAAAGTATAAAGATACAGACTGCAAAGGCAGTCTGTATCTTCATGAATAGACTTAGGGAGAGATGTACTGTCATAATAGGGACAGTTATATTTAGGTGATTGGTTCTCTTTAAGTATACTAGATCAAATGGGAATTTGACTATGTTGTTCACCTCCACAAGCAACTGACTAATTTGTATGGCACAGTCTTTCTTCTTTACCAAATCCACAAGAGACAACCGAAACTCACTACTTACCACACCCTCTTCAGTCAAGTTCCCATCATCATCATTTATCATGATGCTAGGAGCTCTGAAACTGTTTGTACTTATTGTAAATTAGTTAACATTCATTTCAGTGATGTGAACCTGCACCAAAACAGGGAGGCCACATGGGGAGAAAAAGATTCATGAACTACCAATATGCATGTACCGTTCTGTCTGATTGACTGTGCATTATATTTCTATGTGCCGGTGATAGGAGAGGGACAGAAGAATTTAATGTGGCTTCTACCTCAACAAACTACCAAACAGCTGAATACCACTGACTGCTGCATCTGTTCTCATATTCCTGTTAACTATAAAGGGATCCTTTTGATTGCTGTCACAATATAGATAAATAATCTAAATCCCACAGATTATAGCTTTAATGTTAAAATAGATGCCGACCACATTGCTTACAATAGTATTGTAAATAATTTAACAGAATAGTTTTTGCAATTCCACATGTGGCAGTACCAAATATGTTCTTTATTATTTTTTGTTTATATTTTTATTTAAAAAATTGGAAAAGGATGGTCTAATTGAACCGGGCCAATTTCCATTTTTGCGCTTTTGTTTTTTCCTCCTTGTACTTAAAAGGCCATAGCCATTTTTTCACCTAGAGATCCACATGAGCCCTTATTTTTTGCCCCAATATTGTACTTTGCAAAAACAGGCTTATTTTTTGCATAAAATATGCTGCGAAACCAGAAAAAAATTAAATGTGTGGTGAAACTGAAAAAAATAACACCATTTTTTGGGGGAGTTTTCATGTTTAGGCAATTACGCACGCGGCGATACCAAATATGTTTGTTTATTTATTTATTTATTTTTATTTATAAAATTGGCAAAGGGGGGTAATTCAAACTTTTATTAGGGGAGGGGATTATTTATTAATAAAAAAAACATTTATTTACTTTTTTACACCCATACTAGAAGTCCCCCTGGGGGACTTCTAGTATGACTGCTCTGATCTCTCAGAGAGATCTATGCAGTATAGATATACTGAATAGATCCATGAGATCTGTGCTCTATTGCTTTCGGCTGCTGTAGCCAAAAACAATAGAATGCCGAGCCAGGATCAGCGCCATTACGGCGCAGACCCCGGCCGGCTTCAGATGCGGGGATTGCTCCTCCGCGACCACGTTGTGCGGGGGGGGGCGATCCCCCCCACGAGACACCAACGAAGTGGCAGAGGAGTATTTTTAATGCAGCTGTCAGCTTTGACAGCAGCATTTAAAAGACTAATTAGAGGGCGTGGCGATCAGACCATGCCCGCTAACTGCAGATAGCACCTGGGATCGTGGTGGTTAAGAGCGGGGTCGCCGCGCGCCCCCCCCCCCCCCTCTGAACTCCCCCACCCCCATGAGAAAATACAGTTAAGCCCTCATGTGGGAAGGGTTTAAAAATTTAAAACCTTTTTTAAAAAATAAATGTTCCTTAAAATTGCTCTATTACCATGCTAATAACTCTTTTATCCTTTGGTCTATGGGGCTGGGTAAGGTGTTATTTTTTCCGCGATAATCTCTACTTTCTATCGGTACCTTGTTTGCATATATGCAACCTTTTGATTTCTTTTTATTACAATTTTTCTGGATTTGATGCGATCAAAAATGCGTAATTTTGCACTTTGGAATTTTTTTGCGCTTACCAAATATGTTTATTAATTAATTTATTTTATTTATAAAATGGGGAAAGGAGGGTGATTTAGACTATTAATATATTTTTATTTTTTTTACACACTCACTAGAAGTCCCTAGTCCTAGTATTACTGCTCAGATCTCTCATTGAGATCTATGCAGTGTAGATATGCTGCATAGATCAATGAGATCTATGTTCTATTGCTGAGCCAGGGTAAGCACCATTATGACACAGACCCCCGGCCACAGCAAATGCGATCCGCGATCGCGTTGCGGGGGGCATTCTCCCCACTAGACCACCAGAGATGGACGAAGTAAGCCTTTTAAATGCAGCTGTTAACTTTGACAGGCGCATTTAAATGGCTAATTAGCGAGCACGGTGATCGGACCATGCCCTCTAATTGCCTCGGTCCTGGGCTGCAAATAGCGCTGGGGATTGTGGTGGTTCAGAGCGGGGTTGCCTCGAGGCCCCCCTCTGAATGCCCTTAAAGACGCCAGGGCGTACATTTACGCCCTTGGTCGTTAACGCCCTTGGTCATTAAGGGGTTTAACTTTAATTATGGGATGGGATTATTTATATTTAAAACATTTTTTTAACACATTTGTGTACTCCCCCTAGGCTATTTTTATGTAAAGCAACAATTCTTTTTTATAGATCCTCAAAGTGTCATATCTTCAGTCAACAGGACAGCAGCACATTACATAGATGAAAAATTTTTTGTTGATGTACACCTCACAGGACCACAACCACTAGAAATTCGATAACTACAAGCTGAAACAACAGCTAAAGGGGTATTCCAAGAAAGTCAGATTTCCCCTTAAAGGGGTATTTCAAGAAAGTCGGACCCCTCGATCTCCTATTTTTCCCCTATCCTGTGCATAGGGGAAAAGTAGGAGATCGCGGAGGTCTGACCCCTGTACCTCTGGCGATCTTAGTATTGGACCCCCGGCATCTGGATTAAGAATAGAGCCGTGGTTACGACACGTGACACACAGCGCTATTCATTCCTATGGAGCGACAGAAAGCCACAAGCCCAACAAGGAGATCACCAGGGGGTACAGAGGTCAGAAGCCACCTCCCCCCTAATGATCTTCTACTTTTCCCCTTTTCCTGTGGATAGGGCAAAAGTTTATTTTCCTGGAATACCTTTTTAAGTGAGAATAAATGTCTCAATTCACCAAGAGATTCAAAGGTTTGGTTGGTTCTCAAGAGTAAATGGCTAGTGCCCACTACACTCTTAAGTACATCTTCAAGTGTATACATTAATCAACAATACATTATCTAATCATTGTGAAAAAATTCATAACATGGCAGATCACATGTATCATGTAAGTAAAACTGGCGGAATTCTGTGGTCGAACTCTCCACCACGGAATCCCGCCAGCCTCCGTGTCGTACAGGCAGTCTATGGGAAGGCTTGAGTGTCTCGGAAAAATTGAATAAGGTGTTTCATTAATAATGAGTAAAATAAAATACCCTTTTCTGATGCAAGTGTCCCTTTGCCTTTTGTTTTTATGTTAAAGTTATTTCCTCGGGATCTTTCAGCTGTAAATAATGTGACAAACTGTCAGGGCTCTGCTTCTAGCAGGGATAGAGATGGGGACCAAGGAGGCATTCTAACTTTGCAGCAGATTAGGAGCTTTAGAAAACCTCTGACACTGTGCACAGGAGAAAAAAAGTATTTTTCTACATCATGGAAACACAGGTAAAGGCTATGTTCACACTGCGTAAAACTACGTCCATTGTTGCCGATGCCATAGTTTTTGCGGGGTGGAACAATGCCTTAGTTTCAATGGGATCCCGGCCGGATCATATACACATCGGCCCCGCAAATAACTGACATGGAAACCCTGTTAGTTCACACTATAGAGTGAGCGGCTCCGGCCGCTCGCTCTGTAGTGTGCAGGGGGAAGCTCTAATGCAGGCGCTCGCTGATGCGCCCGCATCAGAGCTCTGCGGCCGGACAGATCATCCGGGCGGTACTTAAGTACCGGCCGGGGTCACGGAACGGCCGGTCTGATACGTTGTGTGAACATAGCCAGATATAGGAAAGATAATGTTTGTTTCCTCGACCTAAAAGCTGTCTAAGAGTGTCAGCAGTTTGGAACCTGAATTGCAACTGACAGATTTACTTTAAAAGATTCTATAATCGGTGAGCATCAACACAAACATCAACACTTTTTTTTTTGTTTCCAACTTACTTTGAGGACCAAAAACAAAAATATGAATTAAAAACAAGGAACAACTGTATGTTAACTCAAGGCTGTATAATATTATCATAGGTGAATCTCTGTTAATTCCTATTTATATCATAGGTAATTACTACCAGGTAAGTATCAGGTATTATTTTTTAATTAGAGATTGATATTAATCTTGCTTAGTGTACAATAAAGTCACTCTTTTGTATATTAACCCCTTCGTGCTGCAGCTAGTTTGAGCCTTAATGACCAGGCTCATTTTTCTAAATTTGACCTGTCTCACTGTATGTGCTTATAGCTCAGTGATGCTTTAACATATTCTAGCGATTCTGAGATTGTTTTTTCGTTACATATTGTACTTTAAGTTAGAGGAAAAATTTGGTCACTGTCTTTTGTGTTTTTTTTGAAAAACATCAAAATATCGTGAAAAATTTGAAAAAATTAGCATTTTACAAACTTTAAAATTATCTGCTTCTTAAAAAGAAAGTCATATAACATAAATTAGTTACTAAGTCCCAATACCAATATGTCTACTTTATTGAAGAACCATTTCGTAAACATATGTTACTTTTTTAGGGTGTTACAGGGCTTTGAAGTTTATTAGCAAATTATCAAATTTTCAAAAACCCAATTTTTCTAGGTACCAGTTCATTTCTGAAGTGGATCCAAGAGACTGAAATGCTAGGAACCCCCACAAGTGACCCCATTTTAGAAAATAGACCCCTCAAAGAATTCATAGAGGGGTATAATGAGAATTTTAACCCCACATGTGCTGGAAGAAAGTATTCAGCGTTAGGATGTAACAATGAAAAACCATTTTTTTTTCAATTACATGTTCATTTAGTTAAAAAATTTTACAATTCACAAGGAACAAGAGAGAAAATACACCACAAAATTTGTTCCGTAGGTTGTGCGGAATCCAACGGTACCCCATATGTGGGCATAAACCACTGTTTGGGCACGCAGCAGGACTCAGAAGGATGGGAGCGCCATTTAGCATTTTCAGTGCAGATTTTGAAGAAAAAGTATTTGAGTGCCACGTGCGCTTGTAGTGCCTCTGTAGTGATAGAAGAGTGGAACCCCCCCCCCACAAGTGACCCCATTTTGGAAAATAGACCCCTGGGAGAATTCATCTAGGGGTATAGTGAGCATTTTGACCCTACAGGTGCTGGAAGAAAGTATTCACCGTTAGGATGTAACAATGAAAAACCTTTTTTTTTTTCAATTACGTGTTCATTCAGTTAAAAAATTTTACATTTCACAAGGAAAAAGAGAGAAAAAACACCACAAAATTAGTTCCGCAGGTTGTTGCGGAATCCAACGGTACCCCATATGTGGGCATAAACCACTGTTTGGGCACGCAGCAGGACTCAGAAGGATGGGAGCGCCATTTAGCATTTTCAGTGCAGATTTTGAAGAAAAAGTATCTGAGTGCCACGTGCGCTTGTAGTGCCTCTGTAGTGATAGAAGAGTGGAACCCCCCCCCCACAAGTGACCCCATTTTGGAAAATAGACCCCTGGGAGAATTCATCTAGGGGTATAGTGAGCATTTTGACCCTACAGGTGCTGGAAGAAAGTATTCAGCGTTAGGATGTAACAATGAAAAAACATTTTTTTTTCAATTACATGTTCATTTAGTTAAAAATTTTTACATTTCACAAGGAACAAGAGAGAAAATACACAACAAAATTTGTTCCGCAGGTTGTGCGGAATCCAATGGTACCCCATATGTGGGCATAAACCACTGTTTGGGCACGCAGCAGGACTCAGAAGGATGGGAGCACCATTTAGCATTTTCAGTGCAGATTTTGAAGAAAAAGTATCTGAGTGCCACGTGCGCTTGCAGTGCCTCTGTAGTGCTAGAAGAGTGGAACCCCCCCACAAGTGACCCCATTTTGGAAAATAGACCCCTGGCAGAATTCATCTGGGGGTATAGTGAGCATTTTGACTCTACAGGTGCTGGAAGAAAGTATTCAGCGTTAGGATGTAACAATGAAAAACCTTTTTTTTTTTCAATTATGTGTGCATTCAGTTAAAAAAATTTTACATTTCACAAGGAACAAGAGAGAAAAAACACCACAAAATTAGTTCCGCAGGTTGTGCGGAATCCAACGGTACCCCATATGTGGGCATAAACCACTATTTGGGAACGCAGCAGGACTCAGAAGGATGGGAGCGCCATTTAGCATTTTCAGTGCAGATTTTGAAGAAAAAGTATCTGAGTGCCACATGCCCCATCTAGGGGTATAGTGAGCATTTTGACCCTACAGGTGCTGGAAGAAAGTATTCAGCGTTAGGATGTAACAATAAAAAACCTTTTTATTTCAATTATATGTGAAATTAGTTTTTTTTTTTACATTTCACAAGGGACAGGAGACAAAAAAAAACCCTGAATTTGTAAGGCAGGTTGTGCAGAGTCTAACGGTACCCTATATGTGGGCATAAACCACTGTTTGGCCACGCAGCAGGACTCAGAAGAATAGGAGCGCCATTTTCAGTTGAGAATTTGTAGAACTATCTTACAAGCACCATGTCACATTTGAAGAGCTCTGTAGTATCGGTTATGTAAAAATCCCCCACAATTGACCCCATCTAGGAAACTACACCCCTCAAAGAATTCGTGTAGGGGCCTAGTGAGTATTTTGACCCTCCAGGTGCTTGAGGAGAGCATTTATTATTAGGCTGTAACAATAAAAAAAAACTTTTATTTCAATTATATGTGAATTTATATATTTTATATATATTATATATTATATTATATTTTTATATAATTTATATATTTTTTTTACATTTCACAAGGAACAGGAGACAAAAAATACCCCTGAATTTGTAAGGCAGGTTGTGCAGAGTCCAATGGTACCCTATATGTGGGCATAAACCACTGTTTGGGCACGCACCAGGACCAAGAATAGGAGCGCCATTTAGCATTTTCAATAAAAAGCTATTTTTAACTAAATTATTATTTTTTTCTTATTTTCTTGAGGTGCCAACATGATCAAAAACACATCTAGGTACATATGACTATGCCTTGCTAAAAAAAAATATATATATATAATAATAAATAACTGACTTTCAACAGCTGTCCCATGACAATGTTCAGATATAAAATAGAGAAAAAACATACAATGTACTGACGGGCATCACAAAAAAAATTGTGGAAAATGTATCCAGCTATGTTGCAAACTCAAGGCTGCTTACAAGAGAACAGAACACCTACAGGGCTGTCATGAAAGGTATTTTTTTAAGTGACCAGCTGTAAATCTCTTTAGCTATGTCAATCCTTTTATGAAGGACAAACATGCCAAGTGATGCGGTAAACCTAGCAAGTTCCTGCCGCTAGGTAGAAACTGTTAAGTTCGCCAAATAACCAGTCGCTTCAAGTATACATAGGAGCAGTGTCCAAATCCATTGTATGAACAGTAAAGGACTACTATCCCAATTTATTTTTTTAAGTCTAGTCTAGTCTGCATGATGTCCAGTTAAAATCTGAACAAAATTGTTACATAGCCCATGGTGTATTGGTAAGGAATATCTAGATTACTGTAGATCCTCCAAATATCATGCCCTTATCATGGTACAGCAGTAGGAATGTCACAGCTCTATGTGGCAAGACATAGTCATGTGAAAAAAATAATTCAATGCAGAGGCGGCATGGCTACATTTGTTGGATTTATCTACTTCCAAATGCTGGGGCCGCATTTATGTTTTATTACAAGAACACATGTGGGGGGGTTCCTTATTCCGAATAGACAGATGTTGTCTTCTGCACAATAATTTGTCATATGAGTGAGTGAGTGATGAAGTCCTGGAATTAATTTTCCAAGAGTCGCAGTTGTTGGATTTGTCCAGTACCAAATGCTGGGGCCGCATTTAATTTTTAGTACAAGAACACTTGTGGGGGGGTTCCTTATTCTAAATAGACACATGTTGTCTTCTGCACAATAATTTGTCATATGAGTGAGTGAGTGATAAAGTCCTGGAATTAATTTTCCAAGAGTTTTTTTATGAGTCGCAGTTGTTGGATTTGTCTAGTACCAAATGCTGGGGCCACATTTAATTTTTAGTACAAGAACACTTGTGGGGGGGGGGGGGGGGGGTCCATATTCTAAATAGACAGATGTTGTCTTCTGCACAATAATTTGTCATATACTGTAGGTGAGTGAGTGATTAAGTCCTGGAATTAATTAAGAAGTTTAGAGTAATAATAGTAAAATTGGAAAATTAAAGTGAATGGTAAAATTAATTTTACAGTCTGAAAATAGAAATAAAATAAAATACAACCTCACCATAAGAATCCCTCCCTCCCGTGGAAAGCCCATGAACTCAAGCAAAAAATTGGAATAAATGAAATTGATTACCTAAAAGAATGCCCCCATCCCAGTTTTATTTGGCATTTTTGTTAAAATTAATAATTGACAATGGTGTGGTATTTTTCAAAACAGGGATACACACATAGGCCTGGTTCAGAGGGACACATGGGGCAATAAAACCGGGTCTCCCGCCTTATACCATGTTTACGGCACACCCGGCACCTCTTTTGGGGGTATTTTTTGTTTGGGGTTTCAGGGACATGGTGAGGGAAGTGGCGCCCAGTGAGCTTCTCAACATTCTCAGACTGAAAGAAGGGAGTGCCTCAAACATCAGGTGCTCAACAACTTTCTCCCGATATTGAAGAAACTGAGTGTTCCTTGTTTTTTATAGAGCACGTAGCTGTTGCAGCCATCTGGATGAGGTACATGGCTACCTTCTTGTACCAAGCCTTATTTTTTTGGTTGACCAAATAGGGCTGTAAGACTTGGTCTGATAAGTCCACCCCCCCCCCATGTGCACATTGTAATCCATCACACATAATGGTTTGTGTTTCTGTGTGGTGGATCCCCTCTCTGTGACTGCCACTGTGGTGCTCGTATGCACAGTAGTCAGCAAGATGACCTCCTTCTTGGTGCTCCATTTAACTGCCAGCAGCTGGTCAGTTGCAAATGAAAGCGACTGTCCCTTCGCCAATCGCCATGACACCAGCTGCTGTGGGAGACCAGTCCTGTTCTTACGAACAGTCCCACAGGCACCTGTATTGGCTTCATGGAGGGCTTTATAAAGGGGTACACTAGTATAATAATTGTCTGTATAGACATGATAGCCTTTTTGTGGGTAGGGCTCCATGAGCTGCCAGACGATCTTCCCATTGATGCCAATTCCTACTGGGCAGCCGGGGGGGGTTGAGGTGGGGGTGCCTGCCCTCATATATAAAGCCACAGGTGTAGCCCGTAGAGCTCTCGCAAATTTTATAGAGCTTAACACCATAACGGGCACTTTTGGAAGGTATATACTGTCGGAAGGATAGACGGCCCTTAAAACTCATAAGGGACTCGTCTACAGGCAAGTTTAGAGAGGGGGTATAGAGGTTAAAAAAAATCCTGAAGAAGGGAAAGAAGAGGTCTCAGTTTGCATAGCCTATCATAGGCTGGGTCACTTCTGGGGGGAATTAGGGAATTATCTGTAAAGTGCAGAAAGCGCATTATGGCCTCATAGCGTGTACGAGTCATAACCGCTGCAAAGACGGGGTGGCGTTGGTCACATTTGTTGCCCAATAGGACCGTACAGATGTTTTTTTGTTAACTAAACCCATATTCAGAGTAATTCCCAAGAATTTTTTGAATTCAGGCACAGTGGGGGGAACCCATGCCGGGGCATAGCTAGACCTGGGGTTTTGTAGGATAACTTGTATAGCATAAAGGTTGGTCTGCTGGACGATTAATTCCAGGACCTGATCCCCTATGAAGAGATGGAAAAAAATCATAAAATGTAAAATTTGAGACATCCACATTAATGCCAGGGGTCGCCACAAATGGGGGAATTTGGGGGGAAAATAATTCCACCTGATCCCACAGTGAGCGAGGGACAGCATGGCTGGGCCCTGCTCCTGATGGATCACGCCTAGCAGCTGAGCCCACCTGCATGGGACTGGGGGGTCCAGAGACGGAAGACGTCTCGCTCTCAGACGAAAACTCTGCCTCTGAGGCAGTCTCTGTCTCACTGTCCGAGCTGCTAGAGCACATGAGATGATATGCCTGCTGTGCAGTATACACGTGACTCCTAGCACTATCCATATTTATATGGGGTTATAACAGGTAATCTGAGGGTGATTACAGGTAATATGGGGGTATTATGGGGTGTATAGGAAATAAGATCACGGGTGATCTGGGGTAAACCGCAACTAGTAACCAAAAAATATATGAGCTACTAGGAAATAAGATCACAAGTGATACGGCGGTAAACCGCAACTAGTAACCAAAAAATATATCAGCTACTAGGAAATAAGATCACAAGTGATACGGCGGTAAACCGCAACTAGTAACCAAAAAATATATGAGCTACTAGGAAATAAGATCACAAGTGATACGGCGGTAAACCGCAGCTAGTAACCGCAATTAGAAAAGCGAAATTACTAGCAAAAAAAATCACAAGTGATACGCTGGTAAACCGCAGCTAGTAACCGCAATTAGAAAAGCAAAATTACTAGCAAAAAAAATCACAAGTGATACGGCGGTAAACCGTAACTAGTAACCGCTATTAGAAAAGCAAAATTACTAGCAAAAAAATCACAAGTGATACGGTGGTAAACCGTAACTAGTAACCGCAATTAGAAAAGCGATATTACTAGCAAAAAAAAAAAATATGTGTGATGTTTTTTCACAGTATAATACAGCACAGGGTTTGTAGCTCTTTCTCTCCTCTCACAAAGCAACTACAGTGAGAGGAGAGAAAGACACAGCACATCCCCTGTGCTGTATTTTGTAAATATGTAGCCTATGATCACTGTGATAGGTTATATCACAGTGATCATAGAGCAGGGGCCAATGAAAATTGTCCCCTGCAGTTTCTATTTACAGGGAGACCATAGGGGAAGATTGGGGGCCACAGGAGGAAATCGGGGGCCACAGGGGGAGATCGGAGGCCACAGGGGGAGATCGGGGACCACAGGGGGCCACATCAGACTTTGGGGGCACAGTTGGGGGCACTTTTTATCTCCTTTCAGCAAAGACTTATGCTGAAAGGAGATAAAAAGTGCTTGCAGCAGGCTGACACAGCGATTCCCAGTATACAGTGTATACTGGTGATCGCTGTTGAATGCAGGGGTCACCGATCAGTGCCCCATGGTCTCCGGTACCCCTGGTGCCGGAGAGCATGGTCACTGAGTGACCCAATCACCCACACTGTATACAGACAGCTTTGCTGTCTGTATACAGTGTTCAGCAGCATGCGGCGTCCATCTTGGATTTGTGCCGCAGCTGCTGGGGGTGAGGGGGTTAACCGCCGGCGGGATCGCTCGGGGGGGTCCCTGGACACTATTTTTATCTCCTCCTGCCGGCGGAGGAGATAAAAATCTTTTCTTTTTTTTTTACTACAGGCGCGCTGGTAATCGCGGTTACCGGTGGTCGCCGTTATAACGTGTATAACAGTGATTGCCGGTACGGGGACCTAAAATAACTGTCCCCACACTGTGCCCCAACCTCTCAGCTACCTCCGGTAGCTGAAAGGAGGGGGCTGTGACCCTTACCGGCGCCGCTACTCTATTCTGAGCCATCGCCGTAAAAAGCTGATGGCTGCAGAATAGAGCCCATTAGTGACCGCCGTAGAAAGCCGTATCGGCGGTCACTAAGGGGTTAATGTTGTATATTAATGTGTTTGTAATATTCAATAGCACCACTAGGTGTCAGTATTGTACAGTTAGATCACTAAGTATCAATATTAGGTCTGCTGACTGACTTACTGACTATTAGTGACTTAGTATCCGTGTGCTATATATTTTATAGCTTCTGCTCTAAGATAAAAGCCTATTTTGTAGGAGGCTTCTCTTTTTAGACTCGCTGACTAGAGGGATTGTCTGTATCTTGTGTCTATTGATATAGATGTTCAGTTACATCACACAAGTGGGCTGTTGTTGCATTCAACTAGTGTCGGGATACAATGGGGGCTGGTGAGTCCCGGGATCCCGAACACCAGGGTTTGATGGAATGCCTTGATACTGTCTTTGTAAATGTATTCCCCCTTAGCTAGGAAGCTATTCCGTATTTAAACTAGGTTGTAACCTTATTCAAATAAATATTATTATTTTCCTACCTATAGGGTGCCTGTTTGGCGCTGTTTGGTGTCATGCACAGTAAAGTGAGTAGGAATGTGGGTTGCCTCCTGTATGTTGCATCCACTGCTGTGCCCCTATATAGTAATAATGCTCCCTGCTGTGCCCCCATACAGTAATAATGCCCCTGTTGTGCCCATAGTAATAATGCCACCTGCCCTGTTGTGCCCCATAGTAATAATGCCCCCTGCCCTGTTGTGCCCCCATAGTAATAATGTCCCCTTACCTGTTGTGCCCCCATAGTAATGCCCCTCACACTGCTGTCCCCTCATAGTAATGTCCCCTGCCCTGCTGTGTCCCCATAGGACACAATGGGAATTGTAGTTTTGCAACAGCTGGAGGGCCGAAGTTTCCCCATTCCTGCTCTAAGCCATAAGTAGGGATCCTCCAGCAGGTGTGATAACGTTATATCTCTGTGCCTGCTGGAGAGATCACATACAGGCACATCGCTGTAGACTGAGGTCTGAGTCCAAGGGAGAGAGAATGGAAAGGGAGTGAGGGGGAAAGAGGGAGAGAGAGTGTGGGGGGGGAATCTATTAGTAAGAGATTGATGCCATACCTATGTACTGCATTGATCAATGTTATCAACACTCAATTGCTAAAGGCTGCTGAAGGCAATACTCCCTTAACCCTGGGGTGTACCTCTCATCCCTCATTAAGAGGTTAATTTAACTCCTAGACGACCCCTGCCATACGGGTACAGCATGGGCGCTTGTGACCAGATGACCATTTATGTACCAGTACACCATTATGTTCTACGGGGCTATGAAGTAAGCTCGGGCGCTATCATCAGCTATCATCAGCAGGGGCACCTAAAAAATTTAAAAGAATAAAAAAATTAAAAAAAATATGCCACAGTCCCTCCTCCAAACTTTTGCTTTGGCAATGGGACTGCAGCTGATCCTAAAGGCTGCCTTTAGCAACTGCCGAAATGGAACAGTGTCGGAACATAGAAGAGGCTTAGGGCTGTAAGTAGAATACATCAGGTTCCCAGAGCTGTATTTACCACTAGGCACCTGTGGTACAATGCCTAGGGCAGCACCTTGCAGGGGGGCAGCACCAGAAAGAACACTTTTTTGTTTGTTTGTTTTTTAGTCTCCCACCTCCTGTTCAGACTTGCCAGTAAATCAGGGCCATCTTACCCATTGGGCAAGGTAGGCGGCTGCCCGGGGGCCCTTGCGTCTGAGGGGGCCCCCGAAAGTCTTTTTGATCCCGCCAGTGCCGAAATAACAGCAGCCGGGGCCTGTGAGAGATCACTATCAGAGGCCCCATGCTGCTGTTACTTCGGCGCTAGCGGGCCGCGGGAGCGGGATCAGCCGGCATCACTTAGTGCCGTCGTACGTCCGGACGCCATCGTGACGTCATCACCCCACTCTTCATTGGACGGAGGGCCGCAGTGGACGGCCGCACACTCCGGCCCTGCCTCTCTCCTGTCCACAAGTAGCTGTAGCGGCGTGAGGCTTCTCCCCCGCCGCTCTCCTTTACCTCAGACTGCTGCACGGCCACGGGGGTGAGTATTGTAACCCCCGGAGGATTACTGTGTATGTTTGGGGCGGGGGGATGGCGGTCTGCAGGGATAGTGTGTGGGGAATAGTGTTGGCGGCCGGGGGGTGGCAGTGTGTGTGTGTGTGTGTGTAGGAGGAGGAGGATGGGGGTAATGTGTGTGGAGGAGGAGGATGGTGGTAGTAGTGTGTGGAGGAGGAGGAGGATAGGGATAATGTGTGTGTGTGTGTGTGTGTGTGTGTGTGTGTAGGAGGAGGATGGGGGTAGTAGTGTGTGTAGGAGGAGGAGGATGGGGGTAGTAGTGTGTGTAGGAGGAGGAGGGTGGGGTAATGTGTGTGTGTGTGTGTGTGTGTGTGTATGAGGAGGATGGGGGTAGTGTGTGTAGGAGGAGGAGGATGGGGGTAGTAGTGTGTGTAGGAGGAGGATGGGGGTAATGTGTGTAGGAGGAGGATGGGGGTAATGTGTGTGTAGGAGGATGGGGGTAATGTGTGTGTGTGTGTGTGTGTGTGTAGGAGGAGGATGAGGATGGGGGTAGTGTGTGTAGGAGGAGGAGGATGGGGGTAGTGTGTGTAGGAGGAGGAGGATGGGGGTAGTGTGTGTAGGAGGAGGAGGATGGGGGTAGTGTGTGTAGGAGGAGGAGAATGGGGGTAGTGTGTGTAGGAGGAGGAGGATAGGGGTAGTGTGTGTAGGAGGAGGAGGATGGGGTAGTGTGTGGAGGAGGATGGGGGTAGTGTGTGTAGGAGGAGGAGGATGGGGGTAGTGTGTGTATGAGGAGGAGGAGGATGGGGGTAGTGTGTGTAGGAGGAGGAGGAGGAGGATGGGGGTAGTGTGTGTATGAGGAGGAGGAGGAGGATGGGGGTAGTGTGTGTATGAGGAGGAGGAGGATGGGGGTAGTGTGTGTAGGAGGAGGAGGAGGAGGAGGATGGGGGTAGTGTGTGTATGAGGAGGAGGAGGAGGATGGGGGTAGTGTGTGTATGAGGAGGAGGAGGATGGGGGTAGTGTGTGTATGAGGAGGAGGAGGATGGGGGTAGTGTGTATATGAGGAGGATGGGGGTAGTGTGTGTAGGAGGAGGAAGATGGGGGTAGTGTGTGTAGGAGGAGGCGGATGGGGGTAGTGTGTGTAGGAGGAGGAGGATGGGGGTAGTGTGTGTAGGAGGAGGAGAATGGGGGTAGTGTGTGTAGGAGGAGGAGAATGGGGGTAGTGTGTGTAGGAGGAGGAGGATAGGGGTAGTGTGTGTAGGAGGAGGAGGATGGGGGTAGTGTGTGGAGGAGGATGGGGGTAGTGTGTGTAGGAGGAGGAGGATGGGGGTAGTGTGTGTAGGAGGAGGAGGATGGGGGTAGTGTGTGTAGGAGGAGGAGGATGGGGGTAGTGTGTGGAGGAGGATGGGGGTAGTGTGTGTAGGAGGAGGAGGATGGGGGTAGTGTGTGTATGAGGAGGAGGAGGATGGGGGTAGTGTGTGTATGAGGAGGAGGAGGATGGGGGTAGTGTGTGTATGAGGAGGAGGAGGAGGATGGGGGTAGTGTGTGTATGAGGAGGATGGGGGTAGTGTGTATATGAGGAGGATGGGGGTAGTGTGTGTAGGAGGAGGAAGATGGGGGTAGTGTGTGTAGGAGGAGGCGGATGGGGGTAGTGTGTGTAGGAGGAGGAGGATGGGGGTAGTGTGTGTAGGAGGAGGAGGATGAGAAGGATGGGGTAGTGTGTGTAGGAGGAGGAGGAGGATGGGGGTAGTGTGTGTAGGAGGAGGAGGATGGGGGTAGTGTGTGTAGGAGGAGGAGGATGGGGGTAGTGTGTGTAGGAGGAGGATGGGGGTAGTGTGAGGAGGATTGGGGTAGTGTGAGGAGGAGGAGGATGGGGGTAGTGTGAGGAGGAGGAGGATGGGGGTAGTGTGTGTAGGAGGATGGGGGTAGTGTGTGTAGGAGGATGATGGGGGTAGTGTGTGTAGGAGGATGATGGGGGTAGTGTGAGGAGGAGGAGGAGGATTGGGGTAGTGTGAGGAGGAGGAGGATGGGGGTAGTGTGAGGAGGAGGATTGGGGTAGTGTGTGTAGGAGGATGGGGTAGTGTGTGTAGGAGGATGGGGGTAGTGTGTGTAGGAGGATGGGGGTAGTGTGTGTAGGAGGAGGAGGATGGGGGTAGTGTGTGGAGGAGGATGATGGGGGTAGTGTGTGTAGGAGGAGAATGGGGGTAGTGTGTGTAGGAGGAGGAGGATGGGGGTAGTGTGTGTAGGAGGAGGAGGATGGGGGTAGTGTGTGTAGGAGGAGGAGGATGGGGGTAGTGTGTGTAGGAGGAGGAGGATGGGGGTAGTGTGTGTAGGAGGAGGAGGATGGGGGTAGTGTGTGTAGGAGGAGGAGGATGGGGGTAGTGTGTGTAGGAGGAGGATGGGGGTAGTGTGAGGAGGATTGGGGTAGTGTGAGGAGGAGGAGGATGGGGGTAGTGTGAGGAGGAGGAGGATGGGGGTAGTGTGTGTAGGAGGATGGGGGTAGTGTGTGTAGGAGGATGATGGGGGTAGTGTGTGTAGGAGGATGATGGGGGTAGTGTGCGTAGGAGGATGATGGGGGTAGTGTGTGTAGGAGGATGATGGGGGTAGTGTGAGGAGGAGGAGGAGGATTGGGGTAGTGTGAGGAGGAGGAGGATGGGGGTAGTGTGAGGAGGAGGATTGGGGTAGTGTGTGTAGGAGGATGGGGTAGTGTGTGTAGGAGGATGGGGGTAGTGTGTGTAGGAGGATGGGGGTAGTGTGTGTAGGAGGAGGAGGATGGGGGTAGTGTGTGGAGGAGGATGATGGGGGTAGTGTGTGTAGGAGGAGAATGGGGGTAGTGTGTGTAGGAGGAGGAGGATGGGGGTAGTGTGTGTAGGAGGAGGAGGATGGGGGTAGTGTGTGTAGGAGGAGGAGGATGGGGGTAGTGTGTGTAGGAGGAGGAGGATGGGGGTAGTGTGTGTAGGAGGAGGAGGATGGGGGTAGTGTGTGTAGGAGGAGGAGGATGGGGGTAGTGTGTGTAGGAGGAGGATGGGGGTAGTGTGAGGAGGATGGGGGTAGTGTGAGGAGGAGGAGGATGGGGGTAGTGTGAGGAGGAGGAGGATGGGGGTAGTGTGTGTAGGAGGATGGGGGTAGTGTGTGTAGGAGGATGATGGGGGTAGTGTGTGTAGGAGGATGATGGGGGTAGTGTGAGGAGGAGGAGGAGGATTGGGGTAGTGTGAGGAGGAGGAGGATGGGGGTAGTGTGAGGAGGAGGATTGGGGTAGTGTGTGTAGGAGGATGGGGTAGTGTGTGTAGGAGGATGGGGGTAGTGTGTGTAGGAGGATGGGGGTAGTGTGTGTAGGAGGAGGAGGATGGGGGTAGTGTGTGGAGGAGGATGATGGGGGTAGTGTGTGTAGGAGGAGAATGGGGGTAGTGTGTGTAGGAGGAGGAGGATGGGGGTAGTGTGTGTAGGAGGAGGAGGATGGGGGTAGTGTGTGGAGGAGGATGGGGGTAGTGTGTGTAGGAGGAGGAGGATGGGGGTAGTGTGTGTAGGAGGAGGAGGATGGGGGTAGTGTGTGTAGGAGGAGGAGGATGGGGGTAGTGTGTGGAGGAGGATGGGGGTAGTGTGTGTAGGAGGAGGAGGATGGGGGTAGTGTGTGTATGAGGAGGAGGAGGATGGGGTAGTGTGTGTATGAGGAGGAGGAGGATGGGGGTAGTGTGTGTATGAGGAGGAGGAGGAGGATGGGGGTAGTGTGTGTATGAGGAGGATGGGGGTAGTGTGTATATGAGGAGGATGGGGGTAGTGTGTGTAGGAGGAGGAAGATGGGGGTAGTGTGTGTAGGAGGAGGCGGATGGGGGTAGTGTGTGTAGGAGGAGGAGGATGGGGGTAGTGTGTGTAGGAGGAGGAGGATGAGAAGGATGGGGTAGTGTGTGTAGGAGGAGGAGGAGGATGGGGGTAGTGTGTGTAGGAGGAGGAGGATGGGGGTAGTGTGTGTAGGAGGAGGAGGATGGGGGTAGTGTGTGTAGGAGGAGGATGGGGGTAGTGTGAGGAGGATTGGGGTAGTGTGAGGAGGAGGAGGATGGGGGTAGTGTGAGGAGGAGGAGGATGGGGGTAGTGTGTGTAGGAGGATGGGGGTAGTGTGTGTAGGAGGATGATGGGGGTAGTGTGTGTAGGAGGATGATGGGGGTAGTGTGAGGAGGAGGAGGAGGATTGGGGTAGTGTGAGGAGGAGGAGGATGGGGGTAGTGTGAGGAGGAGGATTGGGGTAGTGTGTGTAGGAGGATGGGGTAGTGTGTGTAGGAGGATGGGGGTAGTGTGTGTAGGAGGATGGGGGTAGTGTGTGTAGGAGGAGGAGGATGGGGGTAGTGTGTGGAGGAGGATGATGGGGGTAGTGTGTGTAGGAGGAGGATGGGGGTAGTGTGTGTAGGAGGAGGATGGGGGTAGTGTGTGTAGGAGGAGGAGGATGGGGGTAGTGTGTGTAGGAGGAGGATGGGGGTAATGTGTGTAGGAGGAGGATGGGGGTAAAGTGTGTGTAGGAGGATGGGGGTAATGTGTGTGTGTGTGTGTGTGTGTGTGTGTAGGAGGAGGAGGAGGATGGGGGTAGTGTGTGTAGGAGGAGGAGGATGGGGGTAGTGTGTGTAGGAGGAGGAGGATGGGGGTAGTGTGTGTAGGAGGAGGAGGATGGGGGTAGTGTGTGTAGGAGGAGGAGAATGGGGGTAGTGTGTGTAGGAGGAGGAGGATGGGGGTAGTGTGTGTAGGAGGAGGAGGATAGGGGTAGTGTGTGTAGGAGGAGGAGGATGGGGTAGTGTGTGGAGGAGGATGGGGGTAGTGTGTGTAGGAGGAGGAGGATGGGGGTAGTGTGTGTATGAGGAGGAGGAGGATGGGGGTAGTGTGTGTAGGAGGAGGAGGAGGAGGATGGGGGTAGTGTGTGTATGAGGAGGAGGATGGGGGTAGTGTGTGTATGAGGAGGAGGAGGATGGGGGTAGTGTGTATATGAGGAGGATGGGGGTAGTGTGTGTAGGAGGAGGAAGATGGGGGTAGTGTGTGTAGGAGGAGGCGGATGGGGGTAGTGTGTGTAGGAGGAGGAGGATGGGGGTAGTGTGTGTAGGAGGAGGAGAATGGGGGTAGTGTGTGTAGGAGGAGGAGGATGGGGGTAGTGTGTGTAGGAGGAGGAGGATGGGGGTAGTGTGTGGAGGAGGATGGGGGTAGTGTGTGTAGGAGGAGGAGGATGGGGGTAGTGTGTGTAGGAGGAGGAGGATGGGGGTAGTGTGTGTATGAGGAGGAGGAGGATGGGGGTAGTGTGTGTAGGAGGAGGAGGAGGATGGGGGTAGTGTGTATGAGGAGGAGGAGGAGGAGGATGGGGGTAGTGTGTGTATGAGGAGGTTGGGGGTAGTGTGTATATGAGGAGGATGGGGGTAGTGTGTGTAGGAGGAGGAAGATGGGGGTAGTGTGTGTAGGAGGAGGCGGATGGGGGTAGTGTGTGTAGGAGGAGGAGGATGGGGGTAGTGTGTGTAGGAGGAGGAGGATGAGAAGGATGGGGTAGTGTGTGTAGGAGGAGGAGGAGGATGGGGGTAGTGTGTGTAGGAGGAGGAGGATGGGGGTAGTGTGTGTAGGAGGAGGAGGATGGGGGTAGTGTGTGTAGGAGGAGGATGGGGGTAGTGTGAGGAGGATTGGGGTAGTGTGAGAAGGAGGAGGATTGGGGTAGTGTGAGGAGGAGGAGGATGGGGGTAGTGTGTGAAGGAGGATGGGGGTAGTGTGTGTAGGAGGATGGGGTAGTGTGTGTAGGAGGATGATGGGGGTAGTGTGTGTAGGAGGATGATGGGGGTAGTGTGAGGAGGAGGAGGATTGGGGTAGTGTGAGGAGGAGGAGGATGGGGGTAGTGTGAGGAGGAGGAGGAGGATTGGGGTAGTGTGAGGAGGAGGAGGATGGGGTAGTGTGTGTAGGAGGATGGGGGTAGTGTGTGTAGGAGGATGGGGGTAGTGTGTGTAGGAGGAGGAGGAGGATGGGGGTAGTGTGTGGAGGAGGATGATGGGGGTAGTGTGTGTAGGAGGAGGATGGGGGTAGTGTGTGTAGGAGGAGGATGGGGGTAGTGTGTGTAGGAGGAGGAGGATGGGGGTAGTGTGTGTAGGAGGAGGATGGGGGTAGTGTGAGGAGGAGGAGGATGGGGTAGTGTGAGGAGGAGGATGGGGTAGTGTGTGTAGGAGGATGGGGGTAGTGTGTGTTTGGTAGGATCGGGGTAGTGTGTGGAGGAGGAGGAGGATGGGGGTAGTGTGTGAAGGAGGAGTAGAATGGGGGTAGTGTGTGTGTGTGTATGGGTCAGGTGGTGGTTGTGTGTGTGTGTGTAGGGGGAGGAGAATGGGGGTAGTGTGTGTAGGAGGAGGATGGGGGTAGGGGAGGAGGATGGGGTAGTGTGTGTTTAGGGGGAGGAGGGGGGAAGATGGGGGTAGTGTGTTTTTAGGGGGGGCAGATGGGGGTAGTGTGTGTGTGTGTGTGTGTAGGGGGGTCATATGGGTTAGTGTGTGTGTGTAGGGGGGGTCAGATGGGGGTAGGGTGTGTGTAGAGGGGGGCAGATGGGGGTAGTGTGTGTAGGGGGGGCAGATGGGGGTAGTGTGTGTGTAGGGGGGTCAGAAGTAATTGTACTGGCTAGGGGAGGGGTTGCAAAGATGGGGGGGTTTTGATGGCGGCGGCCATGGGGGGCCCAATTCGCACCTCTGCCCAGGGGCCCATAATGCTGTTAAGACGGCCCTGCAGTAAATCTGGTGTCTTATCGAGAGGGAAGTATGGCGGTATTGTTCAGGTCTGTTATTATAATAATAATAATCTTTATTTGTATAGCGCCAACAGATTCTGTAGCGCTGTTATCCAGTCACAGTATGGGGTGTTGTTCAGGTCTGGTATGGCGGTGGTAAATGTGATGCCTGGAGCTATTACCAATCCTGTGGTGAGAATTCCTTTAGACTATTCCTGTTTTAAGCAGTTAAAAACCATGAAAAATGTGATTCAGACAATGTTTCTACATGTGAAGAAATGCATGTGGCTGAATCCACTCTCCCCCACGCTACCCAAGATGGGGCATCTTCAGGTTTAGTGCCTAGGGCAGCAGCTGCTGTTAATATGGCCCTGCAGGCAGTGCCCCAGCCACCCACACAGTTAACACACCGTCACTGCTGGGGGCAGACCCCCCCCCCCTCCCACAGTGACAGCGCTGCCCATCTAGCATTGCTGTCACCTGCCCTCACCTACCCAGTTAGGTGACAGCAAACCTCCCTTGGACGACGGCGCCCCCCGTGGCGTAACTGGCCCCCGCCACACTGCTCCCGTCTCCTTGTGACCGCAAGCAGTTTTTTTTTGCTTGCGGTCACAAGAAGTACCCTGGCCCCCGGCCGCTGCTCGGCTCCCTGTGTCCCGGCCAGCGCACGCATCACTGAGCTTAGTGTGCGCCGACAGCAGAGACTTCCGCTCCCACAAGGAGCGTGTCTAAGAGACGCTCCCTGTGCCGGAAGTACCAGCCGCGGCACACAGTGAGCTCAGTGATGCATGCGTCGGCTGGGAGCAGGGAGCCCAGCAGGAGACGGGAGAGAAGAGAGCCGACAGGAGCGTGTTGTAAGGTGAGTTGTGCTTTTTTTTTTTTTTATCTGGTTTTCACAGGAGGGGGGGGAACCATGTATAAGGGAGATAACACAGGGGTAGGGCTGGGCGGTATACCGTCAAAATACCGATACCGTCACTGGCGTCGGTTAGCCGACCTTAACTCGGCCAGGACGGTATCTGCGGTATTCCCCCCCCCCCCGTCACCCGGCGGCCGCATGCTCTGCTCCCCTCAGATCTCCCTCCCTGATCCTCCGATTCACCTCCCAATCCCTGCCAGGGCGCACATATGCAAGGTATGGAAGATCCTGCTGCGGGGGGGCTGAAGAGGAAGACTGACCGGCTGCGCACAGGTGTGCTGTGTGCTCAGCGCTGCTGCTGCCGGGCGTCTCACTTCTCCTAGCTTCTCTGGAAGCTGCACAGTGAGCCCTGCCCCCTCCTCTCCCACACATACAGTGGCTGCAGGGGGTCAGCTATAGGTCGGCACATCCTGGCTCCCATGGGCACCGCACTCTGTCCCGCACAGGAATCCCCGACGCCCCGTTATCTTTTGATGGATATATAGGAGATAGATAAAGATGGATGGATAGATGATAGATAGATAGATAGATAGGACTCCTATCTATCTCCTATCTATCTATCTCCTATCTATCTATCTACCCAGTGTATGTATGTGTGTGTGTGTGTATATATATATATATATATATATATATATATATATAAAATATAGACAGACAGGAGAGCCTAGTGCGAAACATCAGGGCGCAACTTTTCAGCGGCATCTCGCCACCATTTTCAAGCGGATAGATAGGAGATAGATAGATAGGAGATAGATAGATAGATAGATAGATAGATAGATAGACAGATAAGAGATAGATAAAGATGGATGGATAGATAGGAGTCCTATCTATCTATCTATCTATCTATCTATCTATCTATCTATCTATCTCCTATCTATCTACCCAGTGTATGTATGTGTGTGTGTGTGTGTGTGTGTATATATATATATATATATATATAATATAGACAGACAGGAGAGCCTAGGGCAAAACATCAGGGCGCAACTTTTCAGCGGCATCTCGCCACCATTTTCAAGCGGATAGATAGGAGATAGAGTCCTATCTATCTCCTGTCTGTCTGTCTGTCTATATATATATATATATATATATATATATATATACTGTATAGATAGATATAGCTAACAATATAGGCAGCACACTAAACAAACTGTGGGTGCCAGCAGACGAATCCCAGACCTTTGACCAAGTCAGCTAGTAAAAAAATACTTTGCAGCACTCCGATGGTAATACAAACGTGAAAACGTGAATTTATTCCATATAACAATGTGCAGCAAACTTCACAAGTAATATATGACGTTTTGGCGTCTCCTATGCCATTTTCAAGTGCCACTTGAAAATGGCGTAGGAGATGCCAAAACATTGTGTATTACTTGTGAAGTTTGCTGCACATTGTTATATGGAATAAATTCACGTTTGTATTACCATTGGAAAATAGGGTTTTCAAAAGGGGTGTGGCTTTTAAAAGGGGCGTGTCATAATTATCGTTCAATTTATCGTTACCGCGACGACATGTATGATAAACCGCGATATTGATTTAGGCCATTATCGCCCAGCCCTACACAGGGGGCATCTATAAGGGGGATAATATGGGGGGGACCATCTATAAGGGGTATAATACAGGAGACCATCTATAAGGGGCATAATACAGGGGGCCATTTATAGGGGGATAATAAAGGGGGGCATCTATAAGGGGGATAATACGGGGGGGACCATCTATAAGGGGGATTATACGGGGGGCATCTGTTGTTCACAAAGGATTTGTCACAGATGCTGATGAATCCAGCAAAGGAGAGAGGGTAAGCATGTCGTGTCTCTCTGGTTCTATAGTGGTGGGCCCCAAGGATCATTTCCTCTGGTGGGCCCCAGGTACCCCAGTCCGACACTGCCTGCAGGTTCCCAAACTCGCATCTGGTGGAGCCGATCCCTCCACTGGACCAATAATGAGAGCTTTTAAATGCCACTGTCAGTTCTGACAGCAGCATCTGTTTAAATAGCTGGCACAAACAATGAATTATCCAACAAGAATTAAATACAAAGCTTACACTCTGACCCAAATCTAAAGCTATTAAAAATCTATTAGTTTTGTATTTTGTGGTTATGCGACATGCTGGTACCGTATGGTTAGATGCTTTGCTGCCTTGGGGGAGCTTAGGGTTACTTGGGCACTCACAGTGGTCTGGAGTGGTGTTAGTCCCACCCTGGACTGTTGGTATCGCCAAGCACACAGAAAGAGAGAAAAGTCCAAGGGAGGCATTTATTAAGTCCGGCGTTTTTTACGCCGGACTTAAAAATGCCCCTGCAGCTCCGGCGGTACGGGGATTTATGTAGAGGCGGACTGCCTGTACATAAATCCTGTGCGCGCCGGTGCGCACCGCCGAAAACCTACGCCAGCTGAGGACTGGAGTAGGTTTTCGGCGTACATTTGGGCGGAATGGATGATAAATCGCGCGGACTCTGAGTCCGCGCCCTCCGTTCCGCCCACTTCCCGCCTACTTTCCGCCCCCTTTCCGCCCCCTGGCGTACTCGGCGGAAAGTGCCGATTTGCGAATATTTTATTCGCAAATCGGCCATTTGCGTATAAAATAATACGCAAATCGGCACTTTCCGCCAAAAATCATCCGTTCGCCGGATGATACATGTGGCCCCAAGTGTTCTCAGGTGTGTAATTGCAGGTGCTAAAGGAGTAGACCAGATTCCTGTGCGTTTTAGTAAAAAATATAATACTTTACTGAAGAGTAACTCAGGGTAAACAGTACACATGATGAAAACAATGCAAATCTTTGCATAGAATGTAGGTGCTGACAGTTGAGGTAGTATCAGTGCTTGTACTAGTAGGTGCTTTGTAGAGAGAGAGGAGAGGAGTTGCTAGAGGAGCCCTTCCCAATGAAGTAAGTGTGCTTACAGATGCCTATACTGGCTCTGAACCGCCTTATGCCCCCTAGTTGCGGTATACTCTTCCTAAGAGGGTAATACGAGCCCCTGTCAGCAATTATCTTGGTGTAGTAGACTTTCGAGGTTTCCCAGTCTTCTTACACTGCGCAGTAGGATACGTAGACCTTTTCATGGTAGCTTTGCCCTACTCGGGTCAGTTCCTCTTGCTTCAGGTAACTGCACACTTTAGAGAGGTTCCTGGCATGGGCAAGGTGTTTCCTATGTGTTTTCTCTTCTCTTAGTAGAGCTTAGCACTGCATGGTTTTCCTAGTTACTTGCATAGAAAAGAAAGTCTGTTTCTGTTTCAGGGATCCTGGCCAAAAGCAGGCCCTGGCTTAACTTCTGCAGAGACAGGTTTGTTTTTGCGTCCTCTCACACTGAATAAGGGTGTTATCCATCAGATGCTCAATGGTGAGTTCTGGTTCCGATTGGACTCCATGGCAGTTTGGGGGGACTTCTGAATACTCCTGGGCCTGCCAAGGATATCCCTCTACACCAGTGCTTCTCAAACTTTTTCTATTGGAGCTCCACCCAACAGACCAAGGCAATGCCAGGGCCTCACCAGACAGACCAAGGGGACGCCTGGGCCTCACTATCTGTGGTGAAAGTCCATTTAAAATCTGAAAATAATGCTAGGGCTACCTTTCACCTGGCTCCCAAGCTCTATATACTAATAAAGCAAGTACAAAATAAATTAATAATGTTGGTAAAATAGAGATCTTTGCAAACAGCAAAAGGACTAAGCATATCGCAGTTACTTTTTTGAAAACTAGCTCTAGCTGGGCCTCACCAACAACTAGGGGGCGACTTACTGGTGAGGCCTACCTCACAGTTTGAGAAGCACTGCTCTACACAACCATGCCAGAGGAGTGTAGATTGTCTGTCAGCACAATACTGGCATATGCAAAAAATACAGTGTATTGTAACAGTTATCAGCAAATCACTGGTTAGTGTACACTAGTGTAAAAAAAGTTAAAAAAAAAATGCCCCCATGACCTCCGGATAGTAAAATAATTTTTTATCAAATGATGATTCGATACATAAAATGATTTGTTATATAAAACATAAATCACTATACATGTTTAGTATCACCACATCTGTAAAGACTCAAGCTATAAACCTATATCATTATTTATATTGCACGGTGCACACTGTAAAGAAGTATTTTAAAACTGCTCCAGAATTTAAGAACTAGTGGACACAATCTGAAGTTATTGGGAAAAGATCAGTAGTAACACAAGAAAATAAACTTTACTGAAAGAGTAGTAGATGCTTGGAACAAACCCAGCAGATGTTGTAGCTCAATCTACAAAAACTAAATGTAAACCTGTCTGGGATAAACATATATTAAGATAATAAGAAATGAAATAATATAAGGGCAGAGTAGATGGACCAGGGGGGCTTTTTCTGCTGACAATCTTCCATGTTTCCGTGACAGTTTTTTTCAGGGAGATAGTTACTATTGTGCCAAAGTGGTAAAGTTAAAAAAAAGGGGGGGGGGGGTGTACCCCAGGCGGTAATACCCCTATGAATAAACAAGATCGACTGTGACCATCAGTGTGTTAGAGTGTATGATTCTTCTCTACATGAGATAATACCTGTAATTTGCAACAGACAGTTAATATGATAGCACTTTAAAAGCAACTTTTAGGCGACTTTAGGAGCATCTTTGGTTCTAGCCTTTTATATTGACTTTGGTGCTGCCCCTTTAAGAACAACTTTGGTGCCAGACCTTTAAGAGTTAATTCAGTACTGGCCCTTAAAGAACGACTTTGGTACAGACCCTTTAAGAGTGACTTTGATACTGGCCCTTTAAGAGTGACTTTGAAACCAACCCTTTAATCTTGACATCCACAGCAGCTTTATAATAGTAAAGAATAGTAACGAAAATAGGTCAGTTACCGTGACAATCTTGTAGAAATCATGTCAGCGAAGCTAACTACCAGGGGATATGCCTAAAAGAGGGGTAGTTAACACCAGGGGAGATGCCTAACATGGGGATGCTATCTGCTGGGGATGGGAGTAATGACAAGGGGAGGTAATGCTTAGTTAATGCCTAACTAACAGGGACATTACTTACAGTGGGATGCCTCCTATATTGGGGGATACTACATACTGCATACTACACTACCAGGGAGATTACCTATAGTATGGGTACGCCTAAATTGGGGGATACTGTCTACTGGGGGTGGGGGCAACTACCAGGGGAATTACCTACAGGAGGATACCTACTATGTGGGGGCAAAATTTGGACCCTCTGCACCGCTAAACGTTCCTGTGTTGGAAGGGTATGCCACTGCCAGACAGATACGGTTTTGCCACTAGATGTCAGTATTATGTATATTCATGTATATATGTTGCTCAGTTGTAGTCATGTAAGGGTTATTGTGTTGTATCTTGTGATTCTGTACACCAATGAGAGAGACTCTTTCCTTCTACCTATCTCTATCCTCCTTTCTCCTTGCACTCTCTTCTCCACCACTAACAGGTGGGTCATATCTCTACTCCGGACCACCGTGATAAGCACCCAAGGGACCCATCACAACCTGGCAGGTCACCGACCATTGGGGAAAAGTATAGCCAGCCATACATTAAAAGCAAATGTGCCTTCATACCTGTTTGCTGAGTTAGCACTGGCGTCACCACAACCTCCCACCTGGTTGAGCTATACTTCACCGACCAACCACCACAGTAGAGGTGTCACACAGAACCATCTAGCAGGTGACCGGTCGCAGCGCAGCAGCGCCCATCTACCACACAATGATTTTCCATCACACCCAACCCCCTATAGCCACCGACATAATCTCTGGACAAGGACTGTCCAGAGAGCCCCTTACACCATATACTAAGGATGGGCAACCGTTGGCCCTCCAGCTCTTGCGAAACTACAATACCCATCATGCCCAGACATGCAAAGGTTTAACTTTGGCTGTTCAGGCATGATGGGAATTGTAGTTTCACAACAGCTGGAGGGATGAAAGTTCCTCATCCTTGCCTTATACTGATGGACAAACCCACCACAAGCAGCAGGTACCGCCGACAAAAGTGTAAAGTGTTGCTACTTTATTTCAGAATTTGGGGCCCCACCTTAAACCTTGCCCAGGGCCACATTAAGTCTAAAACCGTCCCTGAGAACAAGAAAAAAAGTGATCACACTATAGGGATTTGTCAAGCACTATAATAATAGTAATAAAACAGAACAAAACTGATTTTTACCCTGAGGTTGCTGTATATATATGATCATGAAATGCTGCAAAGTGAGAATTGAAATCCTCCCCCCCCCCTTTCTGTCACATTATGTTATATTGTAATAAGACTTGCCTAGCCAAAAGTACACAGAAAAGTAAAAAAAAAAAAAAAAAAAAAAAAATAAAATAGGATGGCTCTTACTATGCATTGAGAAAAAAAATAATGATCCTAATATACAAATGATTTTTTTAATACACAGCCTTTGTATTGTACATTATTTAGACCACTTCTATGGTGAATTACCACTTGGCGCCCGCTAGGTGGCGCTATGGTCTGTAGCTTCCCTGTAAGGTCGTTTCTCTCTATGTGGTGACGTCATCAGCTCCTTGAGACTGGCGGAAGTGCCGCGTCAGCCGCTGTGTGATGGAACGGGGGAAGATGCAGCTGCCGCAGAGTCCGGGCACACTGTGCTTCGATAAAGACGAGTTTATGAAGGTCGGAGAAGTGTTTGTGTCCGTAAAGCCGCCTGTCCGTACCCTGCGCACGCCCCTCCTGTATACTGTGCCTCCTCTCAGTATACACTGTACCGGAGTGTGCCCCCCCCCCCCCCCCCGCTCTGCTCCCTGCTGACACTCAGTCTGTGGTGTCTGTATAGGGGGAGAGCTGTGTACTTTCCTCTCAGTCACTCTTATACTTGGAGGGGCCCGACTGACCCCAATGACTGGGGGGACTAGTCACGGCTCTCTACCTGTCAACACAGGGAACCAGTCTGTGCACCTGGGAACCATATTGGCACAATCATGCTGAATGGTTTCCTTTAAGTGGATGTTCTCCCTACAGCTAACACAGCTACTCTTGTAGGACTTGTCAAGTTAAAATTATTTGCTAATTCATTTACCAAACTTGTCTCCTCCTGATATGCTGCTGCTCTTTCCTCTGATGGTTGACAGCTCGTTGTCTAGGTTGCTTTAAAGCATTGATCTGGCTGATATATATATATATATATATATATATATATATATATATATATAAATAATGTAGGATGGATATATATATATATATATATATATGCCAGACCAATGTTTTTAGAGCACAGTGGTGGTCGGCAACCTTGACAGCTGGAGGAAAGGGCCGCACGTCAGGAAAAAGGAGGCACGTTTGGTAAATGATTGTACACTGGTGCCTTGGATTATGAGGATAATTCGTTCCAGGACGGCGCTTATAATATAAATCCACTCTTAAACCCAAGAAAATTTTCCCCTAAGAAATCATGTAAATGCAGCCAATTGGTTCCACACCCCAAAAATAATGATTTTTTTATTCTGAATAACATGTAAAACAGATGAAACAATGAGGAGCAGCAGAATATGTGATATTATAAGTTACTGCACAGTATAGCAATCAGCATGTGGAGTATAATGTACAGTAACTGCATAACCCTGAAAAACAGCAGCAGATTGTAGGTAGAGGATGGATGTGCAGATCCCCATTATGCAGTAGCGTAGTACAACAGGCTAGAATTACCTCCACAGTCCTGTCCCCTGATACAAGCCCCAGCCTTGGGTGGACCTGCTATGATTTGGAAGGTGACGGAGACTTCCTTGGTCAGAGTTTAGGGCTGTAGACCCCGCTATGCAGACCATGCCCCTCCTCCACTCGCGCTCCCACCTAGTACAGGGAGCTCTTAAACCAAAGCAATGCTCTTAAACCAAGTCACAATTTTGAAAAACTGTGAGCTCTTCTTGCAAAATGCTCTCAATCCAAGTTACTCTTAAACCAAGGTACCACTATATTTGCAATAATATTTACCTTGACAAATCCTACAAGTACTGTATAACTATATTAGCTGAGATGGGAATACACCTTTAAAGGAAATCTGTATCACCCAGACACCATCCCTTAACCCCCAGTACCATTTGTTGGCTCTTCTCAATCCATGCCTGGTCTGAGGGTCTATCTGTCTCTCCGTGGCCAGTATTTGGGTTAAAAAAAATTGTTTTTAAACTTAGGTGGTTTGGCACTGGGTCAAAGGGGCAGAGCCTAGAGCATCCGTGCCCTAGGCCTGCAGCACCTCTTTCCGTCCCCGAGCTTGATCTTCATGTCCTGCAGGTCTAGGGCACTGATGCTCTGTGCAGTACATAGTGCTGTAATATTGACATTCTTGTATTTTTGGTTATATGTTCCTCTCGATAGGACTCATTTGATGTTGACCACTTTGTCTCAGAATGTCGAAAGCGCGTGCAGCTGGAAGATCTCCGAGATGATCTTGAGATTTATTACCGCCTCCTCAAAACTGCCATGGTTGAGCTCATAAACAAGGACTATGCAGACTTTGTGAACCTCTCTACAAATCTGGTACAGTTTATTTACTTGTTCACACCTTTTATTTACTAGTTACTTCCCAGGTTATTTTTTTTACCTAATTTCAGTCTTTGTATTTTTTTAAATCACCTTTTTGTTCAGCTGTAAGAATGTCCCGTCCAGATATAACCGTAAATTGGTCTAATGTCGCATGTTGCTTGGTGTTATCTTGGATGGATTCCCACAACTTTTTTTTTTTTCAGGTCAACTGGTGTCAGAAAGTTATCAATTTGTAAATTACTTCTATTTACCGTATAAATCTCCAGTCTTCCAGTACTTATCAGCTGCTGTATATTCTGCAGGAAGTGGTGTATTTTTTCCAGTCTGACACAGTGCTCTCTGCTGCCACCTCTGTCCATGTCAGGAACTGTCCAGAAAAGTAGCAAATCCCCATAGAAAACTTCTCCTGCTCTTGACAGTTCCTGACATGGACAGAGGTGGCAGCTGAGAGCACTGTGTCAGACTGTAAAGAATACACCACTTCCTGCAGGACATACCGCAGCTGATAAGTACTGGAAGACTGGAGATTTTTAAATAGAAGTAAATTATAATTCTTTGTAACATTACGACACCAGTTGATTTGAAAAAAAAAGTCACCAGAATAGCCCTTTAAAAGCTATGTTCACACTTAGATCCATATTTACAAAGGCACACATGAGCTTTAGGGTATGTTCACACTGAGTAAAAGCTCTACGCTGTGGAATCCGTGTCTCTATAGAAGGGCTCGCGCACCTCCACTCCTGCTGCTCTCCACAGAGAGTCTAATATACATTGTACTGGGTGCTAATACTTACAATACATACATACAAAAGTCCATCAAATTTACTCTACAGTATAACCCTACTGTGTTGATCCAGAGGAAGGCAAAAACACTTATGAGGCAGATGCCCATTGCCCCATCACAGGGAGAAAAATTAGCTGCAAATCCGACACATGTGAAGCTACCCTATGTTAGCATTAAATGTAAAGAAATGGACAAGGGTATTTCCATGCCAGCTAAGACAGTTAAACTTGTCATGGCAATACTGATATCTGGAAACAATTAGTTTGGTTTACTTAAAAAGTTCTCTCTTTTTCCATCTTGTGTAAAGGTCGGAATGGATAAAGCACTGAGTCAGCTGTCTGTACCGCTGGGACAACTGAGAGAAGAAGTATTGGTATGTCAGCAGGATTGGTTTATTTTTTTATAGCTTTGTAAACTATTAAAATCCTATTGTAGATACGTAGAATAGCATATAAATTCTGTGGATGATATCACCTGCAGTGAAGAAAAATCTATACAAAAAATTTGTTAAATCATTCTGGTTTTCCATTTTTGAGCCAGTTTTAAGGAATTATCTGGAATAGGAAAGCTGTAATCTGTTTTCTGTAATCTGTGTATGTAATCAATATAATAGATATTGCCAGTGGTAGTTCTTCTATGTAGTACAGTTGATAAAGATTGTTAGTGTCAAACATGCATGACGATTGCATAAGACGGGAGGACAAGCTACTAGCCAAAAAAAAGAAGGGTTTGATAAGCCGTAATGCAGGTGTATAGCCTAGGGCTCGATGTTTGAGGCCTGGTCCAGACATTGCCAGTTTGTAGTGTGGATTGCAGACAGCAGAAGAAGAAGAATCATCATCACCAGAATGTGTACAGATGATGCAATGCATTATGTAAAATCTGCATGTAAAGCATACCTGCATGTCATGCCTCTGGTTTGTCATGGAAACAGACTACTGTCAAAAACTAAGATGGAATATAACATTATACAAGTACAGTATTCAAAAATGCTTATGAATTCAAAGAATACAAATATATTATAACATTTATACAATATTAAGGGGCTACTCCAGTGGGAAAAAATATTTTAAATCAACTGGTGTCATAAAGTTATATAGATTTGTAATTTGCTTCTGTTTAAAAATGTCCAGTCTTCCAATACTAATCAGCTGCTGCATGTCCTGCAGGAAGTGGTGTCTCCTTTCCAGTCTGACACACTGCTCTCTGCTGCCACCTCTGTCCATGCCAGGAACTGTCCAGAGCAGTAACAAATCACCATAGAAAACCTCTCCTGCTCTGGACAGTTTCTGACATGGACAGAGGTGGCAACAGAGAGCACTATGTCAGACTGTGAAGAATACACCACTTCCTGCAGGACATACAGCAGCGGATAAGTACTGGAAGATTTGAGATTTTTAAATAGCAGTAAATTACTAAAACTTTCTGACACCAGTTGATTTTAAATAAACATTTTTGATGGAGTGTCCCCTTTAAATTTTGTTTGTATAAAATCAGATAACTATTTTAGATGGGTGTCTGGGCAGGGAAGTGCTTTTACTGTGTTTCTGGGGCTACATAGAAAAAAAAAATGTATGCTTACCTGGCCTACGCCTGTGCCACTGCCAGTTTATTGATTGCTCAGACCTCTTCCTTACCTCTGCTGATGTGCTGTGCATAGACAGCATTGAGAATTTTCGTGGCTGAGCCTGTAGATTTGGTTAGCCAGCAAAGGGGTTGCGGAGTAGGCTTGTTAAAGGGACCCTGTACCTACAATCTGACACCCCCACCCCCAAACCACTTGTGCCCTCAGATAGCTGCTTTTAATCCGAGATCTGTCCTGGGGTCCGTTCGGCAGGTGATGCAGTTATTGTCCTAAAAAAACTTTGAAAATTGCAGCCCCGTGCCCAATGGGTGTGGTTTAGAATATCTGTGCCCTAACTTTGCACCACCCCTCCATCCCTCCTCCCCACTCTCTTCATTATTAGGAACGCCACTGAAACATTTTCTCCTGTCTGAACATTGCACAGGTGCCTTAACAATCCAGCCCATGTTCCGTACTTACACAGCTGTTGAATAGGAGACAATCTGCTTGGAGCATTCCTAATGATGAGGAGGGCGGGGAGGAGGGACAGAGAGGTTGTGCCAGCCTAATGCATACACAATCTAAGCCCCGGCCGTTGGGCACAGGGCTGCCAGTTTAAAAGTTGTTTTTTAGGACAATAACTGCATCACCTGCCAAACGGACCCCAGGACAGATCTTGGATTAAAAGCGACTATCCAAAGGTACAAGCGGTTTGGGGGGGTCAGATTGTGGGTACAGAGTCGCTTTAAGGACACATCTTTGTTATTTTTAATGCAGCCACAGCAAAATAGTAAAAAAAAAACTCCCTGTCCAGACAACCCCATTAAAGGTAGTTTCACACGTACCATATCGCAGCAGATTTGATGGTGCGGATCCACAGCAGATTTGATCTTAGCATCTGCTTACTGTTAATTGGTATATTCTAGGGCTGGGCGATATGAACGATATGCAAAAATATCGTCATCAATTCGGATGACGATATAGATTTTCGGCATATCGTCATATCGCGATACATGCCCACGGAGCGGTAGTGAATAAGCTTCTCACTTACCGCTTCGTGGTACCGCGCTGCAGGGCCTTCCGTTCACGCATCGTCAGCGAGCTAGCTGACGATGCGTGTGACGTCAGGTCTCTCCCAGTGCATGCTGGGAAGAAGACGCGGCCCGTCTCGCCTTGCGGACTCCATCAGCCAGCCCTGCAGGAAAGGTAAGTAGCAGAGGGGTGGACTGATAACTGGCACAGGGGAAGGCTGATGACTGGCAAGGGGGGCTGATGACTGGCAAGGGGGGCTGATGGCACAGGGGAAGGCTGATAACTGGCACAAGGAGGGGCTGATAACTGGCACAAAGAGGGGCTGATGGCACAGGGAAAGGCTGATGACTGGCACAAGGGGGGCTGATAACTGGCACTTTATTTTAAACAATTTTGTGTTTTACTAACAGTTAATCTTTACATTGTTTGGAAAAAGATCTGTTATACAATACACATCTTAAAAAATTCTTAGTGTTGTAATTTGTATACACACACAAAAAAATTGATATATCGTTATATCGTGCATGCATCAAATTATATTGTGATATAAATTTTAGGCCATATCGCCCAGCCCTAGTATATTTTATAGATATATGACAAGAGCCGTGCTAAACTTTGTCATTTCATACAGAGCCTGAAAACATCTGTTAATGACAGCATTGGTGCAGTGGATAGGCGTTTGGCTAAACAAGAAGACATAAGGAAAAAGAAGGCAAGTCTATGTTCTAACTCCTTTTTAGCAAAGGTTTCTTTTATGAGAATTCAGTGTGCAAACTAAAAAAGGTTGATTTCACACAAGCATAATAGGGGGAATTCCTGCACCCATATTATAGCAACTGTTTCATCTCGAGGTAGTAAGAGGACGTGATGAGGGAGTGGATTACGGACATAGGCTGATCGCGTTGAAATCTGTAATCCCGGCCACACTTTATACACTCCAGCTGGGATTCCATGCGGCCGCACAAAACAAACGACATGTCAATTTTGTGCGGCCGCTATTCATTGAGTAGCGGCTGCACGAAATTGACTAAATTGTCTGCAATGGTTATTTAGAACGTGGGCACACCCAAATGTGCCCACATTCCAATTCAAAAGAAATGAAGTTCATCCGGGCTGAACTTCACAGGCCCCATCCTCTCTATGACACAGCCGCTATCTTGCATAGTGTGAACGTAATATAAAAACAAACAGCGCTCCATAGTGTAGAAATCAGGCAGAAGGGCATCAGGAAAAAGAGAAAATGGAGATTCTCACCTGATGGTGTTGTGCAAATACAAGGCACAACACTCAACCACAGCAGGTATATGAACCGCAACCACAACAGGATAGTAACAGCAACAGAATCCAAGGGGTGCAGTTCCAGGTAAAAAAGCAGGGAAAAATAAAGTTCAAATTATTTTTTAAAAAACGACACAACACATTTTAGGATCGCACCAATGCCTCTCTCAAGTGTCTGACCTTGGGGTCATACACTTGAAAAAAGGGATCGGTGTGTTCCTGAAACAGGTCGTATTGTTTTTCTAATAACTTTTTAGTACTTTATGTTGCCCTGCTTTTTTACCTCGGCCTGCACCCGTTGGACCCAGTTGTGGAGTGAAGGATTCTGATAGTGTGAACGTGGCCTTATAAAGCAAATGGATTTATGGTGGTTCCATACCTGTGACACACAGGTAAGCCTTCTGTAGCAATGTAAGCATTTTTGCCGGAATACCATTTCGAACAGGTTTTATATAAAAAAAAATATATAAATTTCACCCAATTCTTTTCCCATTTTACCAAAAGAAACTCATTTTTGTAACCAAAAATAAGATAAACGTGTTTGGTCCCTAAAACCATCTATATTGGAGTAACACTTTGAAGTGGTTTATGTAAACCAATGCTTTGTAGACTGCAGCACTTCCCTTAGTTTTTATTTTTACTCTATAGAATCCTGTTCATGCAGCAGTGATGATAATATATACATATACCTGCCTATACCAATAAGATAGATACAGCAGTTGTACAGACAGAATACTGACATTAAAGATGGTGTTCTCAAAGGGTAAAAGGGGTGTTCCTGCCCATGTTGAGTCTAACAATTCTTTCCATACTAGTTATCATCTATTCAGTCTTCTCCCAGTTTTCAGCTGCTGTTTTCTGCTAAAAACACAAAAATTGTGTGAGAGCCTTTCTCTCTTCCGTCCCTCTTCCCTCCTGAGATGGCTGATGTAAACAAGTCCCTGGGAGGGTTATGCCCCTATTTCACGGGTCGTTTAGAAGAGCAAACGAGAAAGAGCAATTTCACCCAATTCTTTTCCCATTTTACCAAAAGAAACTCATTTTTGTAACCAAAAATAAGATAAACGTGTTTGGTCCCTAAAACCATCTATATTGGAGTAACACTTTGAAGTGGTTTATGTAAACCAATGCTTTGTAGACTGCAGCACTTCCCTTAGTTTTTATTTTTACTCTATAGAATCCTGTTCATGCAGCAGTGATGATAATATATACATATACCTGCCTATACCAATAAGATAGATACAGCAGTTGTACAGACAGAATGCTGACATTAAAGATGGTGTTCTCCATTCAATTAGAGCAATTCCCCTTAGTCTGTATTCTGGGTTAAGTGGAGGACAAAGACCTGACTAATCCTGAAAAGCTAGCTGTTGCTAGCACAATCCTAGCTTGACCAGGCCGCCCCCTGACGCTCTCTTCCCTGATCACTAAAATTAACTGGCTCATACCTAATGAAAAATATGCCTATGAGAAGCGGGAGGGTTTGAAAAAATTTGGGCTTGTTGGCTGGACACTCCAGGCCTGGCACCTTTGTCACTTACAATGGGACACTCCCTCCTTGGTTAATTGAATTATGGTTGTTTAATGACATTGAAATTAGTGGCCTTTATTATTGGTCGGCCTTCCTGTGTTGACTGTATTCCCATGTTACAACAGAAGACACAGAGACTCTTCTTTTGATAATGGATTTATTGTGATATGCGTTCCTCTTTCTTGTTGGACTTTCCATACAGTATACTGGACAATGCCAATACGGTTTTCCTATCGTTTGTTTTTGTTTTTTCTTTTTACGGGGATTGGACCTAAGTGTGTTGTCCTTCCCTGTTGTTGTACCTTTTTCATGAAAAATCTTTTAATAAAAGTTACTTTGAATTAAAAGAAAAAGAGACACAATACTGAACAGTGGGTTTGATGGCAAGCCTTTCTTTTTTTTTCAGATGTGTGTGTTAAGGATGATCCATGTTATACGTTCTGTTGAGAAGATTGAAAATATCCTGAACTCCCAGAACCGTAAAGAAAATGCAGAGCTGAACAAGTGAGAAGGTGTCAGGGCTCTGTACACACTTAGCAGCAGTTTATAAAACTCTCTCAATTCAAATGTTTTTTTTCCTGTCAGATAAGGACACATGTAGTAGCTGTGGCTCTGTAAGGATCTTATTACATGGAGAGATTATCTGCCCAATCAGGCTGATTCAGCAGATTATCGCTCTGTGTAATAAAGACAACAGTCAGCTGAGGAGCTGATCACCATTGTCTTTTTTCATGTTTAAAAATGATTGGCCGCACATTGCTACGTATAATAGTTATGCGTGGCTGACAGCTGATGAAGGTGTAAAATAAAATAAAAGCGTTTATACTTACCTGTTGACGCTTCACGGTTTTCATGCTACCTCCTCCAAATGTTCCTCAATGACCAGAGCCACCGCTAAGGCTTCTGAAGCGCTCTGTGAAGTGACAGGTTGTTTAACCAATCACTGGCCGCGGCTCTGTCCCTTCCCAGTCAATGATTGGTTGAGTAGCCTGTCACTTCAGAGACTTCTTTAGAAGTGCCGGGGTCGGCTGCAGTGAGCGGGGAACAAGGGAACAGGCAGCAGAACACCGGAGGAGCCTGGACAGGTATACATTTTATTATTTCACACTATAATTTTTCATTGGCAAGGGCTGCACGGACATCGCTAATGAGATGATCACTCATCTGTATTTTCTATGGATTTGTGGACATTTCATTAAAAAAAAATTACAGACGCTCCCATAGACTTCTATGGGACAATCTGTGCTGCACTTATGGTCTGTACTAGAGCTTGTCTATAATTAACCAGAAATATACAGACCGTGAGATCAGCCCAATTGAAATCGATGGGCCCTAAATTTGTCTGTAATTGCAGATCTTGAATTAACAGGCAAACTTAAAGGAGTACTCCGGCCTGGGGGCTTTTTTTTTATATAGCTGGGGAGGAGGTGGCTGAGGGCAACGATGTCCACTCACCTCCCTGGTTCCAGCGGCGGGTCCCGTATCGCAGCGCTCCGGTCCCTGCTGCCCGGCCGCTTCCTGGTGCCTGACGCGGGCTTAAGACGTTAAGTTTCAAGTCCACTCAGCCTGTCAGTAACAGAGGCGGGATCTAACTTCCATCACTGACTGGATGAGCGGACTTTAAACGTCACGTCTCAAGCCCACGTCAGACACCAGGAAGCGGCTGGGCAGCGGGACCGGAGCGCCGCGATACGGGACCCGCCGCTGGAACAGGGGAGGTGAGTGGACATCGTTGCCTTCAGCCACCTCCTCCCCAGCCATATAAAAAAAAAATAAAGCCCCCAGACCGGAGTATCCCTTTAAGGAATGTGTAAATGTAGCCTTAACGCAGTGTTTTGTATCTCCCTACTGACTTCCAGCTTACATCTGGCTGCTGCATTTTTGAGCAAAAAAGTGTAATTCATTTTTCTTGGCGTTTTTTCCGGCATTTTCTTGTATAAATGACAGAACACATGAGGGGGTGTTAGAACAAAGTTATAGCAGTGATTTAATTAGACTTCAATGTTGTTCTTCCTGTTTTTCTCTTATTAAAGCACACTGCTAACTGGGCAGGTCCTGGAAAGGATTGCAACAGAATTCAATCAGCTACAGTTCCATGCTGTTCAGAGCAAAGGCATGCCTCTTCTAGATAAAGTCAGACCTGTAAGTATATTACACAATCTTATTATCAGGAGTAATATTTCATGGTGTTTTTCTTTTTGAAATGTTGAAATTGTAATCCATATGGTATATTCTGTAATACTATGTCTTTTGGCGTGTTTTTTATATTAGAAATACCCTTAAAGTGTCCCTGTCATCATAGCTTTCAAACCATAACTCCGCAAGGGATGTGATATAAAGCATGTCTGCAATGTACATTTATTCTTATTTTTAGTACTCATGCTTTATAACATCTGTATACATGTACGTCCTGGGTCTCTAAGGAGCTATAAAGAGCACTCCGGAGTGGAGCGCGCTTCATAGCAGGTGGGGGGCGGCTGTAATCAGCAGCCGGGCCCTCACCGTTAATGACAGGCTGCAACCTGTCATTAACCCCTTAAACGCTGCGCGTGTAAGTGACAGGAGCAGCTCCTGTCACTTACCAATTGGGACCCCTGCAGTTTTTAAAAATACCTTAAAGCCCCTCCCCCAATAAAGATTAAAATCACCCCCTTTCCCATTATACAAATAAAACATATAAAAATAAATGAATAAACATATTATATACTGTAGTGTGCGTAATTGTCTGATCTATTACAATGTAACAATCGTCACCCCATATCGCGAACAGCATAAACGGAAAGAGGGGGAAAAAAGTGCCAGGATTGATATTTTTCTTGTTACATTATATATATAAAAAAAATTAATAAAAAGTGATCAAAGTGTCCGAGCTACACAAATATGGTATTAATAAAAACTAGAGATCATGGCATAAAAAATTATGTCCCATACAGCCCAATAGGTGAAAAACCCAACCTGTTATAAGAGTCACTATAGGACCATTTTATTAATAATTTGTAAAAAAAAAAAAAAAAGGATTTCCTAAAAAAATAAAAATAAAATTGAAAATCTGTGTAAACCTGCACATGGTTGTGTTCGGACTGACCTATAGAATATTGGTAGCTTTTACCGTATAGTGCATTACGTAGACACAGGAATCCCCCAAAAGTTACCATATTGCATCCTTTTTTTTCAACTTCACCAATTTATATTTTCATAAATAATAATTTAAGGGGTTCTGTCATACATGTTATTGTAGAATGAAAGGTGATATTACAAAGTACACCTATTCCTGAAAAAAACAAGCCTTCACATGGCCCTGTAGATAGAAAAATGAAAGTGCTAGAGCTTTTAGAAGGGGAGGAGAAAAAAACTAAAACACAAATGAAAATCAGCGTGGTCCACTGGGTCATTTTGGGCCGGGTTCTCAAAGGGTAAAAGGGGTGTTCCTGCCCATGTTGAGTCTAACAATTCTTTCCATACTAGTTATCATCTATTCAGTCTTCTCCCAGTTTTCAGCTGCTGTTTTCTGCTAAAAACACAAAAATTGTGTGAGAGCCTTTCTCTCTTCCGTCCCCCTTCCCTCCTGAGATGGCTGATGTAAACAAGTCCCTGGGAGGGTTATGCCCCTATTTCACGGGTCGTTTAGAAGAGCAAACGAGCGCTCGTTTGCTCCTCGTTCCCCGCTCGTTGCCGCTATTCAACGCGGCAGCAGCGGCGGGGAGCTGCGGGGGGGCTGCCCGGGTGATCGCTGATCGTCCGGGCAGCCCATAGGATACAGCAGCGTCTGCTGCCGATGCTCCTATTCAACGGAGCAATGGCAGCAGATCGTTGCTGTATCAGTCGCTTGTTTTTTAACATGTTGAAAAACAAGCGACTGCAACAATCAGCCGACATGAATGATGTCGGCTGAACGTTGCACTCTATTCCACGGGACGATTATCGTCCGTAGTGGCCGAATACGGACGATAATCGTTCCGTGGAATAGGGCCTTCAATCTGAGGTCAAGTTGCTGATATACTCACTGTGATCTGTTATTGACCCTCCCAGCATTACAAAGAAGCTACAATGTTGCAGATAAAGCCAGCCAGGGACTTGTTTACATCTACTGTCTCAGAAAGGAGGGGAAGACAGCGAGAAAAAGCTCACACACAGATTTGTGTTTTCAGCGGAAAGCAGCAGCTGAGAACTGGAGGAAGTAAACAAAATATATAAGAATGGAAGGAATTGTTAGTCTCTACATGGGCAGCAACATATCAAAAGTTATATTTGAGTCTAATACCCATTTAAAATACAGACTAACAATTCATTTCATACATGTCATTACCTTACCTGTCTCCTTCCCCCAGTTCTGAGACGGATCATGTAAACAATGTCCTTGGCCGGCTTTCTCTGCCAGAAGGATTAATCACAGTAAAGTTACCAGCAACTTGGCCTCAGATTAACCCTCCCAGCATTACAGAGTGCAGATACAGCTGGCCAGGGACACTGTTTACATAAGCCATCTCGGGGTAAGGAGACTCAAAAGGTAGTAACAAGTAAGGAACAAATTGTTCTCCTAGAGCGGGGATGATTCAGCATTTATTTTATCTGAGGTGAATACCCCTTTAATAAAATGAGAACTGTTATCGAGTTTCAACTGCAAGTAAGCGTGGTGAGTGAATGACATGTTATTTGGAGTTGGTACGTTTTGGCACAGCCAATATAAGATCTTCTATAAAATACTGATAATCTCTTGATTTTTATTTGAAGTTCTTTACGTAACATAATATAATTTTGGGGGTTTTTTATGTCTTCAAGCGTATTGCAGGCATCACTGCTATGTTGCAGCGCTCTCTTGAAGGTCTCCTGTTAGAAGGCCTTCAGAGCTCTAATGTGGATATCATCCGTCACTGCTTGAGAACATATGCTACCATTGACAAAACAAAGGACGCAGAAGCACTGGTCGGCCAGGTGCTCGTAAAACCATATATTGATGAGGTATGTCACAAACGCTGAGCTGGAAATAGTCTGCACCAAGATCCCAGTATTGTCAGCTGCAGTGTATAGGATCCCATCACTCACTGGGGATGCAGCTGTCTTGTGTCATAATCTTTATTGTGCTGTTATAGGAACATTTCCTGTACCTGGCATATCTGTCATTTCGGGTAACATTTTTGGATAAATTGCCATGTGTGTTTAGCCCTTTATTTGGCTTTTATATGACACATATCTGACATTTTTCACCATATTTCTGCTCTGCAGTCCATGTGTAATTTTCAGTAGTCTGTGAGCTAGTGCTGGGCAATTAATCAAATAATTAAATCAATTTACTCCTAGTGGGGCTTCTGATTTGACTTTCCTGTAGAGGGAGCCAGCGGCCTTTGGTGCCTGAGCTCAGGATGGCACAGCCAGAAGCATGACAAGTCCACTCCAAAGCACCAAACTCCCCCGCCTCACTGTCACAGTGGAAGGGTGAAGAACTGGCTGCATCTTTAGCAGACAGGACGGCCCAACAGTGTCAGACCACTCTGACTGCTTTCTTAATGTTCGGGCAGAACGCTGATTCAGCGCTGTTCCTGACTGCTGAGTGGACCGTGCAGCTACTGATAGCAGCATAGTCTTCTCCTTTCCCTTGACGGACACCAGGCAAGAGAGAAATCTGGAGGTGGTGTGCATCACGTCCAGATTCACACATGTACAAGCCCTATAGTAACTTGGAACATGAGCTGAAGAACCCGCATGACCCTCCGTAATGTTATGTGAGGAATGTACAGTCCAGATACTGTAGTTAGGGGTAATATATATTAAAATTTGTGTATGTGTTGCTACATATGTAGCAGAGCTGTTTGTGTATGGCGATGTAGCAGGTGTGTGTGTGTCTGTGGGTATGTTTATGCAGCAGAGCTGTGTGTATTTGTCTCTATGTAGCAGAGCCATTCGTGTATGGTGATGTAGCAAAGATCTGTATATTAATGTTAAAGCACTGTGTGTCTGTATGTGTGGGTGTTTATGCAGCAGAGCTAGGTGTGTATAGTGCATGCAGCATAGCTGTGTATGTATGGGTACAAGTTGCTATTATGGAGTGTGTTAAAGTGGACTTTCATTTCAATAAACTTGGACCCCTTCACTGAATTGACCCCCTCACTGTTATAGACCACCAAGGAAGTTTAATAGCATGAAATATATTTTCAGTTGTCTAAACTAGAGATCTGTCTTATCAAGTGAAAAATACAGTAGGTACTTTATGCATGTTAATCTCTACAGTTGACTGGTCCAGCGTAGGCTGTAGTGATGCCATATACTGCTTACTCACTTATGGGAAAGGAACTGCAATGGTTTAAAACAACCATCCTGCAAAAATGGTAGCGAGAGCTTTTATTTTTTTAACTTATAGTGGTTTTACTTTTTGTACCTATATACATTAGTTTCACCAATACACTTGGTATAGTTAATCACATCCAGGTGAGCAGCGCCACCTGCTGGTCTGTGTGCTGTTGAACCTATGAATATACTATATACCCTGTTTGTGCATACTATATAAACATTTAAGTATTTTCGGGTTGTGTATTAAATCCTAACCTGTGCATCGTTGTACTATGAGAGTCTGATTGATACTTTGTTTGGCTATAGTGTGTGTGGCAGTTTTAGCATCTATCTTATTCTAATACCAATTTTAGGAGTAGAGTCATTAATGGGGTATAGTCATCTCAGGCAGAGGGGGATGGGAACATAATAAAGAAAGGATACTTACCTGTCCTGTGCCTCCTGTATCGCCACTCTCACTGCTCTTTGACAGCCGCTGGATGTAATTTTCTCCCAGCTTCCCTAAATGTTACAGCCCCGGCTGATGGATTGTCCTCTTAGCCAGTCAGTGATTGCAGTGGTGTCCTGCCCCAGTCACTGATTGGCTATGCAGGCAACCCATCAGCCAGATTGCGCCATGTAATAATGCCTTTAGGCCAGGTTTCCATTATGTAAAATGACAAAATATAAGACCACGCTCCATAATGTAATTCTGAAGTGGTGAAAGAAAGCACATAGAACTCTAACCTGAGTAGGTTGTGCTGGTGTAAGGCCGCAGCCAGCCCCGACTAATCCCCACAGGGACTAAAGACAGTCAGTATCCTCCTCCACTCCAAGACGGGTAAATCAGCCGCAGGTCCAAGAGATAGTAGTGATATAAAATATCATTAAGTTTATTAAAAGAATTATGCCAGCGACACAAGCGTTTCAAGACTGGTAACAATTATTATGGTATTAGACACTTGATAAAGAGACCGAACCAGTCCTAAAACGCGTGGACGCTGGCATAATTCTTTTAATAAACTTTGACATTCTATATTACTACTACCTCTTAGACCTGCGCATGTTTTACCCATCTTAGAGTGGAGGAGGATACTGACTATGTAAATGAACAACCCGATCCTGCTGATGGCCCTTCTTCCAGATTTGGGCAGTTGCCAGGGAAGCCCATGATGCAATATGAAAAAAATAAAATTATAAGTCCCTGTCCTCCGAGGAAAGTACACACCACCTCCACAGCACACTTGCTTATTTTATACATCCTGCTTGATACAACATGTGCATTTCACCAAAAATAAAAAATATCACCCCTGGTTGCTAGTTTTAGTTTGTTCTTTTCAGCCTTTTACTGGATAAAAAAAATATCACTAAACAGAGACTGCATATGCTAACAGATGCCGTTTGTTTGCAATATAACCTCTATTTAGTTAATGAATAGTGTGAAGGAGGCAGTGCATAGGCTTTTCTGTACCCTAGTATAACTATGCTGCATGAACAGTAATCCTTGTGGATTTAAGGGAATCTATCAACACCCAGGCCCTACCTGAGGTGCTGACAGTGTGATGCTGTTGGCAGTCCCCTAGTGAGCATGATGCCTTTTGTTAATTTGTCTGTGGAGTGGATTATGCACAATCTGGGGTCTTCTACTGTAATAAGTAAAAGAGGAGTTGTGGCTCGGAGTTTGTGTCACATAAATAATCTCTGCTACCCAGCATCCAGCTCCTTCAGCTGTTAGCCAGTGTTTATTCAAGACGTAAACTGCCTACAGAGGACTGGTCTGCAATCAGATATAGTCAAATCTCCTAGCCTAACTGTGTAGTAGTTGTGGTCTAGAAGTAAGTCACCTGTCTTAAGACCAATAACAAGGAATAAGGAATTTTTTTCCTGGGTTTGATGAAAATAAAACATTTTTTTTCTTTGTTGTATAAAAGAATTCCCAATCCGGGCCAAATGACTTTTTATATTTAGTTTTTTATGCAATGATGAGAAAAAATAAATAACTTTATTTAATTTCAATCAGGGGAATCAAACCCAGGAAAAAAGAAACTGCTTGTTGCACTTTACCTCTAGACCATGGCTTAGGATTGGAGATAAAGCTATATCTGATTGCAGATTAGTCCTCTTTAGGGTAGCTTCACACATAAGGGATCAGGAGCATATTTTACACTGCAAATTTTCTGAGAAATCCGCTGCAGATCCCTTGTCATTCATTTTAAAAAACATACTCGCAGCGGGATTGACAGAGGAGCAAGAAGTGGTGAGGCGTGCCGGAGTGCAGCAAAAAGGATGCGCCACAACTTCTTTGACTCTTCATTACTGTAGTAGACCTGAGATTGCACATAATCCACCCACAGACAAATTACCAAAAGGCAACATGCTCACTAGGGGAAAGCCAGCTACAGCACCCTGCCAGCACATCGGATAGGGCCTGGGTGCTGACAGATTCCCTTTAAGCAAAGATGTGGGCATACAGCACAGTGAGGCATAGTAAAGTTAGGGTCCAAGGAACCCTAGGCCCTGCTATTCATGGCAAGAATATAGGGTTTGGGGTTTTAAATGAAAATAAAAGCAGACACCGACCACATTCCGAATGCCTTTATTGATCTCTATTAGAGCTGAGCGAACCGGGTTTGGGCTCGAGTCCATCCGAACCCGAACGTTCGGTATTTGATTAGCGGTGGCTGCTGAAGTTGGATAAAGCTCTAAATTTGTCTGGAAAACATGGATACCGCCAATGACTATATCCATGTTTTCCACATAGCCTTAGGGCTTTATCCAACTTCAGCAGCCACCGCTAATCAAATGTCAAAAGTTCGGGTTCGGATGGACTCGAGCATGCTGGAGGTTCGCTCATCTCTAATCTCTATTTAGCTGCTCTGTCAAGGGTTGACAGATTTTCCTTTAATAAAAGGCTAAGGGATTTATTTTGAACTCATTGGCTTTTCATTTGTGTTTTTATAGACTTTACTATTAATGAAATTGTTGTGATATATAAATAACTATTGTTGTTGTTATTTATTATTATTATTACTACTACGTACCAATCAGGAGTCACACCCAATTAATTTAAAGAGAATCTAACAGCAGGTAAAAGACTCTTATCTGCTGTTATGTTGCCATAGGGCTAAAGATGCTGAAGTTAATTTTCTTACCTTCATTCTCAGCGCCATCTTGTGTAAAACATGACTTTTTTTCACTATGCAAATTAGGCGGTTTGGTGCATTGGGGCGGGGCTACAGCCCTTTTTCAGGCTTGCCCTGTCTCAGAATAGACCACTTCCTGCAGGACATACAGCAACTTAAAGACTTAAGGTTTTTTTTAATAGAAGTGAATTATATATCTCTGGCATTTGTTGAGACCAGTTTACTTAAAAGAAAAAAAGTTATTGTATATCTTTTTTTTTTCCATTAAAAGTTACAGTGCATTACTTTTTAATATAACTTTATTAAAATGAATGTATAGTTTTTTATTGATATACTGTTATAGTAAGGGGTGTAGTGACGCTCTGTGCTGCTGCCAATGTTTGTGTGATTTTCCACTAAGAACTTCTTTGAACCTGTTCCTATATGTTCATATTTTTATCCAGCTAAAATCTGCAAAATTTTTGCAGGTTATAGTAGAGAAGTACGTCCAGTCCCATCCAAATGGACTCCAGGTTATGTATAATAAACTTCTGGAGTTTGTTCCCCACCATTGCCGGCTTCTGAGAGAGGTAACAGGAGGAGCAATATCCAGGTAACTTTACACCCATGCATTGACCATTAGTGCGAATTAGAGTTAAAGTGAATGTACCGCTTCAGTGCACATATGAACTTATTAGCACCATCACACTGATTCTGCTGGTGCGGTCTTTTTTTCCAAACTGCTGCCTGGTTCCCAATATCTTTGCCATTTTTACAATATCCAAATGGGGTCTTTTGGTGCATTCCTGGAGACTAACAATTTCTTCCATACATGTTATTACCTTTTCTGTCTCCTTCCCCCTGTTCTAAGCCTGCTGTTTTCTGCTGAAGACACAAAACTGTATGAGAGTTGTTCATTCAATCTCCCCCTCCTCTCTGAGACAGTTTATGTAAACAGCGTCTTTGACTGGCCTCACTGTGATTAAAGGGGTTATTCAGTGTTACACAAATATGGCTACTTTTGCCCCACTCTTGTCTCCAGATTGGGTGGGGTTTGAAACTCTGTCCCATTTAAGTAAATAGAGCTTAAAGGGGTTATCCAGTGCTACAAAAACATGGCCACTTTTCCGCCTCTCTTGTCTCCAGATTGGGTGGGGTTTCAAACTCAGTTTCATTGAGGTAAATGGAGCTTAATTGCAAAGTACACCTGAACTGGAGACAAGAGAGTGGAAAAAGTGGCCATGTTTTTGTAGCACTGGATAACCCCTTTAATTGCAAACCACACCTGAACTGGAGACAAGAGTGGGGCAAAAGTGGCCATGTTTGGGAGGGAGGAGGGGTTACACCTTGCTGCAGATCAGGAGCTTAGGAAAGACTCTGTGAATCTTCTTACTATATAATCAAAGCATTTCTTTTGAATGTAAATTACAGCTGACAGATTCCTATTTAAGTTTTGGTGTACATTCACTTGTTCTGTAGTTTTTCGGGATCGTATATGAAGTTTGCCATCGTCCTCCATGTGCAAAAAATTAATCCGTATTGCATCCATAATCCATATTTTTTTGAGGATCAGCAAAGAAGGGGAAGGTGATAGTTAAATAAGTGGGATTGATTTAAAATGATCACTCATATGTATCCATTTGCAGATGTTCTTCCTTAAAAATAATCAAATTCTATGGGAGAATCTGTGCCGCAATTGCGCTCTTTACTAAAGCTTGTCAGTAATTTCTGCGGGTGCAATTTTTGGGGATTGAGGATCTGTGAAATCGATAGGTCCTAAATTTGTCTGTAATTTGTCCGTAATCTGCAACTATGGATAAAACTACGAAACATGTGAATGTAGTATTAATTTCCAAATTATCCTGTGTTGCACTGAGAATTGATTTTAATATCTTGCAGTGAAAAAGCCGATATGGTTCCAGGATATGACTTCTTAGTGAATTCCGTTTGGCCGGAGATAGCTCGTGGGTTAGAAGAAAGATTGCCTTCACTCTACAACCCTGGGAATCCTGACATATTTCATCAGGTTATTAGCATGCATTATGTATAGCAATGTTTCCCAGCATTTCTTAGTCAGGTACTCCTACCAGTTCTAATTATACATGGTTGTGTATTTGTGTGTGGAACAGGCTTAGGAGCTGTGTATACATATATCCATACACTGTAGGTGTCAGCTGCTATAGCCAGAAAGGGAACCCTTATTCTCATGACATGGGCAGTATATCCTGACTGTATAACTCCTTAGATGTCATGGGCAGTAGATAGTGGAAGTAAAAAAAATACATGTGCTGAGCATGCAATCAATCACTTGTACCAAATCCCTGGGGGACTAAAAATGTATGAAAGTTTAAAAAAAAAGAATATGGGTAAAAACCCATAGGAAAATTAAAATCACCATTTTTCCCCCATGATATTGTCTAATCGTATAAAATATAACTGCCAGCGCAGTCAGAGAAAAATATAAACAGTGGAAGAACTGCAGTGTTTGGTCACCTTGCATTCCAAAAAACATGATATAAAAACCCATCAAAAAGTCGCAAGTACCCCATAATGCTATCAATAGAGAAATACAGCTCACTCTACGCAAAAAAAATCCACACACAGCTTTGTAGATTGAAAAATAAAAGAGATACTGGTTTATGTTATGACATATAAATAATTTTTTTCTTTATTTTTTTTTTTATAAGGAAAGCTATTATATCCTGCTGCTATGTTTCCTTCAGGGCAGGATACACAAAAAAGGAGACAAAAGCAAAGCACAACTATATAACAAACCCAATACTGATAAAATGACTTTATTGGAAAACAGGCTAATTGGTAAAACATTTAAAAAAAATTCACATATTACAGATTGTCATTAACCCTCTGAAAGGCTGTATGAGGTGTAAATAGGTGAATATAGGGGAAAAAACTGTGTTACACTCCACAGTTCTAAACTGCGCACAGATCCTAAACAGAGATGCTGCATGAATCAATCATGAATCTCCTGGAAGCCAGAAGGTAAAAGGGCACACTCAGGGCCCTGCAGTTTTGAGCGCCGGAGTGACATCACTGCAGAGCGCCAATATTCATCAGGAGGGGTAGGCCGGGGCGGAGCGGTGCACTCAGGGCAGTAGCCCCGCCCTCAGTACACCAAACCGCTTCATTTGCATAGGACATAAAATACAAATTTCCCATAAACAGTGCTGAGAATCAAGCGCATTCATTCTCATTGCCCCGTGCTCTATGGGGACAGATTTCCTTTAACCACAGAATGTATGCCAACTCTTTTGTAATTTGTTGATTACTTGGTTGGTTGCAGTAATAAGGACAGTTTGTTTGTTTTATTCCATTTTCCCCAGAAATACAGTATAAGCATGGATTTTCTGAGGAAATTTGAAAGACAGTGTGGTTCTCAAGCAAGCGTAAAAAGATTACGTGCACATCCTTCTTACCACAGCTTTAATAACAGGTGGAATTTGCCAGTGTATTTTCAGATAAGGTAACTATATGGCTTTTTCATTATTCATGGCAGAAATGGTTTTTTCACCCTGAATTTTATTAGCATGTTTTCATGGAACATAAAATATAATAGTTTTGTTTGAAAGGAAAGGTTTGTGCAAACCTATGCATATTAAATTAGGGCTGCATTCGCAGGTTCTGTGAAATTGTCCGTGATCGCGGATCCACGACCACAGACAATTTTAGGGGCCTTTAAATCCTATGATTCTATTCAGATGAACCGTTCCGCGATCATGTCATAACTCGGACATGATCACGGCACGGATTAGCCAATAGAAGTCTATAAGATCTGTGTTTTTCAGGGATCCATGAAAAACGAAGATCAATGCAAACTTTTATTCTTTTACCAGTTCAACATTTCATGCGGACGTGAATATGGATGCACCAGGGTGCAGTTATGGACCAAATTGCACAGATCAGGGAGTTAAAGGGAACAGGCTCCCGACCCCCTGTTAGAGCCCCCTATACTCACCTAATCCCGCCGGGTCCCGCTTCTGGAGGTGGTCGGGTGATGAAGATCTCAGCCGCTGCAGCCCGGCGCGCACGCTGAGAGATGAGTCCAACACCCATAGAGAATGACAGGAGAGTCCAGCGTTCCGTCATTCTCTATGGGTGTTGGACTCATCTCTCAGCGCGCGCGCCGGGCTGCAGCGGCTGAGATCTTCATCACCCGACCACCTCCAGAAGCAGGACCCGGCGGGATTAGGTGAGTATAGGGGGTTCTAACGGGGTCGGGAGCCTGTCACCCCGGCCCGGGGGTGACAGGTTCCCTTTAAAACAGCAGAAGACCTTTATACGGACCGGGAAAAACACTGAACATGTGAAGGCCTTAGACTGCATTCATACGTCCCGTAAAATTTTCCGTGGATCCACGACCATGGACAATTTTAGGGACCATTGAAGTGAATGCAGCCATTCACATGATCCTCTACAGCCGCCGCCCAGCTGTAGAGATGACAGGAATGTATGATGTCATTGCATCAACTACTCACCTATTCCCCCTTGCTGACCACCGTACATGTTCACCATGTTCACAGTGAGCGATTGTAGCCGGTTTGCACTGGAATAGGTGAGTAGTACATGAGATGACAGGAGCGCACATCATGCTCTCCTTTCATCTCTGCAGCTGGGGGGGATCTGAGCCGGGCGGCAGGGGGGGGCTTTGCGGATAGGGGATCCAGGCCGCAATCCTTCTCTGGATCGCGGCACGGATCATGTGAATAAGCCCTTAGCAGGTCGGTCTTTAGGTGACCAAAGAGGGCAGCAGGTGGGCTGTATAATGCACTGGGGGGCTGAGGAATGCACCCACTGCTCCTATCTAGCTCATTTATAGATTTCTTTTCTATTAAGTTATCAAAAAATAGCAGGACCTACAAAGAAAACAAGACCAGTGCCAGAAAGGCGTGGTAGGGAGCTGCAGGGAGATAGCAGGTTCATTTGCACAAACCTGCTGATAGTTTCCCTTTAAAAGGTGCAGATGATAGAAAAACGGTAAATGTATTTCCACATCCTAGTGTGGAAAATCTGAAACAATGTAAGTGTAAGTTTGTTTTTTGCAGTTTGTGTTTTTGATGGCACTCTTTGGGGTATATAATGTATAACAAAAAACATTGTATACATTTATGTGGGGGATCTTGTGCTATTTTTGTGGGTTTCTTTTAAAGAACGAGGAGGCCTCAACAAATAAAACTATTGTGTGGTATGTGACTATAAAGGGGAATCTTAACTAATCCCTCGCCAGTGTGCCCCAACTGAAATCTCTGCCCACATAAAGATTATCGGCCGTTACGGACGATAATAGTCCTGTGGAATACGCAACGATTAGCTGACATGTTGAAAGTCAAACGACTGATATAGCAGCTATCTGCTGCCGTCGCTCCGTGGAATAGGAGCCGTGGCAGCAGACGCTGCTATATGCTATGGGCTGCCTGGACGATCCAGCAATCACCGGGGCTGCCCCCCCCGCGTCCGCCCCCGGACTCACCTGCTTGCTCCTGCCGCGTGTAATAGCGGTAGCAGCGAGCAGGGAACGAGGTGCAAACGAGCGCTGACAGCGCTCGTTTGCTCCTCTCGCCGGCCTGTGGAATACGGCTTTTAGACCTGACTTTACTCCTGTGACTGTGGCGTGTGTCTGCAGAGACCATCCTCTCAACTTTCCCACCCCCTTAACAAACACAGTACAGCCTTTGCCGGGTCTGCGCCAGGCACAGCTTTGGTTGTTTTCCCCCTATGTGTATATAGTTGACACACCTGGGGCACATTTATGAAATGAGCTTCTGGCATACAAGTAAAAAGCCCAGATGTTTACACAAAACACTCGGTTTTAGCAAAAATAAGCACATTTTTCATGGTCTCCGGCCCGCTCAATTAATAGGTGGGCAGGGGGCCATGCCAAATTTATGATTTTTACCTAGAAACAGGCATAAATTATGGCAGAAATCTCATTGATCATGATTTACCACGTGTGACAGGCACATGTCCCGCTGGTTTCACTAAGATGCTGTAAGCTACACTAAGGACCTCCTGATGTCCTGTATCATTATGATGCCAGGAGCTCTGAAATATTTATATCTATACGCTACTGTACTGTCATAGACACGCATTTGCGGAGCTCCCAACATCATGATACATGATGGCAGGAGGTTCAGGAATCCGGCCTGTAGCACATTTTCTGTATATACAGACTGTGCACGGAACGCATGCATGAGGCCTTAGGGTAGCTACAGTATATATTTATCCCAGGAATGATTTTGTTCTTGTGGATTTACCACCCACGTCTGCTGGGAGTTTGCTCCATCTTTCTTATTAGCAGAAGACAAATAATAAGGGACAAATAATTTACTAATTCTTTTGATTTCCTTTTTAGGTTTAAAGAAATAGCAGGAGCTCTAGAATCTGCATTACTCTCTCACCTAGAGGAAGCTTCAGGTATATATGATCACATCATAGTTTGGTGGTTCTTACATACTTTCATGGCTATCAAGTCGGGAGTAACCATAAAACTGAAACTCCAGTCCCGACAGTTGTGGCTATGATTGACAGCCGGTACCCACCGCAGATGGCACGGGCACTGCTTCTGTGAGAATTTCTTCCATGGACGCAACTGGCAAGTGCCTTCATGCAACTTTGTGCAATTTTTAATCGATAATCTTTGTTTGAGCCAAAGTGGAAATTTGTAACACAAATGTGTATTCAAGTAGATGATTCAAACAAAATGTCCCAAGGAGAAAGAGTAGATGGGGATTTGCCCATATCACACATCTACCTTTACAGGTGTGTGAATTAATACTCCAGGTACTCCAGAGACAAAAAAAAAAATTTCAGTGCATTGCTTTAATAACGTTACATTACTTTGTAATATAACTTTATTTTTAAAAAAAATTCATTGTTTTTTATTTACAAATATACTTCTGGTGCCGGGCAGCAATAAGGGGCAACATGACCTCCTCTGCTGCCACCACTGTTTATGTCAGGAACTGCGGGGCTGTACTCCCTGCAGCTCCCAGTTACCTGCTCTAGGGTTTGTTCCCCTGTGTACTGGTTATAAGAATATAGGGTACACGGGGGAACAAACACCTTGCTCTGTGTAGGAGGAGGCTACCTAATATGATCCTGGTGTCTGGCAGCCTCTGCAGAGATAGCGCTGATTGCTATTAGCACTCACTTTTCTACTCACAGTGATAGCAATCACTGCTCCCTCTGCAGAGGCTGCAGGACACTGCGATCGTGTTGGGCAGCCTTCTCCCACTATGTACTTTATATAAGAATATATAGTACTCAAGGGAACAAAACCCCTGCTTTATATAGCACTGCTCAGCAGCACTAGAACAGATGAGGTATTTGGGATCTGTAGGGATTGTAGCCCTGCAGTTCTTGACATAAAAATCGGTGGCAGCAAAGGAGGCCGTTTTGCCCCCTATTGCTGCCAGGCATCGAAAGTATGTAAATAAAAAACAATACTTTTCTTTATTTTTTTTTTACAAAAGTTACATTACAAAATAATATAACTTTATTAAATCAATGTATTAGCAAAAAAATTCTTTAAAATTTCCTTGTTATATTTTTCACAAACCAAATCAGCAGGGGATGTGATATAAAGCATGATTGCAATTTACATTCATTATTTTTAGTTCTCATGCTTTATAACAAAGCTATACTTACTGTATCCAGGTCCAGTCTCCTGAAACTTTTTGGTCTTAAGTGCTGGTTGATGTAAAAGACTAAACACAGGAAGTCCTGACCAGTACAGAGTGTGACGGCTCCATGCGTCCATCATTTACATGACTGCCTTCTCTGTGAGCGCAGATGATTAGGACTTCCTGTATTTAGTTTTTTTTTTTTTTTTTTTTTTCAACCAGCACAAGAACAAAAAGCTTTAGGAGACTGGACCTGAATACAAGTAAGTATAGCTTTATTATAAAGCATGAGAACTAAAAAATAAAAAAAAAAACACAATGTTAATTGCAGACATGCTTTATATCATTCCCTGTGAATTAGAATTTTAAAAGTTTAAACTTTTAAGCCACCGACTTAAATTGGTCATTATGTAGGTTGTTTATTTACCATCTGTCTATACAAACTCTAAGCCTACTCAATCAAAAACCCTTAACCCTAATGTTACTTGTGAACTAAGGCGGCATTCAGGTGAATATATTATGGGTGCTTTATTGCTCCTGTATTATGGGCGCAACACCCAAACCTTAGTACCAGAGAGCGAGCACCATAACTGCAGTTCTGATAAACCATGAGAGGTCAAAGTGTTATGTCTGAATACTGGTGCAAACAAATCGCCCATATTATACCCATATAATAGTGGACAAAGACCAAAACTGATCTTTTATGGATACAGTCTGTGGATAAACATGGCTAGCCAGGCCATCCGTGGTCTTTAAACAGTGGGTATGGATAAGATGGGGACAGTGTCATATGTATAGAGGACTCATGGGAAATAAAGCATTAGAAAAATTCTTGTAGTGAGGAGAAATCATTTCAGTATTGCTGGAAAACCAAGCCTATTGCATCCACTAAAACAGGTACAAGACATACAGAACAACCTCTATGTTATCCTAATAATAGCCTATGCTGCACTATATAAGAGAAAATCCTGGAGTGATTCCATAAAGGCGTTTATGTTGTGTTTTGTTGTCTTTACCAGCTGATGGTACCTACTGTCTTAAAGCCACTGATGTCCTGTGGACCTCTCTAAACGCATGCTGGTCTGATCACTTCTATCTACCATTACTTGCTCACCGTTTCTGGAAGCTGACGCTGCAGCTGCTGTCACGTTATTGTCTATTTATTAAAGAGGTGAGGAACAATATTCACGCACCAGGATTTGTCCTCTTACAATGGTAGCTCTTCCCATGAACATATTGGCCAGGGACTTTTCTTTACATGTATTTCAGGGTATGGACACTTTTCCTCAAGATCCAAAAAGGTGGGCTTGACCAAAATCACGCGTGTGTACGCCAAAATCTCAGAGATCTGGCGCACTGCAAGCAAAGTTTAGGTTGATCTAAAGGTAGAGTAGGTAGCCTTCCAGATGCACACAGATTTTTCGAACACCTGCACCACACTGATACATTTGACGCACTTGAAGACTACAGACTTGAAGTCTACAGTAAGGGCTGTATTACACAGCCCCATATCCTGGAAAATCCAGCTATTACACAGCTCGATTATCATACAACAAGGGGCTTTTTATATATATATATATATATATATATATATATATATATATATATATATATATATATATTATTCCGTTAGCGATGTCTTTGTAGCCCTTGCTTTAAAAGAATAAAATATTGCACTTACCTGCCCATGTTCCCCCAGTGTTCTCCAGTCTTGTCTCTGGGATTCCCCGTTCACTGCAGCTGTAGCTCCTACTTCTAACCTGCTCCCTGAAGTGACTGGCCGCAGAGTGGCCATGGTATCAAAAAAGGGCAGAACTATTAATGAAACCACGATAATGTGACGTCCTGTCCTATTGTAAAGTCCCAGTCTGCTTTTTTGATGAGTTTTTAAGGTCTTGAAGTATATCTAAACTAACATTTGTGATTTTACAGTTGTCCGCCCGTGTCACTTTAGAATGTAATGTAACTGAAAGCAGAGGTTTGATGGCAGCCAGTGGCAGAGATGTACCCCAAGCTCTCGGTTCTGATGAACAGCAAACTGGATCAACATCAGAATCCCAGACTGCTGTTTTGTCAACACATCAGCTAATTCTCATTGTAGCAGATGTAGATAAAGTAACTGATCAGGTGAGAACAATTATTATATTTTAAGATTATTTCTTAAAAGATTGTTTTATTATTAATTACTTTCATGTATGTCCCAGTTGTGCATCATATTAAGTTCAGAAACTTCACAATTTGAATTGAATGGTCACTGTTATAAAAAAAAAACTTTTAACATGTCAGAGAAACATTAAAAGTAAAAAAAGTACAGACAAAAAAAAAATTAAAAAGAAAAAAAGACTCAGTTTGCTAAGATCAAGATTTTTAATATCTATAGAGCAGTTTTTTTTATTGTGTGTATGCCGGGGGGAGCACTTGCACCTGAAGGTTGCTGTTGCACTTTCTGTTTTTTATCTGTACTTAGGCCACAGCATGCAACCTACAGTGTGAACAGTGAGGCATAGGGGTGCTGCTAATTTTATAAAAAAAAATTTCACTTGTATGTGGGGGGTGTGGCTACCTCCTTTTGGCTTGCATTCCAGACATGTCTTGTGGGTACTATAAATAGAGACTTGACTCCTATCTGCCCAATGTAGGCTTATTGTTAGCCCAGCAGAGGCCAGTGTGAGAATGCTAGAGTAGGACCATGTCTCTAAGGACACCTTAACTTGGTGACATGGTACACTCTGTTTGATCAAATAGTTTGCTAATTGTTTTTATATCTATAGAGCAAGTTTTTACCATGTGTATGTCGGGGGGAGTATATACGGTAAGTTGCTGTTGCTTTTTTTTGTATGTCAGAGAGACATGTCAATATTTTTAATCGTTCCAGGGTGTTCATACCGTGCCGCATGGTCCACTCCCCACTCTGTGTCAGTGAAAAGAGTCTCTTGGGCTCTTTCATTTTTGATCCAACTCATTATGTGACACAGAGCTGGGAGACGATTGTTTTGAGCGCAGTCTTCTCTCCGCTTGTTCTCATGATCAATACAGGTCTGTACACTCAGACCCAGACCGATCAAATCTTTTAAAGTTTTTTTTTGTTTTGTTTTGTTTTTTATAACAGTGACATTTTAAGTCTGTGACATAATTCCCACCAAAACCACAAAGCTAAGTGATTCTTCTAATTTTTATCTATTTTTTTTTTTCATCTTTCCTTGGTGAAAAAAAACCCCCAAAATGTAGCATACATATAGGACATTCTATAAGCATTCTATATAGGTATCTACTGTGTACACATTTGATCTATTCCCTTCTTTCTTATTTGAGTTGTGTGTCAGAAACAAATTCTGTAAGTTTCAGAGCTATTTCTGTATGTTACAGAATATACACTAGATAAATGTCAGCTGAACATGATGATTATCTGTGTTTCCAGATGATTGACTGTGATTTTTTTTTTCAAATTCAAAAGAGTTTTATTGTAATATTCAAGAAAAGGAGTACAAGTACAAAGAATCAAAGCAGGAGGTACATCCATGACATAAACATAAACAATGTCCAGGGAGTTGGTCCCGTTCCCACGAGGGGAACGGAGTTTGTGGTGAACTAAGGGCCTGCATAACTAAACAGGAAACAACAACCGTAATCAAAATTATTAACCAACGTATCGGCTAAGAAGCACAGACCTATTTGCTTAGGCAGGAGGGATAAAGCCGACAGGCTCAACACAAGTATAGATCACATGTATAGAGAGCAATCCATAGATCAATCATATTGGAAAGGAGAGTACAGTTAACCAAACAAGAGCAAGAAAAGAAGGGGGACAAAAGTAGGAAGGGTGGGAGTAAGAAGAACAAAAGAGAACAAAAGGAGAGGGGGAAGGAATCCGAATGCTCCGGGGGCTCCTTGGGAGTTAAGGGTCCGGGGGGGAGGGGGGGGGGTCGGGTTTCGGTGCACATCAATGCCCCGAAGAGGCGCCCGGGGGAGTCGCAGGTCCCGACAGCGAGGCCGGAGCAGTAATCGAGCGGTATCTAGGGGAAGACAGGAATTCCAGCCAGGGAAACCAGGATTTAGAACATGTCTTGGATGTTTGTGGGGTGGAGGCCAGCAGCTCTTCCATATGATAAATTTGGGAAACCTCCGTAAACCACTCCTCCAGGGACGGTGGATCTGGAGATCGCCAGTGTCGCGGGATTACCGTTTTTGCAGCCTGCAGAAGGTGTCGCAGCAAGGATCTTTTGAATTTATGTTGGGGTATGGGGAACATGAAAAGAAGGACGGCTTCTGGAGTGCTAGGGACGCAGGCACCCGTTATTTCTGATATGAGTTGAAGTACTAACTGCCAGAACGGTTGCACTCTAGGGCAAGACCACCAGATGTGCGTCATAGAACCTACATCGGAGCCACATCTCCAGCACTCCTCTGAAACCTCTGGATACCATCCATGAAGGGCCTGAGGGACCCTATACCATCTAGTCAGGATCTTATAACAGGTCTCCTGGGATCTAGTGGCAATGACAGCCTTATGGGTCAGGAAAAAACACTTGGCCCACTGCTCCTCCGTAAATTTCATGTTTAGTTCCCGTTCCCACTTATTACAATAAGTAGGAAGAGGCTGGGACCCGGAGGCCAATAATAGTCCATAGATGGTAGAGATAGAGTGGGGGGGACAGGAGGGGGCCAGGCAGAGGTGCTCAAAGTCTGTGAGAGGGCGGTGTAAATGCTTACCCCTGTGGACCGTGGCGTAGAAATGGCGAAGCTGGAGGTAAGCAAAGGGAGCCCGAGGGATGGGTGTGTCTGCAGGGACAATGTCGGAAAGGGGTCGGAGTGCACTGGCAGCCAAGGCGTGATGGAAGCGCATAGGGCGGGATTTAGTAAAGCCTAAAAAAGGGGAAGTGGAGGCTCCCGGTGGGAAATCCGGGTGGTCCGTGACTGGGAGCAAGGGGCCGGCTCGGTCGACCAACGAGTCTCTGGCACCGATGAGATGGAGGCTAGCCGCTGTGTGTCGCGTGGAGAATGACATGGCAGAGGTGTCAGAGAGAGAGGGGGTCCAGACCCAGGGCATGGACGTCAGGGCTTTGGAGCATAGGTCTTGGGCGATACGGACCCATAGCTTATTGTGTTCGTTATGGAACATGTCCAGAATCCGGGCATGGACGCAGGAAAGGTAATACAGCCTGCAGTCAGGTAGCCCTGCGCCCCCCGACAACTTGGGACGAGTCAAGGTCTGTCTGTTGAGGCGGGGGCGTCTCGATGCCCACACGAAGGTCCCAAAGCACCTCTGCACCTGCCGAAGGTAGTGGGAGGGGATAGATATGGGAATGGTTTGCAGGAGGTATAGCAGGCGAGGCATAAGGGTCATTTTTACAATGCTAATCCTCCCGAAACAGGAGAAATCAGCACGGTCCCAGCTCTCCAGATCCTTTTGAAACCTGCTCAGCAGAGGGGAAAAGTTAGCAGCAAACAGGGAAGATAGGTCGGGGGGGGATTTTAATGCCCAGGTAGGTGATACCCTGCAAGGGCCAGGAGAAAGGGAAGGAGGCCTGCAGGGTGTGAACAGTCCGTGTGGGCAGAGAGACGCCAAGCGCCTCGGATTTTGACAAGTTGATTTTGAAGTTCGACCATGAGCCAAACTCAGATAAGCGGGCCATCAGAGAGGGGAGTGAGATCTGGGGGTTGGTTAAGTAAACCAGCAGGTCGTCTGCGAATGCGGAACACTTGTACACGTTACCCTTAATAGAGATACCCTGTATGTCCGGATCCCTGCGGATCGCCGCTAGTAAGTGCTCCATAACGAGGACATATAAGAGTGGGGACAGGGGGCATCCCTGTCTAGTACCGTTTAAAATTGGGAAAGGGTGCGAAAGGGCACCATTGATCTTTAAGTGTGCGGTAGGGGAGGAGTAGAGGGCAAGAATCTTAGATGTGAATATGGGGCCAAGTCCGACATGGCGTAAGGTTTGTGCCAGGGAGGGCCAGGAGATCCTGTCGAAGGCCTTCTCGGCATCAAGTGAAAGGATCATAAGCGGTAGCTTCTGGGATTTAGCATAATGTATGATGTCTAGGGTCTTAATAGTGTTGTCCCTGGCTTCTCTCCCCGGCACAAACCCCACTTGATCAGGGTGTATAAGGGAGGGTAAAATGGTGTTCAGTCTGTTGGCCAATAATTTGGAGTACAATTTTAAATCAACGTTTAGGAGGGAAATGGGTCTATAACTACCACATTGCTGGGGGTCTTTTCCGGGCTTTGGAATGACGACAACATGGGCGGTGGTAGTGTGCCTCGGCAAGGGGGAGTCAGGGGAGACGTCATTAAAAGCAGCGAGCATAATAGGGAGGAGAAGTGTCGAGAGCTTTTTGTAAAACTTCGCCGTGAACCCGTCGGGCCCTGGACTCTTCCCCCCCGGAAGGTCCCCGATTGCCGAGGCCAACTCCACCGAGGAGAATGGTTCCTCCAGGGAAGTAAGAATGTCAGCGGGTAGGGGCGGGAAGGGGGAGGGCGGGGGTGTCAGGTTCGTGGGGGGGGGTAAATTATATAGTGCCGAGTAAAAGGAGTGGAATTGCGCCGAAATGTCCTGAGTGGTGTGGGCCTTAGTCCCGTCTCGCGTCGTAATGCAGGGTATATGGGAGTGAGCTATGCGCGCTCTAAGGGCCTTGGCCAACATACGGCCGCTCTTATTGCCGTATTCATAAAACCGGCTCCGACAAACCTGGAGTATGCGGCCCCAAGATGATTCTAGAAGGCGTTTCACCTCTAATCTGGCTTGTTGGAGGTCTCTCAGTACTGAAACCGAGAGAGCTTGCTTATGGGCTAGCTCGAGTTCGGTTACTTTTTGGAGGGCCTTAGAGAGGGACAGGGCCTTCGCTCGCTTAAGCCGGGAACCGTGTTTAATTAATACCCCCCTCAAAGTGCATTTCAACGCCTCCCATTTCAAGAAGGGGGCCGTAGAGTCGTTGGCGTGGTCCTGAGCAAAGTTCGCAATGGATTGTTTTAGGTCAGCCATGCAGACCGTATCCTGCAACAGGGATTCGTTTAGTCTCCAGGGCCACGTTGGTCTAGTGAGGTGGGGTAGGCGAAGTGAGCAAAATATGGGGGCGTGGTCTGACCATAAGATGTTGCCGATGTGCGCGGAAACCAGCCACGGGAGCGCGCTATGTTGCAAGAGAATATAGTCTATGCGACTGTAGGTGCCGTGCGGGGGGGAGTAGAAGCTATAGTCGCGACCCGAAGGATGAAGCAGCCTCCAAGAGTCGCATAATTGTATTTGAGAGAGGCCCCGTTTCACCTTCTTGATTGAGGAATAGGCGATGCTCGACCTTCCAGACGAATTGTCCAGGGTGGGGTCGAGGGTGAGATTAAAATCCCCGCACAGCAGTACAGTCCCCTTCAGGTGTGGGAGGGATATGTCTATGAGGCGTGTGAGGAATTCAGCCTGACCAGCGTTTGGAGCGTAAACGTTGAGGAGGGTGAACTCCTGGCCGCCCACAGAGAGGCCCAGGATGATGTAGCGGGCTGAGGGATCGATTACCGTATGCAGGACTTGGTGGGGCAGGGATTTATGGATTGCGATAGCAACCCCTTTAGATCTGGAATCAGGGTTATTAGCAAAAACCCATGTGGTGTAGTGCTTATGTTTGATATGAGGGGCATGACCGGTTTTAAAGTGGGTTTCCTGGAAACAAGCTATGTGTGTCTTTTTGCGGTGTAAGTGGTGTAATACCTGGGCACGTTTCTCAGGAGTGTTCAGGCCCTTGGCGTTGAAAGAGGCGATGTTGAGGTCTGCCATATGTCGGAGGGGAGGGGAGGGGAGGAACGACCAGAGCACTCAGAGACCTAGAAGCTGAAGGAGAGGAGAGATCAGTCCTAGAAGTAGGGGAAGAAAACGTACACGTGAGACAACACAAAGAGAAGAAAAATAAAACAAAACAAAACAAGCAGTAGTAGAGCAACTGCGGCTGTATCTAGAGGTAAAACTAGAACTCAGAGTGTCTGGATATTCAAGAGAATCCAGACTAACTCCCACCTATTGGGGGGATTGTGGTAGGAGGGAAGTAATGTAACAATGAATACTCCGGGGTCTGCTCCCAATGAAACATATAACTGACAATTGGGTACATCGGACAGACATGTAGAAGAGGGCCGGCGAGAGGGTCCAATTCCTAAATGGAAAATACTGGCTAGGGGAAAAAAGCAAAGAAACAGCTAACGGTTAAATCATGCTATAAGATGCAAACAATGTGGAAACAACAGTATCAGAGGCGGGGCCGTCAGTTCCCAGGAGGGGGAGAGAGCCCCCCATGCAGAGGAGTACGCTGGGAGGGTACCGACGGTCGAGCGGTTCTTCTCCGGGACGAGCTGGGGGATAATCCAGACTCAGCGGTTGGGGACCGGGTCCGAGCTTGTTGGGGGTTTGTTCTGGGGCGTTTCCCCGATAGTGGGGTGAGAGTGGGCCACTCTGGTAGAGACACATGGGGCAAGTCTAGGTCCTGGAGAAATTCCGGCAAGTCATCAGGGGTGCGCAAGGTAAAGACCCGCCCACCTCTTCGCACCGTTAGGGCAAATGGGAATCCCCATCTATATGGTATATTGCGGTCCTGAAGCTCCGACAGCAGCGGCTTCAAGGCTGCCCTTTGAGCTAAAGTGTGGCGGGATAGGTCCGAGAACAAGTAGATCTGTGTATGTTTGTAGAGCAATTGTTTCCTGCGTCTGGCTTTCTGCAGGATCTCTTCCTTGGTCGCATAAAAGTGCACCCTGCAGATAACGTCTCTCGGTTTTTGGTCGTCAGAACTGGGTGGGCGAAGGGCCCTATGGGCTCTGTCTAGCTCAACATGAGAGCCGGCGGGTCTTTCTAGGATGTCGTTAAAAAGAGAGGTCAGCACCGCAAAGAGATCGCCAGGTGGGACGGTTTCGGGGAGGCCTCGGATGCGGAGGTTATTTCTTCTGCTCCTGTTCTCAACATCATCAAGGTGTTGCTGTAAGGTGAACAACTGATCAGAGTGCTGTTTCACTTGGCTTTGGAGGGCCTGTAAAGTAGTTTCAGAAGAATCTTGTGACGACTCAACCCGGGTCAGTCTGTCGGACAATGAAGATATCTCGGAGCGCATCAGGGCAAACTCATGTTTACACTCTATCACGAGTTGCTTAGCCAAATCAGAAAAGTCCGCCTTGGTAGGTAGAGAAAGGGCTAGTTGTTGGAGATCAGCAATTGTGACCAGTTTCGCTTGAACGGACAAGGTCCCAGCAGGGGATAGGGGGTCCGGCAGCATAGACATATCATGGAGGCCGCTTGGTAGCAGGGTAGAGGGGTGTGGGCGAAGTATCGGTGGGGTTTGGTCCAGGCTATTCTGGAGTGCGGACCCAGAGGAGGACGGGGAGACATCCCGTTGTGGCAAGGGTGGCAAGGTGGAAGCGCCCAACATGGCATGGGTGGACGTACGGTGGGGGGATTCCCCGTCCCAGGAGGAGCCCGTGGACCAATGTGGAGAGGCCTGGGTCCCCATGCATGGAAGGGAGACAGGGGCAAGTTGTTGGGGGGGGAACGACCAGGCCTCCTGTGGAGATGGCGTGCAGGAGGTGGAGGCCCCTCTAGGCAGCAGAGGAGGGGGCTCCAGGGAGAGGAGGGCCTCTGTACTCACAGTGCCCTGAGCGTCCAGGATCCGGGCCTCTGAGGGAGTGAGCTGCCGCAGCTGAGAGTCCGGCAGCTGATCCGCACCCCGACAAGGGGGAAAGGCAGCCAGCATCACATGTCCTGGGGTCTGATGGAGGGCGGGTCCCGGGCACCTCCCGCCAGCAGCGGTGAGTGGCGGGGATGCGGCGGAGGCAGAGTAGGCCGCAGGCGAGGCGCTGCCGAGTCGGGGGCCCGTGGAGGCTGCGGCAGGCTCGGGGATGCACCGTGCAGGGTCTCGCTGCGGGCCTCCCGGCGTCACGGTGGTGGGCGGTGTGCGCTCCGGGATCGGGGCCAGGGAGGGAGCGGATGGCGGAGATGAGGCAGTCGGGCCTACCGTATCCTGGCCGGCTGGGAAGATGGCGGCGCCTTGCATGACGCGGTCCTGTTGAATCTGCTGGGACCGGGTAAAATAACTTTCAATGTCACCCGTAGGAGACGCAGGGCGAGTAGAGGGCTTCCCCTTGCTCTTTTTAGCTGTTTTCCCCATGTGTAGCAGCTTGTCCAGGGCAGATGGGAGCAGATTGAGGTCGGAGCACAGTAGCTGTGCGTCCTCACACTTCCATGGCTAGCCACGCCCCCTTGACTGTGATTTTATTGGCAAAGGTACCAGGCAACAGCATACTCCTGTGCACAATGTGCTGAATGTGCATAAATTCTATATGGTGGAGCTGGAAATCACTGCCTAAGGCTGCATTCACACGTTCAGTGTTTTTCCCGGTCCGTGATTGTGGTCCGGCAGCAACCTCCGTGATCCGTGCAAAACAGTCCGTTTTTCATCCGTTTTGTATCAGTTTTCGTTTTTTTTTTTCATGGATCTGTGTTAAAGCATTTTAAATTACATTGATTACATCACATCCGTGTTTTTCACGGATGAACACGGATGTCACATCCGTGTACATCCGTGAAAAACACGGATCTCATTGATTTCTATGTGGAATCCTTTCCGTGCATCCGTTCCGAGTAATGACATGTCCTATTTTTTAACTGAACGGATCACGGATCCGTGAAATCACGGAACATCTGAATAGCCCAATAGAAAGCAAAGGGCTGTAAAATTCCGGGACAACTTCCCGGAACGTGTGAATGCAGCCTAAGGCTGGGTTCACACTATGTATATTTGAGGCTGTATTTGTGAGGCTGTATAGCAACCAAAACCAGGAGTGGATTGAAAACACAGAAAGGCTCTGTTCACATAATGTTGAAATTGAGTGGATGGCCATCATTTAATGGCAAATATTTGCTGTTATTTTAAAACAACGGCTGTGGTATTGAAATAATGGCCGTTATTTACTGTTATATGGCGGCCATCCACTCAATTTCAACATTGTGTGAACAGATCCTTTCTGTGTTTTCAATCCACTCCTGGTTTTGGTTGCTATGAGGACCTGACATGAGGACCAAATACAGCCTCAAATATACATAGTGTGAACCCAGCCATAGGCTGCATTCCCACGTTCGGTGATCCTAACGGATCACAGACACTTGTTCTAGTTGCAGCAGTTGCTTGAAGTCATAACCTCATACATATGTCCTTAGGCAGTGAATGGGTTAAAGGAGAGATCACATGGCCGGTTTATTTTTTGATCCAAACATTTGAAAAACAGTCGGAGTGTTGTTGTTTTTCATAGCTGTTGAACCCTATTATACTTTCTTTAAACCAACAGACATTTCTCTAACACCGTCCATACAAAACATTGCATCAAGTATTAAAGTTGTATTTATATATTTATTTATTTTTTATTTTTTTTAGTTACCGCTATTAACCAATATGATTGAAGATAAACTTACTTTAATTGGCTTTAAAAATATGGAAATAATAAAAGGTAAGGTAATGTCCCAACCCATATTATTGTGTCCTGTGTTGTTGGTCTAGGTTCCATTTATTCTTTAAGGGTGCGTTCACACCTACAGGATCTGCAGCAGATCTGAAGCAGATTTGATGCTGTGTTCAGTTATTTAAATGAAATCTGCTGCAGAAAATCAGCTGCAGATCCTGTAGGTGTGAATGCACCATTATGGAGTTTTACCACGAAGATAAGCAAATCTAACCTGAAGGATGTGATAGAAAGTGTATTTCAAATTCATTTCTGAGACGTAAAGTAAAGTGATGTAGGTAATAAAAAAAAGGCAGCACAGAGATAAACGCAAATAATAATAAAACCGAAAAAGTCATGTCTTTTTGTTTCTGTCAAATTACTGGTCCACCTGCATGGTATGCCCTCTTATTCCTGGTCCCATGCATGGTATACCCGCTCATACAGTACTTGGTCCCATTAATGGCTCCCCATCTCATTCCTGGTCTCATGCATGGCTTCCCATGTCCTTCCTCGTCCCATGCATGGTAGGCCCATCTCATTCCTGCTCCTATGCATGGTATGCCCCACATTGCTTCCCTTCTCATTCCTGATCCTATGCATGGATCTCCATCTCTTTCCTGGTGCCTTGCATGGCCTCCCATGTCATTGCTGGTCCCATTCTTTGGCTCATCACCTCATTTCTGGCCTGATGCTTAGCTCCCCATCTTATTCTTGGTCCATAGTATTATTGCATTTCTAGTACCCAGCATGGTTCATCCCACTTCTAGTTTCCAACATGGATCTCTATTTCATTCATTGTCCCCACACTTGGCTCAATTATTCCTTATTCCCAGGGTTAACTGCCATGATCTAAACACCGCTGGCACAGGCACAGCTTTCTCATCCACAAATGTAAATGGCCATACATGAGACGGAACTCGCTGAAACAGTCAGATATCGCCCAATGTAATAAAGACACAATCAACCAAAGAGCAAGCAATTGTTCGCTCGTCAACTGATTGTCTGCTTAAAAATTTTCGGCCACCGGCTAAAATAAAGGGGTACGCTGTTATGCTCACCCCTCCACACTCCCCCGGTGTCTTCCCCAGAAGTGACAGCTGCGTACAGCGGGGGACGCAGAGATATGACAGGAGGACACCAAGGAATGTGAAGAGATAAGCAGAACATCTTTATTATTTTCTATATACCAATGCTGGAGTACCCCATTTAAAGCAGGGGCTGCACAGACATCACTACATTGTTATCGAGCCGCATAATAGCTAAAATCCAGCAGATCGGCACTAGCTTATCCTGGGAGTCGGGGCCTCTAATACAGCCATTAGATTTAAGCATTAGCTATTGTTACAGGTAGGTGGTCTCCACCAGCCACCCCTTGTTCTAGGTGCCTCGTTGTACCTTGGAAACGTTTTTTTACTTTGTTTCTTATGTGGAGGGGGAGACAAGGAATGAATCTTTCTCAGGTATAAAGAACATTGCTAACTCTCCTTATGATGGGAGGACTCCAATCCATATGGTATAGGTGGAAAAGCCACATTGTAAGCCATGTAACCGATATCAGACAATGTAGTATGGTCTTGTCAGGGAGAATGCCTAAAAGACAACATTGAGGTGTAGGTGAGAAGAGAGGAACGCTTTGATCTGTTTCCAGAAAGATTGTATGGATTGGCTAAACCACAGTGAAGGAGGTCGGCATGAGGGGTTTTACACTTAAGACTAGAGTGGTCTGTGTGCCATCTGTGCAGTATTGGGGGTGGGAGCAACATTCTTACAGAGCCATGTCCGTGCATGCAGCCCTTTCTGCATATATTGAAAATAAAGTTATATTTACCTGTCCATGCTTCCCTGGTGTCCGCTGACATGTCTTTGCAGTGGCAGGCCGCTCAGCCAATCACTGACTGAGCAGGAAAAAGCCAGTAGGACACCAGGGAGCGTGGACAGGTAACTATAACTTTATTATTTTTTTATATGCTGTTTCATTGGCAGCCAACTACGCACCTCTTATTATATGGAGTGATGTGCAGTTGGCTGCCAGTGATTTTTAAACCTGCTAAAAGATGATCGGCTCCTCGGCTCTCTCTTGTCTTTATTACACTGGAAGATATCTGCCCAAATCTGTAATAATTGCCCTGTGTAATCGGATGCCTGTTTGTAAGCGTGGGAATTAAGGGAGAGAACACATGTACTCTTAGTCCAGGTTCTTCATGCAGTATGAAGAAGGTTTTTTTTCTTTTTACGGAGTTAAAATAACCCTTGTTCTTCTTCTTGTTCTGCTTACAAGGAAACATATTGCTTTATTTCTTTACTTTAATCCTAAACTGCAAATAGTTTTGATACAAGAAATGTTATTGCAGTTATTTTCTAAATGACTAAATAAAGTTTTTGTCCAGGGGCGGTGGAGGACATATCCCGTTCTTTATTAGAACCTCTGTCAATCATAAATAATAAAATCTCAGTGGCTCTTGGAGAGTCCTGCTTGATTTACTTTAAAAGTGCCTTAGAAGTTCCTCGGCTATACAGAAGGACGAACAAGGTTAGTGTCTGCATTTTGCTGTATTGATTTACACATACATGATTTGAGAAGTTCAACAAAATAAAAAAAAAATACCAAATGAAATAAATACTGGAAGTTGTGACTTTTTTTTTTTTTACTTTATGATGTGTGTTCTTAGGGTCAACACTGACATGAAGGGGTATTTCAAAGAGCAGACCAAAATATAAAGGGATATTCTGCCCAGGCCATTCACAAAAAATCGCTTTCAAAAGCCCTTTTAGGTTACTCAATGCGTAGAGACGTGTCCCATGGTTTTCAGTGCCTTTGTTACTATATTGTAATGCCGCCCACTCAGCCTGAGATCTCTGAGCGGCAGCTGGCAAAGCCAGGGCCGGACTCCTCGCTCTGCTAAGCAGTCTTGTTGCAGAATGCAGTATTATGCCTCTGGCCACAAGAAGCCACTCTCTGCCCTAGGGCTGTAGCACACTGTGTAATGTCGCTTGTGTGTCTGCAGAGAGGGGAAGTGGATAGAATGCCAGGGGACTGCACAGAAGAAAGGTAAGTATGTGCTTTTTTAAAATAATACTTAGAGGAGGATTTCTTACAAAGGAAGGGGGACTACAAACAAGGGTTTTGCCTACAGGGGGAACTTATAGAGGGAATTACCAACACTACTATATGGGGGAACAAAAGGCACCTAATTACTATTTTTAGGGACACAGAGCAGACCTTTCTGTTATATGCGGCCACAGAGAGGCATAAATACTTTAAGGACATGCAAAGGAGATATAACTATTATTTAGGGGCACAGGAAGGTACTATTATATGGGGGCACAGATGCCCCCTCTTTTGAGACACAAAAGGATCAAATTTTTTTTATATAGGGCACAGAGAGGTCTAACTACTATGAAGGAGGCACAAAGACAACCTATACTACAAAGGTGCTACAAGGGGACCTATACTATATGGAGGAACAAAGAGAGCCTCTACTAAATAGAGGCTCAGAGAGAGAGGGGGGGTAGATAGATGGATGGATATACACACATGTGGAATCACAAAGCAGCCTGACTACCATTTGGAGGCAAATGTACATGTAAATGTAGACTAACTGTTCCACAATGTTTAATTTACTATGCTACAGTAGCTTTTAGGGAACACAGAGAGGCCATCTGGGACAGGAATACCCTTCAAGTGAGCCAGGCGAAGGTGTAGACATTATGGGGGGCATTTATTAAGTCCGGCGTTTTTTACGCCGGACTTAAAAATGCCCCCGCGGACTGCCTCTACATAAATCCCGTGCGCGCCGATGCGCACCGCCGAAAACCTACACCAGCTGAGGACTGGAGTAGGTTTTCGGCGTATATTTGGGCGGAACGGATGGTAAATCGCGCGGACTCTGAGTCCGCACCCTCCGTTCCGCCCACTACACGCCGCCTTTCTGCCCCCCTGGCGTACTCGGCGGAAAGTGCCGATTTGCGAATATTTTATTCGCAAATCGGCCATTTGCGTATAAAAAAATACGCAAATCGGCACTTTCCGCCGAAAATCATCCGTTCGCAGGATGATACACTACACCCCGCCCACTACACGCCCCCTTTCCGCCCCCCTGGCGTACTCGGCGGAAAGTGCCGATTTGCGAATATTTTATTCGCAAATCGGCCATTTGCGTATAAAAAAATACGCAAATCGGCACTTTCCGACGAAAATCATCCGTTCGCAGGATGATACATGTGGCCCTATGTGTGCATAGGAGTGAGCGCTTGTCGCCAATCACCAACACAATATGCAATCTTGGACCAAAAATAAAAAAACTAAAAGTACATGCTGGCTCAACAGCCACCGGTCTGCAGGACTGAGGACCCCAGCTACAGGGGTGATGATCTGCAGAACTTTGATCACATGTCCTTTGTCTCTGCAGTGGGCCGGGTTGTAAGCACTGTGGGAGATTAGCTCTGTAGAGCAGGGCAGACAGCAGGAACTGCAGTCAGAGACAGTGACAGCAACTTGTATAAAACAGAGATGCCCCTGTTTGTTTATTGAAACCAAAAGAAATTCAGCCTTACATACAGGCACAAAATAAAATAAATCCTGCTCATCTGAGCACTAACCCAACATAGCACAACACAAGTTGGTACAATAACGGGGAGTCACAGAAGAAGCTTTAGCAGCCCTGACCCTCTCCACTGCCAGGAGAGACCTCCATGCACAGCCACAGCTCTATACACTCTGTGCCTCCACTTATGATCAGTGGCCTTCAGCACCTGGGCTGCCAGAAACGAAAACCTGGACTGGCCAGAAAGGGAATGACAGGCCCCTCTACCAACCTGCCTGTCATTCCATAAAAATCCAGGTCCATTTACAGCCACTACAAAATGGTCCCATAACAAGTAGTTTGCTATGGGTTTTAACTTTCCTGGATTCCTCCATATCTCACCCAGCTTTTCCTGGATGAAGTATGGACTTTCTGGAACCTAGTATTCACATATGACAGGTATCTCGGGGAGATATAGTGATTCCCAACCACAATCCCTGTCACTGTCTGAAACTGTCACTGTTAGAAACAATAGAGCTGCATCATAGAGGGACGGGGCTTTCCTCCCACTGGGGGTGGGCCGCCCCGCCTACAGTGCTTCACCCCCGGCCCGGTACCTGTGAATAGAACGGCACATGGGAACAAGGCCGCAGTTCAAGAAAAGCACCACGGCACCGGCGCCGTTCTATACATGGGTAATACTTAAAGCTTATGATGGTACATTTGCTTTAATGCTCAGCACCTCAGGTCAGTTCCTGACAGATTCTACATTTGCAGTAAGCTTCCCCAAGTCACAGCTGCTAGCAGCCTTTGCTGCAGGTTCAACTACCCCACCAGAGGAAAAGATGGCATGATAATAATACAGTTTTGATGTGTACAGAGCACTGGACATACAGTATTTTCTTGTAGTTGAGTGAGAAATAAATGTATATTGTTATTTACAGGAGGTGCCTACCAAGCCATCATCCTATGTGGATAATGCTCTCAGACCATTGTGCCAACTTCAGCATGAGTATGGGAATAAAGTGAAAGTAACAACAAGGCATGAATGGCTACAGGAAGCTTTCTCTGAATGCACGCAAAAGTAAGTGGACTACTATAAAAATTTTAGTCAAGAATTCCTGACCAAATATGTGTAATGTACCAGAGTTTATGTAGAACTTTAGTCTAATTCAGTGGCGGACACCGAAGAAGGGAGGGTTACATGTTTCTCCATGTCTGCCATCTTATTTACAGAATCCCCACAGAGCAGGGCAGCACAGCCTGGAGGAATGGAGTCTGGTTTTAGCTCTATGAGGTACACAGGGAGCTGCTGTCTGTAAGTGCAGTGAGTACACAGGGAGCTGTCATCAGTAAGTGCAGTGAGCACACTGACTAATACTGTACACTGAACAATTTTACTATAAAAAGATTGATCCCTTTAACACCACAGCCCCGTTTTTAAATCTGACATTAGTAACTTTATGTGCAGGAAGTGGTGTATTCTTTTCCAGTCGGACACACTGCTCTCTGCTGCCACCTCTGTCCATGTCAGGAACTGTCCAGAGCGGGAGATGTTTTCTGTGGGGACTTGCTACTGCTCTGGACAGTTCCTGACAGAGGTGGCAGCAGAGAGCAGTGTGTCCGACTGGAAAAGAATACACCACTTCCTGCAGGACATACAACAGATAAAAAGTACAAGAAGGTTTGGGGGGGTTTCAAAAAGTAATTTACTAATCTGTATAACTTTTTGAAACCATTTGATTTGAAAACCATTTACTTTTCTCTTCAGAATAAGGAAAGCATAAATGCTAATGTATTTTGCAAGTGATTGTGTGATGATGCTTTTTGTTGTAAGATGGTGGCATTTTTATGTTTATTAGATGTTTATTTTCAAAGTATCATACGGGTAAAAAGGAATTTTAGAATAAAACTAATTAATCCTATAGGGTTGGATGCAAGCCCTAAAGGGGTTGTCCGGCATTGGGTATGTTTTAATATATTGCTGCTGATATATAGAACAAAATAAAGAGTTTATGCTTACCTCTACGCGCTCCACCGATGTCCTGTTGCAGTGTTGTCCGCTGACTGTAGAGCCTCCACTGAGACTCATTTTTGGAGTTCCAGTCCACTCAGCCATTCTGCCAAATCGGGCTTTGGGGAGAAGCGAGAAGAACCCCGGGGAGCGAGGAGAGGTATGTATAAGGTCTATTATTTTACACCAGGGTAAGGGCTGCATGGACACCACTAACAAGATGAACTGACTTACAAATATAACTAAACACCAATGCTTTCTGGCTGATGTTTTGGTCATTTTTGAATGTTGGTGGTGCTTTCACACTCGTGGTAGCATGAGAAGGACTCTACAACCCACACAAATGGCTCCGGTAGTGCAGCTCATCCAGGATGGCACATCAAGGTAAGCTGTAGCGAGACGGTTTGCTGTGTCTGTCAGCATAGTGTCCAGAGGCTGGAGGCAGTACCAGTAGACAGGCCAGTATACCAGGAGACGTGGAGGAGGCCGTAAGAAGGCAACAACCCGGCAGCAGGATCGCTACCTCCTCCTTAGTGCAAGAAGGAACAGGAGGAGCACTGCCAGAGCCCTACAAGATGACCTCCGGCAGGCCACAAATGTGCATGTGTCTTATGCAGGACAATGCTAGACCTTGTGTGGCACATGGAGACCACACACAGTATTGAGCCTCATTTTGACTTGTTTTACGGACATTACGTCAAAGTTTGATCAGCCTGCAGTGTGTTTTTCCACTTTTATTTTATGTGTGACTCCAAATCCAGGCCTCCATTGGTTAATTAATTTGATTTCCATTAATAATTTTTGTGTGATTTTGTTGTCAGCACATTCAACTTTGTACAGAACACAGTATTCAATGAGAATATTTCATTCAGATCTAGGATGTGTTATTTGAGTGTTCCCTTTATTTTTATTTTTTGAGCAGTGTATTTAGAACTCTGAGCATTCATGGGCCCTGAAGAGCCAGTACTTTACATACATACATAAATAACCCCAACAGACTGTCATCAGCTCCTAAATTACAATCAGTTGTAATTTATTTTAAATATTTTTATCTATTTTTATAATTTGCTTTGATTTTATACTTAGCTTACTAGTATGGTTATTAATGTGTCATAAAAATCGATAGTCAATCATTAAATTGTCTACATTAAGTATATTGTATATTGTCTAACTTCTTGAGAGCCTACTATACGTAATAAAAATTATTATATTATTATTACACACATATATATTGGTCATTTATGCAATGTATCCTTTGTGTTGCTAATGACTGACAGCAAATCACTTATTCTTTACAGGTATTATGAGACTGTGTTTGATGTTCTCAGTTCTGTTAAGAAAATGGAAGAAAGTCTGAAAAGACTTAAACAAGCACGAAAAACGACAATGTCCAGTAATACAACTAATGGTGGAATTAGCGATGACAACAAAATCAGGCTTCAGCTAGCTCTAGATGTTGAATATTTTGCAAATCAGGTATGTAGATGATTCCTGAGTAAATTATATAATATGATATAGGAACAGAACATTGAAAAATGACCCTCTCTGAAGCACAGCTTTATTTAAAGGGGCCACAGCCCCTACATGGATGGGAGTGCAGCACTGAATGGGAAAGAACAGTAAGGGTTACACAGCTGTGGCTCCTTGCTCAGGATTGTTGGGGATTTCAGATATTGGACCCCCTACCTCGATGATAAATTGATAGCGTATTCGAGTGATATGCCGTTTCTTTGTGGTTTGGGAATAACCCTACTTAGATTTCTTACTTTCATCAGCCTAATTTAATCAGATCATCATTTGACATCTGAGGCTATGTTCACACATAGTGTTTAATTAGGATTAATTTGTGTTATTTTTGCCACTATTTTGATTGAATTGCAGCAGAAATTGCGCTAATGTGTGAACATAACCTAACAACATAAATAACACTACATAGTCTAATGTCTCATTCTGCGAAGGCACAAAACATTATCATAAATGCCATTAATTATTTTGATAAGATTTGCTTCGGTAATCATCCTAATCTTGGGTTGTTTCTTCTTTTCCCCCCGTTTAGATTCAGAATTTTGGATTGTGTACAGATAACTTAAAAAGCTTTGCTGCTCTTATGGAGTTGATCCAAGCTGCCAGGGGGGAAATTGAAGCGGAATAATGGGAGTATTCAAATGCAAATGGTTAATGGTCTATTTACATATTTTCTCTAATCACTAAATCTGATTAAAATTACTGAAAAAGGGAATGACTGGAATTGTCAATTTGTATCATTAATATCAGTATAATAAATGGTTGGTTTTGTACAATACGACACGATAATGAGGGGAAAGCCAGAGCCGACCTGTCAGGTCAGCGTTAGCTTCCCCTTTGTTCCCTGCTTGCTGCCTGTGCTATTACACACAGACAGCGACCAGGAGGGGCTGCCTGGATGATCTCTATGTCCTCCAGTCTGCCCATTGAAGTTAGTGGTGGTCTGCTGGCCCTGTTCCTATTACACGGAATGACAAGCAGCAGACCGTTGCTAACATGATCAGGATTTTTTAGTATGTTTCATGTATTAAGGCCTTTACTAAATGTACTGGACCAGAGATGTTGATCTGTCACTTGTTTTGAGGATAGGTTAATCAGGTGAGAATTCGTAATGACTGTTTGCTACCATAAACATACTGATAGGTTAAAGAATAACTAAAGGCCCTATTCCACTGAACGATTATTTGCCGATATCGGCCGCTACGGACGATAATCGTCCCGTGAAATAGAGTGCAACGATCAGCCGACATCGTTCATGTCGGCTGATCGTTGCAGTCGCTTGTTTTTCAACATGTTGAAAAACAAGCGACTGATACAGCAACGATCTGCTGCCGTTGCTCCGTTGAATAGGAGCATCGGCAGCAGACGCTGCTATATCCTATGGGCTGCCCGGATGATCAGCGATCACCCAGGCAGTCCGCCCCCCACCGCCCCTCCCGCGCTCACCCGCTCGCTGCAGCCGCGTTGAATAGCGGCGGCAGCGAGCGGGGAACGAGGAGCAAACGAGCGCTGAGAGCGCTCGTTTGCTCCTCTAAACGACCCGTGAAATAGGGCCTTAAGTGGTAAGATTTGAATTCTAGGTAATACCGACCATTGAGCCACCCTGCAGATTAATATGTGCTGTGTCCCCCTAACCTGTGGCTCTCCAGGCTGCATAACTTCAACCCCCATAGTTCATGAAGAGAATTGTAGTTTTGCAACAGTTGAACAACCACAGATTAGTAAATGATTAGGGAGCAGTGGCACAGTGATTGAGAGAGGATGGTGGCACAAGGCATTCATAGATTGTGAATAACCAGATCAGTACTGTCCTGTATCTAACTCAGGGATCAAGTTACAAGCAAGGCATGTCTATGGGGATAAGGGGTGCCTGGGCACAAAGGCAATCAGAGAGACAAAACATAAGAGCCTCCTCCCGACTCTCCACCTCTGCTCTCAAGGATCTGGCAGATCTTTGTCCCTTGGGACTCTGGAGGTCCATGCAACTCCATTATTTTATTTTCTCTCACCCCTCCCCCTCCTCCACAATGTTTGAGTCTCTCTGTCTTGGCTCTGGCCCTCTTCGTCACTCTCTTTCTTTAGTCTATGCCATGTTGGTTTCACCACCAGAGCAGCCTATCCTGCCATACCTGTCCAACTGAGAAACTAATCTAGGCCTCTCACTATTGGCTGCTCAGATCTCTATTGGCTGCTCTGTGTCTTCATTAACTCCTCTTTGATCTCTGGTGCTTTCCAGATGGTACCGTGTTCCTACACAGAAAAAAAATATATGATGGGCAGATATAGTGCTAATCCTCATGTACGTACACATGGTAGCTCCTAAAAAGTCACTATTTTCTGCTGGTTTATAATTGTTGACAGGTTTATAAAGCTTTTAGTCCAGGTGCTCACTGTATCACTAAAATGAATGGGCGGAGGCACCCAGCTCGGCACTGTGCCCATTTGGCTCTCCTCTTCAGAGTCAAACAGATATAAACAGGGTAGGTACAGAGAGGTTCTTCTGCTCGTTGGCTTTAGCAGTCTGCGAGGACCCTGACTGTTCAATTCTGACACTGATACATCTGAAGTTTTTGAAATTAAAGGGGGCATTCGCACATACGTAAAACACCGAACCTAAGAATGGGTAAATGGTCCTGGCTCACGGCACCGTATTGATACATGATACCGGATGGTAATTCATTTCACTACACAGCTTAGCCATCCGTATGCTTCATGTTTTAGGGACAGTGATCCCGACCTTTTGGGAGGTATTTGTTAATTGTTTCACATTATTGCCATAGGCATAATACCTTTATTTCCCCAAAGGTTAAGGCTTAACTTTTATTAGTACTTGTATTAAAACAGAAGAATATACCCAGTGATGTGTATTTACAGTGCTCTTGTTTAAAATACTGTAGGTGTACCTTATTACCTCTTGATATGTCAGCACCGTGGCTGTTTGTGGTAGGTATAATGCATGCACTTAGAGGCAAGACTGTGGTGAACTGTGAAATTACGGGGTTAACATCACCTCCGTTTATTGTCAAGTAGGATTGATTCACTCAATTATCTCAAAGAAGTGGTCTTCTCGGGAGGTTTCACTGTATATAGAACACCAAGAAGACTTAATGTTCAAAATGTGTTTAACAAAATAGAAACATTAGGTATTAAACAAGCATTAACATTGTAAAAATTCATAAATATATAAGATGACACTATTTGGCTCACAAATTATACTCTACTCCCACCTAGTGGCCCAGCAGCACATGTAGGTGCCCTTACTGTTAAAGACAGGCTGCAGCGATCGCGGCGTTTAGGTGTAAGTGACAGGGGCAGTCCCTGTCGCCTACCGATCGGGACCTCCGTAGTGTGACCGGTTGGTCCTGATCGTTTTAACGGACGGAGGTCTCTTACCTTCCTCCATGCGGTCTGATCAGCGCTCTGTTGCTTGAGTCTGCCACAGGAAGGCTCAATCAGCAGAAAGCCTATAACACTGATCAATGCTGTGCCTATGGCGTAGCATTGTACAGTGTATGCAATCTTTTGATTGCAGGTAAAAGTCCCCCAGGGGGACTTAAAATGTGTTTGACAAAAAAGAAGTAAAAATGTTTTTAAAAATACCCCAAAGCCCCTGCCCCAATAAAAGTTAAAATCACCCATCTATCCCATTATATAAATAAAACATATAAAAATAAACATATTATATATCGAAGCGTGCGTAATTGTCCGATCTATTAAAACATAACAATCGTCATCGCGAATGGCGTAAACGAAAAGAGGGAAAAAAGTGCCAGGATTGCCAATTTTTTGTTACATTATATAAAAAAAAAAAATTATAAAAATTGATCAAAATGTCTGAGCTACACAAATATGGAATTAATAAAAACTAGAGATCATGGCGCAAAAAATGACACCACATAAAGCCCCATAGGTAAAAAACTAAAACCGTTATAAGCGTCACAATACAGCCATTTTATTAATAATTAATTGGAAAAATAAAATTTCATAAAAAAATATATATATATAACACAAGAGAATCTGTGTAAACCCGCATATGGTTGTGTTCGGACTGACCTATAGAATATTGGTATCATGTCGCTTTTACCATATAGTGCATTATGTAGACACAGGAACCCCCCCCCCCCCCCCCCAAAAAAAAAAAAGATTTGCCATATTGCATTCTTTTATACGATTACACCAATTTATATTTTCATGGGGATTCCATCATACATGTTATGGTATAAGGAAAGACGCCATTATAAAGTTTACCTATTCCTGAAAAAAACAAGCCATTACATGGCCCTGTAGATAGAAAAATTTAAGTGCTAGAGCTCTTAGAAGGGGAGGAGGACAAAAATGAAAATTTGCACAGTCCACTGGGTCATTTTGGGCTTGGTCTTCAAAGGGTTAAAGCTCTGGTGTGTGTGTGTGTTCCATTGTCCCTTTAAGACCGACTTTAGTAAAGTCCCTTTAAGGCTGCATTCACACGTCCGTAGATTTGCGCACCTTGATTGATTCTTTCCCTGCCAGGTATGATATATTAATATGCCGGCAGCGGGTAAAGTTTTTGAGTTGCCGCGGCACTGCACTGTCTAGGGATGAGCAAAGCGGTCGAGGTTCGGTTCGTATGAACCTGAACGATCAGCTTCTGATTCCCGCTGTCTGCCCGCTCCGTGGAGAGAATGGATACAGCCTGAGGACCGCCTAGAAAACTGGGATACAGCCTATGGCTATGGCTGTATCCCAGTTTTCCAGGCGGTCCTCAAGGAGCTTTTCACGGAGCGGGCAGACAGTGGGAATCAGAAGCCGAGAGTTCAGGTTCATACGAGCCCAAACCTCGGCCGGTTCGCTCATCTCTAGTACTGACACAGCCACACAGCTCTGACATTTACAGTGCTGTGGTGATTCAAAGATTTTCCTCACTACCGACATGATATTGATACATGGCAACGAAGTTGCTCTTAAAGTTATGGGGCCAAAGTCACTCTAAAAGTGAGTTTACCCAAGTTTCTCTTAAAGGGAATGAACCACGGTTGCTCTTAAAAGGATGGGACCACTTAAAGGGACTGCACCAAATATTCTTTTAAAGGGCGGCACCAAAGTCGTTTTTAAAGGGGGTATGCCATATTAGCTCTTAAAGGGAAAGTGCCAAAGTGGCTCTTTAAGGTACAGGGCCAAAGTCGCTCTTAGGCCCCGTTCCCACTGAGGAAAGGTAGCGGAATTCCGCGACGGAATTGTCCGCCGCGGAATGCCGTTAGCCTCCCGCTCATAATGGGAGTCTATGGGAGGCGCGCGCTCCTGCTCTGTACGCGCTGAAGAATGAACATGTTCATTCTTCAGCGCGGACAGGGCAGGAGCGCGCGCCTCCCATAGACTCCCATTATGAGCGGGAGGCTAACGGCATTCCGCGGCGGACAATTCCGTCGCGGAATTCCGCTACCTTTCCTCAGTGGGAACGGGGCCTTAAAGTGAGTTTACCAAAGTTTCTCTAAAAGGGATAGGACCACTTAAAGTGATTGCACCAAATATTCTCTTAAAGCGCGGCACCAAAGTCATTCTTAAAAGGGCTGGCACTAAAGTTACTTTTAAAGGAGTGGTACCAAAGTCCCTCTTACAGGAGGGTGCCATAATCGTCTTTTTTTAAAAACTGTACCAAAGTTGCACTTAGAGATGGTTCCAAAGTTGCTCTTAAAGGGGTTATCCAGCCAAAATCTTTTTCTTTCAAATCAACAGTTTTCAGAAACAGTTTGTCTAGAGTCTGTCTAGAGACCTGCCATCAGTTATTTCTCATTATGGTATAATTTGTAAGGTTATGTTCACACACAGTATTCTGCTTAGTATTTGTCAACCAAAACCAGGAGTAAATGGAAAAACATAAAGGCTATGTTCACACAATGTTGAAATTGTGTGGATGGATGTCATTTAATTATTTGTCCACCTATGGAGCTATATAAGGACTTTTTATTTTGCGCCATGGTCTTTACTTTTTATTGTTACCACTTCAGTCTGGATTGGACTTTTTAATTGCTTTTTAAGTCATCTTTCTCCATTTTGGTGTTTGTATTTTTTTTGTCTACGCTGTTCACTGTATGCGATCAATAATTTTATATTCTAAAAGTTCGGGCAATTACGCATGTGGCGATATCATATTTGTTTGATTACTTAGTTACACCTTTTTAATTGGAAAAAGAGGAAAGGGGGAAATTTTAACATTTTTATTATGGGAGTTTATTCAACAAAACTTTATTGCTTTTTTTTTTTTTTTTTTTAAACCCACATTTTTGGTCCACAAAGGAGAAAATCCATTGATAACAGGGGATTAAGAGTATCTTCTCACCTATGGAAGCCACAGAGTAGTGTAGTGTCCCACTACGTGTTTTTCTTTCTCTTCTTACACCTAGCTAAAAGTTTCTAATTTTAGTGTCACAAGTTAGGACAGGAGGCCACTGTACCTTACTCCAACCAATAGATGTCACACTCCAAAGCGGAGACGCAGTACACTTTCCCTTTTTGGTAACAACTTCCCTTAAAGGGATACTCTGGCGAAAATCTTTATCCCAGTAATTTAAACACATTACAAAGTTATATAACTTTGTAATATGTTTCACCTATCTGCCCCCTTTCCCTTCCCCCCCCCCCCCCCTCAACCCCCCACCAGGAAGTGAAGTAAACTCATTCTTACCTAATAACTGTTGACCCCAGGCTGCTATGTGGCAGCCATTTTGTGACAATGACATCATCAAGAGGGAAACTGGTCTAAGCCCTGTAAGGCCAGCCTCCCTTTGTCAGATGACTCAGGTTGCTCAGCTCTGATTGGCTGAGCAAGCTATAAGCCATCTAACAGTTTTACAGAGTCAGACATCACAGGAAACAAAGTGCATCATAGGAAAGCCCAAACCAGGAAGTGAAGAAACCAGCTGGAGTTTCAGTTCTTTTTTTTATCAGTTGTCCTTTAAGGCTAGATTCACACAGGACAGATCCGCAGCAGATTTCCCGCTGCAAATTCGCAGCAAAGTCCGCTGCGGATCCCAAACTGTCATTTTCAATGAGATTACATACTCGCAGTGGTATTGTCATCCCACTGCAAGTATTTAAATGCAGGCCCCTCAACCCCCTGCCGCCCAGAACATACTGTACCTAGTCCCCACTCCAGCTGCATCTGAGGCTCCCAGTCCCCGTAGGTCCCGCTCAGCCAATCAGTGCATGGCCCCGCCACAGTCACTGATTGGCTCAGGGAGCTGGGAGCCTCAGATGCAGCCAGAGCCCGGACTAGGTGAAATCCATTGTGGATCCATCGTGTGTGAATCTGGGAATCGTACTACCCTTTAGGACGGAAACCAGACACTGTGGGGCAGAAGGCAGTTAGGTGAGATAACTAGGACTCATCCATACAGTACGTGAGAGACACTTTACTACATCCTGACAGGGTACTTACTACATTAGTTAAAGGGCCCTCCTATCCGGTCCCTGACACCTGCTACTGTTATTTCTACTATCTACCTATCTACCTGCTTGATTGCCACTGTTGATTTTTTTCCAAGTACTTGAGCACTGTTTTGCGACTATTTTTGCACTAAGATACCTTTTATAAGTAATGTTTGAATGTTGCTTAAAGCGACTCTGAACCCACAATCTGACCCCCCAAACCACTTGTATCTTCGGATAGCTGCTTTTAATCCAAGATCTGTCCTGGGATCCGTTCGGCAGGTGATGCAGTTATTGTCCTAAAAACAACTTTTAAACTTGGAGCCCCGTGCCCAACGGAGGGGCTGGTGGGGAGAGACGGAGGACAGCGCTGGGAGCCGGCTTCTTTACAGCCTGTCCCCGCAGTGAGAGGCAGGAGCGGGCGGCTATTTAAACTTGTCGCCGTGCTTCTGCGCCTCTCAGCTGCCGGGGACACCCAGTAAAGCAGTGGGGAATCCCATCATTATGATGGGATTCCCCACTTCTTTACAGGGTGTCCCCCGTAGCTGATTGGAGCAGGAGCACGGCGGCAAGTTTAAATAGCCGCCCGCTCCCGCCTCTCACTGTTGCGGGGGATGTGGATTGTTTTTGCACTCTGTGGGCCAGGTGCTCTGCACCTGACCCACGAAGTGTAAAAACCAATTAATCACATTTACATTGTTCCCTATGGGAACTTACAGCTCGGTTTTCGAACTGCTCTGTTATGGAATAGCCTTCCAAAACTAATTATGTTCGAAAACCGAGGTACCACTGTAATTCTCATGTTTGCCATGCGGTGATAAAGGCGAAAAGGCAGAACACACCCCAACTGTTTGTACATTTTTATGGAGTTTCTGCAATGGAGACGTGTTTTTATGGACCTACATGTTGGAGCAACTTTACTTGGAAGGTATTGTGACTTCTGTGAATTCCTGCAGCATAATTCTGGTGACTTATGCTGCGTTTACACAGAGAGATTTATCTGACAGATTTTTGAAGCCAAAGCCAGGAACAGACTATAAACAGGGTGCATGTCATAAAGGAAAGACTGAGATTCCCTGTCTTTTCAAGTCCATTCCTGACTTTGGCTTCCAAAATTGGTCAGATAAATCTGTCTGTGTAAACGCACCAAGAGGTTTTAAAACTCTTTATCCAATAATTCTGTGGTCCAAAAGTAGGTGGACAGTATATGTAACAGGGTTATGAAGGGGGAAATTCAGTGGGGGAGCCAGTTTCACTTTACACTATGTTTGATAAATCTCCCCCTTCACAACCCTATTACATATACTGTCCACCTACTTTTGGACCACCCTGTATATGTATATAATATATATATATATATATATATATATATATATATATATATATATATATATATATATATATATACACACACACTACCATTTAAAAGTTTGGGGTCACCCAAACAATTTTGTGTTTTCCATGAAAAGTCACACTTCACCACCATACGTTGTGAAATGAATAGAAAATAGAGTCAAGACATTGACAAGGTTAGAAATAATGATTTGTATTTGTAATAACATTGTTTTTACATCAGACTTTGCTTTTGTCAAAGAATCCACCTTTTGCAGCAATTACAGCATTGCACACCTTTTGGAATTCTAGCTATTAATCTGTTGAGGTAAGCTGGAAAAATTGCACCCCACGCTTCTAGAAGCAGCTCCCACAAGTTGGATTTGTTGGATGGGCACTTCTGGCGTACCATACGGTCAAGCTGCTCCCACAACAGCTCAATGGGGTTCAGATCTGGTGACTGCGCTGGCCACTCCATTACCTATGATAGAATACCAGCTGCTGCTTCTGCTGTAAATAGTTCTTGCACAATTTGGAGGTGTGTTTAGGGTCATTGTCCTGTTGTAGGATGAAATTGGCTCCAATCAAGCGCTGTCCACTGGGTATGGCATGGCGTTGCAAAATTGAGTGATAGCCTTCCTTATTCAGAATCCCTTTTACCCTGTACAAATCTCCCACCTTACCAGCACCAAAGCAACCCCAGACCATCACATTACCTCCACCATGCTTAACAGATGGCATCAGGCATTCTTCCAGCATCTTTTCATTTGTTCTGCGTCTCACAAACGTTCTTCTATGTGATCCAAACACCTCAAACTTGGATTCATCCGTCCACAACACTTTTTTCCAGTCTTCCTCTGTCCAATGTCTGTGTTCTTTTGCCCATCTTAATCTTTTTCTTTTATTGGCCTGTCTCAGATATGGCTTTTTCTTTGCCACTCTGCCCTGAAGCCCAAAATCCCGCAGCCGCCTCTTCACTATAGATGTTGACACTAGTGTTTTGCGGGTACTATTTAATGAAGATGCCAGTTGGGGACCTGTGAGGCGTCTGTTTCTCAAACTAGAGACTCTAATGTGCTTATCTTCTTGCTTAGTTGTGCAACGCAGCCTCCCAATTCTTTTTCTACTCTGGTTAGAGCCTGTTTGTGCTGTCCTCTGAAGGGAGTAGTACACATCGTTGTAGGAAATCTTTAATTTCTTAGCAATTTCTTGCATGGAATAGCCTTCATTTCTAAGAACAAGAATAGACTGTCGAGTTTCAGATGAAAGTTCTCTTTTTCTGGCCATTTTGAGCGTTTAATTGACCCCACAAATGTCATGCTCCAGAAACACAATCTGTTCAAAGGTCAGTTTTGTAGCTTCTGTAACGAGCTAGACTGTTTCCAGATGTGTGAACATGATTGTACAAGGGTTTTCTAATCATCAATTAGCCTTCTGAGCCAATGAGCAAACACATTGTACCATTAGAAGACTGGAGTGATAGTTGCTGGAAATGGGCCCCTATACACCTATGTAGATATTGCACCAAAAAAACAGACATTTGCAGCTAGAATAGTCATTTACCACATTAGCAATGTATAGAGTGTATTTGTTTAAAGTTAGGACTAGTTTAAAGTTATCTTCATTGAAAAGTACAGTGCTTTTCCTTCAAAAATAAGGACATTTCAATGTGACCCCAAACTTTTGAACGGTAGTGTATATGTATATATATAATATGTGTGTGTGTGTATATATATATATATATATATGTATATATATATATATATATATACACACACATATTGGGTGGAAATTATATTTTAAGAAACACATCAGGTCTTAAGTCTAAAATCAGTGTATTATAGTATATAGCATATCGCCATAATTCTTGGGAACTTCTCATTTACGAGTTTCTGAGTTTATTTTCTGACATGTACTACAGAAAAAATAGTATATATAAAGAATAGCTGCATTTTTAGCATTGGTTATATGCAAATAAGGATTTTAGACAAATTAAAAACATATTGATATTAAATAATGTTAGTTGGGTGGACTACTCTTCCCAGCAGAAGTAATGACTTTGTCGTGCCTTCACACAGAGCTAGAATGAAAGGTGAATTAAGCTTCATTTCCACTCCTTCTTTGTTCTCTGGTGGGGTATTGCTTTCTCCATTTGGATCGGTGCCACCTTCTTCCAGTTCAAAATCAATTGTGTTAATGACCTGTGAAAGGAGCAAAAGATTTTAATTAAGCAGAAAACAAGAGAAAAAACTTCCTGTACTGGACAGTTCTTGACATGGACAGAGGTGGCAGCAGAGAGCACCATGTCAGACTGTAAAGAATACACCACTTCCTGCAGGGCATACAGAAGCTGATAAGTATGGCAACAATGGAAATTTTTAAATATTAGTAAATTACAAATCTATATAACTTTATGAAACTAGTTGATTTTAAAGAAAAAATGTTTAGCCAGAGTATCCCCCTTTAAGATCCCATATGTACAAAATTGAAAATATTCCACATGAACAAGCTGGAAACAAGCAGAGAAAAGCAGGAGAGGAGGGATGGGGTCTGTCTAAGGTTACACATTGGGAAGAAAAGGGGAAGCATTGTACAGCACTGCTTCTCAATTCCAGTCCTCAGGCCTCACCAACGGGTCATGTTTTGAGGATTTCCTTAGTATTTCACAGGTGATATAATTATACATCAGGTATTATCACAGGTGTTCTTTGTATGGGAAATCCTCAAAACATGACCTGTTGGTGAGGCCTGAGGACTGGAATTGTGAAGCACTTCAACAGATCCAGTCCCATTCATTTCTATAGAGCACATACTGGTAGCAGGATTGACATCCCGCTTTGAGTATGTGCTTTAACCCCCTGTTGCCCGCAGCCCCGCCGCCGAGATCATACATTACCTACTCTGGCGACGCAGCTGCATGTCAGACTCCCATCGGTCCCGCTCAGCCAATCAGCACCACTGAGCGGGACTGGAGCCGGGAGCCTGACATGCAGCCGCGTTGCCAGAGCAGGTAATGTATGATCTCAGCCGCGGGCAACAGGGGGTTAAAGCACATACTCAAAGCGTGATGTCAATCCCGCTGCGAGTATGTGCTCTATAGAAATGAATGGGACTGGACCTGCAGCGAATCCGCAGCACGAAATCAGCTGCGGATCCGGTAGGTGTGAAGGCACCCTAACAAAGAATATCATGTTTATTATGGTCTATGCAGCCTCCGTACAAGATAAAAAATTAAATGGTCGGGGTGCCCCTTTAATAAGCCATACACTTGTTTATGAGAAGTCTTGAGGGCTATTTTTATGTGTTTAATTCTTAAAGTAAGACACCCCATATACGCCTACTATCTAACAAATTACCCCCAGTTTAACAGTTTTTGACAGAATTACCTTTCCAACCTTTATGTTAGTTTTGCTCATTTTGCTAAAGTCAGCGTTTTTTCCAAGCAGTTCTGACACATACAAACTGGGAAGAAGATCTTGTAGATTGTACGATTGTTGTATCTTTAGTCTTGGCAAGGATAAATTGATGTAAGTGTATCTACAAAAGAATTATGATTATTTGCAGTAAAGGAATGATATTTTCAGCATTTGAGCGGTAGTGTACTGTTGTCTTACCTCTTTGGTAAGCTGTTCACCCATGTTATATATGTATCCCACTTCATAGAAGACTCTATGTTATCGAGAGTGTTTCCATTTATTGGCTTCACCAAGAGCAGGAAATCATTGTCGCTTAAGGAAATTTTTATTATAAACAGATTTGCATTGTTATCTTCAGTCATCTGAAACATTCCCGATACTGATATCATGGGAACCATGATTTTCTTGTTTGGTTCGGTCCAGAAAGGTTGATGGTTTGGAAGTAAGAAAGACTTTGCCACTTTACCTGATGTAAAACAAAATAATGTGTTAGCCACTGTATTGTATTTTCATGCCATTACAATCATTGAACACTTTCAGAATTTTTATTATTTTCTATTTGACCTATACAACTACGCTTCATTGGAATATTGATATTATAGAATATTATTATTATTTATGAGACCTAGAAAGATTGCAAACTAGTTGTTTAACCCTTTGAGGACCAGGCCCAAAATGACCCAGTGGACCGCGCAAATTTTGATCTTAGTGTTTCCGTTTTTCCCTCCTCCCCTTCTAAGAGCTCCAGCACTTTCAGTTTTTTATCTACAGGCCATGTAAGGGCTTATTTGTTACAGGAATAGTTGTACTTTGTAATGGCGTCTTTCATTTTACCATAACATGTATGATGGAATTCCAAATATATTATTTATGAAGATATAAATTGGTGAAATCGCAAAAAAGAATGCAATATGGTAACGTTTGGGGGGTTCCTGTGTCTACGTAATACACTATATGGTAACAGCGACATGACACTATTATTCTATAGGTCAGCCCGAACACAACCATATGCAGGTTTACGCAGATTCTCTAATGTTATATATTTTTTTAAAATGAAATCCTTTTTTTTGGCAATTAATTATAAATAAAATGGGACTATTGTGACGCTTATAACGGTTTTATTTTTTCACCTACAGGGCTGTATGGGGTGTCATTTTTTCCGCCATGATCTCTAGTTTTTATTAATACCATATTTGTGAAGATCGGACGTTTTGATCACTTTTTATTAATTTTTTTATATATATAATGTAACATAAAATCGGTAATCCGCGCACTTTTTTCCCTCTTTTCGTGTACGCCGTTTACCGTTCGCAATGACGCTTGTTATATTTTAATAGATCGGACAATTACGCACGCTACGGTATATTATATGTTTATCTATTTATTTTTATATGTTTTATTTATATAATGCGAAAGGGGGGTGATTTCAATTTTTATTGGGGGAGGGGTTTTGGGGTAGTGTGTTAGTGTTTTTAACTTTTTTTTTTTACACATTTGAAGTCCCTTTGGGGGACTTTTACATTCACTACTTGGATTTTTACACTGATGAATGCTATGCCATAGGCATAGCATTGATCAGTGTTATCGGCGCTCTGCTCATTGAGCCTGCCTGTGCAGGCTCAGTGACCAGAGCGCCGATCGGACCGCACGGAGGCAGGTGAGAGAGCTCCGGCGGCCCGTTTTACCGATCGGGACCCCCGCAGTCACACTGCGGGGGTCCCGATCGGTAGGTGACAGGGGACTCCCCCTGTCACTTACACTTAAACGCCGCGTTTAAGGAGCTAATGCCACGCGGCAGCGCGATCGCTGCAGCGTGTCATTACCGGTGAGGTCCCGGCTGCTGATTGCAGCCGGCCCCCACCTGCTATGAAGCGCGCTCCGCTCCGGAGCGCGCTTCATAGCGTGAGAAACACCCAGGGCGTACAGTTACGCCCTAGGTCGTCTGGGGACAGACTTCCATGGCGTAACTATACGCCCTGGGTCGTCTAAGGGTTAAGGGTACAAACCCACTTGACGTATTTGCTGCGTGAATCAGTCTTAAAAATAAGCAGGCTAAACGCAGGTTGGCTTTATACGATTGTTCTGCGTTAAAATACGTAATTGCGTATTTTTGAAGCATGAAGCTTGTTGTTAGCAAAGCATCAGTTGTTAACCTGTGCGAAAAACGCATGTAGCTTCATGCTTCAAAAATACGCAATTGCGTATTTTAACACAGAACAATTGTATAAAGCCAACCTGCGTTTTGCCTGCTTATTTTTAAGACTGATTCACGCAGCAAATACGTCAAGTGGGTTTGTACCCTAAAGGGGTATTCTGGTGAAATTTATTTTCTCTCATATGAAATGGTTTCAGAAAGTAATTTAGATTTGTAAACTTTTTCTGTATAACAAATGTATATAACTTTCTGAAACCAGTTGATATGAATGAAAATTAATTTCACCGGAATACCCCTTTAGATTATGAGATGCCTACACACCCTTTTTACTACCTATATTGAAGTGTAATCAGGGCCGCCATCAGGAATTTCGGGGCCCCATACAACCAAAGTGTCTGGGCTCCCCACATTAATAAAAAAAAAAAAAATTGTGTGTTCGACCCACGCCTTGCTGGGAGGTATAATTTGGTTCAGATTAATTCTAGAGAACTGGCTCATATACCCCATTTTTCCCAGTGGCTTAAAATGTAACCTCTGTTATACAGTTATAAAATTGTAGAAACTAAATGTGAACAAGGTGCAATGTAAATGTCACCATACAGACACTTACTTGTATAGCCGTCTCTTGGGCTCTGTATGCAGTGCATTATATTCACCCCTGCAACGTACAATTTATAGCGTGTCTAGAAGCCCAGCGGGGCTCATTATGATGGAGACTAAAACTTATACAAGAGTGGGGTAGGGGTTCCCCTGTATTCAGAATGCTGTTGAGTACTAGGCAATGCCCCGTTTGGGGATATTGAATTTTGAGGGTCTGGGGGGGGGGGGGGCTGTTTGATTTGTATATGTTCACCAATATCCCCTCCCCGGTATGCTCACTAACATAGAATGTTGATAAGGCTAATATAATGAGGCTGTTCCATGTTAGTGAGCATATACAAATCACCCCCCCCCCCCCCAGGCAGACTAGTTTAGCTCACCCAAGCCAGTGATAGCGAATACATGGCGGTGAGCAGGCCTGTATTTAGAGTTCATGCTGCCCTAGGCACTTTGCACGCAGAGGCGCCCCCCCCCCCCCCCCACGTTGCTGTACATGCATGGTATATACCCTGGCACTTGGGTGCCGCTCTGCTTGATGCCCGCTGTTCTCATCAAACAGACGTGATGGAGGAAGGAAGGAGGCCGGGGACGTCTTAGTTTGGGGACTGGTTCTGTCCAGTGTTGGACTGGGGTACCTGGGGCTCACCAATATACAACCAGTGAGACACGACATGCTGACCCGCTTCTTTCCTGAATTCATCTGTATCTGTGACAAATCTCAGAACACCCTCCATTTATACAGCTCTCAGGGTATGCTGGGAGTTGTAGTCTCTGAGAGGACAACCCTTTAATAAATCACTGTGTGCAGAGTCTCCTGGTGGCTGCAATCTGTGGGTGACAACCATCAGCCCTGAGGGTCCAGCAAAACATCTGTCTACAGCCGCAGTTATCATAGGATTGTACTACTTTACTACAACTCCCAGCATATCCTGAGGGCTGCAGACTGTCAGTACATGCTGGGAGTTGTAGTGCCTGCAGCTGTTGTAGTTGGATCCTAGGTGCATCATACACTGGAGGCTTTTTAGCATATAAGAATACATAGATCTGTGGGGGCTCAGTGCAGGGAAGTGACCCCAGAACAGCACTAATAGGGGATAGAACAAAAACATCTCCCCCAATATCTTATTAGTGATGTTCTGGGGTCACTTCCCTGCACTGAGCCCCCACAGATCTATGTATTCTGATATGCCACAAAGCATCCAGTGTATGATGCACCTAGGACCCAACTACAGCAGCTGCAGGCACTACAACTCCCAGCATATCCTGAGGGCTGCAGACTGTTCTGGGAGTTGTAGTGTCTGCAGCTGTTGTAGTTGGGTCCTGGAGGTGTTGTGGGAAATCAGAATACATAGATCTGTGGGGGCTCAGTGCAGGGACGTGACCCCAGAACAGCACTAATAGGGGGGGGGAGATGTTTTTGTTCTATCCCCTATTAGTGATGTTCTGGGGTCACTTCCACACACTGAGCCCCCACAGATCTCTGTATTCTGATCTCCCACAAAGCCTCCAGTGTATAATGCACCTAGGACCCAACTACAACAGCTGCAGGCACTACAACTCCCAGCATTTACTGACAGTCTACAGCCCTCAGGATATGCTGGGAGTTGTAGTGCCTGCAGCTCTTGTAGTCGGGTCCTAGTTTAAAAGTTTGGGTTAGTGTACTGTAGTGACCGCAGGGCTGTGTCAGTACACTACCGCAAACAATACACTGACCCATTGAGACCCCACTGGTACACAGGCTCTGCACACTATAGAAGTGATTACAGTGCAGTTACTAATGACTCACAGGTGACGTCTTCTCGAATTGCTGTCGCTAACTTTTTGTTTTCTTCTCCATCTGGCGCAGCATCATGAAGACTTCTCTGACCATAACTCGTCTGCAGGCGGGCAGCTGGGGGTGACTGGGGCAGGAGGGCAGCTGGGGGTGACTGGGGAAGGGAGGCAGCTGGGGGTGACTGGGGAAGGGAGGCAGCTGGGGGGAGACTGAGGAAGGGAGGCAGCTGGGGGTGACTGGGGAAGGGAGGCAGCTGGGGGGGGACTGAGGAAGGGAGGCAGCTGGGGGGGGGGGGGACTGAGGAAGGGAGGCAGCTGGGGGGGGGACGGAGGAAGGGAGGCAGCTGGGGGGGGCTGAGGAAGGGAGGCAGCTGGGGGTGACTGGGGAAGGGAGGCAGCTGGGGGAGCCAGGGAGAGCAGCTGGGGGAAAGGGAGAGCAGCTGGGGGAAATGGAGAGCAGCTGGGGGGCAGGGGAGCAGCAGGGAGGGGCAGCTAGGGTGGCAGGGGAGAAGCTGGGGTTCAGGGGGAGAGGTTGGGGTTCAGGGGGAGCGGTAGGGAGGCAGTGGAGAAGCTGGGATTCAGGGGGAGAGGCTGGGGGCAGGGGGAGAGGCTGGGGGTCAGAGGGAGAAGCTAGGGGTCAGGGGGAGGGGCTGGGAGGCAGGGGAGCAGCTGAGAATGCAGGGGGGAGAGGCTGGGGGGGCAGGGGGAGAGGCTGGGGGGTCAGGGGACAGGCTGGGGGGGCAGGGGGACAGGCTGGGGGGTCAGGGGGAGAGGCTGGGGGGTCAGGGGGGAGAGGCTGGGGGGTCAGGGGAGAGGCTGGGGGGTCAGGGGGAGAGGCTGGGGGGTCAGGGGGGAGAGGCTGGGGGGTCAGGGGGGAGAGGCTGGGGGGTCAGGGGAGAGGCTGGGGGGTCAGGGGAGAGGCTGGGGGGTCAGGGGAGAGGCTGGGGGGTCAGGGGAGAGGCTGGGGGGTCAGGGGGAGAGGCTGAGGGTTAGGGGAAGAGGCTGGGGGGTCAGGGGAAGAGGCTGGGGGGTCAGGGGAAGAGGCTGGGGGGTCAGGGGAAGAGGCTGGGGGGTCAGGGGAAGAGGCTGGGGGGTCAGGGGAGAGGCTGGGGGGTCAGGGGAGAGGCTGGGGGGTCAGGGGAAGAGGCTGGGGGGTCAGGGGAAGAGGCTGGGGGGTCAGGGGAAGAGGCTGGGGGGTCAGGGGAAGAGGCTGGGGGGTCAGGGGAAGAGGCTGGGGGGTCAGGGGAGAGGCTGGGGGGTCAGGGGAGAGGCTGAGAATGCAGGGGGAGAGGCTGGGGTCAGGGGAGACGCTGGGGGGCAGGGGAGAGGCTGAGGGTTAGGTGGAGAGGTTGGGGGGGCAGGGGAGACGCTGGGGTCAGGGAAGATGCTGGGGGGGCAGGGGGAGAGTTTGGGGTCAGGGGAGATGCTGGGGGGCAGGGGAGATGCTGGGGGGCAGGGGAGAGGCTGAGGGTTAGGTGGAGAGGTTGGGGGGGCAGGGGAAAGGCTGAGGGTTAGGGGGAGAGGCTGGGGGGCAGGGGAGAGGCTGGGGGTTAGGGGGAGAGGCTGAGGGTTAGGGGGAGAGGCTGGGGGGGGGCAGGGGAGAGGCTGGGGGGGGCAGGGGAGAGGCTGGGGGGCAAGGTAGAGGCTGGGGGACAGGGGAGAGGCTGTGGGGTCAGGGGAGAGGCTGAGAATGCAGGGGGGAGAGGCTGAGAATGCAGGGGGGAGAGGCTGAGAATGCAGGGGGGAGAGGCTGGGGGGGGCAGGGGAGAGGCTGGGGGGGCAGGGGAGACGCTGGGGGGCAGGGGAGAGGCTGAGGGTTAGTGAGAGAGGCTGGGGGGGCAGGAGAGAGGCTGGGGGGGCAGGGGAGAGGCTGGGGGGGCAGGGGAGAGGCTGAGAATGCAGGGAGGAGAGGCTGGGGGGCAGGGGGAGAGGCTGAGGGTTAGGTGGAGAGGCTGAGGAATCAGGGGAAACGCTGGGGGGCAGGGGAGAGGCTGGGGGGGCAGGGGGAGAGGCTGGGGGGCAGGGGGAGAGGCTGAGGGTTAGGGGAGAGGCTGGGGGGTCAGGGGAGAGGCTGGGGGTCAGGGGAGAGGCTGGGGGGTCAGGGGAGAGGCGGGAAACACTCAAGTTTTTGGCTGCAGGAAGCCAATATGCAGCAGCCAATTGGGGTACAACTTTACTCTCCATTTATTTATTTATTTATTTTATTTGTTGCGTAAATAGAAAAAAAAGGAACTTACTAACTATTCTTTAGGCTATGTTCACACAACATATATTTGCAATTAATCACGGCGGTTGTTCCAAATTGCAACACCGGCCCTGATTAATTGAAAATATACACTACCGTTCAAAAGTTTGGGGTCACCCAAACAATCTTGTGTTTTCCATGAAAAGTCACACTTATTCACCACCATACGTTGTGAAATGAATAGAAAATAGAGTCAAGACATTGACAAGGTTAGAAATAATGATTTGTATAACATTGTTTTTACATCAAACTTTGCTTTCGTCAAAGAATCCACCTTTTGCAGCAATCCCAGCATTGCACACCTTTGGCATTCTAGCTATTAATCTGTTGAGGTAAGCTGGAGAAATTGCACCCCACGCTTCTAGAAGCAGCTCCCACAAGTTGGGTTGGTTGGATGGGCACTTCTGGGGTACCATACGGTCAAGCTGCTCCCACAACAGCTCAATGGGGTTCAGATCTGGTGACTGCGCTGGCCACTCCATTACCGATAGAATACCAGCTGCCTGCTTCTGCTGTAAATAGTTCTTGCACAATTTGGAGGTGTGTTTAGGGTCATTGTCCTGTTGTAGGATGAAATTTGCTCCAATCAAGCGCTGTCCACTGGGTATGGCATGGCGTTGCAAAATTGAGTGATAGCCTTCCTTATTCAGAATCCCTTTTACCCTGTACAAATCTCCCACCTTACCAGCACCAAAGCAACCCCAGACCATCACATTACCTCCCCCATGCTTAGCAGATGGCATCAGGCATTCTTCCAGCATCTTTTCATTTGTTCTGCGTCTCACAAACGTTCTTCTTTGTGATCCAAACACCTCAAACTTGGATTCATCCGTCCACAACACTTTTTTCCAGTCTTCCTCTGTCCAATGTCTGTGTTCTTTTGCCCATCTTAATCTTTTTCTTTTATTGGCCAGTCTCAGATTTGGCTTTTTCTTTGCCACTCTGCCCTGAAGCCCAAAATCCCGCAGCCGCCTCTTCACTGTAGATGTTGACACTGGTGTTTTGCGGATTTCTATACTATAGAAACCCTCAATAAAGCAACACGCGAAACGCGCGTCGGGTGTACGGTGAGGTGGACCTATATACTAAGGACATGTATGGGTAATATTTATTATTTGTTGATGGTGTCTTTATGTTTTTCTGCCATATACCCACTGTGGGGATTATTTATTTATTTATTTTCTGTATGTAATACCAACCCAGTGCCCAGTATATATGTTTGTATATGTAGGTTATTTATTTATCTCCTACCTTATGATATAGCATCTTATGCATAAGAATTTTTTGATCCACCGTTTTTATGGGGATTTGTATTAGCTCTAGCCCCCCCATTATGTACTTTTTAATAATCTTTTTTTGATATATTAATAAAAAATATTCATATTTATATTGGTCTTGCATTCCAGTTCTTTCGTTTTTAAAGTTAGGACTAGTTTAAAGTTATTTTCATTGAAAAGTACAGTGCTTTTCCTTCAAAAATAAGGACATTTCAATGTGACCCCAAACTTTTGAACGGTAGTGTACATTGCATTGTAGTCTATAGAATCCCACCCGAAATTCCCTGCGGCCGCACAAGAAATTGACATGTCAGTTTTGTGCAGCCGATCTTCATTGAAAAGCGTCTGCACAAAACTGACTGTGCAGACAATGTAAAGTGTGGCTTCGGCCACACTTTACATTGTGTGCTGTGGGTAATTCTAAAGAATGAAGTTCATTTGGCTGGTAATGCAGTACCGGCTGAGATGAACGGTCATGTCACAGAGCAGCCGGTGTCTTACGTTGTGTGAACCCAGCCTGTTTGTAAAAACTTTTGTCATAGAGATATGTCAAAAGTTTTGATTGTTCTGGGTCTGAGTGTTATTACCTGTACCACTTAAGAGAATGAGTGGGGAAAGAACAGGCTGCAGCACGGTCCATTCCCACTATGTTTTAGAAAAAGAGATTCGGGCTCATAATTCTAAGTCTATGGAGCCCAATTAATTTTTTCTTAGAAAGAGCCAGCAGAGGACACACTTTAGCGCAATCCTCCCCCCCTCGTTCTCCCGATCAGTATGGGTCTGAACACTATAAATAATAAAAAGGCACATAAGATGCCGCTCACCTACGGCGGACGAGCTCCGAGCCCGACACCGCCTTGCGCAGATTAGTAGAAACTGTCTGCAGCCCGTTCTGGAGCTCCAGATACCCAGTAGAAGAATGCAGATTGGAGATCGCTGCGGGAGGTCCCAACAAGCAGAGTGACCAGGAATATCAGGCGCTGACCGGCTGTCCGTTTGCTACTCCCCAATGGATGATAGGAAACGTAGTTCAGGATAAAAGTATTTAATAGTAGATGCATTACGCGTTTCAAGAACCTTCTCTTCATCAGATCCATAAAAAATGTACACACAGTGGGGTTTAAGTAGGTAAAATGGTGGGGAAAAAAATTTGAAGTGAGCCCTGATTGGCTCCAGTGTAAAACTATCACATGCAGTAAAACAAACAAATTCATCTTACAGCCTTCTGGCATATAGCATATATAAGCTGTTATACACATTAAAATATAAAACATGATCTAAAACATAAATAGATCAAAGATAAAAGCATTACAATCCTACAACCATTTTTAGAATTGTTACATTAAACATCACAATTGATATTGTTTCTAAATGCCAATAGTAATATAGTGCAGTGGTCTGGGGTTTGGCTTGAGAGCCAGGAGACTTGTTTTTTGATGTTTTTATGTTTTAGATCGTGTTTTATATTTTAATGTGTATAACAGCTTATATATGCTATATGCCAGAAGGCTATAAGATGAATTTGTTGTTTTACTGCATGTGATAGTTTTACACTGGAGCCAATCAGGGCTCACTTCACAAATTGGTTTTTCCACCATTTTACCTATTTAAACCCCACTGTGTGTACATTTTTTATGGATCTGATGAAGAGAAGGTTCTTGAAACGCGTAATCCATCTACTATTAAATACTTTTATCCTGAACTACGTCTCCTATCATCCATTGGGGAGTAGCAAACGGACAGCCGGTCAGCGCCTGATATTCCTGGTCACTCTGCTTGTTGGGACCTTCCACAGCGATCTCCAAACTGTTTTATAGTGATGTAAATAGTATAAGTAATGCTGGTGCTGAGTACACTGTGTGACTGCGTCCCAGAAAACCAAGCCGCTGACTCGGTATCCAAACCAATAAAAAATAAAGCAATGGAACTTTAACTCAACTTGAAGTTGCAAAAATAATGATTTATCTTGTACTTGAAACGATACAAATAAAGTCTTTCACATAAATAGAATACAAAAAGTCACCACAGTGTATAGGACGGACGCCAGATGGTCTTCGCACCACGCTCCGGTGCACGGCAAATCTCAGTCCTTTCGAGGCTCTCGCCCTCTGGGGAATGATGACGTAGACTCGTACGCTACGTTTCGAGGGAGGAGCCCTCTTTCTCAAGCGCCCTCGAGGGCTCCTCCCTCGAAACGTAGCGTACGAGTCTACGTCATCATTCCCCAGAGGGTGAGAGCCTCGAAAGGACTGAGATTTGCCGTGCACCGGAGCGTGGTGCGAAGACCATCTGGCGTCCGTCCTATACACTGTGGTGACTTTTTGTATTCTATTTATGTGAAAGACTTTATTTGTATCGTTTCAAGTACAAGATAAATCATTATTTTTGCAACTTCAAGTTGAGTTAAAGTTCCATTGCTTTATTTTTTATAGTGATGTAGTCAGTTTTTTTTTTGTTTTGTTTTTTTGCCTCTTCAGTCTCACCTAAAATTTCCTGCCAACAGAGGAATATTTTAGGCTTTTTTTAGTTTCGTTATTTTTTTTTTTTTTTTTTTGTGGAACGAGTTGAATTTTTTTAATGGCATGCAAACACTAGATAATGTGAATATAAGCCCGGAAGCTGTGCACGGGACGTACTTATACGTTGCAGCATGACAACAATCCAAAACACAAAGCCAAGTTGACCTGTCATTGGCTACAGCAGAAAACAGTGAAGGTTCTGGAGAGGCCACCTGAGTCACATGACCTCAATATTATTGAGCCACTCTGGGGGGGTTTCTCAAGCACACAACTGATGAAAGACAGCCCAGGAATTGGAGGCTTTTTCCAAGAAGAATGAGCAGCTTTACAGTCTGAGAAAATAAAGAGCCTCATCCACAACTACCACAAAAGACTTCAAGCTGTCAGTGATGTTAGAGGGCGCAATACACGGTATTAAGAACTGGGATAAGTAAACTTTTGACCAGAGTCATTTGGATATTTTTGATTGTCATTTTGATTTAAAAAGAGAAAACACAGTAGTTTGACAATAAATGCCCTAACCCAACCACTAACCATGAGTGGGGAAAAAAGTAGCTACCAGTAGGTAGAAAGCGTCCCGGAACTACTCCCAAGCAAGGATATTTATATATGGCAGAGTGGATGTGAGCCTATGTGCATACTGCAGGGGTGCTCTTCATGTGCAATTAGCAAGCATACAGCAATAAAAAAGCATAAAAGCTGAAGGCACTCACCGAATAGATTTCCGGAATAGAATTTCTGCATCTATTCCGGTGAGTGCCTTAAACTTTTGTCCTTTTCTATTGCTGAAAAAAGTTTTTATGTTATCACTCATATTCTCTAAAAGAATAAGAGGACGAAAAAGCTAAATTTCTGTCGGAGTATGCAAAAATTAAAGCACAACTGTATTTATGTATCTTTACATAACTCTTGCTATGTTTTGGTTCCTTAAACAAAAAGTGAAAATAAATCGCTGAAGGATTGAGAAACACTGAACTGTTTTACTGAAAGCTTCTCCTCTTTGCTTAGGACCTTGCTCTTCCTCTCCTCTTGTCAAGTAGCACTGTGTACAGATAGTAAAAGATACAACAATATAGCAGGGCAGAGGGCATGAATTGTGGTGAAAAAATATTTTCTTAAACTAGCTGGTTCCTTGAAAGTTTATATAGATTTGTAAATTACTTCTATTTAAAAAATCTCCAGTCTTCCAGTACTTATCAGCTGCTGTATGTCCTGCAGGATATGGTGTATTCTTTCCAGTCTGACACAGTGCCCTCTGCTTTCACTTCTGTCCATGGAGGGAGCTGTCCAGCGCAGGAGAGGTTTTTTGTGGGGATTTACTACTGCTCTGGACAGTTCCTGTCAGGGACAGAGGTGGCAGCAGAAAGCACTGTGTAAGACTGGAAAGAATACGCCACCTGCTGCAAGACATTGAAGGGGTACACCAAGCCACCTGCTGCAAGACATTGAAGGGGTACTCCAAGCCAGGGTTATTTTTAATGTATGGCAGGGGAAGGGGGTGGATATAGAAGCCGCCGGTCACTTACCTCCCCGGTTCCAGCATCGGGTCCCTGATTGCGCCAACCCGTTCTCCTGTGCCCCTGCCGCTTCCTGGTCTGAGCTGCGGCTTGAGACATGACAGCTCAGCCATTCAGAGGCCATGGCAGGACCCCGCTACGACCACTGAATAGCTAAGCTGCCTTGAGACTTCACATCTCAAGCCCCAGCTCAGACCAGGTAGCCACAGCAGAACGGGAGAACGGGGCAGTGCCATCCAGGACCCAGCGCTGGAACCAGGGAGGTAAGTGATGGGTGGCTTTTATATCCACCCCCTCCCTGGCCATACATGAAAAGTAACCCTGGCCCAGAGTACCTCTTTAAGCCACTGTCCTGTACTAGAGAATGATTTATACCAGTGCTTCTCAAACTATTTGTTCTCGGGCCTCACAAGGAGATTTATGTTGATGCTCGAGCCCCAACCAACAAACATATACTACTATGCAGCATCAGATACCGCCATATAGTATATAGTTAGTATGGTTGAAAAAAGACGTATGTCCATCAAGTTCAACCAAGGAGGGGTGGGTGAAGGGAAGGGGGAGGGATGATGGGTAGGATATATATGTATGAATTAACGTTATTTTGTTCTAAGAACTTGTTTAAGCCTGTTTTGAAGCCCTCCACTGATTTTGCTGTGACCAAATCCTGGGGTAGACTGTTCTACAGATTCCCTGTTCTCATAATAATATCATGTAATATCCCAGAGCAACCCAAATCTGCATCATAGTGCAGAAATAAATACTGTTCCACCTGTATAACCCAACATCATAGTGCACTAATACATTCTGTTCTACCTGTAAACAAGCACCAAAGTGCACCACTTCTTTGTTCATAAACCAACCCTATACTTAAGGCCCTATTCCACGGGTCGTTTAGAGGAGCAATATCGTTCGTATTCGGCCGATATCGACCGCTACGAACGATATTCGTCCCGTGGAATAGAGTGCAACGATCAGCCGACATCGTTCATGTCGGCTGATCGTTGCAGTCGCTTGTTTTTCAACATGTTGAAAAACAAGCGACTGATATAGCAGCGATCTGCTGCCGTCGCTCCGTTGAATAGGAGCGTCGGCAGCAGACGCTGCTGTATCCTATGGGCTGCCTGGACGATCAGCGATCCCCCGGGCAGCCCCCCCCCGCAGCTCCCCGCCGCCCCCTCCCGCACTCACCCGCTCGCTGCAGCCGCGTTGAATAGCGGCGGCAGCGAGCGGGGAACGAGGAGCAAACGAGCGCTAATAGCGCTCGTTTGCTCCTTCAAACGACTCGTGGAATAGGGGCATTAGGCCACTAGGCTTAAAGGGGTAGTGCGGCGGTAAAAAATTATTCACAGAATAACACACATTACAAAGTTATACAACTTTGTAATGTATGTTATGTCTGTGAATGGCCCCCTTCCCCGTGTCCCACCACCCCCACCCGTGTACCCGGAAGTGTAGTGCTTTATACATATCTGATCCGTGCCGACACGCGTCCGCCATCTTGTGCCAAACGTCATCTTCGGCCGGCCGGCCCGAACACCTTCGATCTTCCCGAGTGCCGGCCGCGTCATCAGCTGCTCAGCCGCTGATGGGGGTGGTGGGACACGGGGAAGGGGGCCATTCACAGACATACGCCGCACTACCCCTTTAAATCTAATCTGAGACTTCCTCTTCTGTATAGAAAATTTCTCAGCAGCGCCCTTCTTATCAACATGGACAGGAGTACAGTGACACCAGTATATAAATGACATAGACAGGAGCACAGCGACAGGTGTCACCAGTATATAGATAACACAGGAGTATAGTGACAGGTGACCTCAGTATATAGATAACACAAACAGGATACAGTGATAGGTGACACCAGTATATAGCTAAAACAGACAGGAGTACAGTGTCAGGTGACACCAGTAAATAGATAACACAAACAGGATACGGAGATAGGTGACACCAGTATATAGCTAACACAGACAGAGCTAATAACTGCTTGCACATATAGTATATGGTATAGGCGCATACAGTCCAATATATATATATATATATCTATATCATAAAAATCAAAGTCTGTCTGTCTGTCTGTCCTTCTGTCTGTCTGTCTGTCTGTCTGTCCTCTATAGACTTCCAAACGCCTGAACCGTTTGACCCCAAATTTGGCACACAGATACATTGGGTGCCCGGGAAGGTTATTGCGAAGGTCCCGTCCCCGCCAGATGTACAGGAGGGGAGGGGAGGGGAGGGGAAAGAGCGGCGCCCCATAGAGATGAATGGGAAAATCTCCTCACTGCAAACACAGGTGATATAATTAGCTGCAGCAGACACGGCAGTTGGAGCCTTAGCAACCAATAGGATTACTGCTTTCATTTTCACAGGGAGCAATGGTTGCTAGGGAAGCTGCCTCACAACATCCACTGTAATACCTGGTAGCCCCCCTACTCCATCTATACAGTACATGTATATACAGGACCCCCTACTCCAACTATACATTACATCTATATACAGGGCCCCCTACTCCATTTATACAGTACATGTATATACAGGACCCCCTACTCCATCTATACAGTACATGTATATACAGGGCCCCCTACTCCATCCATACAGTACATGTATACACAGGGCACAACAGGTATACCAAACTGTGACTGGGTAACACTGCCACACCAGACCTGACGAATACCGCCATACTGCGACTGGATAACACCTCCAGACCTGACCAATACCACCATACTGTGACTGGATAACACTGCCACACCAGACCTGACCAATACCGCCATACTGTGACTGGATAACACTGTCATACCAGACCTGACCAATACCGCCATACTGTGACTGGATAACACTGTCATACCAGACCTGACCAATACCGCCATACTGTGACTGGATAACACTGCCATACCAGACCTGACCAATACCGCCATACTGTGCTGGATAACACTGTCATACCAGACCTGACCAATACCGCCATACTGTGACTGGATAACACTGCCATACCAGACCTGACCAATACCGGCAAACTGACTGGGTAACACCGCCACCCCAGACCTGACCAATACCGCCATACTGTGACTGGATAACACCATCATATCAGACCTGACCAATACTGCCATACTGTGACTGGATAACACCGCTATCCCAGACCTGACCAATACCACCATACCGTGACTGGATAACACCGCCACACCAGACCTGACCAATACCACCATACTGTGACTGGATAACACCGCCATACCAGACATGACCAATACCGACACACTGTGACTGAATAACACTGCCATACGGGTAAATACAACCCTGCAGGTATACAGGACACTACAGGTATACAGGACCCCAAAACTATACACTACAGGTGCACAGGACCTCCACAAAACTATATACTACAGGTATACAGGACCCCAAACTTTACACTACAGGTATACAGGACCCCAAAACTATATACTACAGGTATACAGGACCTCCTCCAACTATATACTTCAGGTATACAGGACCTCCACCAACTATATACTACAGGTATACAGGACCCCAAACTATACACTACAGGTATACAGGACCCCAAAACTATACACTACAGGTATACAGGAACTCCACCAACTATATTCTACAGGTATATAGGACCCCAAACTATACACTACAGGTATACAGGACCTCAAAACCATACACTACAGGTATACAGGACCTACACCAACTCTATAATACAGGTATACAGCACCTTCACCAACTCTATACTACAAGTATACAGGACCCCAAATATACTACAGGTATAAAGGAACTCCACCAGCTATATACTACAGGTATATAGGACCCCAAACTATACACTATAGGTATACAGGACCTCCACCAACTCTATACTATAGTTATACAGGACCCTCAAACTATTTACTACAGGTATACAGGACCCCCGAACTATATACTACAGGTATACAAGACCTCCACCAATTATACAGTACAGGTATCCAGGACCCTCAAACTATAAACTACAGGTATACAAGACCTCCACCAACTATACATTACAGGTATACAGCACCAACTATATACTACAGGTATACAGGACCTTCACCAACTGTACACTGCAGGTATACAGGACCTCCCTCAACTATACACTACAGGTATACAGCCCCCCCAAATACACACTACAGGTATACAGGAACCCCCCAACTATACACTATAGGTATACAGCCCCCCCAACTATGCACTACAGATATGCGAGACCCCTAAAAACTATACATTGTGGGTATACAGAACCCCTCCAACTATGCACTACAGGTATACACTAATTCCACTGATTAACTCAGATGAAACAATACCTTTAGCTTGGCCTCCTGGGCACCTTAGAACAAATCTAATTAACACACTGACACTTTATACCCTGTCAGCGCCGGGTACATTTTCTAGTATATATATATATATGTGTGTGTTAGCATTGTGTTATTAAGTTTATTTATTTACATAACTAGGCTGTGATTACATATCATGAACATTATTTTGACGTCTGTTATTCTATACATTGTGTAAACTGATGGCTGTTGTTTACATAAACTTCAATTTAGTTAATGGAAAACTGTTAACTGTTAACCACTGTTTTAAAAAAAAAAAATAGCAGCCAACTTTTTTCAGTACTTTACATCGTAGTAACAGCCTTAGAGCCCATGTGGAATTTGTGGGCTCTGCAAGGATAGTTAAGATTTACCAGGCTAAAGCCACAACCACTTGTTGTCTTTTTTTTGACCGCCTAAAAGCCACTTTTTTGGATGGGCTTCCTATTGAGCCCAAATAACGGCTGTTATTTCAGAACAATAGCTGTTAGTCCACAAACAATAACTGTTGTTTTGAAATACAGCTGTTATTTGGGTTCAAAATGATGACCAGCCAAAAAAGTGTCAGTCAAAAGGCCCAAAAAAATAACAAGTGGTCATGGCCTAAAATGTAAAATGCTGTTAACGTCTTAGTGACCGCCGTTATGGCTTTCTACAGCTTTCAATAATAGGCCTTATTCTCATCTGTTTTTTTACGGCGGCATCACAATAAGTATTTGCTGTGCTCCTGCGCCGACATTGTGGGGGATCAGCAGTGAGTATGACAGCTAATCTCCTGCTGTAACTACCCAGCGCATCCTCCACTCCGGGTTGTTTAACCCATTACTTGCTGCTGTCAAATCATAACCACGGTATGTAACTGAAGGGCTGTAACTGAGCACAATATACTTACTGATTGGAAGTCCAGTGGAGTGGTCTGGCTTCTAATCCGTTTCCATGGAAATCCCGGGGGCCTTCTGAAGACCCCTGGGCCTGCTATGGATATCCTCTAGTCTATTCATTAGTGCATTGTATTGTAACAGTGATCAGCAGATGACTGGTTAATGTATACCTGTGTACACTAATGTAGATGAGTGTAAAAGTAAAATAAAATAAATTCGCTTTGCTCATTATTTTTACTGCCCAATTAATAGTATACGTTTAAATTAAAATTAAAAAAATCATATTACTTTGGGTAAAAACCTGCTGATTTTATTGTAATAATAGTCCATTGTTGTCGATAGAAGGCTGGCACACAAGATATATAGAAGTTGTATAATGGTTGCACATAGCACCTGCCATTTAAAATCTTAATAAACCTCTTGTTGCAAAATTCTATACTGAAGGTTTACTGCACATACATACAAGTCACATAAACGTCATATGTCACAACAGTAACTTACCTTTAAATTGAACATGGCTGATGTACATGAAGTTTGCCGTCCCATCAATTGAAGTTAATCCAGACTTGGTATTCACTTGCAGTTTAGAAGCTAAAAATTCATTGATTAATTTGACGGCTTTAGCAGAATCTTTTACGTCCACCGCTCTAATGTAGAAGTTATCTGCCGTAGAGAACAATCCGTGCACAAAGGTCTCTGACAGTGCGACACTTGGAGAGACGAACATGCACACTGTTCTCTGTGTATTGATGTTGGAATCTTTAGAAAAGAGATAATTGTCAATTTTTTTGAGCTTTGAGATGACTTTAAAGCCATTAACGGTAGAAGTGCAGTTTAAAGATGCCGATGGGTCTTCAAACCCTAAAAATGTTTGTAGACTTCTAGAAGTGTTCCCAGATGCTCCAAGATAAAATGACACGAATGTTCTAAAGAAATCTGTGTAGGGTATAAGGATACTGTCTGTTTTCTGGAGTTTCCACCATCCGGCAACAGCACGGAAGCTAAGGTCTTCAATGAGCGATATCAGATATTTCTCAACCGCCCCGAGATCACCTTCTTCCAGATTAGTTTGAGGTTTTATGTCGTCTTCTGCGTTGTTTTTTGACTCAATGCCCGTTGGGAAGAAGATCTTCTCAGTGCTGGGGTCTTGTGATTGGATTCTTTCACATTCACTCTTGTTATAAGTCAGTAGATTGAATGGGTGGACGTAGACACGATTGCATGTTGACAAAATAAAGAATGCGGTCAAGCACAGCATTATAAGTTGGCCGTGCATTGTTAAAACCAGATCTGGAAAATAAAATCCACAAATTTATGTCAATGAAATCAATAGATTATGTTTGCTATACTTGCTTACAAGTAAATAAATTTGGCTTCTGTTCATATCTTCATTGGACATTTAGGCTATGTTCCCACTACATATATAGACCGGCCGTTCCGTGACCCGGCCGGGTCACTGAGCGGCCGGTCTCTGCCCGAATCATCTTGATCTCCGATGATCTTTCGGCCGCAGGGTTCTGATGCGGGCGCATCAGCGCGCGCCCACATCAGAAACTCCCATAGCACACAGTGAAGCAAGACGCTCGCTCCACTGTGTGAACTGACAGGGTTTCCCACGGCCACAATTAATTGAATTGGGGCCGCAGAAAACTGACATGTCAGTTATTTGCGACCCTGTGCAGGATCCCGGCCGGAGCGCATACGATGTGTATACGCTCCGGCCCGGATCCCATAGAACAATAAGCATTGTTCACCCATATAAAGTACGGCCATTGTTGCCGATGGCAACAGCGGCTGTACTTTTACAAAGTGTAAACATAGCCTTAATTTGGAGCCTCTGTCATACATTCTACCAGATTTACATGGCCGCTTTCTTCCGGAAACAGCACTTCTCCTGTTCTCAGGTTTGATTTGGGGTTTTGTAGTTTACTTCCATTGAAGTGAAAGGAGCTAAAATGCAATACCACATACAACCCGAGGACAGGGGTAGTGCTATTTTTACAAGAAAGTAGCTGTGTTTTTTTCTAACCCTGCTTTAAAGCATTCCTGTCATTACAACAAACTTCTGATGTGTTATAGCCACACATCTGAGAATTATAGAGGTGGGGGTCTGGGTGCTGAGACCCCTGCCAGTTGCTAGAATGAAGAGGCAGAAGCGCTTAGTAGCATGCACTCGGCCCTTCATCTTTACTCTTACTGCTAAAGTAGCAATAAACAGAATTACAATAGAGCTAGTGGAACTTCCAGTAGACGTGATTGCTGGAGGTTCTATAGGCTCCATTATAATTCGGTCCACTGATACTTTAGTTGTCAGAGCAAAGATGAGGGGGGCAGAGGGTATCTTCCTCTTCATTCTAGCCATTTAGCCATTGGGTTCTCAGCACCGACCCCAATGATTTAGACCTCTGACATGTAGCTACAACATGTCAGAAGTCTGATTGGCCCTTCTGCTGCACGCTGGTGCGTATACTTGCCAGCAATGATCGGTGTCACGTGGATTGGCTTAGTTCCGGTCCTGAGGTGCCGTTCAAATCCCTTGCACGTTCACGTCACCGCTCTTCTGACCCTCTTCAGTCTGCAGGTTGATTGAAGGCCGGAAGTCACACTCTTCCATAAAGTATGCATTGGAAAGCGTGACTTCCAGCCTTCAATCGACATGAAGACAGAAGAGCGGTGATGTGAACGTGCCGCAGGACCGGATAAAAGCCTTGCCGCTGGACACCGATCGTCGCTGGTGAGTATACACGCCAGAGTGCAGCGGTGGACAGATAGAAAAAAATTTTACGGAATGCTTTTTTATATAACCTTGCCATTTTTTGCACCTGACCTGTAGTTTTTATCGGAATCAGACTTTGTGGATGGGTCATTTTATTAGCTTTTCATTCAATTTTTTTCTGATATGATATGACCAAACATCAGCAGTCCTGGCATATGGTATAATTTTTGCCGATCACCGTGCAGGATCAATAGTTTATTGTAATAATTCAGACAGTTCCGCATATGTCGATATCATTTGTTTTTTTTAAAGATGGTAAAAAGGGAGTGAGTTAAACTTTTAATAGGGAACTATTTTTGTACCATTAAAAACTATTTTTTACACTATTTAAGTCTCCTTAGGGGACTATAATAAGCAATAATTAAATTGCACATACTGATCAATGCTATGCTTCTGCACAGCATTGATCAGTCATATTGCCACTCTGCCTAAAGCAGACCAAGGCTGCCATGGAAGGTATAGTAATAGTATAGCATGATTGGCCTTGCTGACTGGTGGTGCCAGCCACCAGTCAGCAACGTCTAATGCGGTCCACCTGAGCCATCCGGCCAGGTCGGGCTAGAATGGAAAAACGGATCCAAACTGATGACACAATTTGTTTTTGCATCTGTTTTGTTTTTTATAAATTGGACCCATTAAACGGACTGTAAAAATGCAGCATGTGCAGAAGAAGTAAAAAAAAAACTAGAAAGGAATATAAACCATTAAGCAAATTGATGGGCAAAAGTTAGTTTTTTAAAGCCAAAGTTCAAACAGACCATTAAAAAAAACCTGATAATTTTGCAATCAGTTTGCTCATCAGTTTGGATCCATTCATGAATGAGAAAAAAGCAGGTGTGAACCTACCATAAAAGGTACCTAATAGAACTTTTCATATTCCTCTATACAATAATAAGATAATGACATACCTTTAGGTGAGCTGTTCTGGACTTGTTCTTGTCTCTCTTGGAATTAGGAGCAAACAGATGTTGCCTCAGATATTATATCAGCAGTTGCATAACCGCTGTTATTCATTAACTCGTGGGAGAGGGTCCCCTCTGTTCAGAATGTTCTGTGACCACTCACTGTTCTTGGTTTATTTTTCTATGACCACCTACATTGCCCACCTGGGCTTACGTACAAAAGACAGAACAAAAGTGTTTCATCATGTGTTTTATCACAGTACGACTCAAACTCTATACAAACAAGTGTGACATACTGTGTTCTCAGAAAAGCAGGAGGTTGTGCAAAAATCTGTTGCCAATTCCCTTTGTTCTGTATTAGATCCTTCTTCTAGTACATAAAACATTATTTACAAAAACAAAGACATAAACATTTTAACCCTTTAAGGACCCTGGAATGTTTTATTTTTCTTTTAACTAATGCAATTTTTTACCACTCAGCTTCAGGATTGTGGTATATTGGATGTCAATGCTCCTTGACTTTTTGCTGATATTGTCAGTCCTTTTACTCGGCAATCAATTACTCGACTTGTTGCTTACGAGCTCTGCACTCTTTCCAAAACCTACTTTGTTTAGCAATTATGTAATGCTGCCTTCCCCTAGAGGTCTTACACGATGATCCATATGAATCCTTCTGCTCTTAGTAATACCTCTACCTCTTTGTGTATTTTGTGTATAAAACCCTTTGTCATTGGTATCACACTCCTAAGCTTCTACACCAGTGAAACTCCTTGGTGCTGGCATTGTCTTAGTGAAAACAGTCTTGGCTTCTTAATTTTTTTTTTTTTTGTATTGTCCCTTCTTAAGACCCTACTGGTAAGGAGTTAAAGATACAAGGGCCTTTTACACAGGCTGATTGTCATATGTGTTTCTAAAAACACCTCGGCAGCTGATAATCAGCCTGTGTAAAAGTGATCCTCGGCTGATCGTGTGCTTAGAACAGGCCTCAAAATTTATCATTATCTGTCACAATTTTCTGTGTCAACAGGAAATGTGTGGCCGATAATGATAAAGGCAAAGTGACAGCATGGACATATACATATCCCAGAACCCAATATATACATATCTGTGCTATTCCAGGGTTGCACCAGTTGATTTGAAAGTTTTTTTTCACCGTAGTGCCGTTTGAATACTTGAGAATCCACATAGCACCTCCCCCTCAGGAATCTGTAAGTAAAATTTAAGGGATCCACCATATGTAGTCCTTTACTTCTCCTCAAAATAATCCCCTAGGTGGTCCCTCCAACACTTATTCTGAGTTATCCAGGTTCACTTAGTGTATCTTTTTACTCTTGTTTCTGTCTTTGTCTCATTGCCTGTCCTCAGTCAGTGATATTTGTTGTTTTCCTCTTTAATATTAGCCTTATACAATATTGTTAATAATCTAGGCAGCTGTTATGCAATTGTTTATAGTATCTCTGGATACTTAACCCCTTAAGGACAGAGCCTGAAATGGCCTTAATGACAGAGACAAATTTTATGAATATGACCAGTGTCACTTTATTCATTAATAACTTCGGGATGCTTTTACCTATCCGGCTGGATCTGAGATTGTTTTCTCGTGACATATTGTACTTTACATTTCTGGTAAATTGGAGTCGATACTCATAACAAATCTTTATGGAAAAAACCCAAATAATGTGAAAAAATGTGAAAAAATGCATTTTTCCAACTTTGAAACTTTTTTGCGTATACAGAAAGTGGTTATACCACATAAATTATATATTAAATAGCATTAGCAACATGTCTACTTTATGTTGGCGGCATTTATTAAACTATCTTTCATTTTTTTTAGACAATAGGGAGCTTAAAACATTAGCAGCAAATTTCCAAATTTTCAGTAAAATTTCAAAATCAGATTGTCACGATCGGCAGGTGAAGACAAGACACTCGACAGTGGGCCCTAAATCTGACCCCACCCACTGTCACCTGCCTACTTGCCTCAGTCGACCCTAGGCGGTCGCGGACAACCACGAACACAATCCCTATACTGTATACGTGCAGAACATAAAACGCAGACAGACAGACAAACAAAATGCGGAGAGTCAACTAGCCGAGCCAGGAACCAAACGAGCAACGCAGTACAAAATCAGAAGCGAGCGGAGAGTCAGGGGACAGGCAAAAGGTCAGAATCCAGGCAAGACAAAATGGAAAAGGATAGGACAGAATACAAGGGACTGGGGAGCTGGGATCAGAACAAACTAATAGCCAGCGATTAGAGGCTGACACTGCAAACACTTTATACTGGATCAGGAGCCCGGACCAAAGACTGATTGGTCCGGCCTCCTGAATCCAGACACATAGCAGCTGGTGCGCTGCAGGCTGAGTGGCAGAGAGATCCGTCACTCAGCCTGAGCTCAACAGCACTCAGCTGCTTGGCCGGGCGACGTACACTAACGCGAGACCCGCGGCTTCCCTGGTTACTAGGGACGCCGTCGGGTCTCCGTGACGTCACCCGGCTCGGCCTAGGAGGACGGCGCTGCGCTCCAGCCGGACCAGACGACGCTGGAGCGCGGTCAGGTAAGTTACTGACATTACCCCCCCCCTTCAGGAGGGGCCTCCGGACCTCTACCTAAGGGACCAGGCTTAGATGGATTTTGCAGATGAAACTGTCTAACTAGACGTGATGCATGCAAATCTCTACTAGCTACCCAAGTGCGCTCCTCTGGTCCAAATCCTTTCCAATGAACTAAATATTGTAAAGAACTCTGAACCCGACGAGAATCCAGAATTCTCTCCACCTCATATTCCAGTTCACCTTGAATGACCAACGGAGCCGGAGGAGCAGACGGAATCACTGGATTAACAAATTTTTTCAATAGAGATTTATGAAAAACATCGTGAATTCTAAGACTCCTAGGCAACAGCAGCTTAAATGAAACTGGATTTATGATTTCTACTATAGGATAAGGACCAATGTATTTTGGAGACAATTTACCAGATGGTGTCTTTAATTTCAAATTTCTAGTGGAGAGCCACACCTTGTCACCTACCCTGTACTCAGGGCCAGATATGCGTCTTTTATTAGATTGTTTTTTACAATTCTCTTGAGCTTTAACCAGGCTCTGCAGAGCCTGGGCCCAAACTGTGCACAGTTTTCTGTAAATTCCTTCGGCGGATGGATTAGTGGATTCGGACGCATGTACAGAAGAACAACGAGGATTAAACCCAAAATTACAAAAGAACGGCGACATTTTGAGAGACTGACTTTCACGATTGTTCAGGGCAAATTCAGCCAATGGTAAGTATTCTCTCCATTTCTCCTGTGAGCCTGCAACGAAACACCTTAAGAATTGCTCCAGTGACTGATTTACCCTCTCCGTTTGTCCATTGGATTGTGGATGAAAGGCTGAAGAAAATGACAAAGATATACCTAGGCGACCACAAAACTCTTTCCAGAATCTAGATATAAACTGTACCCCCCGGTCAGACACGATATTCTCTGGTACCCCATGCAACCGTAAGACATGACTAATAAAAAGAGAGGCCAAAGTACGAGCATTGGGCAGTTTGTTGAGAGGAATTAAATGACACATCTTCGAGAACCTGTCAACAACCACCCAAATCACCGTTTTACCCTTAGAGGGTGGTAAATCAGTTATAAAATCCATGGAGATGTGGGTCCAAGGTCTAGCAGGCAGAGGCAGGGGTTGAAGAAGTCCCTCCGGTAACCTGCGAGGAACCTTGGACCTGGCGCAAATCTCACAAGCTTCTATAAACAGTTTAGTATCCGTAGCCCAGGATGGCCACCAATAATGACGAGACAGTAGATACTTGGTACCAGCAATACCTGGATGACCTGCCAGTACTGAACAATGTGTTTCTTCCAACACTTTCAACCGAAGATTAGGGGGAACAAATAGTTTATTTTCCGGGGTGTTTCTAGGTGCCATGGACTGAGACTGAACCACCTGAGCAGCCAGATCGGGCTGCAGAATTGCCACCACCACCCCAGGAGATAAGATGGTTTCGGATTCTCTTACAGGGACCTCTTTAACACTGAAACTACGAGATAACGCATCTGCCTTTACATTCTTGGAACCTGGTCTGAAGGTGATTTCAAAATCAAACCGTGCAAAAAACAATGCCCATCTGGCTTGCCGTGGAGTAAGGCGCTTGGCTTTATCGAAATAAACGAGGTTTTTATGATCGGTAAGAACTTTAATTTTGTGTTTAGCCCCCTCTAAAAAATGTCTCCACTCATCAAATGCCCACTTAATGGCAAGGAGCTCTCTATTGCCAATGTCATAGTTGCATTCGGTCTTGGAGAACTTTCTAGAGAAGTAGGCAACGGGTCGGAGGTTAGTGAGTGTTACGGGACCTTGTGAGAGGACAGCCCCTACACCCACCTCTGATGCGTCTACCTCGACAATGAAAGGTAATTCAAAGTTAGGTTGAATCAACACTGGAGCGACAGAAAAACATGTTTTGAGTTTGTCGAAGGCCAGAATGGCTTCAGGAGTCCAGTTATCCATATCGGAACCCCTTCTAGTGAGATCGGTTAAGGGTTTAGCAATTACTGAGAAACCTTTAATAAATTTTCTGTAGTAGTTGGCGAAACCCAGAAATCTTTGAAGAGCTTTAAGATTCCTGGGGCGTTCCCACTTTTCAATGGCTGCCACCTTAAGGGGATCCATACCAAAAGAACTAGGGGTGATTTTATATCCCAGAAAAGAGACCTCCTGAACACCAAACTGGCACTTCGACAACTTCGCAAATAACTGATTGTGTCTTAACAGTTCCATAACTCTGCGAACATGATTGACATGTGAAGACCAATCTGGAGAAAAAACCAAGATATCGTCCAAGTACACCACTACAAAACGACCCAGGTACTCACGAAACACATCATTGACGAAGCGTTGGAAAACTGCAGGCGCATTACACAACCCGAAGGGCATGACTAGGTATTCAAAGTGTCCCTCGGGGGTATTGAATGCAGTCTTCCACTCGTCACCCTCCCTTATTCGAATCAAATTATAGGCCCCCCGGAGGTCGATCTTAGAAAACCACCGGGCCCCCCCAATCTGATCAAACAAATCTGGAATCAAAGGGAGCGGGTGTTGATTCTTAATGGTGATTTTATTTAGCTCCCGATAATCAATGCAGGGACGTAATCCACCATCTTTTTTGCCTACGAAGAAAAATCCGGCCCCAAGGGGAGAACAGGAGGGACGGATGTGACCCTTATGTAAGCTTTCCTTAATATAATCCCGCATAGCTTCCCTTTCGGGTCTAGACAAATTAAAGATACGCCCTTTCGGGTATTTAGATTCAGGAACCAAATCGATAGCACAATCGTATGGACGATGAGGGGGTAGTTCATCCACCGATTTTTCATCAAAAACATCACAAAAATCAGACAGAAACTCGGGGATCTCCCCTTCTAATGAAGAACATCCTGTTAAATTTAAAGAAAGACAGTGAGCAGCACACCCGGGCCCCCATTGGACGAGCTCTCTGCTTGCCCAATCAAAAACAGGGTTATGCTGGGTCAACCAGGGCAAACCTAAAATAACATTGGAAGACAAATTGTCCATAACCAGAAAATCAAGACACTCCGAATGGATCGACCCCACTTTTACTTCTAGAGGAGGAGTGATATATTTCACTCTACCTTGAGCCAGTGGTGTAAAGTCCGCCCCAGTAATACTCAGCGGGCATTTAAGCTGAAGTGGACATACCTCCAGACTGGACCAAAACCCGGAATTAATAAAATTAGCGGATGCCCCTGAATCAACATGGGCCATTCCCGAAATGCACTTCTCACCCAAACATAGTGAGATGGGGACCATTAATTTATTCTTATCGAGTGGTACCTGTGCGCCTGAGTGACCCCCTCGATAGTCACTCAGGCGCTGGAGTTTTCCGGCGATGATCCAGGCTTGGAAGTACATTCCCGAACACGATGTCCAGCTTTGCCACAGTACAGACACAGATTATGTTGCATACGATGGGCCCGTCTAGTTTTCGCATCGGTAGCCCCGATCTGCATGGGTTCCTCCGGAGGTGGTAACGGGGAAGGAGGAGGTTTAGAAGGAGACAGAAAAGAGGTAGGGGTTTTACAGAGTTCAACGATTCCTTTCTCCCTACGTCTGTCCCGCGTACGACGATCCACCCTGATGGCTAACGTCATGGTCTCTTCTAACGTTTCAGGGGGAGGATAAGCTACCAACCAGTCCTTTAGCTGCTCAGATAGGCCCACCCGAAACTGATAGCGCAGAGCAGAGTCGTTCCAACCGGATGGGATACACCACTGGCGGAACTCTGCGCAATAGTCCTCAACTGGCCTTTTACCTTGTTTTAAAGATGTCAATTGTCGCTCGGCTACAGCAGTCCTGTCAGGGTCGTCATACAATAAACCCAAAGCTGAAAAGAAATAATCAACCGAGGTTAACTCTATGGCGTTGGGAGGAAGAGAAAATGCCCACTCCTGTGGTGGCCCCTGCAACAGTGACATGATAATCCCCACTCTTTGGGACTCGTCCCCTGAGGAGCGGGGACGTAGTCGAAAGAACAGTCTGCACCCCTCTCTGAAGGTCCGGAAATTCCTTCTATCACCCTTAAATTTTTCTGGGAGTTGTACCGGTGGTTCAGGGGGGGAAGGGGTGGTCATAGTAACTTGTGGGGGAGCAGCCTCCTGCTCCTGAACCCGTTCAGCAAGGCTCTGTACCATAGAGTTTAGGTTCTGCATTTGCTCCAACAATGCTTTCATAGGATTCATAATAGAAATCCTGGTGCACGTCACGAAACTGTACAGGCTGGCTATTCTGTCACGATCGGCAGGTGAAGACAAGACACTCGACAGTGGGCCCTAAATCTGACCCCACCCACTGTCACCTGCCTACTTGCCTCAGTCGACCCTAGGCGGTCGCGGACAACCACGAAGACAATCCCTATACTGTATACGTGCAGAACATAAAACGCAGACAGACAGACAGACAAACAAAATGCGGAGAGTCAACTAGCCGAGTCAGGAACCAAACGAGCAACGCAGTACAAAATCAGAAGCGAGCGGAGAGTCAGGGGACAGGCAAAAGGTCAGAATCCAGGCAAGACAAAATGGAAAAGGATAGGACAGAATACAAGGGACTGGGGAGCTGGGATCAGAACAAACTAATAGCCAGCGATTAGAGGCTGACACTGCAAACACTTTATACTGGATCAGGAGCCCGGACCAAAGACTGATTGGTCCGGCCTCCTGAATCCAGACACATAGCAGCTGGTGCGCTGCAGGCTGAGTGGCAGAGAGATCCGTCACTCAGCCTGAGCTCAACAGCACTCAGCTGCTTGGCCGGGCGACGTACACTAACGCGAGACCCGCGGCTTCCCTGGTTAGTAGGGACGCCGTCGGGTCTCCGTGACGTCACCCGGCTCGGCCGAGGAGGACGGCGCTGCGCTCCAGCCGGACCAGACGACGCTGGAGCGCGGTCAGGTAAGTTACTGACACAGATATTTTTAGGGACCTGTTCAGGTTTAAAGTGTATTTGAGGGGCCTGTATGTTAGAAAGCCCCACAAAGCACCCCATTTCAGAAACTGCACCCCCCACACTCTGCAAAAGCATATCCAGAAAGTGTTTTAACCCTTTAGGGGAGTCACAGAAATAAAAGCCAAGTGTGTAAGAAATTTGAAAATTTTAATTTTCTGTGCAGAGATTTTATTGTAATCCAATATTTTTCATAATTATAAACCTATTACCAGAGAAATGCACCCCAATATTGATTGCCCCGTTTCTGCAGTTTATAGAAATACCCCATATGTGGCCCTATTGCGCTATTTGACGCAACCACAAGCCTCAGATATAAGGGAGCGCCTAGTGAATTTCAACGCCTCCGTTATATTTGGTCATTTTTGACTGTACCACTTCAGGTTGGCAGAGGCTCTGGGGTGCCAAAACCTAAAAAACACCCCTAAAGGGACACCATTTAGAAAACTACACCCCTCAAGGAATGTAACAAGGGGTGCGGTGAGCATCTGGACCCCACAGGTGCTTCACAGATTTTCAGAACAATATGGCTTGAAAAAAGAAAATTTTTTTTTTACACTAAAATGTTGCTCTAGCCTTCAATTTTTCATTTTCTTAAAGGGATAAGAGGGAAAAAAAGACAAAAAATGTGTAGCGCAGTTTCTCCCGATTATGGAAATACCCCACATGTGGCGATAAAGTGCCAAGGGGGCGCAGGACGAGCCTCCAAAGGGAAGGAGCGCCAATTGGCTTTTGGAAGCTGAATTTCACTGAAAAGGATTTCAAGGGCCATGTCGCATTTACAGAGCCCTCGTGCTGCCAAGACACTGGAAACCCCCCACAAGTGACTTCATTCTGGAAACTACACCCCTCAAGGAATCTAACAAGGGGTTCAGTGAGCATATGGACCCCACTGGTGACGGGCACAAATGTGGAACAATGTGACGTGAAAGGGAAAAATTTCATTTTTTCACTTTCATGGCACAAATGTGCCCGTCATCAAGGGGTCCATATCCTCACTGCACCCCTTGTTAGATTCCCTGAGGGGTGCAGTTTCCAGAATGGGGTCACTTGTGGGGGGTTTCCAGTGTTTTGGCAGCACGAGGGCTCTGTAAATGCGACATGGCGTTCATCATCCATTCTAGCCAAATCCAACCTCCAAAATCCAAATGGCGCTCCTTCCCTTGAGAGGCTTGCCCTGCGCCCACATGGCGCTTTATGTCCAGATGTGGGGTATTTACGGACTCGGGGGAAATTGCTCTACACATTTTGGTTTTTTTTCCTCTTTTAACCCCTTGTGAAAATGATAAATTCAAGGCTAAACCAACATTATAGTGTAAAAAATTTAATATTTCATTTTCACGCCACATTGTTCCACATTTGTGTCCGTCACCAGTGGGGTCCATATGCTCACTACACCCCTTGTTACATTCCTTGAGGGGTGCAGTTTCCATAATGGGGTCACTTGTGGGGGGTTTCAACTGTCTTGGCAACACAGGGGCCTTTTGAATGCAACATGGCCCCTCGAAATCCATTCCATCCAAATCCAGCCTTCAAAAACGAAATGGCGCTCCTTCTCTTTGGAGGCTTACCCTGCACCCGCATGGCGCTTTATGTCCACATGTGGGGTATTTCCGTACTCAGGGGAAATTGCGCTACACATTAAATGTTTTTTTTTTATCTTTTAACCCCTTGTGAAAATGAAAAAATCATGACAAGATTAACGATTTAGAGTAAAAATTTTACAAAAATTACACTAAATGTTGGTCTAGCCTTGATTTTTTTCCATTTCCACAAGGGGTTAAAAAAGAAAATGAACACAAAACGTGTAGGGTAGTTTCCCCTGAGTACGTAAATACCCCACATGTGGGCATAATGTGCTATATGGGCACAGGGCAAGCCACCAAAGGGACAGAGCGCCATTTAGAGGCTGGAATGGAGGATGGAGGCCATGTCGCAATTACAAAGCTCCTGTGCTGCCAGGTCAATAGAAACCCCCGACAAGTGACCACATTCTGGAAACTACACCCCATAAGGAATCTAACAAGGGGTGCAGTGAGCATATGGACCCCACTGGTGACAGGCACTTACGTAGAACATGTGCCGAGAAAATAAAAAATACCATTTTTTTCATTTTCACGTCCCAAATGTGGCCGTCACCAGGGGGCCATATCCCCGCTGCCCCCCTTGTTAGATTCCTTATGGGGTGTAGTTTCCAGAATGGGGTCATTTGTGGGGGGTTTCTACTGTCCTGGCCGCACAGAGGCTTTGTAATTGCATCATGGCATCCTCTAATGGGAATGGCGGCCATACCTATTTAGTTGGGGAAAAGGGACAATTCTAATTTATTTGGGGGTATTAGGCCAATTATTAGTTTATAAGGTTGAAAATGACAGGTGTCCATCAAACTCAACCTGTGTTGATCCAGAGGAAGGCAAAAAACCCTCGTGAGGCAGACGACAGTAGCCTCATCACAGGGGAAAATTCCTTCCCGACTCCATAATGGCAATCAGAATAATCCCTGGATCAACGTGACCCCTGAAATAGGAATAAGGGACAGAATTTAGATAATGTAGAACCCCAATGACGTGTGGTGCGCCTTGAAGCGATCCAGTATGCAGAGGCCGGGGGGATCAGGACAGGTGTCACACTGGAAAATGGCGTCCTTCCTGATCCCCCTGTTACGCCACACTCTGCACTTCTTCTGGGGTCTCCCTTTCTCCAGTGTGGGGGACGTCACCTGGAAAATGTTTCCCTGGTGCGATACGGGGTCCTTCATATCCAGAAGTGCTGGGTCCGCTCCATGGCTGCTAAATATTAGGGCTTTATTACTGCTTCTGATATTTTCGGATCGTGCCGCAAGCTACAGTAGCTCGGGCAGCGAGGGACCGGAAGAGGGGGTGCTGGTATAAAAGTTATCCCCGTACAGGTAGTGACCTTTATCCAGCAGTGGGAAGATCAGTTCCCGGACGATCTTCCCACTTGTTCCGAGGATGGGGGGGCATCTGGGGCTGGATTCGGGTGTCCCTTCCTACATACACTCTAAGGGTACGTGCACACTGCGGAATCGCGACAGATAACCCTTCGTGCATTCCACAGTTGGCACCCACCGGCGGACTGATGCGGGCGCACGTCTCCATCCGTGTCATAGACTCCATTCTATGCACGGGCCGATTCCGCTCTCCGTCCAACGTATTCATTCTTTGGACGGACGATGGAATCCGCCCGTGCATAACATGGAGTCTATGACACGGGTGGAGACATGCGCCCGCATCAGTCCGCCGGCGGGTGCCAGCTGCGGAATGCACAAAGGGTTATCCTTCGCCATTCCGCAGTGTGCACGTACCCTAAATCTGTAAGAGTACCCTGAGGTACGCTCACAGAGTTTGTAGAATTTCACACCATACCGCCATCTCTTATTGGGACGGTACTGGCGGAAAAGAAGTGTCTGGGGGGCAGCGTACGCTACGCTACCCCCAGACACGTCACTGGATGATGAGGATGATGAGGATGAATGGAGGAAAGAAGGATCCCCCCATTCATCCTCACTGGCTGTTTCGGTGTCGGAGGCAATAATAACGTATCCCTCTGACGCCGAAAACACCCTGGTGGCCATCTTTATATGGGGACTAGTATATGGGGTATGTAGTGGTGTAGTGTCAAACTTTATTCAATGTAGTGTGGTGTAATGTAGTGTTTTTTACGTGTTTTTTTACAGTAAGTATAAAAAAAAAAACTACGCCAACAAAGGAGTTGCTGATAAATGCCGCACTTATGTGCGGCACTTATCAGCAGACCGTGGCAGTAGAATATAGAAAAAAAACACCCTACGCCAAAAAGGAGGAGTTGCTGATTAGCAGCGCACTTTCGTGCAATGCTGATCAACACTCAGCGGCGATAGGGTGCGGAAAATAGAAAAAAAAAATTTGAAAAAAAAAAAAAAAAAAATTTCTACATTCTGAACATCCCTGTAGCTGCTGATAAGTGTATTACACATATCAGCCGCTAGAGGGCAGCAGAGCGCAAAATACGGAAAAGGCCGACGCTGGAGCCGAAAATAGCCGAGAGAAGCCGAACGTGACGTCACGGAGGAAGCCGAAGACCCGAACGAAGACGAGGATGCCGCCGAAGACGCCGATCAGGAGCCCGCGACAGGTGAGTTATGTACAAATACCTGCTCTGGACCCCTCGGCTACCTAGCTGAGGGGTCCAGGGCAGGTATTTACTATTTTGTGGGACTCTGATCGCCGTGCCACCGGCCCGATCGCCGTGAACGGCCGGGCGGCCGTTCACGGCGATCGGGCCGGTGGCACGGCGATCACCATTACTTTTTACAGTAATGGCGGTCGGTGCCGTCCTCGGTTCCGATCGCCGCTATTGGCTGATCTGAATTGATCAGCCTATAGCGGCGATCGTAAGCACGGGGGGTGTTAACCACCCCCCGTGCCGTGAAGCTAAGATGGCCTGCTATGATTTATAGCAGGCCATCTTCCCCGATCGCTGTGTGCGAACACGCAGCGATCGGGGAAACATCGGGCGTAAATTTACGCCCTGATGCGCCAAGTACCAGGGCGCGAGGGCGTAAGTTTACGCCCGATGTCGTTAAGGGGTTAAAGAGGTTTACCAGCTAAAATCTTTTTTTCTTTTTCAGATCAACTGGTGTCAGAAAGTTATAAAGATTTGTAATTTACTTCTATTTAAAAATCTCAAGTCTTCCCATACTTATCACCTACTGTATGTCCTGCAGGAAATGTTTTATTTTCAGTCTGACACAGTGAACATCAGCTGGCATCTCTAGCCTAGACAGGAACTCTCTAGAGAAGGAGAGGTTTTATATGGGAATCCTCATAGAAAACCTCTCCTGCTCTGGACAGTAACTGTCTCGGCCAGAGATGTCAGCAGAGAGCACTGTGTCAGACTGAAAATAAAAAAAACATTTCCTGCAGGACATACTGCAGCTGATAAGTATGGAAAGACTTGAGAGTTTTTAATAGAAGTAAAGTACAAATCTACATAACTTTCTGATATCAGTTGATTTAAAAGAAAATTATTTTTGTTGGATAACCCCTTTAAGACATAAGTTCTGCTAAGTTGCTACCTTACGATCCTTCTTTTGCTGCCTTTGTTTTCTATTGTAATGTACACTCACCGGCCACTTTATTAGGTACACCATGCTAGTAACGGGTTGGACCCTCTTTTTCCTTCAGAACTGCCTCAATTCTTCGTGGCATAGATACAACAAGGTGCTGGAAGCATTCCTCAGATATTTTGGTCCATATTGACATGATGGCATCACACAGTTGCCGCAGATTTGTCGGCTGCACATCCATGATGCGAATCTCCCGTTCCACCACATCCCAAAGATGCTCTATTGGATTGAGATCTGGTGACTGTGGAGGCCATTTGAGTACAGTGAACTCATTGTCATGTTCAAGAAACCAGCCTGAGATGATTCTAGCTTTATGAAATGGCGCATTATCCTGCTGAAAGTAGCCATCAGATGTTGGGTACATTGTGGTCATAAAGGGATGGACATGGTCAGCAACAATACTCAGGTAGGCTGTGGCGTTGCAACAATGCTCAATTGGTACCAAGGGGCCCAAAGAGTGCCAAGAAAATATTCCCCACACCATGACACCACCACCACCAGCCTAAACCGTTGATACAAGGCAGGATGGATCCATGCTTTCATGTTGTTGACGCCAAATTCTGACCCTACCATCCGAATGTCGCAGCAGAAATTGAGACTCATCAGACCAGGCAACATTTTTCCAATCTTCTACTGTCCAATTTCGATGAGCTTGTGCAAATTGTAGCCTCAGTTTCCTGTTCTTAGCTGAAAGGAGTGGCACCCTGTGTGGTCTTCTGCTGCTGTAGCCCATCTGCCTCAAAGTTGAATGTACTGTGCGTTCAGAGATGCTCTTCTGCCTACCTTGGTTGTAACGGTTGGCTATTTGAGTCACTGTTGCCTTTCTATCAGCTCGAACCAGTCTGCCCATTCTCCTCTGACCTCTGGCATCAACAAGGCATTTCCGCCCACAGAACTGCAGCTCACTGGATGTTTTTTCTTTTTCGGACCATTCTCTGTAAACCCTAGAGATGGTTGTGCGTGAAAATCCCAGTAGATCAGCAGTTTCTGAAATAATCAGACCAGCCCTTCTGGCACCAACAACCATGCCACGTTCAAAGGCACTCAAATCACCTTTCTTCCCCATACTGATGCTCGGTTTGAACTGCAGGAGATTGTGTTGACCATGTCTACATGCCTAAATGCACTGAGTTGCCGCCATGTGATTGGCTGATTAGAAATTAAGTGGTAACGTGCAGTTGGACAGGTGTACCTAATAAAGTGGCCGGTGAGTGTATATGGACAAATTGAAAACAAACTTTACTCCTCTGTTAGTTGCTTGGCACATTCACTCATACAAAAAAATTAGAAATACTTGTGTCTGAATAAAGTGCACCTTTTGAATCCGAAGGTGCTTAGGTCCATTCACATATATATGTATATACTAGAAAATGTACCCGGCGCTGCCCGGGTATAAAGTGTCAGTGTGTTAATTAGATTGGTTCTAAGGTGCCCAGGAGGCCAAGCTAAAGGTATTGTTTCATCTGAGTTAATCAGTGGAATTAGTGTATACCTGTAGTGCATAGTTGAAGGGGTTCTGTATACTCACAATGTATAGTTTTTAGGGGTCTCGCATATCTGTAGTGCATAGTTGGGGGGACTGTATACCTATAGTGTATAGTTGGGGGGGGGACTGTATACCTGCAGTGTGTAGTTGGGGGGGCTGTATACCTATAGTGTATAGTTGGGGGGGTCCTGTATACCTGCAGTATGTAGTTGGGGGGGCTGTATACCTGTAGTGTATAGTTGAGGGAGGTCCTGTATACCTGCAGTGTACAGTTGGTGAAGGTCCTGTATACCTGTACTGTATAGTTCGGGGGTCCTGTATACCTGTAGTATATAGTTGGTGCTGTATACCTGTAATGTATAGTTGGTGGAGGTCTTGTATACCTGTAGTTTATAGTTTGAGGGTCCTGGTTACCTGTAGTGTATAATTGGTGGAGGTCTTGTATACCTGTAGTATATAGTTCGGGGGTCCTATATACCTGTAGTGAATAGTTTCAGGGTCCTGTATAACTATAGTATAGAGTTGGTGAAGGTCCTGTATACCTGTAGTGTATAGTTTGGGGTCCTATATACCTGTAGTATATAGCTGGTGGAGTTCCTGTATACCTGTAGTATATTCGGGGTCCTGTATACTTGTACTATAGAGTTGGTGAAGGTGCTGTATACCTGTATTATAGAGTTGGTGTAGGTCCTGTATACCTGTAGTGTATAGTTTTGGGGTCCTGTATACCTGTAGTGTATAGTTTGGGGTCCTGTATACCTGTAGTATATAGTTGGTGGAGGTCCTGTATACCTGAAGTATATAGTTAGTGGAGGTCCTGTATACCTGCAGTGTATAATTTTGGGGTCCTTTATACCTGTAGTTTAAAGTTTGGGGTCCTGTATACCTGTAGTATATAGTTTTGTGGAGGTCCCGTGCACCTGTAGTGTATAGTTTTGGTGTCCTGTATACCTGTAGTGTCCTGTATACCTGCAGGGTTGTATTTACCCGTATGGCAGTGTTATTCAGTCACAGTGTGTCGGTATTGGTCATGTCTGGTATGGCGGTGTTATCCAGTCACAGTATGGCGGTATTGGTCAGGTCTGGTGTGGCGGTGTTATCCAGTCACGGTATGGTGGTATTGGTCAGGTCTGGTATAGCGGTGTTATCCAGTCACAGTATGGTGGTATTGGTCAGGTCTGGTATGACAGTGTTATCCAGCACAGTATGGCGGTATTGGTCAGGTCTGGTATGGCAGTGTTATCCAGTCACAGTATGGCGGTATTGGTCAGGTCTGGTATGACAGTATTATCCAGCACAGTATAGCAGTATTGGTCAGGTCTGGTGTGGCGGTGTTATCCATTCACAGTATGGCAGTATTGGTCAGGTCTGGTATGGCGGTGTTATCCAGTCACAGTTTGGCGGTATTGGTCAAGTCTGATATGACAGTGTTATCCAGTCACAGTATGGCGGTATTGGTCAGGTCTGGTATGACAGTGTTATCCAGCACAGTATGGCGGTATTGGTCAGGTCTTGTGTGGCAGTGTTATCCAGCACAGTATGGCGGTATTGGTCAGGTCTGGTGTGGCAGTGTTACCCAGTCACAGTTTGGTATACCTGTAGTGCCCTGTATATACATGTACTGTATGGATGGAGTAGGGGGCCCTGTATATACATGTACTGTATAGTTGGAGTAGGGGGTCCTGTATATATATGTTCTGTATAGATGGAGTAGGGGGTCCTGTATATACATGTACTCTATAGTTGGAGTAGGGGGCCCTGTATATATATGTCCTGTATAGATGGAGTAGGGGGTCCTGTATATACATATACTGTATAGATGGAGTAGGGGGTCCTATATATACATGTACTGTAGAGATGGAGTAGGGGGTCCTGTATATACATGTACTGTATAGATGGAGTAGGGGGCCCTGTATATACATGTACTGTATAGATGGAGTAGGGGGCCCTGTATATATATGTACTGTATAGATGGAGTAGGGGGTCCTGTATATACATGTACTGTATGGATGGAGTAGGGGGTCCTGTATATACATGTACTGTATAGATGGAGTAGGGGGTCCTGTATATACATGTACTGTATAGATGGAGTAGGGGGTCTACCAGTTATTACTGTGGATGTTGTGAGGCAGCTTCCCTAGCAACCATTGCTCCCTGTGAAAATGAAAGCAGTAATCCTATTGGTTGCTAAGGCTCCAACTGCCGTGTCTGCTGCAGCTAATTATATCACCTGTGTTTGCAGTGAGGAGATTTTCCCATTCATCTCTATGGGGCGCTCTTTCCCCTCCCCCTTCCCTCCTGTACATCTGGCGGGGACGGGACCTTCGCAATAACCTTCCCGGGCACCCAATGTATCTGTGTGCCAAATTTGGGGTCAAACGGTTTAGGCGTTTGGAAGTCTATAGAGGACAGACAGACAGACAGACAGAAGGACAGACAGACAGACAGACTTTGATTTTTATGATATAGATATATGTGTATATACGCTAGTGCTGTGCTTTATATAGTAGTTTTATATCTTTTATATTTGAATATGTATTAACCTATGTTTTGCTTTCTTTCCTCCCCCCGCCCCCTGGGCGGGTGTGGTGGGTTTTACCATGTCTTTTAAACCACACTGTTTCCATGAGTTCACTATGCACTTTGGTTCTGAGGAAGGGAGGATACTCTCCCGAAACATGTTAACGTTGTGCAACCAAATAAACAAGTTTTTCTTCATTCGCCTGGTGAATTGGATTTTCTGGCAGTGACAGCGCTGGTAATGATACCATTTTTTTGGATTTTTCTTTTTACTCTTGTTTTCAAGATTGGAATGATCCCTTTATCAGGTAAGTGCTCAAAAGCAATTCCGGCATTTGGTATTCTTTTACATTTACACCACCAGCCGTGCCATATTAATAAATCAGACATTGCTCCACAATACGAAATCTGTATACTTGATTATTAACTTTTTTTTATTTGAAAATAAATGGATGGATTTATTTTTTTGCAATGTAATGTGCCTGTCATTGGCAAAGCTGATCAGTCTGTACCCTAGGGCTGAGCCTGATCAGCCAACGTAGCTGTGGCACTGGAGGCCTTTAGGGAGGCCTCTGGCTGTCATAGCAACCATCAGGGCGAAGCAATCGCCACCTCCCATCCATGTTTCTACATGTAGAGAAATGCATGTGGCCGAAACTACGCTCCCATTTCTTCCCCTGCTGTTGCCAGGATTAGTGGCCATACGCCTAACGGTTACCGCAGGAGTGTCTGGTTTCGGTTGCATTTGGTGATGTACAGTAAATGTGGGAACGCGGCCTAAGACTGATCAGATATCAATATGATGTTCAGAAACTAGAAAATCATGATGCTAATTGGTGAGTGAAGATGGGGCGTCTTTAGGTTTAGTTTCTAGGGCAGCAGCTGCTGTTAATACAGCCCTGCACACGGGCACTGCGATTGAAAAGTAGGACAGTTGTGTTGTGTGAGGATGCAGGTGCGGCGCAAGTAACCTGGCAGAGTCCAGCATTCAACCAGTAGTTGAATCTGTACTCAGTGGTGAAGCTACCATAGAGGCAGGGAAGGCGGTTGCTATGGGGCCTGTGGAGGGAGGGGGCCCAGGGAAGATAAGAGCCTCCTGTGTCCTTTTTCTTAACCCCTTACGTACTGCAGTGTGTAAGTGACCCAGTGTTCTCTTACATGCTGCAACACAAAAAAGGGTTAATATAAGCTCAAGACAATTAGCTCTCTGATAACCTCTGACCTCCTGCAGAAGTCAGGGGTTATCAGTGCAGGAGTAGCAGGAGAGAGCTAATTGTCTTCTGCATTTACCCTTTTCCCTTACGTCCCATTGGCATCACAACATATGGGGTAAATTCGCCCCTGCGAGCCCCTGGGACGAAGGAATATTTAATGAAAAAAATATTAAATTTTAATCCCCTCCTCCATGAGGTATAAATAGGCTCCACCTCCCCCTAGACCTCAGTCTTTTTTTACTTCGTTACTGTTAGCCCTAGGGGACTTTGTCCCTCCTCCGTTTTTATGCTTTGTTAACCTGTTGCATTCAGGTTTTCTCTCCAGGTAATGATTGCTGGGATGCCGCTGGAGCCGGTGTCCAGGTAGTATCCTGATATTTGCTTCTGCAGGTCTTAGCTTTTAAGTTTTTCTTACCTAGTGCGTCTTGGAACGCACTCTGCGTGTCACCCGAGCCGCTAGCTTTTCTTCCAGTCGCGTTCGACTGTGGAACGCATCGGCGCTGCGTGCTTCTCAGCACTGCGGCATCAGCATCATGTCACTTCCGGGGGCCGGCAGCGGCGCGCTCTCTCTGCATGCCGGATTAGCTGTGTGTTCAAGGCAGAAGGTAAGCTGTTGCTACCTCTAGGTCTGGCTGTCTTCCTCTGGAAGGATTTTCTGTGGTTCATTTGGATCTAATAGAAAACATCTGAGTGCAAAGTGCTGTGATCTCTCTTCTATATACTTAAAAGTAAGTGTTGCTGCCACCTAGTGTCTCTTTCCGATATTACTCTAGCCAGGCTAGTGGTTTATATGTATTGTAATACATTGATTATTTGCAGATGTCTGAAATGGAGACCAGTCCTGCTGCTGGCAAAAGACCTTCTAAGGAAGCACTTCATGTGCCGAGTGTGAGACTCCACTACCTGACGGCTATGGGTACCGTAGGAGGATCATTTTTTCCAGATAAGATTCATCCTTTCTTTCATAAAAATATTTATGAATGCCTAAAAATATTTATAATGCCTAAGTACGCTGTCCTTCATGCAGACCTAAACCTATGAGGAGCCTGATGTTCAGGATGTAGTTGTATGGGTCAAGGACTATGTGCAAAAGACTTTAGCGGCTAATGAGAATCGCCGCCCGTGTCCTAAGTTAAAGACCAAATGGAGTATTTCTCTCTCTATTCCCAGCCTTTGAGTATATTACTTTATGGCTGTAGGATTATGGTCATTTTCAGTTTTACTGTGATTGATGAAGTTAAGTCATCATCTTCTTCTGAAACCTCTTCTACTTCTGAAGATGAGAAAGAATTATTCAGGGGGTATTTCACAGCTGATCGAATTCACAAGCTCTGCTAGCTGTGCAAGCTGAAATACACCCTGAGGAAATAGAAGAGGATAGGATTGTTCCTCCTCAAAAAAGCCTAGGGCTTTTTCTGTGGGTAAGACTTCATTGTCTATGTTACAGGCGGAATGGAAGGAACCGGAAAAGGCTCCGGGTTTGAGCAAGAGGTTTAAGACCTTATATGTTCTCAAGGAAGAACAATGTAAGGACTGGAATGAGCCTCCAAAGGTGGACCCGGCCATAGCCAAACTGTCAAAATGTACTGTGCTGCCTGCGGAGGACGGATCCAATCTTAAGGATCTGATGGATAGAAGGGTGGAGGTAGCCCTCAAGAGATCATATACGGCAGCGGCAGCCCAAGGGGCAGTCTCCATTTCTTCTTTGAGGTTTCTAGAAGCCTAAGAAGATGGCTGACCAAGGTCCAGGAAAATTTGGAAGGTAGAGCTAGCAGGGACAAGGTCCTTCGCTCCTTAAAAAAGGTCATTATGGCCATTGACTTCCTCTGCGATGATGCATCTCAGGGAACCAGGTTAGCGTAAAAAAACTAGTACGCTCTCAACCGCTGCCGAAGGGTGCTATGGTTAAAACCCTGGGTTGAAGATGCTAACTCAAAAATTCAGCTCTGTAATATGGAGTTCCAGCCAGGTAGGCTGTTTGGCTCTGAGCTGGATAAATTAATGGAGGAATTGTCTGACAAGGAGGGGAAGTCCCTACCATTGTCCTATAAGAGCGGTGATTCCTTTCGCAGAGCAAAATCTCCTCAGCGAGGCAAAGGGAGATACCAGTACAGAGGTCGAGGAAGAAACTATTCCAGAAGAGGTTCCGGGAAGCAGCAGAATAAGGACACCAACAAGAAACCAGACTTCTGACACAGAAGCTGTCCAGTGGGAACACGTCTGAGTTTGTTTCTCCCTGCCTGGGAAGAATTAAGAAAAGATCACTGGGTGTTAAATATTATTCAAAATGGTTATGTCCTTCATTTATCATTTCTTCCTCCTCCAAGATTTCTTCTGTCAAGAAATCTTAAGCCAGAAAGACACTTAGTCCTAGAGACAGAAATTCTTTACCTCCTTTCCATTGAGGCTCTAGAGGATGTTCCTCTATCTGAGATCGGTCAGGGAGTTTACTCCCCAGTGTTACTAGGGCTGAAGCCATCCGGAAATTGGAGGCTTATTATAGATTTGCGATATCTCAACAGGTGCATCGTAAAGAAGACGTTCCACATGGAGAACATAAGATCGGTAAAATCTATCCTCCAGGAGGGAGATTTTATAGTCACCATAGATCTACCGGATGCATATCTTCATGTACCGATTCTGAAGGCTCACAGGAGAGCCTTCGCCATCCAAATCCAGGGGAAGGTAAGACACTTACAATTCAAAGTCCTTCCATCCGGAATACCTCCGCACCCTTTGTTTTCACAAAGGTAGTGTCACCATGATGGTTCGCTTCCGTTTACAGGGGATAAAGTTATCCCTTACCTGGACGATTGGTTGATTATGACTCAGACTCAGGATCTTCTGAGAGTTCAGTTGATCTATGTCCAGGACATACTTCAACAATTAGGTTGGCTTATCAACATAGCGAAATCAGACTTAATTCCTAATTCCTCCTCGTCAGGTATCCATAAGAACATAAATGCGCTTTCTAGGGCTCCTTGCCTCAGCTGCGGACGCGGTGCCATGGACGTTATGGCACATGAGATTTCTTCAGAGAGAAGCACTAACAGTATGGAACCGAGGACTGAAGGACTTGGATGCGATGCATGTTCTATCGACTCAAACAAGACATTCTCTAATGTGGTGGAGACAAGTCAAACATGGAGTTTTATTTTCAGAACCACACTGGATAACCATCACGACAGATGCTTCAGGAACAGGTTGGGGAGCTGATCTGACAGTCATCACGACTGCAGGATCTTTGAGTCAACAGGAATCCGCTCTGCCCTCCAACGTGAGGGAGCTCAGAGCGATTTACCTAGCTCTTCTTCATTTTTCTCCTCCTATTTTACAGAGAGCAGTCAGAATCCGGATGAACGACATGACCTGTGTGGCGTACCTAAACAGGGAGGTACCAGATCCCCCTTCTCTCCTCAGGGAAGTAGAGAAGATTTTTCTGTTGGGCAGAAACCAGAATAACCAGACTCTCTGCGATTCATATCAGGGGTGTCGACAATATATTGGCGGAATGACTAAGTCGAGGCCTGACATTACCGGGGGAATGGTCTCTCTCAAGGAGAGTGTTCATTCAGTTAACCCAGAGGTGGGGGCTTCCTCAGAGAGACCTCATGGCATCAGCAAGCAATGCCAAACTGAGGAATTTCTGTTCCCTTTACAGGGCAGACAATCCCACGGTAGTGGACTCAATGACAATACCATGGACATACCAGCTGGCGTATATCTTTCCTCCCATAGCCATGATTCCCAGAGTTTGACGAAGATCAGTCTAGATCAGTCGTCAGTAATAATAATCACTCCCTTCTGGCCGAAGGGGTCATGGTTCACCCTGCCCATGAATATGAGCAGAGGGGAATTTTGGAGATTACCTCTGCATCCGGATCTAATATTACAGGGTCAACATCTGTGCAGGAATCTTTCCAGCCTCAGCTTGACAGCTTGGAGACTGAGAGGACCGTATTGGACTCTAGTTTTTCTGAGAAGGTATAGTATACTCTTTCTCACGCTCGTAGTAGCACTACAAATAAATCTTATGCACGTATTTGGAAGATTTTCAAGATTGGTGTGCAAGCAGGAGTATTGATGGACTTAAACCTTCTACTCCACAGTCATTGGAGTTTTTACAGGAAGGCTTCTATAAAGGATTAAAACCTAGTTCCATCAAGGTGCAGATAGCAGCCCTCTCTGCACACCTAAACTCGCGTTTCTTTCAGATCTTGGAGGTAAAGAATTTTGTTAAGGCTAGACTAGGCCTAACCTGGTAAAGCAGGTAGACCCATGGGACTTATCCTTTGTGTTGAGACGCCTGTGTCTTCCTCCCTTTAAGCCTTGGGAGGAAGTAGACTTCAAGTTAACATTGAAAGTTTCTCTTTTAGTAGCCATTACCTCTGCTAAGAGAGTTGGAGATCTTCAAGCCCTTGGCTCCGCACCTCCATACGTGATTTTTTCCCAAGACAAAGTTATCCTTAGGTTCCTTCCAGAATTCCTGCCTAAGGTGGCTTCATTTGCCAACATCAACCAGCCAATAGTATTGCCTGTATTTTCTCCTACTGGATCATCTAAAGAAGACTTGGATCTTTCTTTATTGGACGTATCCAGAGCTATCAAGATCTATCTACATAGAGTAGGTGATTTTCGTAAAGACGAGAATTTCTTTATCCCTTTCGCAGGAAAGAACAAGGGGAGAAAGGCTTCAAAAGGCTTCAATATTCAGATGGATCTGTGACTCCATTGCCTTATGTTACTCCTCTGCTGATCTGGATCCACCAGAATTTACCAGGGCTCACTCTACTAGAGCTGTGGCCTCCACTTGGGCAGAGAGTGCCGCTGTGCCACTTGAGGACATATGCCAGGCAGCTACCTGGTCGTCTTTGACTACCTTTGTGAGATATTTCAGGCTGGATACTTCTTTCTTGTCAAGAACAACCTTTGCAAGATCTGTTCTTAATGCGGACGTAATAAATAACCCGCCCATTGGGGATAATGCTTGCTAATTCCCCATATGTTGTGATGCCAATGGGATGTAAGGGAAGCTAAAATTATTATGTTAATTTGTTTTCCCTAAGACCCATTGGCATCACAAGACTCCCTCCCTGTGTTTTATGTTTCTTTATAATTAGACTGAGGTCTAGGGGGAGGTGGAGCCTATTTATACCTCATGGAGGAGGGGATTAAAATTTAATATTTTTTCATTAAATATTCCTTCGTCCCAGGGGCTCGCAGGGGCGAATTTACCCCATATGTTGTGATGCCAATGGGTCTTAGGGAAAACAAATTAACATAATAATTTTAGCTTTGTGTGTTACATGTAAGAGAACACTGGGTCACTTACACACTGCACTAAATAAAGGGTTAAAGAGGACCTGTCACCTCCGTGCCGGGGTGACAGGCTCCCGACCCCCTGTTAGATCCCCCTATACTCATGTGATCCCGCCGGGTCCCACTTCAGCGCCCGAAGCCCGGCGCGCGCGCTGAGAGATGAGTCTGACTCTCCTGTCAGCCCGCGTGCCGGGCTTTGGGAGCTGATATCTCCGTGACCCGACCGGCTCAGGAAGCAGGACCCGGCGGGATCACGTGAGTATAGGGGGATCTAACGGGGTCGGGAGCCTGTTACCCCGGCACGGGGGGGGTGACAGGTGTTCTTTAAGCAAAAGGTAGTCTGCTCCTGCACCTATGTATATAACCATGAGGCTCCTAATATGCTTTTATAGTTAAATACAGTGGATGGACAGAACAAGCAGACATTGGCTTTCTCCTCTGACAGTCACTATTGTGGCTGCACGCAGGATTCTGCCTCTGGCCACAAGAGAATTTTTTTTTTTGCCACATCACCGAGTATATATATATGGGAGGGGGCCCCATAGTTTTTTTGCTATGGGGCCCCATGAATCCTAGCTACGCCCCTGTCTTTACTTGTAAAAGTTTCAGTGCAATACAAAAGATATACAGTGGGGAACTGCTCACAGGTGCTAGTGCAAAAATAATAACTCTTGAGGTACACTTTAAGTAGAGGTGAAGAAAGTAGAGAAAGACATGGTGTAGCGAGGGTAGTGTAGGGGTTGTGTAGAGTCCCTGGTCTAATAAGTGCAGTACTCTGGTAGGATTTTAGTGTATATACTTGAAAGAAGAACTACTTGTACATACATACATATATATATATATATATATATATATATATATATATATATGGTTTTGCATATATGACCACTTTTTGCCCCACCAGCTCAGAGACCGCCAGGTAGGGTAGTACAAGTCCTAGGTCTCTGTCTCTAGGTTGAGCTCCCTTTAAAGATTCCCCCAAATAGTCAGTAAGTCGGCACTTAGCAGCTTTGTCTTACTAGGGATCAGTCCCTCTTCTTTCATTTCCTGACGTTTAAGAAGGATCCCAGGTGTGGATAAGGGTTTATTCAGCTAACAATTACCCCACCTCTAAGGGCTTAGCACTGCATAATGGTTGTCTGAGTACAGATCTGAACTCACCCAGGCGAAAACTAGACTACACTGAAAACAGGACCCCCTATAAGGCTGTGTTACAGGGAGAGAGGAGAATAGTGTCTGCACCTGTGATTGGTCAACATATAACAGATCTAATCCTTTACATACTACAGACTTCTGGTGGCTGGAGCAGAAAATCCCAGCTCAAAGCTATTGGTGTGACACCTGACACAGTTCTTTCCTGACAGGCGGTAAATAAGTTATTGACCCCTGTACTGGGACAACACAAGAGATGCTGCGATCGCACTGATTGCAGCATCTATAGAGTTAACTGCTGTGATCCGGGCTTGGTCTGAGTCTCAGCAGTTGTGGTGGGTGCCCACAGGTTAAGGCAGCAACTGCGTCTTCATCAGGAAGATCAGCTTCATGACAGGTAACATTTAGGCCATGTTCACACAACGTAAAATATGGCCATAAAACAATGTGCTTCCTTGAAGCCAGAGGGAAATTGGCCAACAGTGCACAAATCGTATAGAATAACAGCCATAATTGCTGAACATGCTCTTTAAATTCAAGCTGTTTTTTCAAAATATGTTTTATTTGTGCTTAAAATTGTAGTCGTAGTAAGTTTTTGTGTGTGAACCTAGCCTTAGCTTGTACGTAATAAAATAGATTTGTTACAATAAAGCTATACAAAATCCCATTAGGTTGCGTCATGCAATGAGTAAAATAAATGACAAATATTTAACCAGAAAGTGATGGCCAAAACAAAGAGCACTGTTTCATCTAAAACCTGAAAATTCAGGTTTTGAAGGCAGCTATTCTAGTCCAAATCACACATGCGGGTGTCTAGTAAGCAAACGTCCTGTTGTAAAAAAAAAAAAAATGTACTAGTGCAGGGAACAAAGTGTAACTGTCATTTAAATGTCACTTTGCTGAAATCAAGTGATTTCAAGAAACTTTGTAATAGGTTTTATTAAGCAAAAAAGAGTTGCCTTCTGTATTAAAAAAAAAAACAGGTTTTCTATGTCCATCATGGTCTATGGGGGGGGGGGAGGGGTTGAGGGAGGTGAGTGAGGAGAAAAAGCAGCCCTGTACAGCACAACATCCTGCAATCTTACCTCGCCAAGCTCCCAGACCAGCACTCAGAAGTCTGACCTGTGTGGTCAAACAGTCTCCAAACTGCATGGGCTGCTTGTGTGCTCTTCCTGCTCACTCAGTGTGTGTGTGTGTGTGTGTGTGTGTGTGGTGGTGGGGGGGGGCAAAGGGAGCCTTATTACAGTTTCTTAAAATTGCTGTAGTATTGGTTTCTGCAAAAATATTTTAATGGAAAGTTACACTTTAACTTACTTGCTTTTGCTACCACTGTCCTCTTAAAGCCAATGCCAACACATGGCGCTTCTTGTATTTTAGGCAGCACATGTATTGTCCACTCAGCCAATTAGCGTCCACAGCTGGCTATGCAACTGGAGGCTATGGCTGTTTCTATGTCATGGGTCTCCAAACTGCGGCCCTCCAGCTGTTGCAAAACTACAACGCCCATCATGCCTGGACAGCTAAAGCTTTGGATTTGGCTGTCCAGGCATGATGGGAAATGTAGTTTTGCAACAGCTGGCGGGCCACAGTTTGGAGACCCATGTTCTATGTTATCCAGGACTCTCTAGAGAGTTCCTGTCTCGGCCAGAGATGTCAGCAGAGAGCACTGTGTTAGGGTGGGTTCACACTATGGAATTCTTGTGGATAAACTCCGCGGTATTCCGCCGGCTGTACGCGCTCACAGACACGCGCCTTTCCGCCGGCTCCATAGATGGAAGGCAGCCATCAATGGAGCCAGGTCCCGATGTGGATTGTTATCCTTATCCCAGGGATGTATCAACTATGCGGATAAGCCTCCTGATGAACTCCTTGAGATGTACCCGCTAAGGAGGGAAACGCGTAGAGGCGTAAGACGGTCTTGTGATAGGGTCACAATTGCTCACCACATGGTGATGTGATCTCTATCTGCATTGCCCTAATGTGAATTAATTTTTCAATGGCCTTGTGTTTTGGGACAGGGACAGACTAGGGATAGTCTGGTCATAATTACGGGATGACTAGGGCTTTTTCCCATGAATCAAGGTTCTTTTAATTTTTGGTGTGCAGTAATCAATGTGACTCAATGTGGGATTTTTTTTGTTTCCCAGACTTTCACTGAATAAGGGGTGGATTGACCTTGGAAACTTCAGAACCGTAAGTTGTACTGTCCCAGTCATTACTCTGCCTTATCTATAACTGTTGCCATTGAATGATATGTGGCAGAGGTCTCTAATTTATGTTGTATGTTTTCAATGAAGTATTAAAAGTTATGTTTTAGATTGATACACGCCAGTAATTTTTGCAGTGGTATAATGAGTGGTATAAGTAACAAATATTTACCAGAAGGTGATGACCAAAACAAAGAGCACTATTCCATCCAAAACCTGAAAATTCAGGTTTTGAAGTTGGATGCAGCTTTAAGGCCGCCTGGAAAACATGAATATATACATGTATCCATGTTTTTCTGGACTCCCTAAGGCTGTTTCCATTTCTGTGCGCCCGCATCCTAATTCACCTTTGAACACAATGGAGCGTGCAACCAGAGCCACACACTCCATTGTGTGAACTGACATGTCTGTGCGGCCACTATTCAATGAATAGCGGCTGCACAAAACTGACATGTCAGTTTTTCATGCGGCCAGTTGGAATCCCGGCTAGAGGGTATGCTGTGTGTATACACTCCGGGCGGGATTCCATTCATTAACATACAACGTATTTCCTGCATAAATCACGGCCTATTATCTGTCTGATCAGGCAGATTCCTGCAAAGAATATAATCAGCCAAGAATCGGATTATTGGCTGATTGTTGTCTGTCAGCAGGTTTAAAAATCATTGGCCGCCAACCATGCATGTTTTCATGTAATTGGAGACAAGCGGTCGGATCGCTTGTCACTTCACAAACATCTCAGAAGTGCCAGCAGCGGCTGCGGAAGAAGCCAGAAGGATGGAAGGAAGCCAGGTAGCGGGGAGCTGATCCCACTGTCTGCAAGGCCTCCCAGGCTTCAATTGCTTCAGCAGCTCTCCAGTAGGCTGAAGCAATTGAATGCTAACGGGAAGAATCAAGGGCATAACTTGATTTCATGGGATAACCCCTTCATGTCTAAGCCAATGTCAGCCTTATTACCCAAATAGTTTTCTATATGCTTTTTTTTTTTCCGTTCACACAGCCATAGGGACAAGTTGTATGTTTAGGGGATCATTTAGGCCCATAATGGCGAATCTGTGACAAGCGTGTCAGCACTGACAAACGTAGTCATAGTCGCTGATACGCAGCCGCATACAGAAAAGCATGTGGCTGCATGCAAGCTCCAAAACAACCCCGCAGCCTTACAGTGCGGCCTGACCCCACCACGTATGCCCCGCCCCACAAACCGCCCGAGCGCAGCTACTGTGACGTCATCCGGGGAGGGTCAGGTAGGGTCGTATGTATGTGGAAGGGTCAGGTAGGGTAGTGGGGGTGTAGTTACTTCACACAATTATGTTTTGGTTTATTAAGTAGTTTTATATTACAATTACATATTTTTGTTATTTAAACTATAAATATCACAAAATTATGGTGTTTTTTCTCAGTGACACACCATCCGAGTTAGACTCGTTTTTTTTGCCAAATGCTGACACACCACGCTCAAAAGGTTGCTCATCACTGATAGGCGGATGGTAACATGTAACTTTTTCTTTTGTAGGAAAGCTTAAAATTTTTACATTTTATTGTATACTTTCAGGCAGATTAACAAAACACCACAATTCTCCCATTACATTTTTTTATTACTATTTTTACAGTGTTCTCTGTGCAAGATAAAAACTGTCCGGTTGTTATGGATGTGGAGATACCGAATATGTATAATATATGTATAAACATATTTATAAAAGGTTTTTATTAAAACCAATGAAGAGGAATTCATGGGTTCTGGTGGTGAATGGTATAGACACATATACATTGACAGGCCTGGGGGCCTTCAGAGGGTCCCAGGCTGCCATGGAAAACAGTGATTAGCCCCCGGGCATTACTACTGTACATGATGAATTCATTCCTAAGCAGATAGCAGGATAATAAAATAATAATTCCTTTATTTATATAGCGTCAACTTATTCCACAGGGTTTCCAAATGAACATTTTAGCTGGAACAGAAGATGAAGGCTGCTACAAGGGTTATCCAGAAGGAAATCATTTAATGGACATGAGCGGCAAAATGACACCCAGGGGTGCTGCTGTTTCTGGAAGTAACTCTGGAGAACCTCTATTTTTTCACAATACATAAAATGGTTTTTGAAATATACAACAAATACTGGAAACATAATCGAATATTATTTCTTATTTCTGCCTTTTTTTATTAATTTTTGTGTGCGTGAATTTCCTTTTTTTCTTGATGATATTTCGGGCATCTTTGTTGTGAACCCAGTTGTCCCGTTCTGCCTCCCACTTGAGCTGCTTTATACCTAGAGATACAACATGGTCAATAGAGGTAGAACTAAAAATTCCAGCATTAAGCTCAAGCTTTTTTTTTTTTTTTTTTTTTATTTAATAGGAAACAACATTTCTGATACAAGTAACACTGACAATACTAAAATGAACTTTGATATTCTATAGATGTCTGCTAGTTTATTCTTACAATCAATAAGGGTACGATCATGTGTTGGGAATATGCTGCAGGTCTTCCAATAGTTTCTGCATCAATATCAGCAGTGGAAAACTTGCACCATATCCTGTGGATAGCGGACCTTAAAAGTGATACGGTCATCAATTTATCGTATCAATTTACTTACTTGCATTTTCCTTATTTGACACAGCATTTATTCCAACGTTGTCAAATTTAGAACCAGTGTTGTCATCCAACATATCGCCAAACTGCAACAAAAACATGCAACATTATATATCAACAAATTTCATAGACTCAATGAATGTCTAATAGTAATTTACAAGATTCCATACCTCCTCTGCGGCAGCTAACATGTCATCATCTTTCAAGTGTCTCTTTTTTCCTTTTTTAACATCTGTGTAAATAAAAAAAATAAAGTAAAATATATATAGTGTGTGTGTGTGTGTGTGTGTGTGTGTGTGTGTGTGTGTGTGTGTGTGTGTATATACACACACACACACACACACGCTAAGAAAAAAAATGTATATATGAATGAATAAATAAGAAATATATGTATAATTTATACATACTTTTGCCCTTAAGCAGAGTCGTATTTACCACTAGGCACCCTCGGTCCAGGGCCTAGGGCAGCACTTTGGGGGGGGGATTTCAATGTGGAAATTTGTTAATGTTTTTTGCCATGAAAAATATGACCCCATGAAGCCATGTTAAAAACCATGTAAAACGTGATTCAGACATCACTGCTTGAGAAAGGCTACACTATGAGCAGACATGTTGCACTGGTGTGGTTAAAGAGTGTCTTCATTTAGGAAGTGCTCCACCGTGTTGCTTGGTGATTCAGACAATGTTTCTACATGTAGAGAAATGCATGTGGCCGAAATTCCTCTCCTATTTCTTCCCCTGTAGTCATGTGCTGTTACCAGGATTATTGGCCATACACCTATTGGTTACCACATGAGGGCCTCTATGTGTTTCAGCTGCATGTGGTGACGTACAGTAAATGTGGGATGTATCTGTAAAAGTTACCTTGTTCTGCATCAGATGTTTCAGAAGTGTCCATAAAAACTCCCCCAGATTCATCATCAAAGTCTTCTTCACACATACTTCCCAACGAAATTTCTTCATCATCGTCAGCAGCAGCAGCATCATCATCACCCCAATCAGAATCAGAATCTTCAATTTCAGATTTTTTGGTAGATTTATCAGCTGGCTTTACGTTCCTAAAATATAAAATAAAAAAACTGTTACCACAGTATCAATAACTAAGAGACACAGCAACAGCTGGAAGCGTTATGTCCACCTTAGAACACAAGTTAGAATTTTATTAATCTAAACCAGTGCTTCTCAAACTGAGGCACCCCCTAGTTGCTGGGGAGGCAGTTTTCACATAAGTGACTAAAACTGCACAGTCCTTACCCAGACTGCATCAGTCTCTGCTTTAGGGAACATAATTGACTCATTTTGTACTTATGATATGTTATACAGAGATTAGGAGACTGAGTAATAGTTTTTATATTAGCATTGACGTCCACCATATACATTGGCTCATTTTGTACCTATTTTAGGTTATAGAGATTAGGAGACTGAGCAATAGTTCTTATATTTGCATAGACGTCCACCATATATAGTGAGGCCCGGCATCCTTTTGGTCAGTATGGTGAGGCATCATTTTGTCTTTTGAGTGACGCTCCAGTAAAAAAAAGTTTGAGAAGTAATGGGAGAATGGAGATTTTTAAGTAGAATTTACAAATCTATATAAAACCTTCTGATACCAGCTGATTTAAAAACTATTTTTTTCACCTTTTTTCTTAAGATTCTCTTAAGAAAATATTTCACCTACCCAGCAAAATCCAGATCATCGTTCACGCCCGTGTAAAAACTGTCAGCTTCCATCGTATCTATAACACAACAAAAAGAAATACAGAAATTAAGACATCAGGCAGCGCTCTTCATTGTACATTAAATCAGTACATTGGAGGGATATACTACATAACATACTGCAGTCTCCCAACACGTTTTGAACTCCATATTTGTTGGATTATAATATGCACCCGTGTATAGGACGCACCCCGGATAAGATTTAGAAATAGAAAATGGGGGAAGTAGAATTTATACTTCTTATTCTAAGGAAGTGGAGAGGTCAATAGCGAACAGTGTTTAAAGGGGGTTTCCAGCCTTAGGAAATCAAGAAAATCATGGCCACCATCTTCCAGAGAGCACAGTTTAGGTGTAGTTTTTAATTAGGCTCCATTCACTTAAGTGGAACAGTTTATTTATTTTTTTAATTTAGTTACCTTCATGTATTGCACTTTTTCCAGTGCATCTCACAATAGTTTTTTTTTAAATTAAAATCAGCAGGCCACTATTATATTTTAGCAGGCCTTTTAAAGGGGTTATCCAGTGCTACAAAAACATGGCCACTTTTCCCCCTACTGTTGTCTCCAGTTCAGGTGCAGTTTGCAATTAAGCTCCATTTACTTCAATGGAACTGAGTTTCAAAACCCCACCCAAACTGGAGACAACAGTAGGGGGAAAGTGTCCATGTTTTTGTAGCAATGGATAACCCCTTTAATTATTTATATTTACTTTATAGACAAATATATTTTAATCATATACATAATACATATAATTTGTATAAACATTTTATAACCTTATACTTTTACACCTCCCATTTGAAGCAAATGGATTCTATGAATATTCCTGATGGCCATGCAATGTAGTCACGTAAACATTCCTCCCCAATTCTCCCACTGCCCGCTATAGGTCCTGGCCCTGTGAGGGTTAACAGCTCCTGATGCGAGTCAGGTGACGTCAGGGGAAGTGATGTCATGGAGCTGCTGCTGCTCTCAGAGCACTTTGCAGTGAGGAGGTAAGTTGCTGGCACATTGCTACATGTGGTTTACAACTGATCTAGCTCACAGCATTTTTGTTATCTTTTGCTATAGCTGATTTGACCTTTAGAAAAGGAGTTATGTATGTGTATTGAGGCTGGTTAACTGGTTTTATTTTTGGACATCTAGTATTTTATAGCCGTTTACACTTTGACATGTTATAACTGACCTGATATTAACCGATATTAACTGCGTCAGTTGTTCCAATTTGAGCCATGGTCATCAGCAATGTGCCATGCATTTTGGTTCAGTGTTGCATGATAGATTTTATTATTCGCTTTACGTAATTTCTTATTTATATAGAGGATGTTTTTCTGCTCGAGTGGAACTGTGAATTTCTTAAGTAATTTATGTTATAGTATATAGGAGCTTGATAAAGGTGTCAGTACGACACCGAAACGCGTCGTTTATTTTTAAGCCTAGTGTGAATAACCGTCCAAGAGAGACACTCGTAAGGTCCTTAAGAGTTTTTTTGGGTGTCCTGCGCCGTGGCTGTATGTATGGTCCAAAGGTCAATTCCAAACTGCTGTCTCTGGGAGAAAGTGGCTAGGTTTTTTCCAACACTGGCAAATCCCTTTAAGGGAGTTGGTGACAGGAGAAGTACCTATCAATGACTGGTATAATAGTTTCCTTCATCCTCTTGGATCAGCAATCTTGTCAGTCTGATCAGTATTATTGGTGCTCTGACTGAGGCAATGGTATGTAATGGCATAGCAATGATCAGTATATGCAATCTCATGATTACATATTTAACCCCTTAAGGTCAAAGTCAATTTTCGTTTTAGCACTTTTGCTTTTTCCACTTTGTTTAAAAGGCCATAGCACTTGCATTTTTTCACCGAGAGACCCATATGAGCGCTTATTTTTTGCAAAACCAATTGTACTTTGCAATGACAGACATTATTTTTCCATAAAATGTGCTGTGAAACTGGAAAAAAATTTGCGCTGTCAAATTGAAAAAAAAAAACAAAAAAACTATTTGTTTGGATTTCGGGGAGTTTTGCATTTACGCCATTCGACCTGGGGTAAAACTGACTTGTTGTGCATGTTCCTCAAGTCGTTACGATTACAACGATATGTAACATGTATAACTTTTCTTTTATCTGATGACTTTTAAAAAATTCGAACCATTGTTAACAATTATATGTTCCTTAAAATCGCTCTATTCCCATGCTAATAGCACTTTTATGCTTTGGTCAATGGGGCTGTGTGAGGTGTCATTTTTTGCGCCATGATGTGTTCTTTCTATCGGTACCTTGATTGCGCATATGCGACTTTTTGATCACTTTTTATTACATTTTTTCTGGATTTGATGCGACCAAAAATGCACAATTTTGCACTTTGGAATATTTTGCACCGTTACACCGTTTACCGTGCGAGATCAGGAATGTGATAATTTAATAGTTCGGTCGATTACGTGCGCGGCGATACTAAATATGTTTATTTATTTATATTTATAAAATGGGAAAAGGAGGGTGATTTGGACTTTTATTATGGGTGGGGATTTTTTTTTTTATTAAGAAACACTTTTACTTTTGTTTTTTTTTACTGTAACTAGAAGTCCCCCTGGGGGACTTGTATATACACAGCACTGATCTCTCAGAAATCAATGCTGTGTATATACACAGCAAAGATCCATTAGATCGGTGATACATTGCACTGGCCTGCTGCAGGCCACTGCAATGTATTGCCGAGCCGGGATCAGCGTCACTGCGACGCTGAGGCCTGGCACGGGCAGAAGAACGGATCTTGCCGGCGGGACCCCTCTCTGAACTCCCCCCGCGGCACCATGACGTACCAGGTACGTCATGGGTCGCTAAGGGGTTGTCTTATAAAGCCCACAAAAGTTTAAGTTACCCTCTTTCCTATTATACAACTAAAAATATGAAAAAAAAAACAAAACACATATCAAAGCGTGCGTAATTATCCGATTAAAATATAATATTTGTTTACATTTATCAAAGGGTGTAAAATATAGGCTGGTGTAAACTGTCCACAGCAATCATTCGCAGCCACTCGTTCATTTTATCATAGCTAAAAGTGGAGCTGTGATTGGTTACTATGGGCAGTTTACACGAGTGTATATTTTACAGAACTGCGAAAACAAGAAGGGGTGGCACCAAGATTGCTTATTTTTTGAAATTATACATCAGGAAAAAAAAAATTATAGAAAGCTACTATAGATCATGGTGCAAAGAATTAGCCTCCAATCAGCTTTGTAGGTAGAAAAATAAAAGTTATGGCTCTTAAAAATAGTGAAGGAGAAAGCTGCTTCATTGTGACCTGGACATCTGTGCATCAATGACTTTAGGTCATACAGGGGTTAAAGGGACCAAGAAGTTAGGTCCCCATTAGGTTCCCTGGGGTAAATACTGGCCACAAGATGCAGGGATTTCATGCTAAAAAAAATTGGTTCTTAAAATCTAAAAGATCCGGTAGTTGAGATGCTATAGCAGGGAGATCTGCAGGCTACAGCTGAACTGTGACGGGCTTCAAAGAAAACCACTCTATTACAGGGGTTATTTGGATTTAGGAAACTTCACTTGCCCTCTTACCAAGAATTTTTTCAAACTCATTATCATCCACATCTTCCACGCTCTCTTCATCTTCCTTACGTTTATACTTCTGTTTTTCTGTAGACAACTTCTTGAAGTATCTAGGATTTAGATGAAGAATAACAGTCAATGGAAATCCTATAGGATACACGTCATATAAGGTCTTGCTGGCAGGACATATTAAAATAATTCTCTCCATCTGTGCAGTTATATGCAAACATCCACAATGCATTAGTATAGTAAAATGACAGTCATGGATGAGGCACAGCTTTGTAATCAAAGTAACTGCACTGTGGCTAAAGCAGACTACTATCACTACATAAATTAGCAGAGAGAAGGATCAACTTCACACATTAAAAGCCAACATTAGCACCGCCGTGAGCCCCATCTGTCCCGGCATTCAGCAGGCCCTAGTTATCGAACACTGATTAGATCAGTTACTGCATTGATCTCTATTGAGCAATCATGGCATTGCTCATAGAAGTACCCTTCAAATTAATGTAAAAACAAAAAGTTTTCATGAATAAAAAATCTCATCACATAATAAAATTTAAATCACCCCCCCTGTTCTATTTAAAAAAGCAAAAAAATAATTATAATATATATAGGTTTCCATTATGTCCTCCTGTAATATATATAAAGCTTTCCATCATGTCCTCTCATTCTTTTGTTTCTCCTGTAACATATATACAGATCCTCACTTCTTTCCTCCAGACTATACAGAATTTTTTTTAAGAGTAACTGTGATGTTTGTTAGTTTTTATTGCAGAAATAAAAAGTACAAGTGATAAAAAAAACACCACTGTAATAGGTTTTATTAGGCAAAAAAAGCCTCTTTCTGTACTTAAAAAGCAATTTCCCAGGCCCCCCACTTCCTATCTGTTCATTATCAGGCAAATCTGTCTTCATTATAGAGAAGCAAGTGAAGACGGGTTCTGCTGTGTCCATTATATCCTATGGAGGGCCGAGGGAGATGAGTGAGCAGGAAGAAGAGACATGAAAGTCAGCTGTAGACTGTCTGGGCATCTAAAATGCTGGATTCAGAGGTCAGTGCTTACTCACTCCTCTCAACCCCTCCCCGTAGAGCATAGTGTACACAGAAATCCTCCTTCTTCTAAAGTGAGGGGGAGGTAAAAAACAAACAAAAACAAAACAGTTTTTTGACAAGTATTTACCACGATAGAGTACAAAAGGAAACACTTTTGCTAAATAAAACCTATTACAGAGTTTCTTAAAATCGCTTGTACTACTGATCTTTATTGATTTCTGAAAAATGTAATGTAAATGACAGTTACACTTTAAGGTATTATGCCTCACACCCTCACCACATTTGTTACTTTTTAAATAAAATATACCTATGGAAGAAAATCTCATCAACTGGGATTTCACTCTCTTGTTTTTCAAGGAAGGTCGCGCTGTTCACTGTTCAAAAAAAAAAAAAAAAAAAAAATGTAATGAGAATAAATTCTAAATTTCACATTGTTAGCAACCCCTGTACAGACAGAGCATGTACACATCTAATATACACAGCATATCAGGTCTGTGAAATCGCTGGTCGTAATTCAAAAATGTTTTAGGGAACTATAACACTGATGGGATTAGCACTGGCCGTCATAGTCCTAGAAAATGTCTTTCATGCTATGTATTTTGGTATCGTTATGCCTCGTGTAAAACCAAAATGAGAAGATAGATGTACACTGTATTTATCTTTTATAAGATGTACTTTTTAGCAAGAAAATATATCTTACTAAAAAGCCCCCACGTCTTATATTTGTCAGTGACCCGACAGTGTGCATCGGATCCGCTGTGGATGCAGTGCCATTCATCCCTATGAGAGCACATACTCGCGGCGGGATTGAAATTCCGCTATGAGCATGTGAGTTAACCCTTCGCAGCCCGCCACAGAGAGCATACATTACCTGCTGGGCGCCGCGGCTGCATGTGAGGCTCCCGGCTCCGGTCCCGCTCAGCCAATCAGTGCTGCCGTGCACTGATTGGCTGAGCAGGACTGATGGGAGCCTCACATGCAGCCACAGCGCGCTCTCGACGGCGAGCGGTTAACTCACATACTCACAGCGGGATGTCAATCCCGCCACGAGTATGTGCTATCATAGAGATGAATGGCACTTGATCCACAGCCGATTTTAAATCCGCTGCGAATCCGGTACGTGTGAAGGGGCAGATCTTTTGGCAGCTTTTTGTTAAGGTACAGCAAGAAGGACTTCTTACACTGCAAAAACCCAGCAACGTTCATGTTTACATACATGGCATACAAAGAAGTGTCTACATGTTACTAGGCTTCTACAGCCTAGAGGGATACCTGAGGGCTTTATCCCCTAGCTTATACCTCAGCATTGGAGCAATGGATTGAAATAAGAGTTATATCTCCCGATTCCCACAGTCTTTACTTCAGACAGCAAAAAGCTGCAGACAGCTCCTCTATAAACTTGCTGTTTTAGTGATCTTGCTGCAAGTAGATCTTGCATAGTTTTATAAGAGGTAGTTTTTATTAAAAATAAATAAATAAAAATCAGCCAATACTTCATAGGCAAATGGTTCATACCTGGTTCTCTTTCTTGGTACGACTTTTTCTTTTGGTGCATTAAATAGCCTCTGTTATTTTCTGTGTAAAAGAAACAAATGCAGAATATAACAAAAAAAAAAAAAAAAAAAAAAAAACACAATAAAAACAAAAAATATAATTGTTACCACAGTGACCTAAAGAATAAAGTTAACATATCAACTGTATTGTAACAAAAGAAAAAAAAACCAGCAAGGCTACATGGACATAACACAGAAAAAGTTAAGGCCACTATCATTCCCCCCTCCCCCCCCCGAGCCAGGAAGTGAAGAGCACCTCCGTTCACCCGGGTATAACTAATGACCAGAGTGGGTCTCAGCAGTGAACACATCTGTGACACTGTCATTTGAATTATCTTATGATGTAAAACGCATCAAAAATGTATTACCCCCCAAAAAGAGCCAGGTTCGATATAAAAACAGCCCCTGATCTTTAAAAGGGAAATTGTCAGCTCTAGATCATGCTCAGAGCTGAGCAGTCACAGCGGCTCTGTTGAGCCTCAGGGTGCATGCCTCTCCCACCCTTCACTGCCTTGACTGACTGACATACAGAGCTTGTAGGTATTAAATAAACCATGCACCTAAATCACTTATAGCAAGTAGGTGAAGAGGCATGTATCCTAAGGGTACTATTACACGGAGCGATAATCGGCCCGATTCGGCAGATTATCGCTGCGTGTACTAAAGACAATGATCAGCCAATGACCGTTGTCATCAGCTGATCGTTGATATAGGTTAGAACCTATAATTGTCGGGCGCCGACCGCGCACCGCTACGTGTAATAGCAGTGCGCGGGCGGCGACTGACTATCTACATTACCGATCCATGCTCCAGGGCTGCTGCTGCGGTCCGCTTCTCCCTGGGTCCCGTGCGCACTAGCTTCAACGCGGCCTGTCAGCTGACAGGCCGGGACCGCCACGGCCTGTGATTGGCTGAGTGGCCTGTCAGCTGACAGGCCACTCTGAAGCTAGAGTGAGCGGGACCCGGGGAGAAGCGGACCGCAGCAGCAGCCCTGGAGCGTGGATATGTAATGTATGCCATCTAAGCAAGGGCTGCAAGGACATCGGTAACTATGTCCTTGCAGCCCTTGTTAAACGATTATCGGGCCATGTAATAGGCCCAGTAAACGAGCGCCGATCTAGAATATTGGCGCTCATTTACAGTTGTTATCGTGCCCCTATTGGCCTGTCCAATAGTACACTAAGGCTATGTTCAAACAACGTATTTTTTTTATCATGGCCGTTCTTGCAATTTGCAACAATGGTGTGATTAATTAAAAAAATACTTTCAGTGGAAACTGAATAGGATCCTGGCCACATCCCAATTCAATAAAATTAAAGTTTATCTGCGTAGTGTGAAACCAGCCTAAAAGGGCAACACAACCCCCTTAACCCTTTAGCTCTGATCATGATCCAGAGCAGTTTCATTTTAGGGGGAAACAGTCTGCGTCCTGACCAATCACCTCAGAGACCAGTCATGTAAACAGAGTGATCACTGTGATGAACCCTCCCAGCATCACAAAAAGAAGAAGCAGCCAGCCAGGGATGCCAATTACATAAGCAGTCTTGGAAAGGAAGGGAGAGAAGAGTGAGCATGAGTTTTCTGGGTCTTTAGCAGAAAGCAGCAGCTCAGAATTGGGGGAAGGAGAGTGATAAGGTATTGAGATGTATGGAACAAATTATTAGTTTCCAGGAGAAGAGATGATTCAACATGCATTTTACCTGAGTGGAATACCCCTTTAAGTGGTTAAATACTATTATATTTTGACTTTTGGGTGTTTGGTAATTTTTTTCCCCCCAATATAATTTATTGAATTTTTTAGTACTATATGAACCAAAGTATATGTACAATGTAAATGATACCTACATATCAGTATCACATAAATAAAACAGAAAAATAGCAAACATAAGTATTTTCTATGGAAATGGGAAGCAAAAAAAACCAACAAAAAAACAAAATTTTTGCTCTGCAGGAATAAGGGAAAAGAAAAGGAACATCTACATCATGACAAAGTAGTAATTCTGAGTGCCCCTAGGGTGCCACTCACCTCCGCAGTATAGTACCAAGTAGTGTTACAAAACTGTTCAATAATAGACTCTCTTTCCTCCATTGACATATGCATGGTAATGTTACCTTTTATTTTCTGTTGCTTTGGATTACGATACACAAATCGGTCTAGAAACCTCATCAGTGTGAAGTCTTGCAGAGGATCACCGGTGTACTGCACAGAGTTGCCCTACAGCAAAAAAAGGGAAAAAAAAATAGATCACCAAGCTGTCTACTGCTCTGAGTTTTAGCCAATGTCATTTCAGCTATCCGCTTATAAGCATAATCTAATTTTTATTGTGTTCTTAGAAACGTGGATCTGTCTGTAAAGTAAAAGCACTAGGGGTTCTTATCCTGAATCAGGAGTAATCCACTGCCCCTGCGCTGGGATACAAGCTTTATGCAAATTAGGAGATCAAGCCCAGGGGGTGTTCCCTGAGCTGCAAAACCCTCTGACAGGCTGCTTAGTCAATCACTGACAGAGATGGGATAGCACCGCAGGCAGTAATTGGCTGAGCATCCTGTCACTGCACAGACAGGTTAGGAAGTCTCAGTGGCGGCAACACTTTGAGAGATAAGTATAATCTTTATTATTTTCTATACTCTTTCATCAGCCATCGACCACGCATCGCTTTGTGTAATAGTGATGCACGGTCAGCGGCGGATGATTTCTAAACTTACAGAAAGACCGATGATCTGCTCCTTGGCTATCTCTCTTACACAGGGTGATAGCTGCCCGACTGAGCAGATAATTAATCACCCTGTGTAATAGGACAAAGCGCTTTGTTCCTACTGTAAATTCGATCATCTCCAGATAAAACCCTAAGCTGAGACTTCCTGTTCTGTACCAATCATTTCCCAGCAGCGCCATTCTTTTTAATATAGATAGGAGTACAGTGACAGGGTGTATTCACCCACTGCAGTTACATATATATTTACCAACAGAGAAAAATGCAGGAAACATCTGTATACGTCATACATACCTCCAGTATGGTTTTTGCAAATAATGCAACTGATGGATGGAAGTGTTCAGAAAGCTGCAGTAAAAACAAAGTTAAAAGTTAACAAATGCACAAATATTACAATTGTAACGACATAAGTATTCTGTACGTTAATAGCTGTTTCCACACATTCCAAGAATTGGAGTGGTGTATTGTAAAATAGAGGGAAGTATAGGCAGCAGCTAAGGAGTGGTCTTTTGGCGCCGACGAGCTGATGGTGCAGGTTGGCTGGGACTTGCGGTGCTCCTCAGCCAGCGGTCACAATCACTGCTAGGTATGAGAGCTCCTGGTACAGAGGTTAGGTGGGCCGTGCTGACGTTAACGGTGTGAACACTTCCTGAGGCACAAAATTTACATTTCTTTTATGGAAAAGGGGTGTGGCTTACACTTTTCATGAGATGTTATTATTTATAGGTTTTAAAAACTTTTTTTTTTTTTTGGTACACTTAACACCTTCGTGACCCAATGTCATTGAGGTCCAGGTCATGAAGAAGCAATGTTCAACTCCTCTACTCAAGAGCCAAAATGCTTTTATTTTTCCATTCACGGGGCAGGTTGGGGTCATTTTTTGTCCCATGATCTATAGTTTTTACTGGTATCATATTGGTGTAATAGAAAGTTTTTGATTGCTTTTTATTAATTTACTTCTCTGATTTATAAAAAAAATTTTTTTAACCCAGCCTGTCAGGAAGTGTCAGGGAGTCTCCTGTATCAACAGACTTAAATGCATTGATTTGTATAAATTGCGATGTTAAAGGGGTTAATGGTAGACAACTGTGTGATCGTGGCTCACTGTCCTTATCCCATGCCCAGGGCATTGGCAGTAGGAACATATATAGCGGTATCGCTGTGAAGGGGTTAAATGTCCTTCAACTGAATGACAGCGATGGAAGTATCGACCTTCAGCTGCAGATGTTACAGATCGGCCTTGCGAGATCATGCTGCGGGGGTGCCAAATGGACTTCTATTAGGTTCAATACCTGTCATTTAGACATTTAAATTATGTGATTGCTATTGGTCGCAGCATTTAAATAGTTAAATAACTAAAACCAGTAGGATCGTGGGTGTCAGTCATTAGCAGTGGGATTCTGTTGCATTTAAAGGGGTTATCCACTTAGGCCACTTTCCCCCTACTGTTGTCTCCAGATTGGGTGGGGTTTTGAAACTCAGTTCCATTGAAGTAAATGGAGCTTAATTGCAAACCACACCTGAACTGGAGAAAACAGTAGGGGGAAAAGTGGCCATGTTTTTGTAGCGCTGGATAATCCCTTTAACAGGAGATGCCTGCTGTGTATGGAGTGAGCGGAGCTTCCTCAAGGTGGAACAGTCGAGAAGAGGTTAATATCCTCTGTGGTGGAATAAAATAAAATGTGACTCAAGTCCCAGAGCAAAAAAATAGCAAACAATACTGAACATAACTCAATTACAATAAAGACGAATGACTCAACGTTTACCTTTTTAAGTTCCCAAACACTCGTGTTATCAGCTCCACAGAATAAAGGATTCCTATTCATCAGATCATATTGGCTTGAATTCTTTAAACCTTTACATAAAAAAGAGGAATTTACTAAGCTACAATCACAAGTAATCATTGTCTAAATGAGGATATCTGGCCTTATCTGGATACCTTATGAATGTGATCCATTAGGATTTATTACAATACAAATTTTTTTTTTATGATAAATGAAAAGCTCTAACAGTAGAAGTATAGCGGTAATCAGCAATTGTGGTGACCAGTGACATCACAATGTGATCACTGATAAGGTAATTATGAAAGGAATTGTTGGGGGGGGGGGGGGGGGGTTTGATTCTGCAAATATTTTACCCATGCGGAATACACATTTTACATTATGCCAATGGCAAACATACCCTTGGGCATTTTTCCAAAGCCAAACTCACCATACAATAGTTTTCTGTTTTTTTTAGGAGGGGATTTTTTTTTTTTTTTTACTCTTGTAGCCTTCACTGGGGGACACAGAAGACCATGGGAATAGGTTGAGCAGGATATACCGGCCTGCTGGTACTGAGATAATCAAAAGAAGTCTAATAAGGATAAGAGTGTGAAACAAGAAAGAACACAACAAATAGGTGGGTGCCCTGTCCCCCAATGAAAACTACAAGGAGGATTTTATGGTGAGTAGTCTTCTCTCCACGTTTTCATTATGGGACACAGAAGCACACTATGTATGGGCGATGAAGCTGAGGGCAAATTGAAATGTGCAGCGGTACTCTACTCCTACCCTGGCGTAGATTATTTGCCTAGATTCACTAACAGAGCGAGCGATGATCATAATCAATGCTTGCTGTGGGAGCCGCTGCCACACTGTGTAATAGCTATGGGCAGCATCCTCCAGGGGACCCTGCTCTGCATATCGCTGTGCGGCATCGCGTGATCAGCACAGGGGATCGGAACCTGCAGATCCTGACACAAATATTGGTGGCAGCAGAAAGGCTCGTGTCACCTCTTACCGCTGCCACTCAATATCTATGTACATTTATTTTAATTAAATTATACTACAAAGTAATATACCTTTATGAAAGCAATGTAATAAAATAACATTTTGTTTAACTCATCTTTGTTTCTTTATTTTATTTAGTACCACCAAGGTCAATGGAGAAACAGAAGACGTCAATTTACCTTGAAGAGATTGTTGATGTACCCATGAACCAGAGGGAAGATTTTCTGATGCACCTATATTAGTATTAGCTTTACGCTTAGCAGCAGTGTCCTCCCCCTCTTCCTCCTCCTCCTCCTCATCATCAGGTAAGTCATGAAAATGTTCATCGTCATTTTCCTAAAATAGTAAAATAAAAACTAATAAAATCTAATAAGTTGAAAAATCTAATAAGTTGAAAATGTGCTAAAGTAATTCAATAGATAAACTAACATGTAGCTGTCATTTCAACCAACCTTTGCAGAAATCAATAGCACAAGCGATAAGAAACTAATAGGTTTTATTAGGCAAAAGAGCTTCCTTCTGTACTAACAAGCCCCCCCCCCCCCCCCCCCCCCCCAAAATGTTATCTGTTCATTATCAAGGCAAAGTCATCCATTATAACCAAAAGAGTGAGGAGGGGCTGAGGGGGATAAGTGAGCATGAAGAGGAGGGAACCAGCCCCTACAGTTTGAAGACTCAACAATCTTAGTGTTCTGTCGCAACGGACATGTGAATGTGGCTTTAGTCCCCCGGAGGTGGGATGGTTCAACATGAATTTTAACTGAGGGGAATATCCCTTTACAGAGTATCTGTCATTAAAGGGGAACTCCAGGTAGAGGTTAAAAAAAATGAAACTTCTGCAGAAGCACATAGCAATACTTACCTGTCTATCCCAGTTTTAAAACTACCAAAAATCCATTTGTTTGGGGGGGGGGGGGGGGGTTGCTCTGTATTGTGTTTCTGTCCTTCCTGGTTAGGCAGTTCCCAGAATGCAATGCTTTCCCTCAGCTGATCATCACAGTCCCCCCACCCATCACAATCAGTAAAATTAGTGCTGCACCTGCTTCTGGCCAGTCAGAGATGGTGGATCACTCAAGGGATTAGGGGATCCAGCCAAGCCTCCTGTGAGATCACGCCCTGCCCCCTGTCTGCATCATCAGCCTGTGCTCAGCAAACACACACAATGTGAGACAGAGGCATGGAAGATTTGTCTCCTAAGGGAGGATAGCAGAAGGAGCAGGAGACAATGTGGATTGGCACAGGGGCAATTTTTTTCACTTACTGGATTTCTATCAGCTACCAGTGTGGCAGAACAGCACAGGTACGGTAATACATTGTAAAGACACATCTGTATAACTTTTAATGTACTTTTAATAGAAACCAAGTTTTTTCTATCCGGAGTTCCCCTTTAAAAAAAGCTTTTAACATGTCAGAGACATGATCAGTAAAATTTGTGACTTCCTCCTGTTCCCGATCTGTGAGACAGAGAAGGCCCCAGAGACTAACACTCTAACGCCAGAAGACCACTAGGGATGGTGTTTTAACAGCATTTAAATGCTTAATTTGTCTTTGTGGCCAATCTGGCTGTATCGGCTAATAGCCACGATCCCTGGCTGCTGATAGCAGCTGGGAGTGGCTCAGTACAGTGTGGGGTCACATGGTGAGCCTTCTCTGTACCCGATGCGATGATGTACATTGGTCATTAATTGAGCCTTTCTTCACAGATGATTCCAATTGTCTGGTTCAGTGGGAGCCTAGCCAGGCACTGTGTTCTCTGGTACATAATTTTTTTTTTTTTTACTCATTTCTATATAATGGCACGTTTACACAGAGAGATTTATCTGACAGATTATTAAAGCCAAAGCCAGGAACAGACTGTAAACATAGAACAGGTCATAAAGGAATGACTGAGATTCCTCCTCTTTTCAAATCCATTCCTGGCTTTGGCTTCATAAATCTGTCAGATAAATCTCTCTATGTAAAGCACCATAAGCCTTTAATGTATCCTATTAATTGATTGTTAGTTTGTATAAAATTATTAACTAGTTTATGTCTTTTACATAGCTAATTGGAGTTTGGTGTATTAGTGAATGGATTGCTGGTGGAAAGTCAAAGTCTCTCAATTTAGTGGAACTAGGTCCTGGAAAAGGTAGCCTAATGGATGACATTTTGAGGGTAAGTATATTGTAGAGATCAGATGTATTTGTAAGTGCATTAGTGTATATGGAACATCTCTGACTATCAATATACAACAGTCCCTGAAAGGTGTAGTGGAACAATTTCCCTATTGTATTTTTTTTTTGTTAACGGACAAACATAATTGCATGCTTTAACTATTAACAGCCTACTTAAAGGGTTTAAAGGGAAACTAACAGCAGGTTACAAGTCTCTAACCTGCTGTTGTGTGCGGGGCATTGAGAATGAACGTAATTTTCTTACCTTCATCCTCGCGCCATTTTCAGGAAATTTTATTTAATTCACTATGTAAATAAGACGGTTTTGTGCACTGGGGGCAAAACTACCACCCTCAGTGCACCGATCTGCCCCAGCTAGTAACTCCCTCCTAACAATTACTGCAGAATGCCACCCCAATATTCGTGCAGCTGGGGTGGATTGCAATAGTACCACCCCCAGTGCACCAAAAGGCTTCATTTGAATAGGGAATTATTAAAGGGGAACGGTGGCTATTTTTTTACTCAACTTGCATCAAAATGTTATAAAGATTTGTGGTTTACTTCTGTTTCAATCCAGTCTTCCTTGCTAATAAGCAATGAAAGATTGGGGATTTGGGGGCATTTTTAAGTAGAAGTAAATTATAAATCTGTATTACTTTCCGGTACCAGTTGATTTGAAGGGGAAAAAAAACATTCTTTTTTGCTTTTCCCATTAAGTACAAATTTGAGGATCAACATATTGCTATGGGCAACAAAAGAAATTTTTACTCTAAGACTGCTTGACAAATCTCCCCCTGTCTTGACTGTACCATTCCCTACACAGTCACTGAAATGTATTTCATCATTTCTTTATAGGTCTTCAGTCAGTTTGATCGTCTACTGAATTCTTGTGATATCAATATTCACTTGGTAGAAGTAAGCCCTAAACTAAGCGAAATCCAAGCTGTAAGGCTAACTGGGAACAGTACTGAAACCAAGTATAATGAAAATACTTCAGCCTATAAAAAAGGCATAACAAAATCAGGACTTGAGATTTCCTGGTATGGTGATGTACAAGATATACCAGCAGGTAATTGTTTCTATCCATAAAATAAATAAAAAAAAATCATTATTCCGGAGGTCAGGACTATTACAACGATATCCAGTTTTTATAGCTTTTGTTATATTTTATTATGTTTAAAAAAATGTAAACCTATTTTTTTTTATTTTATGTCTACAGAGCTGTTTGGAGGCGATTTTTTTCCACCATGATTTGTAGATTATCTTTCTCATTTTGGTATAGCTGGGGCTTTTTCTATCTGAAAATGGGATGTAACAAACAAAAATGCAGAATCAGTAACAATCTATTTGAACAATTTAGACAATTCTGCACGCACCATTACCAAATATGGTCAATTTTATATAAAAGGGGGATGATTTGAACTTCTGTCATTGGAGGGGTTCCTGCTGATCTGCGCCAGAAGCTGTTTACCTTACAAGTCTATCGCCTGTGCAGGGAAGATGTCCCGTTGGAGACGGGCTGCTTCCTGCACATGCGCGATTCGGCCTAGCCTCCTGACTCACTCTGTGAGAACAATCCTGCAGCATCAATGTTTTCAGTGACTTTGGTGATGATGAAAATGTTAATGCCGAGTCAGGAGGCCTGGCCGAATCGCGCATCTGCAGGAAGCAGCCCATCTTCAACGGGACATCTTCCCTGCACAGGCACAGTAATTAGAGGCCTCACTATACATATATGAATATGCATAGTGGGCGGGCCAGGGGGGGCCGAGGCGGGGCAGGCCGAGGGGGTTCTCCGGGCAGATGTGAGACGCCCAAAATGCACCTAAGCCCCTGATTAGCATAGGGGAAATTAGGGAATATCCTAAGAATGCGGAGGAGAAGAAAATAATTATTAACGGCGATCGACTTGTAAAGAGCTTCTGGGGCATATCAGCAGGTTCATGGGGCTTATAGTGCCATTTTCCTGTGCTTGGCCTAGTCCCTCTTCCCTTCCGGAAGACTTCTACATTAAATCCTTTCTCAGCCATTGCATTGCCTGTGCCATTTTGGAAAATGGTACAGGCTAGGGCCATACTTACAATCTTGTGACTGTTCATGCAGGTTTCTGTACAACCAGTCAGAGCTCAGCTTTCATTTTACTAGAACAATATGAGCTGTATTGATGTAGCACCATTTTGGGGTACATATAGATAATCCTCTGTGGCTGCATAAGCAATGAGGACACAGCAGTGCATCCCTGATGAGCGGGTGAACATGGGGGCGGGAATACAGATAACATTTAAACAATCATTGAACTACAGCATTTTAATTAATACCTTTGTGACTGCCAGTAAAAAATCTTTCCAGAACTATACAAATTTGGTATCACTGTAATCATAGTGACCCAGAAAATACATTTATTATGTTATTTTTTAGTTAGTTAGTTTTTATTAAAACATTTTTTTCCAATTTTTCATGATGCTTTGCGGTTTTTCACAAACCCCCCCACAAAAGATAGTGACCAAATTTCGCCACTAACATAAAGCACAATATGGCACTAAAACAGTACTCTAAGAATCACTGGCATATGTTAAAGCATCACAGAGCTATAACCGCATATAGTGAGACAGGTTAGACAAACAAGCTTTGTCATTAAAGGGGTTATACACCTAAGAGCGAAAAAAATGAAATGCTAGCTGGTCCTACTTACCAAATCCCCCTGAGTATTTTGAGCCGACTCCTGTCTTCCTAGCTGCTGCCATTCCTGAGTTACAAGTTTCTAAAAGCAAATCTATATCCAAGAAGGGAAACTACATTTCCCATCATGTCTTTCCCTGATTGGTCCATTTGCGTACTTGCCCCCTTAGCTTTCTTTCCTGCCCACTTTTATTATTACTAGTATGTATTCCATACTAGCTGATGATGTAGCAGAGCTGACGACACGCATGGTGTAGCTATGTGCTGCATAAAGGGTATCATTTTACCGGAGGTGGGGGGTTTAGTGCAGTGCTTCTCAAACTGTGAGGAGGGCCTCACCAGTGAGGCGCCCCCTAGTTGTTGGCAAGGCCCAGCTGAGGAGCCAGTTTTCACAAGAGTAACTATGATCTGCACAGTCCTTTTGCTGCCTGCAAAAATCTCCATGTTAGCAACATTATTAAAGGAGAAGTCCGTCGAAAAAATTTTTTGGCTTATTTAACACACATTACAAAGTTATATAACTTTGTAATGTGGTTAAATACCCGGTCTGGCCCCCTTCCCCCACTTTCCGACCCCCGACCCCCCACCCCGGAAGTTAAAGAATATATACATTACCTATTACGGTCGTCACGGTCCTCTTCTCTGGTGTCGGGTGATGTCAGAGCTGGGGGCGGTCCGGGTCTTCTTCCTCCTCGCCGTCTTCATTGAGAGTGAATGGGAGAGAAAAGGCTGCTGGTGCACATGCGCACCAGCAGCCTTTTCATTGGCTGGAGCGCATCACATGGCTTCCAGCTTGCTCAGCCCTGATTGGCTGAGCTTGCTGGAAGCCATGTGATGCGCTCCAGCCAATGAAAAGGCTGCCGGTGCCAAGCGCGCTGGCAGCCTTTTCTCTCTCATGGACCCGGAAGAAGGAGACATCGCTGGACGGCGGACGCAGGTGACGGTGAGGCGGACGGCGGGCGAATGGAGTGGCGATCGTCACCGGAGGGATGGTGAGTATGGTGTCTGTGTGTGTCTGTGTTTTTTTTTTTTTTGGGGGGGTCCCGCCGGAGTTGTCCTTTAATTTATTTTGTATTTGCTTTATTAGTATATAGAGCTTGGGAGACGGGTGAAAGGTAGCCCTAGCATTATTTTCAGTTTTTAATTGGACTTTCACCGCAGATAGTGAGGCCCAGGCACCTTCTTGGTCAGTCTGGTGAGGCCCAGGCATTGCCTTGGTCTGTTGGGTGAGGCTCCAGTAGAAAAAGTTTGAGAAGCGCTGGTTTAGTGTACAGTAGGTTTAGATCTCTGCTTGCTAACTGTGAATGAAAATATTCTAGTTCCGTCCAGACTCTAAGAACATATATAACACAATATGCAGAGCTGAGACACAAAGACAGGTCTTGCATTCACTGACAGCAAGCACAGGAAATTAGGCTCAGGGACACATGAAAGTCTATGTAAGTAGCACAGGTACATGGAGATGATGCAGATTATGTCTCCTGGGGGCCAGGTTACCAAGTCAGTAGAGAGCTAACCCAGCCCCCAGAGAGGAGATCACATGTTCTGTGACTACAAAGGGAACGGGGAAGAGGGAACATGTTATACATGTATATTAGACATAGGGTGGTAATGGGAAGCGGGATCGTTTAGAATATTGTTTTTGTTACCTGGATAACCCCTTTAAGGCCAAAACTATCTGCAGCACCAAGGGGCTAAGAATTGAGCAGTTTCATGATAATTATTTTTTTCCCTTTTAGGTTATACAATCTTCATAGCTCATGAATTTTTTGATGCATTGCCGATACATAAATTACAGGTACTGATGTTTTTGATGTTGAAGCTAAAATAATATATATTTTTTTATTTTTTAAGGGGCGGTATCGCGAAGAAGACTATGTCTATGCTGGCACATTATGTTAATGGAAACATATTTCAGTACAAGCATGTCTTTTATAATGTATTATTGCGTTTATTATACTGTACTAGTGTCTGCTTAAATTTCACGTTTTGTGTTTTTAATAGAAAACGGCAGATGGCTGGCGAGAAATGTTAATTGATGTTGATCCAGAAATCCTGCACAAATTAAGATTTGTTCTTGGTTCTAGCAATTCTCTACTCGCAAAAACATTTATTCAGGTTTGTTTTCATTTATATCTTTTTTGTTAAAACAACGGCCGCCAATTTTATTTAAAATAATGGTCGTTGTTTTCATTCTTCGGTGATTCCCATTGAAGTCAAAGGAAACAACGACTGTCTGTTCACACAATGGATAGAATAGCTACCGCTGTTCGCAGCGGCCAACAAATGTTCTTGATAATAATTATATTATGATATTAATGTTTATGATATTAATTTGCGGCTGTTATTTAGCCAGCAGTGGCCGTTATTTTTAGTTTTCCGCACATAGTGGGACATATATTAAGGGTACAAACCCACTTGACGTATTTGCTGCGTGAATCAGTCTTAAAAATAAGCAGGCAAAACGCAGGTTGGCTTTATACGATTGTTCTGCGTTAAAATACGCAATTGCGTATTTTTGAAGCGTGAAGCTTGTTGTTAGCAAAGCATTAGTTGTTAAAATACGCAATTGCGTATTTTTGAAGCGTGAAGCTACATGCGTTTTTCGCACAGGTTGTTAACAACTGATGCTTTGCTAACAACAAGCTTCACGCTTCAAAAATACGCAATTGCGTATTTTAACGCAGAACAATCGTATAAATCCAACCTGCTTTTTGCCTGCTTATTTTTAAGACTGATTCACGCAGCAAATACGTCAAGTGGGTTTGTACCCTAAAAGGCGAAAAGGCCTTTTTTTGGCGCAGATGGGCCCGATCGGCGGAAAAATATGGTCATTTTGCTAATATTTTATTTGCATCGGGCCCACCTGCGCCCCCTTCGCCAGTGGGTGCGGCAGCACGCAGAGGGGGCGCAGCGTGCTCCGCATTTATCATTTTTCTGGGGGAAAAATGATACTGAAACTTATGCCAGCTCTGAGCTGGCGTAGGTTTCAAATTATTTGCACGGACGAACTCCGTGCGCACTGGATTTATGTAGAAGCAGTGCGCCTCTACATAAATCCTCTGAGCTCCAGAGCTGTAGGGACATTTGTAAGCCCAGCGTAAAAACACCGGACTTAATGAATGTCCCCCATAGTATTTAAATTCTATTTAAGTTTTTAAGGGTGTTCCAAGAGTGGCCAACTTGGAACATGGACCTAAATAATGAACTTACATCTGTTATTGTAATAACAGCCACCAAAGTATGGTGAATGACGGCCGTCGTTATGAGTCTAAAATAAAGGCTGTGTATTATAGTGAATGATTTCAGGTCGTTCCCTAAAGCACTCGTATAGTTGAAGAGGTTGGCCACTGTATAGTAAAATTGCTCACAGCACTTACTGACAGCAGCTCCCTGTGTACCTCAAAGAGCTAAATTCAGACTCCCCTCCTCCAGGCTATGCTGCCCTGCTCTGTGGTGAGTCTGTCCATAAGATGGCTGACATAGAGGAGCATGGGACCATATCCCGCCCCCACCCCCCCTAGTGTCCACCATAGGCATATACAGGCTCAATGTTAGACACTTGGGACAGGGCATGGTCACATGCTCTTTGGCAGTGTTTCTTAACCTGCGGTACGCTTACCTTAGGGGGTACGCGGCGCAGGTTGAGGAGGTGTATAAAAAAAAACTTTTGCTTTTGGCGCCAAGAACATTGCTGTCCTTCAGCAATGTCCTGATGCTAATTACCACCGCTCCTGACTCCACCCACCTTCCTTTCCCCAGCGTTTTGTACAGGGGGTGGGGCTTGGTGATGCTGCTGGTAAATGGAAGGAGAGCTGGCGCACAGCCTCAGAAGTGTCACTGATTAGTCATCAGTGACCGCTCCAAGACAGCCATCCCCTAGCTCCCACCAGCCTCGTCCTTCATGCCTCAGCACCTGCTGCGCAACCCTGGCTGCAAGGGGACATGTATCTACCTATAAGGGGAATTGTATTTCCCTACATGGAGGCATGTAACTACCAACAAGGGGAAATGTATCTACCTACACCGGGACATGTAACTACCTACAAGGGAACATGTATCTACCTACAAGGGGGCCATGGGACATGCACCACCAGTTCAGGCAAGCCCAGCCCTCCCCCACTTTAAGTTTTGTACAAGGTTTATATTTGTCCTCTCCACCCCTTGTGTGTGTCCCCAGTGTACTACCACAAGCCTGGAGTAAAGCAGCAGAAAATAGCAGATTTACTGAACAAACCAGTCAGTTTGCATAAAAATCTGAGACTTTTTTGCAGATGTGCACCACACTTACCATATGTCCGAGCTGGGTCACGCAACGGCCGGTATCGTACAGAGTGGGAACATAGCCTTAATCTGTACATGAGAATATTCATAAGTAAAAACCCCAAAAACCTTAAGAATATTCCTTATTTTATAATTATTATTATCGTTGTTGTTGTTGTTGTTGTTGTTGTTATTATTATTAATAATCTAAATCCAGTTCCTTGTACTTATTCTTAAACCGAGAGGCAGCGATCGCTCTGATCATGGTCAATATAGTAAACAGAAATGCAGACAAGAACGAAGCAACACCAACATAAATTCAAATTCTTTATTCTTTTTAAAAAAAAAAGCAATATGCAACATTGTAATGAAATATTACCGTCCCTTTAATAACCAGTTGATCCAGTGTCTCTCAGGTCAGGTCTGGTGGAGACCACAGAACGTGCCGCAGTCATCCCCACCCGTCCACTGTTATCCTGGTCTGAGAGTCACCAGACCTAAAGATCCAGAGGAAGGCAAAAAAAAAACCCAGAGAGTTCTACCTCAGGGGGGGAAAAATTCCTTCCTGACCCCACAAGTGACGATCGGATCTGATCTCCCTGGATCACAACTAGCCTGCTGTATAGATAATTTAGATTTCATTCTGTAAGGAAAGAGAGAGACATTAATGCTGCACAATAGGTTGTCCCTATAGAAGTAACTATTATTATTATTACATATACATTCATCTTATATACAATACATGTCCTGCCCCTAAGAGCTTACAATCTATCTGGTTTGGGAGACCTGCCCTTAAGAGTTTACAAGCTATTATTCACAATACATGTCTTGCTCACAGAGCTTACAATCTAATATATAATACAATATATATAGGCCCTCCTCTTAAGAGCTTACAGACTTATATTTAATACATGACTACATGTCTGCCCCAAAGAGCTTACAATCTAATGTACACTACAATACCCCACTCCTAAGAGCTTGCACTGCAATGTACCATACAGATGTCGCTAGTGTTAACATGAACACGACAAAGCATTTCATGGTAACACAAGCTACATGTGTAGAGGCCCTGCTCCCCGCAGGAGCTTACAATCTAATATACAACCTACGTTGTGCCACACACCAGACATACAACAGAGAGGGGGCTGTCTACAAAAGAACAGCCATTTTAAAGGACAACTCCCACAAAAAAATTTTTTGGCTTATTTAACACACATTACAAAGTTATATAACTTTGTAATGTGGTTAAATCGCCGGTCCGGCCCCCTTTCCCCACTTTCCGACCCCCGACCCCCCCCTTGAAGTTAAAGAATGTATACATTACCTATTACGATCATCACGGTCCTCTTCTCCCGGGCAGCATCTGGTGACGACGACGTCAGAGTCGGGGGGCAGTCCGGGTCTTCTTCCTCCTCGGCGTCTTCATTGAAAGTGAATGGGAGAGAAAAGGCTGCTGGTGCACATGCGCACCAGCAGCCTTTTCATTGACTGGAGCGCATCACATGGCTTCCAGCTTGCTCTGCCGTGATGCACTGCGCTGATGTGATGCGCTCCAGCCAATGAAAAGGCTGCTGGTGCGCAAGCGCACTGGCAGCCTTTTCTCTCCCATGGACCCGGAAGTAAGAGACATCGCTGGACGGTGGACGCAGGTGACGGAGAGGCGGACGGCGGGCGAATGGAGTGGCGATCGTCACCGGAGGGATGGTGAGTATGGTGTCTGTGTGTGTGTGTGTCTGTGTGTTTTTTTTGGGGGGGGGTCCTGCCGGAGTTGTCCTTTAAAAGGCCACTGTGCTTGCATTTTTCCCCTTACAGACTCACATGAGCCCTAATTTTTTGCGACACCAATTATACTTTGCAAATACAGACTTAATTTTTCTACAAAATATGCTGAAAAAACTGAAAAAAAAATTATATGTGCAGTGAAATTTGAAGAAAGGATGCAATTCCTTTTATTTTAAGGGGTTTTGTATTTACGCCATTTGCCCTATGGTAAAAACTTGTTATCTATGTTCCTCAAGTCAGTACGATTACAATGATATGTAACTTGTATAACTTTCATATTATTTGATGGCTTTTAAAAAATTTAAACCTGGGCGTGGCCTGGACATGGCGCTGTGCGGACGTGTGGTGTGAGAGCTCCGTCCTGCAGCCAGCCCTCACCGCCTGCTAATAGCGTCTTATCGCCTCAGACCGGAGCCTACATGCCGGGGAAGCCTCGGCGGAGACCCTCCCCGCCTCCCACCGTTACTCACGGCCGCACCCGGAGCGGAATTAGGCGATTTTTCTCCGCCACCGCTGTGCCTGACTCTCGCGCGGGTTCATCCAAGATGGCCGCCCGCATTGCTACCTCCGCGGCTGCTGCCGCCGCCGGACAGGCCGAGACCGCACACGAGGAGGCGCCTGCATTGTCCCAGGACTTTCCTGCCCTGCTACAGGACCGGCTCACGCCAGATGTTTCCTCCGCCTCCACCTCCAGCCTACCCGGGCCCACCGGTAAGGAGCTCCATGCCCTGCAATCACAAATGGCCGCCATGCCCACTAAAGCAGACATGGAGGGCTATATTAAATGCATGGAGGCCGTCTGTAAAACTGAGATCAGAGCCCTAAGAGATGACCTGATCTCCCTATCTACCACGGTCCAATCCCTGGAACATACCACTGGGGATTTACAAGATGAACTGCAGACACACAGGTCCCAATTAGATCTCCACACACAGCAGATCCAGATGCTCTATGACATGGCGGACGACGCGGAAAACCGCAACCGCCGTAATAATATTCGGGTGCGAGGGATCCCTGAGTCTGTCAAGCCCCAAGATCTCATGCATACACTCCAGGGCATTTTTAACCCACTGCTGGGAAAGCCTCCATCGGCACCCCTGGAAATGGACCGTGCACATAGGACTCTCGGCCCCCCCAGCAATGATCCTGCTAGACCCCGGGATGTGGTGTGCAGGATACACTATTTCCAGACCAAGGAAGTTATAATGCGCAAGGCAAGAGATCGGGGGCCTATAGACTTCAATGGGGCAGCTGTCCAGTTACTCACAGATCTATCCCGCACGACTTTGGCTAAGAGAAGAGCGCTCCGTCCATTGCTTGCTGTGCTTCGGGATCGCAATGTCTCCTACTCGTGGGGGTACCCCTTTCAGCTGCAGATCCGGCACCCGGTGGGCAACGTCCACCTCCGTACACCATCTGATCTCCCAGCGGTGCTAGAGACTTTGGACCTTCCCCGAGTTAGTATCTCAGAGTGGCCATTCCATCCACCACTTCCCCAAGGGGCTGGGCCAGATCGTCCTGGTCCCCGAAGGCCTCCACCGGAAAGGAGGCGCAGGCGGCGATCTCCAGAACCACCTCCGGCTGACCTGTGAAGACAGGCATCGTGCTGCCTCCTGAAGCTGGCCGTGGATTGACCTACCCCGGGTTTGCCGGCCACTAACTTGTGATTGCCTGTGGGGTGACCTGATGCCTACTTCCCCTGCGAGCTCCTAACCCCCCTATCCCATTCCCTTCCTCGCCCTACCTGGTCCTCTCCTCCCTTCCTTCCCTCCCTAATTCCTCCCCGTCCCTTTCCTTCCCTAATTTCCCTTCCCTCTAGGCACCCCACGGCGCTGGATGGGACTCTGTGCATACTGCAGTATGGGACCTTGTCTCGGGGGGCTGATGTGCCTCGGCCTCTCTATAATATTGGGGGCGGGTTGGGGGACGCCATGGCTGCCTTTTGCTATCTGTTGGGGAGTTTGGGAGATCTCGATTCTCCCTGTTCATGTTCTGGTTTATGTATTGTCTCCCACAACTTAGCCCAACTCTGCTCTTGTAGAAAATTTAGTTTCTTGTTATTACTGGTTCTGAATTCTCAATGTCCGGGCGGTGAGGTGCTGGAGACATACGGTATATTTTTATCTGCCTCTCCAGTCACTTCCCACATAGTTCACCTGAAGTGTTTGAGATAAACACAGTTACACGTTAGTGTATTTCTTTTCCTCTGTCCTTAGTGGATTGAGGCGGACAGATTGCCTACTTTTCTGTCCTTATCCTTCCCTCTTTCCTCCTTACTCTTCTTTCTTCCGGGTAATTGAGGACCCCTCCCTTTGGGCCTTCCTGGTTGCCTCCTCTATCACCTCCTCTTCTTCCTCTCTCTCTTATCCTCTTTTTCCCTCCCCCTCCCAGCTTACCCCCCCACCATGAATTCCCTCCAGATCACTACACTGAATGTCAGGGGCTTTAATAAACCTGAGAGGCGTTCGCAGATACTTTACCATATGCACAAAAAGAGGGCGCACATCTTGTTGCTCCAGGAAACCCACTTCAAAACGGGACATGTCCCGTCTATACCTAATCGATACTACAGTCAGTGGTTTCACAGTACTAATGCAAATGCCAGAACGAAGGGAGTGAGCATAGCTCTACATAAATCGTTACCTGTATCGGTTCTGGATACTTGCATTGACCCGGAGGGACGGTACCTTTTCCTAAAAATCCAACTGGCTGAGAGAGTGTTCACCATTGCTAATTTTTATCTCCCCAACCAGAACCAGGTCCGAATGGGACGGCGATATCTCAGGGAGCTGACTCGTTTTGCTGATGGCCTCCTGATCACCGCAGGAGACTTTAATCTGGTGTTGGACCGCCGGGTGGACTCCTCCTCGGGCAGATCCTCCATCTCTCCTACCCAGCTACGTGCTCTCAAACAGTCGCTTTTTGACAATAGGCTGGTGGACGTGTGGCGGATACTTCATCCCGGGGTAAGAGACTATACGTACTATTCCTCGGTTCACGACTCTTATAGTCGGATAGATTTTTTCCTTATCGATCATCACCTGCTTTCCTGGCGCCCTTCGACATTCATAGACCCGATACTGTGGGCGGATCACTCCTCGGTATCCTTGTCCCTTCCCCTCCCCAATCAGACACCACGGGAGGGGTCCTGGCGCCTCAACCCTAACCTCCTGAAAGATGTAGTGTGCCAGGATAATATCAAGACCGCCATAACTGACTTCCTGACTAATCACAGGACAGATGAGACACCTTTACCCACCCAGTGGGAGGCACTCAAGTGTGTGCTTCGGTGCTTATTCAAAATGGTGCCAGACTAAAACGCGCCAATAGTGCTAAAATTCAAGCCCTGCTCGCCAAGATACAGCGGGACGAGTTAGCCCATAAGCAATCGCTGAACCCTGAGGTCTTAGCGTCATTGCTGGAGGGTAGAACTCAATTGAAGGCCCTGATTGATCAAAAATACGCCCGCTTCCGTGAACGACTACGCCGTTTCTACTATGAACACTCCAACAAATGCGGCGCTCCCTTAGCCAGATTCCTCCACCCCAAAACGGGCAACTCTTTTGTACCCTCTATTGCCGCGAGACATGGGACTACGCACGACCCCACAGACATTGTTGCTGTCTTTCGGGAGTACTATCAGACCTTATATAACCTTAAAGGGCCACTGCATGATATGGATGATGTCGCCTTCCGAGCAAAAGTGGACTCATATGTCACTTCCACGGCACTGCCTACTCTCTCCGGGGAGGAAGCGGCCACATTGGATTCCCCATTCTCTGAGGCCGAATTGGCATTAGTTATTAAGAATACGCCCAATGGGAAGAGCCCGGGACCGGACGGGTTTACTGCCCCATTCTATAAATTGTTTTCTACCTTGCTCACCCCTTTTCTAACCCGGGTCTTTAACTCTATCTCCCCTGCCTGCTCTTTCCCCTCCCAATCCCTGATGGCCACTATTGTAGTACTCCCGAAACCCGGCAAGGACACGTCCTTGTGCGCTAGTTATCGTCCAATATCATTGATAAATTCTGATATAAAATTTTTCTCTAAAATGATTGCGAGTAGACTGGCACCATTGCTCCCTGCTGTTATTCATACTGATCAAGTGGGCTTTGTCCCCCGCCGTGAAGCACGGGACAATCTCAACAAGACTCTACTGTTGATGTCACATGCCCAGGGGACGCGGTCCCCAACTTGCATGATCTCGATCGACGCCGAGAAAGCGTTCGACCGCGTCCACTGGGCATTCCTACGGGCAACGCTGAGGCAGGTTGGCCTGGGGGAGGAGATGCTAGGCAAAATTATGGCTCTGTATAATGGCCCCACAGCTAGGGTTAAAGTCAATGGCCTTCTCTCGACTCCTCTGTCGATCGCAAACGGGACGCGACAGGGCTGCCCGCTGTCCCCGCTGCTCTATGTTTTAGCTATGGAACACTTGGCGGTGGCTTTGCGGGCATCCCCTGACATTTCGGGTATCCGTCTGGGGGGCTCCCATTATAAGGCAGCGCTCTACGCGGATGACCTGTTGCTCTACGTATCCGACCCAGCTGTGTCCATTCCTGCGATCCTCAGACAATTTGACCTGTATGGCCAAGTTAGCAACTTCAAGGTTAATTACTCAAAGACTGAAGCCTTAAATATCTCCCTCCCGGCCACCCTGGTGCGGCAACTCCGCGACTCAGTTTCCTTTAAGTGGCAACCTCGAGCCCTCAAGTAAAAAAAAAAAAAATTTAAACCTAAAACTAAATGTGTTTAAAATCGCTCTATTCCCATCTTTAAAATGCTTTTATTGTTTGGTCTATGGGGCTGTGTGAAGTGTAATTTTTTGCGCCATGATCTGTTCTTTCTTTTGGTTGTTTGTGTATATGCGACTTTTTGATCACTTTTTATTAAATTTTTCTGGATTTAGGTTACAAACCCACTTGGCGGGTCTGCAGCGAGTCTCCATGCTGCGTTTTTGCAGCGAGACTCGCTGCAGATCCCGGCCCTATGCTTTTAATGGCAGACAAACACGCAGCAGGGATGCGGGGGGGGGCGATCGTGCGGCCGGGGCTGCGGGGGGGCGATCGGGCGGCCGGGGCTGCGGGGGGCGATCGGGCGGCTGGGGCTGCGGGCGGCTGGCTAGAGCATATACTTCACCTGGTCCCCGCTCCGGCTTGCTGAAGACATCGGGAACCGCCGGAGCCGGGATCAGGTGAAGTATCAGCTCCGGCGGCCGGGGGGTTAATGGGGAGGGCTGCAGACAAACTCGCAGCAGGGATGTACATCCCTGCTGCGTGTTTGTCTGCCATTAAAAGCATAGGGCCGGGATCTGCAGCGAGTCTCGCTGCAAAAACGCAGCATGGAGACTCGCTGCAGACCCGCCAAGTGGGTTTGTACCCTAAATGTAAACAAAAATGCGCAATTTTGTACTTTGGAGGGTTTTTGCGCTTACTCCGTTTACCGTTCGAGATCAGGAATGTAATCATTTAATAGTTCGGGCGATTATGCACGCGGCGATACCAAATATGTTTATTTTTTTATTTATTTATTTTTATTTATAAAATAGGAAAAGGGGGGGTGGTTCAAACTTTTATTAGGGGAGGGGGTTATTTATTAATAAAAACACTTTATTTTATTTTCACATACAGTAATTCGAAGCCCCCTGGGGGACTTCTATATACACAGCACTGATCTCCTATTGAGATCAATGCTGTGTGTATAATAGAGCAATGATCCATCAGATCGGTGCTCTATTATAATGGTCTGCTGCAGACCATCTACATGGATTGCCGAGCCGGGATCAGCGTCATTCAGACGCTGAGCCCCGGCCGGCTCATTAGAATGGATCTCCCCTCTGCGATCGCATCGCGGGGGCGGATCCCCCACTAGACACCAGGGAGAGGGGCCACATACACTATTCAAATGCGTAGACAAGAAGCGGAGTGGTCAGCACCCAGTCTTGTGCGCTCATGCCCTCTCATGATTATTTGTTGAGCATGAAGGTTGTAGCCCCTGGATACCGAGGTGTCCATAACAGAGAAAAGCAGAGATTCCTTCAGCTCATATAAAATCTTACATTTTATTGTAGGAATTTAATTAAAAGAAACAGCCAATGCATTTCGAGCCAACCTGGCTCTTAGTCATGACATTTGTACAACATATAGTATTAGAAAAACAACAACTCACGTTTAGTAGTCTTCACTTCGACTTGGATTTATTTTTGCTTGATTGCAAGGTTTGGCTGCGTGTGATCACACGCAGCCAAACCTTGCAATCAAGCAAAAATAAATCCAAGTCGAAGTGAAGACTACTAAACGTGAGTTGTTGTTTTTCTAATACTATATACTCACATGAACATACGTCAAGTCAGTACAGGATACATTACGAATGAAGTTGTATGAGCCAAGGAAGTGGGAATTGGTTGTATCCGATACATTGCTCACAATTGAGTGAAAGTACGCTGTTGGTCCATAACCAGACTAAGCGTTTATTTGTACAACATATATATAGAAACAGACCAAGTGTTAATACAAATCAAAATACATAGACAAGGTTAAAAAACATAAATAGACATCACTGAAAACATACAGACTTTACATTGAGTTACATGAAGCAGTATAGTTAGTGTTATCTATATAGATATGGAAATCTATGAAAGTATGTGCAGTTATCTCCTAATTGAAGAATCGAAAAAAACATGATTTTATTTTGGATATAGTTACATCGTTAATACGGCTGAAAAAAGACACATGTCCATCAAAATCAACCAAGGAGGGGATGGATACAGGGAAGGGGGAGGGGTTCTTTACATATGCATTTATATTATTTTGGTCTAAGAACTTGTCTAGGCCGGTTTTGAAGCCCTCTACTGTTTTTGCTGTGACCAGATCCTGGGGTAGACTGTTCCACAGATTCACAGTTTTCATGGTAAAGAAGGGACGGGGTCCTGTTTGAGTCTCTTTGGGTACCGCGGATAGACCTTTGATAGGCAATAGTCTCCTCACAGACAACGTCCTCAGGATCAAGTTGATACAGCTTGGCCACGGTAGTGAACTTAGGTAGGTCAGCGGCGGAGTCCCCAAGATTCACCAGGCGTACAGGGACCTGACCATTGGAGACAGTCACCAGGCTCCTAGCAGCTCTGACGAGGGGTTGTCCCTCGATCTCAATAGCATCCAACAGAGCGGCATAGTCAGCATTGTCGAGGCCCGGGCGGACTCTGCACCAGATAAGAAACTCCCTGTTAGCCGGGATGGTGATCGGGCGAGCGTCCTTAGTGCGGACACGACAGATTTCTCCTCGCTGATTGGCAAACCTCCGCTGAGCGGTGAGCGTCTTGATTGTCTTCTGGACAGCTTGCCTGTATTGAGAGGAAGCATGAGACAGGGAGGCATGTAAAGCATCGAGTTCTTCAGCAAGCACATGGCGAATAACATTCATGCCTAACACAACAGTGCAGGGGTAGCCCGTTTAACTGATAGCACTGGGATCGGTAGTGTCCATGCCGCCTACAGTGGCGGCAATAGGGTCGTTCAGGAGTTCTAAGTCTTTGTGGGCGAGGCCCATCAGGCTCCCCGTAGTCGGTGTAGAAGTCCTGAGGTAGAGGTGCAGCAGAGGCCCCTTGCAGCCCCCTTAGGGCTTGGCAGAGAGAGTCAACCACCTGTGTGAGAAGGTCGGGGGCCACTGGTGGATTGGCACAGACCGCTGTTGAGCAGCTTGTACAGCAGAAACAGGTGGGGCCACAATTGAGCCTGGAGGTGAGGGCGTGGGTCCCACTAGATCTGGGGGACTTGGACCTGGGGTACAGCCAGCACAGGGAGTGTCAGTGCCAACCACCCTTAGAGCCAGAGTCTTAAAGTCAAGGAAAGGCATTGTAGGGTTTTGGGCGGCTAGCATACGCAGTTGGCTCTGGATGAGTCTAGAATCCACCCCCTCTATGAAACGGTCAGTTATCATGCTCTCTACAGCCGAGGGGTCTATATTGTCCACTTGCCTGAGGGCCCAATAGGCAGATTGGAGGGCTAGCGCATAGTCCCTTAGGGTCTCACCTGGCCTCTGACGCCGGTCATAGAACTTGAGGCGGACCTCCGTGGGTGACTGTACCTCAAATTCTTTGCTTAGCGGACCAGGATCTGTTGGACGTCAGCTTTCTCAGAGGGAGGCCAGGACCGTACTTCCTCCGCAGCGGGACCCTCGAGTTGTCCTAACAGTAACTGCACCTGCTGAGTGGGAGAGAGTGAGACAAGTTCAAGTGTGCGGGAGATTTTCTCCTTGAAAGCAGCTAGCGTGTGGGGTTACCCTTTATAGCTGGGGAGATTGGAGGGCCCGATGAAGAACGGCACGGCTGCTGTGACTATAGGGGCAGGGGCAGCAGCACATGCTGCAGGCGGACTGCCTGACCCATCAGAGTCACTATCGCAGCCAGTAGACATGATGGTGGGATCCGGAGTGCTGCCCCTTTAAGGGAGCGGGACTGTGCTGGAGCGCCAGGCAGGTGGGCCGGATGATAAGAAGGTGCAGAGCTTGTTGGTGACTGCCGGCAATGACAGTTTTAGAACTGCAGGACCAGCAGACACAGCGATGCAATACGCCCGGGGTTGAGGAGACAGGGCGGAGGTCGGCTCCAGAGCTTCCGGCGGTCTAGTCTCAATCTTCTTCCCCCTTGCAACGGAGGCTGGGGCACCGCAGGGCTGGGGGGCGGAGCTTGAGCGGTGCGCGCGGGGAAGACACGTCAGCCCACTGGTTTAACCCCAGCGCGGCAATGGCAAAGTCTCTGGGGGTAACAGTACAGTTCTGGGCACTTAAAACTGGCACAACACAGTTTCCTGACCCTTGGGGGTCACTTCACAGTGCAGGTGTTGTGAGCGGGCAGGAACCGGGGGGAGCTTCAGGGTATAGGCTTGTCACAGTATGGGGCCTGAGGATGGCACAGCTGAGGGACCGGTCTGCGGATACTGCGGTAGAATTGCTACTGGGCATGCGATTCTTCGCTGTACCTAGTCGAGCCACCAGTAAACGGACACCAATGCCAGGGTTCAGTAACAGCGGTGGTTACACTTTTATTGTAACTGAGGTAACTGGTAGTAACAGTCTCTTCCGGGTGCAACCGGGTATATAGCAGACTTGTATAGACAGAGCTAAGGTGGTGCTGCATCGGCCGACACCCAGATGAGAAGATACTCCAGGCACTTGAGCAGACGGACAGCCAGGATCTGTTACAGCAGAGCACCAGCCTCTCTTCTGAAGGTGAAGAGGGACACAAACACACGACCTCCTTGCTTGGGAGCAGGGGCCGGAACTAACTAGCAAGGGGAAGTCTCATGGTACTCCTGGCCAAAGCTCGACGGCCATTGTAAGAAACAGACAGCGTGTTCTGGGACACTGCAAAGACAATGGGGGAGATTTATTAAACATGGTGTAAAGTAGAATTGTCTTAGTTGCCCCTAGCAACCAATCAGATTCCACCTTATATTTTTGAAAGCATCTGAGAGGAATGAAAGGTGGAATCTGATTGGTTGCTAGGGGCAACTAAGACAATTCTACTCTATACCAGTTTAATAAATCTCCCTCAATGTTCAGACAAGAAACAGATCATCGGTTAATCAATGTCTTCCAACACAAGCCTCGAATTGCTATGTGGAATAGTGATGCAAGGCTGATGACTTTCCTGCCCTGCTACAGGACCGGCTCACGCCAGATGTTTCCTCCGCCTCCACCTCCAGCCTACCCGGGCCCACCGGTAAGGAGCTCCATGCCCTGCAATCACAAATGGCCGCCATGCCCACTAAAGCAGACATGGAGGGCTATATTAAATGCATGGAGGCCGTCTGTAAAACTGAGATCAGAGCCCTAAGAGATGACCTGATCTCCCTATCTACCACGGTCCAATCCCTGGAACATACCACTGGGGATTTACAAGATGAACTGCAGACACACAGGTCCCAATTAGATCTCCACACACAGCAGATCCAGATGCTCTATGACATGGCGGACGACGCGGAAAACCGCAACCGCCGTAATAATATTCGGGTGCGAGGGATCCCTGAGTCTGTCAAGCCCCAAGATCTCATGCATACACTCCAGGGCATTTTTAACCCACTGCTGGGAAAGCCTCCATCGACACCCTTGGAAGTGGTGGATGGAATGGCCACTCCTGGCGCCTCAACCCTAACCTCCTGAAAGATGTAGTGTGCCAGGATAATATCAAGACCGCCATAACTGACTTCCTGACTAATCACAGGACAGATGAGACACCTTTACCCACCCAGTGGGAGGCACTCAAGTGTGTGTTTCGGTGCTTATTCAAAATGGTGCCAGACTAAAACGCGCCAATAGTGCTAAAATTCAAGCCCTGCTCGCCAAGATACAGCGGGACGAGTTAGCCCATAAGCAATCGCTGAACCCTGAGGTCTTAGCGTCATTGCTGGAGGGTAGAACTCAATTGAAGGCCCTGATTGATCAAAAATACGCCCGCTTCCGTGAACGACTACGCCGTTTCTACTATGAACACTCCAACAAATGCGGCGCTCCCTTAGCCAGATTCCTCCACCCCAAAACGGGCAACTCTTTTGTACCCTCTATTGCCGCGAGACATGGGACTACGCACGACCCCACAGACATTGTTGCTGTCTTTCGGGAGTACTATCAGACCTTATATAACCTTAAAGGGCCACTGCATGATATGGATGATGTCGCCTTCCGAGCAAAAGTGGACTCATATGTCACTTCCACGGCACTGCCTACTCTCTCCGGGGAGGAAGCGGCCACATTGGATTCCCCATTCTCTGAGGCCGAATTGGCATTAGTTATTAAGAATACGCCCAATGGGAAGAGCCCGGGACCGGACGGGTTTACTGCCCCATTCTATAAATTGTTTTCTACCTTGCTCACCCCTTTTCTAACCCGGGTCTTTAACTCTATCTCCCCTGCCTGCTCTTTCCCCTCCCAATCCCTGATGGCCACTATTGTAGTACTCCCGAAACCCGGCAAGGACACGTCCTTGTGCGCTAGTTATCGTCCAATATCATTGATAAATTCTGATATAAAATTTTTCTCTAAAATGATTGCGAGTAGACTGGCACCATTGCTCCCTGCTGTTATTCATACTGATCAAGTGGGCTTTGTCCCCCGCCGTGAAGCACGGGACAATCTCAACAAGACTCTACTGTTGATGTCACATGCCCAGGGGACGCGGTCCCCAACTTGCATGATCTCGATCGACGCCGAGAAAGCGTTCGACCGCGTCCACTGGGCATTCCTACGGGCAACGCTGAGGCAGGTTGGCCTGGGGGAGGAGATGCTAGGCAAAATTATGGCTCTGTATAATGGCCCCACAGCTAGGGTTAAAGTCAATGGCCTTCTCTCGACTCCTCTGTCGATCGCAAACGGGACGCGACAGGGCTGCCCGCTGTCCCCGCTGCTCTATGTTTTAGCTATGGAACACTTGGCGGTGGCTTTGCGGGCATCCCCTGACATTTCGGGTATCCGTCTGGGGGGCTCCCATTATAAGGCAGCGCTCTACGCGGATGACCTGTTGCTCTACGTATCCGACCCAGCTGTGTCCATTCCTGCGATCCTCAGACAATTTGACCTGTATGGCCAAGTTAGCAACTTCAAGGTTAATTACTCAAAGACTGAAGCCTTAAATATCTCCCTCCCGGCCACCCTGGTGCGGCAACTCCGCGACTCAGTTTCCTTTAAGTGGCAACCTCGAGCCCTCAAGTAAAAAAAAAAAAAAATTTAAACCTAAAACTAAATGTGTTTAAAATCGCTCTATTCCCATCTTTAAAATGCTTTTATTGTTTGGTCTATGGGGCTGTGTGAAGTGTAATTTTTTGCGCCATGATCTGTTCTTTCTTTTGGTTGTTTGTGTATATGCGACTTTTTGATCACTTTTTATTAAATTTTTCTGGATTTAGGTTACAAACCCACTTGGCGGGTCTGCAGCGAGTCTCCATGCTGCGTTTTTGCAGCGAGACTCGCTGCAGATCCCGGCCCTATGCTTTTAATGGCAGACAAACACGCAGCAGGGATGCGGGGGGGGCGATCGTGCGGCCGGGGCTGCGGGGGGGCCGATCGGGCGGCCGGGGCTGCGGGGGGCGATCGGGCGGCTGGGGCTGCGGGCGGCTGGCTAGAGCATATACTTCACCTGGTCCCCGCTCCGGCTTGCTGAAGACATCGGGAACCGCCGGAGCCGGGATCAGGTGAAGTATCAGCTCCGGCGGCCGGGGGGTTAATGGGGAGGGCTGCAGACAAACTCGCAGCAGGGATGTACATCCCTGCTGCGTGTTTGTCTGCCATTAAAAGCATAGGGCCGGGATCTGCAGCGAGTCTCGCTGCAAAAACGCAGCATGGAGACTCGCTGCAGACCCGCCAAGTGGGTTTGTACCCTAAATGTAAACAAAAATGCGCAATTTTGTACTTTGGAGGGTTTTTGCGCTTACTCCGTTTACCGTGCGAGATCAGGAATGTAATCATTTAATAGTTCGGGCGATTATGCACGCGGCGATACCAAATATGTTTATTTTTTTATTTATTTATTTTTATTTATAAAATAGGAAAAGGGGGGGTGGTTCAAACTTTTATTAGGGGAGGGGGTTATTTATTAATAAAAACACTTTATTTTATTTTCACATACAGTAATTCGAAGCCCCCTGGGGGACTTCTATATACACAGCACTGATCTCCTATTGAGATCAATGCTGTGTGTATAATAGAGCAATGATCCATCAGATCGGTGCTCTATTATAATGGTCTGCTGCAGACCATCTACATGGATTGCCGAGCCGGGATCAGCGTCATTCAGACGCTGAGCCCCGGCCGGCTCATTAGAATGGATCTCCCCTCTGCGATCGCATCGCGGGGGCGGATCCCCCACTAGACACCAGGGAGAGGGGCCACATACACTATTCAAATGCGTAGACAAGAAGCGGAGTGGTCAGCACCCAGTCTTGTGCGCTCATGCCCTCTCATGATTATTTGTTGAGCATGAAGGTTGTAGCCCCTGGATACCGAGGTGTCCATAACAGAGAAAAGCAGAGATTCCTTCAGCTCATATAAAATCTTACATTTTATTGTAGGAATTTAATTAAAAGAAACAGCCAATGCATTTCGAGCCAACCTGGCTCTTAGTCATGACATTTGTACAACATATAGTATTAGAAAAACAACAACTCACGTTTAGTAGTCTTCACTTCGACTTGGATTTATTTTTGCTTGATTGCAAGGTTTGGTTGCGTGTGATCACACGCAGCCAAACCTTGCAATCAAGCAAAAATAAATCCAAGTCGAAGTGAAGACTACTAAACGTGAGTTGTTGTTTTTCTAATACTATATACTCACATGAACATACGTCAAGTCAGTACAGGATACATTACGAATGAAGTTGTATGAGCCAAGGAAGTGGGAATTGGTTGTATCCGATACATTGCTCACAATTGAGTGAAAGTACGCTGTTGGTCCATAACCAGACTAAGCGTTTATTTGTACAACATATATATAGAAACAGACCAAGTGTTAATACAAATCACAATACATAGACAAGGTTAAAAAACATAAATAGACATCACTGAAAACATACAGACTTTACATTGAGTTACATGAAGCAGTATAGTTAGTGTTATCTATATAGATATGGAAATCTATGAAAGTATGTGCAGTTATCTCCTAATTGAAGAATCGAAAAAAACATGATTTTATTTTGGATATAGTTACATCGTTAATACGGCTGAAAAAAGACACATGTCCATCAAAATCAACCAAGGAGGGGATGGATACAGGGAAGGGGGAGGGGTTCTTTACATATGCATTTATATTATTTTGGTCTAAGAACTTGTCTAGGCCGGTTTTGAAGCCCTCTACTGTTTTTGCTGTGACCAGATCCTGGGGTAGACTGTTCCACAGATTCACAGTTTTCATGGTAAAGAAGGGACGGGGTCCTGTTTGAGTCTCTTTGGGTACCGCGGATAGACCTTTGATAGGCAATAGTCTCCTCACAGACAACGTCCTCAGGATCAAGTTGATACAGCTTGGCCACGGTAGTGAACTTAGGTAGGTCAGCGGCGGAGTCCCCAAGATTCACCAGGCGTACAGGGACCTGACCATTGGAGACAGTCACCAGGCTCCTAGCAGCTCTGACGAGGGGTTGTCCCTCGATCTCAATAGCATCCAACAGAGCGGCATAGTCAGCATTGTCGAGGCCCGGGCGGACTCTGCACCAGATAAGAAACTCCCTGTTAGCCGGGATGGTGATCGGGCGAGCGTCCTTAGTGCGGACACGACAGATTTCTCCTCGCTGATTGGCAAACCTCCGCTGAGCGGTGAGCGTCTTGATTGTCTTCTGGACAGCTTGCCTGTATTGAGAGGAAGCATGAGACAGGGAGGCATGTAAAGCATCGAGTTCTTCAGCAAGCACATGGCGAATAACATTCATGCCTAACACAACAGTGCAGGGGTAGCCCGTTTAACTGATAGCACTGGGATCGGTAGTGTCCATGCCGCCTACAGTGGCGGCAATAGGGTCGTTCAGGAGTTCTAAGTCTTTGTGGGCGAGGCCCATCAGGCTCCCCGTAGTCGGTGTAGAAGTCCTGAGGTAGAGGTGCAGCAGAGGCCCCTTGCAGCCCCCTTAGGGCTTGGCAGAGAGAGTCAACCACCTGTGTGAGAAGGTCGGGGGCCACTGGTGGATTGGCACAGACCGCTGTTGAGCAGCTTGTACAGCAGAAACAGGTGGGGCCACAATTGAGCCTGGAGGTGAGGGCGTGGGTCCCACTAGATCTGGGGGACTTGGACCTGGGGTACAGCCAGCACAGGGAGTGTCAGTGCCAACCACCCTTAGAGCCAGAGTCTTAAAGTCAAGGAAAGGCATTGTAGGGTTTTGGGCGGCTAGCATACGCAGTTGGCTCTGGATGAGTCTAGAATCCACCCCCTCTATGAAACGGTCAGTTATCATGCTCTCTACAGCCGAGGGGTCTATATTGTCCACTTGCCTGAGGGCCCAATAGGCAGATTGGAGGGCTAGCGCATAGTCCCTTAGGGTCTCACCTGGCCTCTGACGCCGGTCATAGAACTTGAGGCGGACCTCCGTGGGTGACTGTACCTCAAATTCTTTGCTTAGCGGACCAGGATCTGTTGGACGTCAGCTTTCTCAGAGGGAGGCCAGGACCGTACTTCCTCCGCAGCGGGACCCTCGAGTTGTCCTAACAGTAACTGCACCTGCTGAGTGGGAGAGAGTGAGACAAGTTCAAGTGTGCGGGAGATTTTCTCCTTGAAAGCAGCTAGCGTGTGGGGTTACCCTTTATAGCTGGGGAGATTGGAGGGCCCGATGAAGAACGGCACGGCTGCTGTGACTATAGGGGCAGGGGCAGCAGCACATGCTGCAGGCGGACTGCCTGACCCATCAGAGTCACTATCGCAGCCAGTAGACATGATGGTGGGATCCGGAGTGCTGCCCCTTTAAGGGAGCGGGACTGTGCTGGAGCGCCAGGCAGGTGGGCCGGATGATAAGAAGGTGCAGAGCTTGTTGGTGACTGCCGGCAATGACAGTTTTAGAACTGCAGGACCAGCAGACACAGCGATGCAATACGCCCGGGGTTGAGGAGACAGGGCGGAGGTCGGCTCCAGAGCTTCCGGCGGTCTAGTCTCAATCTTCTTCCCCCTTGCAACGGAGGCTGGGGCACCGCAGGGCTGGGGGGCGGAGCTTGAGCGGTGCGCGCGGGGAAGACACGTCAGCCCACTGGTTTAACCCCAGCGCGGCAATGGCAAAGTCTCTGGGGGTAACAGTACAGTTCTGGGCACTTAAAACTGGCACAACACAGTTTCCTGACCCTTGGGGGTCACTTCACAGTGCAGGTGTTGTGAGCGGGCAGGAACCGGGGGGAGCTTCAGGGTATAGGCTTGTCACAGTATGGGGCCTGAGGATGGCACAGCTGAGGGACCGGTCTGCGGATACTGCGGTAGAATTGCTACTGGGCATGCGATTCTTCGCTGTACCTAGTCGAGCCACCAGTAAACGGACACCAATGCCAGGGTTCAGTAACAGCGGTGGTTACACTTTTATTGTAACTGAGGTAACTGGTAGTAACAGTCTCTTCCGGGTGCAACCGGGTATATAGCAGACTTGTATAGACAGAGCTAAGGTGGTGCTGCATCGGCCGACACCCAGATGAGAAGATACTCCAGGCACTTGAGCAGACGGACAGCCAGGATCTGTTACAGCAGAGCACCAGCCTCTCTTCTGAAGGTGAAGAGGGACACAAACACACGACCTCCTTGCTTGGGAGCAGGGGCCGGAACTAACTAGCAAGGGGAAGTCTCATGGTACTCCTGGCCAAAGCTCGACGGCCATTGTAAGAAACAGACAGCGTGTTCTGGGACACTGCAAAGACAATGGGGGAGATTTATTAAACATGGTGTAAAGTAGAATTGTCTTAGTTGCCCCTAGCAACCAATCAGATTCCACCTTATATTTTTGAAAGCATCTGAGAGGAATGAAAGGTGGAATCTGATTGGTTGCTAGGGGCAACTAAGACAATTCTACTCTATACCAGTTTAATAAATCTCCCTCAATGTTCAGACAAGAAACAGATCATCGGTTAATCAATGTCTTCCAACACAAGCCTCGAATTGCTATGTGGAATAGTGATGCAAGGCTGATGACTTTCCTGCCCTGCTACAGGACCGGCTCACGCCAGATGTTTCCTCCGCCTCCACCTCCAGCCTACCCGGGCCCACCGGTAAGGAGCTCCATGCCCTGCAATCACAAATGGCCGCCATGCCCACTAAAGCAGACATGGAGGGCTATATTAAATGCATGGAGGCCGTCTGTAAAACTGAGATCAGAGCCCTAAGAGATGACCTGATCTCCCTATCTACCACGGTCCAATCCCTGGAACATACCACTGGGGATTTACAAGATGAACTGCAGACACACAGGTCCCAATTAGATCTCCACACACAGCAGATCCAGATGCTCTATGACATGGCGGACGACGCGGAAAACCGCAACCGCCGTAATAATATTCGGGTGCGAGGGATCCCTGAGTCTGTCAAGCCCCAAGATCTCATGCATACACTCCAGGGCATTTTTAACCCACTGCTGGGAAAGCCTCCATCGACACCCTTGGAAGTGGTGGATGGAATGGCCACTCCTGGCGCCTCAACCCTAACCTCCTGAAAGATGTAGTGTGCCAGGATAATATCAAGACCGCCATAACTGACTTCCTGACTAATCACAGGACAGATGAGACACCTTTACCCACCCAGTGGGAGGCACTCAAGTGTGTGCTTCGGTGCTTATTCAAAATGGTGCCAGACTAAAACGCGCCAATAGTGCTAAAATTCAAGCCCTGCTCGCCAAGATACAGCGGGACGAGTTAGCCCATAAGCAATCGCTGAACCCTGAGGTCTTAGCGTCATTGCTGGAGGGTAGAACTCAATTGAAGGCCCTGATTGATCAAAAATACGCCCGCTTCCGTGAACGACTACGCCGTTTCTACTATGAACACTCCAACAAATGCGGCGCTCCCTTAGCCAGATTCCTCCACCCCAAAACGGGCAACTCTTTTGTACCCTCTATTGCCGCGAGACATGGGACTACGCACGACCCCACAGACATTGTTGCTGTCTTTCGGGAGTACTATCAGACCTTATATAACCTTAAAGGGCCACTGCATGATATGGATGATGTCGCCTTCCGAGCAAAAGTGGACTCATATGTCACTTCCACGGCACTGCCTACTCTCTCCGGGGAGGAAGCGGCCACATTGGATTCCCCATTCTCTGAGGCCGAATTGGCATTAGTTATTAAGAATACGCCCAATGGGAAGAGCCCGGGACCGGACGGGTTTACTGCCCCATTCTATAAATTGTTTTCTACCTTGCTCACCCCTTTTCTAACCCGGGTCTTTAACTCTATCTCCCCTGCCTGCTCTTTCCCCTCCCAATCCCTGATGGCCACTATTGTAGTACTCCCGAAACCCGGCAAGGACACGTCCTTGTGCGCTAGTTATCGTCCAATATCATTGATAAATTCTGATATAAAATTTTTCTCTAAAATGATTGCGAGTAGACTGGCACCATTGCTCCCTGCTGTTATTCATACTGATCAAGTGGGCTTTGTCCCCCGCCGTGAAGCACGGGACAATCTCAACAAGACTCTACTGTTGATGTCACATGCCCAGGGGACGCGGTCCCCAACTTGCATGATCTCGATCGACGCCGAGAAAGCGTTCGACCGCGTCCACTGGGCATTCCTACGGGCAACGCTGAGGCAGGTTGGCCTGGGGGAGGAGATGCTAGGCAAAATTATGGCTCTGTATAATGGCCCCACAGCTAGGGTTAAAGTCAATGGCCTTCTCTCGACTCCTCTGTCGATCGCAAACGGGACGCGACAGGGCTGCCCGCTGTCCCCGCTGCTCTATGTTTTAGCTATGGAACACTTGGCGGTGGCTTTGCGGGCATCCCCTGACATTTCGGGTATCCGTCTGGGGGGCTCCCATTATAAGGCAGCGCTCTACGCGGATGACCTGTTGCTCTACGTATCCGACCCAGCTGTGTCCATTCCTGCGATCCTCAGACAATTTGACCTGTATGGCCAAGTTAGCAACTTCAAGGTTAATTACTCAAAGACTGAAGCCTTAAATATCTCCCTCCCGGCCACCCTGGTGCGGCAACTCCGCGACTCAGTTTCCTTTAAGTGGCAACCTCGAGCCCTCAAGTAAAAAAAAAAAAAAATTTAAACCTAAAACTAAATGTGTTTAAAATCGCTCTATTCCCATCTTTAAAATGCTTTTATTGTTTGGTCTATGGGGCTGTGTGAAGTGTAATTTTTTGCGCCATGATCTGTTCTTTCTTTTGGTTGTTTGTGTATATGCGACTTTTTGATCACTTTTTATTAAATTTTTCTGGATTTAGGTTACAAACCCACTTGGCGGGTCTGCAGCGAGTCTCCATGCTGCGTTTTTGCAGCGAGACTCGCTGCAGATCCCGGCCCTATGCTTTTAATGGCAGACAAACACGCAGCAGGGATGCGGGGGGGGCGATCGTGCGGCCGGGGCTGCGGGGGGGCGATCGGGCGGCCGGGGCTGCGGGGGGCGATCGGGCGGCTGGGGCTGCGGGCGGCTGGCTAGAGCATATACTTCACCTGGTCCCCGCTCCGGCTTGCTGAAGACATCGGGAACCGCCGGAGCCGGGATCAGGTGAAGTATCAGCTCCGGCGGCCGGGGGGTTAATGGGGAGGGCTGCAGACAAACTCGCAGCAGGGATGTACATCCCTGCTGCGTGTTTGTCTGCCATTAAAAGCATAGGGCCGGGATCTGCAGCGAGTCTCGCTGCAAAAACGCAGCATGGAGACTCGCTGCAGACCCGCCAAGTGGGTTTGTACCCTAAATGTAAACAAAAATGCGCAATTTTGTACTTTGGAGGGTTTTTGCGCTTACTCCGTTTACCGTGCGAGATCAGGAATGTAATCATTTAATAGTTCGGGCGATTATGCACGCGGCGATACCAAATATGTTTATTTTTTTATTTATTTATTTTTATTTATAAAATAGGAAAAGGGGGGGTGGTTCAAACTTTTATTAGGGGAGGGGGTTATTTATTAATAAAAACACTTTATTTTATTTTCACATACAGTAATTCGAAGCCCCCTGGGGGACTTCTATATACACAGCACTGATCTCCTATTGAGATCAATGCTGTGTGTATAATAGAGCAATGATCCATCAGATCGGTGCTCTATTATAATGGTCTGCTGCAGACCATCTACATGGATTGCCGAGCCGGGATCAGCGTCATTCAGACGCTGAGCCCCGGCCGGCTCATTAGAATGGATCTCCCCTCTGCGATCGCATCGCGGGGGCGGATCCCCCACTAGACACCAGGGAGAGGGGCCACATACACTATTCAAATGCGTAGACAAGAAGCGGAGTGGTCAGCACCCAGTCTTGTGCGCTCATGCCCTCTCATGATTATTTGTTGAGCATGAAGGTTGTAGCCCCTGGATACCGAGGTGTCCATAACAGAGAAAAGCAGAGATTCCTTCAGCTCATATAAAATCTTACATTTATTGTAGGAATTTAATTAAAAGAAACAGCCAATGCATTTCGAGCCAACCTGGCTCTTAGTCATGACATTTGTACAACATATAGTATTAGAAAAACAACAACTCACGTTTAGTAGTCTTCACTTCGACTTGGATTTATTTTTGCTTGATTGCAAGGTTTGGCTGCGTGTGATCACACGCAGCCAAACCTTGCAATCAAGCAAAAATAAATCCAAGTCGAAGTGAAGACTACTAAACGTGAGTTGTTGTTTTTCTAATACTATATACTCACATGAACATACGTCAAGTCAGTACAGGATACATTACGAATGAAGTTGTATGAGCCAAGGAAGTGGGAATTGGTTGTATCCGATACATTGCTCACAATTGAGTGAAAGTACGCTGTTGGTCCATAACCAGACTAAGCGTTTATTTGTACAACATATATATAGAAACAGACCAAGTGTTAATACAAATCACAATACATAGACAAGGTTAAAAAACATAAATAGACATCACTGAAAACATACAGACTTTACATTGAGTTACATGAAGCAGTATAGTTAGTGTTATCTATATAGATATGGAAATCTATGAAAGTATGTGCAGTTATCTCCTAATTGAAGAATCGAATCGAATTTTATTTTGGATATAGTTACATCGTTAATACGGCTGAAAAAAGACACATGTCCATCAAAATCAACCAAGGAGGGGATGGATACAGGGAAGGGGGAGGGGTTCTTTACATATGCATTTATATTATTTTGGTCTAAGAACTTGTCTAGGCCGGTTTTGAAGCCCTCTACTGTTTTTGCTGTGACCAGATCCTGGGGTAGACTGTTCCACAGATTCACAGTTTTCATGGTAAAGAAGGGACGGGGTCCTGTTTGAGTCTCTTTGGGTACCGCGGATAGACCTTTGATAGGCAATAGTCTCCTCACAGACAACGTCCTCAGGATCAAGTTGATACAGCTTGGCCACGGTAGTGAACTTAGGTAGGTCAGCGGCGGAGTCCCCAAGATTCACCAGGCGTACAGGGACCTGACCATTGGAGACAGTCACCAGGCTCCTAGCAGCTCTGACGAGGAGTTGTCCCTCGATCTCAATAGCATCCAACAGAGCGGCATAGTCAGCATTGTCGAGGCCCGGGCGGACTCTGCACCAGATAAGAAACTCCCTGTTAGCCGGGATGGTGATCGGGCGAGCGTCCTTAGTGCGGACACGACAGATTTCTCCTCGCTGATTGGCAAACCTCCGCTGAGCGGTGAGCGTCTTGATTGTCTTCTGGACAGCTTGCCTGTATTGAGAGGAAGCATGAGACAGGGAGGCATGTAAAGCATCGAGTTCTTCAGCAAGCACATGGCGAATAACATTCATGCCTAACACAACAGTGCAGGGGTAGCCCGTTTAACTGATAGCACTGGGATCGGTAGTGTCCATGCCGCCTACAGTGGCGGCAATAGGGTCGTTCAGGAGTTCTAAGTCTTTGTGGGCGAGGCCCATCAGGCTCCCCGTAGTCGGTGTAGAAGTCCTGAGGTAGAGGTGCAGCAGAGGCCCCTTGCAGCCCCCTTAGGGCTTGGCAGAGAGAGTCAACCACCTGTGTGAGAAGGTCGGGGGCCACTGGTGGATTGGCACAGACCGCTGTTGAGCAGCTTGTACAGCAGAAACAGGTGGGGCCACAATTGAGCCTGGAGGTGAGGGCGTGGGTCCCACTAGATCTGGGGGACTTGGACCTGGGGTACAGCCAGCACAGGGAGTGTCAGTGCCAACCACCCTTAGAGCCAGAGTCTTAAAGTCAAGGAAAGGCATTGTAGGGTTTTGGGCGGCTAGCATACGCAGTTGGCTCTGGATGAGTCTAGAATCCACCCCCTCTATGAAACGGTCAGTTATCATGCTCTCTACAGCCGAGGGGTCTATATTGTCCACTTGCCTGAGGGCCCAATAGGCAGATTGGAGGGCTAGCGCATAGTCCCTTAGGGTCTCACCTGGCCTCTGACGCCGGTCATAGAACTTGAGGCGGACCTCCGTGGGTGACTGTACCTCAAATTCTTTGCTTAGCGGACCAGGATCTGTTGGACGTCAGCTTTCTCAGAGGGAGGCCAGGACCGTACTTCCTCCGCAGCGGGACCCTCGAGTTGTCCTAACAGTAACTGCACCTGCTGAGTGGGAGAGAGTGAGACAAGTTCAAGTGTGCGGGAGATTTTCTCCTTGAAAGCAGCTAGCGTGTGGGGTTACCCTTTATAGCTGGGGAGATTGGAGGGCCCGATGAAGAACGGCACGGCTGCTGTGACTATAGGGGCAGGGGCAGCAGCACATGCTGCAGGCGGACTGCCTGACCCATCAGAGTCACTATCGCAGCCAGTAGACATGATGGTGGGATCCGGAGTGCTGCCCCTTTAAGGGAGCGGGACTGTGCTGGAGCGCCAGGCAGGTGGGCCGGATGATAAGAAGGTGCAGAGCTTGTTGGTGACTGCCGGCAATGACAGTTTTAGAACTGCAGGACCAGCAGACACAGCGATGCAATACGCCCGGGGTTGAGGAGACAGGGCGGAGGTCGGCTCCAGAGCTTCCGGCGGTCTAGTCTCAATCTTCTTCCCCCTTGCAACGGAGGCTGGGGCACCGCAGGGCTGGGGGGCGGAGCTTGAGCGGTGCGCGCGGGGAAGACACGTCAGCCCACTGGTTTAACCCCAGCGCGGCAATGGCAAAGTCTCTGGGGGTAACAGTACAGTTCTGGGCACTTAAAACTGGCACAACACAGTTTCCTGACCCTTGGGGGTCACTTCACAGTGCAGGTGTTGTGAGCGGGCAGGAACCGGGGGGAGCTTCAGGGTATAGGCTTGTCACAGTATGGGGCCTGAGGATGGCACAGCTGAGGGACCGGTCTGCGGATACTGCGGTAGAATTGCTACTGGGCATGCGATTCTTCGCTGTACCTAGTCGAGCCACCAGTAAACGGACACCAATGCCAGGGTTCAGTAACAGCGGTGGTTACACTTTTATTGTAACTGAGGTAACTGGTAGTAACAGTCTCTTCCGGGTGCAACCGGGTATATAGCAGACTTGTATAGACAGAGCTAAGGTGGTGCTGCATCGGCCGACACCCAGATGAGAAGATACTCCAGGCACTTGAGCAGACGGACAGCCAGGATCTGTTACAGCAGAGCACCAGCCTCTCTTCTGAAGGTGAAGAGGGACACAAACACACGACCTCCTTGCTTGGGAGCAGGGGCCGGAACTAACTAGCAAGGGGAAGTCACATGGTACTCCTGGCCAAAGCTCGACGGCCATTGGGGGAACCATGGTTACAGGGCATGGTCACGTGATCCTCAGCCTTTGCATACCACTGCACATAGTTAAACACATATACAATATACAGGAACCTGAGAGTAATAGGGACTATATAGTCACAGTTGCAGTGCAAATAGTTTCCAGAACAGGCATGGCTGTAGTAGCAAAAATAAACTGACAGTAAGAAACAGACAGCGTGTTCTGGGACACTGCAAAGACAATGGGGGAGATTTATTAAACATGGTGTAAAGTAGAATTGTCTTAGTTGCCCCTAGCAACCAATCAGATTCCACCTTATATTTTTGAAAGCATCTGAGAGGAATGAAAGGTGGAATCTGATTGGTTGCTAGGGGCAACTAAGACAATTCTACTCTATACCAGTTTAATAAATCTCCCTCAATGTTCAGACAAGAAACAGATCATCGGTTAATCAATGTCTTCCAACACAAGCCTCGAATTGCTATGTGGAATAGTGATGCAAGGCTGATGAGAGGGTAAAGAAAATAATAAAGATTATACTTACCTGTCCAGGCTCCCCTTATGTCGTGTTGCGCCTCTGACACTTGCGTACCCCTCTCTGAAGTGACAGGCCACTCAACCAATTACTGGCCATGTCGCTGTCCCGTCTCTGCCACTGATTGGCTGAGCAGCCTGTCACTTCAAAAAGGGGACCAGAAGTGTGAGCTGCAGCTGCGTTAACCGGGGGATCCCACAGACAAGGCTGCGGGATACAGAGGGAGTGTGGTCAGGTAAGTAGAAACATTTATTATTTTACTATTTTAAAGCAAGGGCTGCATACACATCTCTAACGATATAAATACAGCCCTGCAGCACGATAATTGAGCCGTCTAATAGGCTCTGTAAGCGAGCACCAATCTAACAAATTGGGGATTTGCTACTGCTCTGAACAGTTTCGGAAGTGATCAGAGGTCCAGAACTGTCCAGAACAGGAGAGGTTTTCTATTGGGGATTCCCGTAGAAAGCCTCTCCTACCCTGGACAGTTCCTGTCTCGATCAGAGATGTCAACAGAGAGCACTGTGTAAGGAGCAGTTCACACTGAGCAAGATCGTCGGAATCCCGCCGTGCTCAGTGTGCTGCTTTGAGTGAATGGAGAGGGCGCGCACTTGTGCGCTGCCGCCGCTCTCCGCTCAAAGAACTGACATGCTTATTCTTTGAGAGGAGACGAAGCGGACGAGCGTGCGCTCTCCCATTCTCTGAAAGCAGGACACTGACCGCAGCAGAATTACGCTGTCTTTACCCAGTGTGAACTGGCCCTAAGACTGAAAATAAAACAACATTTCCTGCAGGACATATAGTAGCTAATAAGTACTGGAACGTAAATTACAAAGCTATATAACTTTCTGAAACCAGTTGATTTGAAAGAAAAAGATTTTCGCTGTACAACCCCTTTAAGGGATTAATGAATCACAAATGAGAATTGTGATGGTTCTTGGTAATCCCTACCTATGTTGGTCAGTAAAAAATACAATACCTATAATGTTCCGTAATCAACTTTGAAGAGTTGGCATTATACCATCCACACTGGTGCCTGCAGTATAGATAGAGTGAGAGTTGGTTTGTAAACCGTCCAGTAACTGATAGCCAGCGATTGGGAACCACTGCCTTAGCCTATGCCTACTAATTAACCATCTGTGTTCTGAACCCCCCAGTTGTGTGTTTTTCACAATTTAATATTTTTTTTTATTACAGGCAGATGAAACAAGGGACCATATAGAGTTGTCTCCTAATGCTGCAGTTATTATTCAGAAGCTGGCCCATCAAATAAATACTTTTGGAGGAGCTGCACTGATAGCAGACTATGGACATTCGGGAGACAAGACAGACACTTTCAGGGTAATGTATTATCTTTCTGTTTTATTTGGTGGTAAAAGGATGGCATTTCCTGCATTATGCTACACACTGGTTTAGATTTACCAGTCTGTCTGGGACACAAATCGAACACATTTGGATAGGTAATTCCATACTTGGTAGAAGCCCCAATAGGTAGATAATCCACCCCTATTAGGTTATTGCCCCCAGTAAACAGGTAATACCCTATTTAGGTAGAAGCCCCATTTGGTAGATAACCCCCCACCCCACCCCCAGACAGCTCCGACCTCATCTTTCACTCTGTCCTCCTGCAGATTCTGTCATCACACATGGCTGCCCTAGAAGATTTGTCCTCTGTACGGTATAGGAGCAGAGAGTCCGGACAGTGGTAGAGTCCCTGCTCCTCTATGTACTGTCTGTAGCACGCTGTGCTATTCCTGGGGGGGGGGGCACCCTGGAATTTACATACTGTTTAGGAGCAGGGTCTTTAGTTTACTGAGTAGCGATACATACATGTAGGCATTGCCACTTACCTTATATTCTTAGGGGTTTAAGATGATGCGCCTCTGAGAAGTTTGCTTCCGAGGCAACCAGCTACCCCAGCCCCCCATGCTTCACCACTGCTTCTGAGGCACAAGCACCATCTTTTCACAAATCCAGTTTACTTCTATTGCCGAAATGTAATCAATAAGTAACTACTCCCACTACTACTGACTGCCACTATCGCTACCACTGCTACTACTATACTCACTGCTATAACTCCCACTACTGATAGTATTCCTACTACTACTACTCCCACTACTACTACCACTATAATAACTACTCTCACTAATACTCCACTTATTGTAAAGTATATCCGTGTGCCGTACTTTACATTGTGAGTACAGGGTGTCTTGTGCAGCCGCTGTTCACTGAATATCGGCTGCACAATAGAGGCCTGTCAGTTATTTTGTGCAGCCGCAGAGAAGGCGGCAATGCAAGCGCAACCTGTCTTTAAACAACGGCTGCATCCATTATAACATATGGAGGGGGGCAGGGCTGAGGGAAATGAGTGAGCAGGAATATGAGAGAAACAGCTCCTGCAGTTTGGAGTCTGTGTGTCTGGGCACATAAAATGCTGGATTCACAGGTCAGAAAGGTCACTGCTTATCTGGGAACTTGGTTAGATAAGATTGCAGGATGTTGTGTTTTGTTCTCTGCTATACAGGAGCTGTTTGTCTCCTCTCCGTGCTCCTTCGTGCTCCCCCTCAACCCCTCCCTTCTCTATGGACCATAATGGACAAAGATAAGTGAGGGGTGGGCTGCAAAACAGCTTTGTGAGTACAGAAGGAAAAATGTAAATGACAGTTACACTTTAAATCGAGAATAATAATAAAAAGATGTATATTTTATTTTTTGATCATATCGCCCAGCCCTACCTTAGACCTATGTGACTACTAACTGAACTGCTTAAAAAATATTTAAAGGAGAAGTCCCTCAGGAAAAAATCACTGGCAGGCATGGGGGTGCGGGAACATAATAAAGAAAGCATACTTGCCCATCTCCGTGCTCTCAGACAGCTGCCAGATGTAGTTTTCAGTCGGCTTTCTGTCATGTTACGGCCCTTACTCCTGCAACATCATGGTCCCGCCTATGGTTTGCCCACTCAGCCAGTCAGTGACTGCAGCAGTGTCCCACCCCAGTTATTGATTGGCTGAGTGGGCAATCCATCAGTCAGGTACGTGATGTTGCAGGAACGCAAGGGGGCACAGTGATGGGTAAGTATACCTTGTCTATTTCTGCACCCCCCCCCCCTGACTGCCTGTGATTTTTTTATGTTTGTGGGACTTTAAAGCCCACCTTTAAAACCCACATATCTCAGGCACAGGAAGGTATACCAGGAAACTATAAAATGCAGTGCAATCAGGGCAGTGCTTTAAAGGAGTATTCCGCTCAGGTAAATTACATGTTTAATCAACTCCCCTCCTGAAGACTCATTCTATACTTTAACTTTAATCTTATCAGTCTCCTTCCCCCAATTTTGAGCCTGCTGCTTTTTGCTAAAGATACAGAAAACTGTGTTTGAGCTGTTCACACCGTCTCCACTCTGATCTCCCTCCCCTTTCCTTTCGGGATAGCTCATTTAAACAGTGTCCCTGGCCAGCTGTCTCTGCACTTTGTAATGCCAGATTAGTTAATCACACTGAGGTCATCAGCAACTTGACCTTAGATTAACCCTCCCAGCATAACACAGTGCAGAAACAACTGACCAGGAATGCTGTTTACATAAGTTGTCCTGGAAGGGAGGAGGGGGAGAAGGAGAGAACACACAGTTTTCCCTGTCTTTCAGCAAAAAGCAGCAGCTCAGAACTGGGGATGGAGACTGAAAAGATAACAAGTATTGAAGAAATTGTTAGTCCCCCCGATGATTCAACATGTATTTTGCAGAATTCCCCTTAGGTGATGTAGAATAGGAATGTAGAGTGGGCCCAGGTATCCACACAGTCACTCTATTTTTTGCAGAGATGATTGCATCGCCATTATCAGGATTGGTGGGGGTCCCTGCAGTCTGACCCCCAGTGATCAGCTTGTTAGCCTAAGAAGGGTAAATATAATTTGACTCCTGTTTAGCTCCATTTTGTTTCGATATACGTTAATACCATGAGGTCATACAGAAATCTATAATGACTTAAAACTTAAGTTACATTTATTGTCTTACAAAACCTAAATTGGCTTCATTTCTTTTAGGGATTTCGAGCTCATCAGCTGCATGATGTGCTAATAGACCCTGGGAAAGCAGATCTCACAGCGGATGTCGATTTCAGCTTCTTGAAAAAAATAGTGGGAAATACTGTTGCATCACTAGGTCCCATTACACAAGAACAGTTTTTGAGGAATATGGGGATTGATTTAAGAATGAAGGTATCGCATTTAATGTTTGGATCGCTTGCAGTACAACTAACAGCATGTTAAAGTATACAAATCTGCTGATATGTATGTATGCAGAATGGATCACCAAGCAACAGTTATCTTTGGAATTGATGCCTACAGGTGTAGGCATCAATTCCAAAGTTAGCTGTTGCTTGATGATCCATTCTGCTGTTTTTGTATAATTTATAAACATCCAAATTATGTCCTTTGGTGCATTGACATTGTCCCCCGTTCCCTGAGTGCACTGATCCACCAGCCTGTTAGCCTGTCCTGTATGCATAATGTAGATAGGCTGGGGAGCACAGTCAGTGCACCAAATGACCTACCGTAATTTTTGCTTAATAAGATGTATCTGATGATGAGACGCACCTAGGTTTTAGAGGAGGAAATTAGGAAAAAGCGGTCAACCAAAAAGGAAAAGGTAATCAGGTATAGATGAACTGCACAACCATAATAATGTAAAAATATCAATATGCTTTAATAACAATTATGCTTAGACAAAAACCTCCAAAAGTTTAAAACATATACCATAACTCCACTCCTGGCTCAAATACGGCACAGTGTGTCACCACTCACCCCCTACTGGTACAAAGGGGAACACACAGCAGTATCATTATTACAGCATCAGGTCTGCTGCAGATCCTGTAGGTGTGAACGCAACATGCAACATGGCTAGTGTTCACCGGGTGAATGGAGGGGAAGAAGCATGTGTTCCGTTCAGGAGAACTTCCTCAGGGGTAAATTGTGGTTGGCTTGCCTTGTGGATCGGTTGAACTTGCACTTTATCTGTTATTTGATGCACTTCAGGCTTGGCCATGTCGTTTTTTTTTTGTATTTTATTATATATTTACAGATATACGTTATTATTTGCAGACATGTGCAATAATAATACTGCTGTGTGTTCCTCTTGTACCAGTAGGGTGTGAGTGGTGAAACACTGCTGTATTTAAGTTAGGAATGGAGTTTTGTTATATGTTTTAAGTGTTTTTAAGCTTTTCAAGGTTTTTCTCTAAGCATAATTGTTAAAGCATATTGATATTTTTACATTATTGTGGATGTGCAGTCCATATATACCTGCTTCTCTTTTCCTTTTGGTTGTTTGCTGTTGTTTGTAGCAGGTGGAATAGCACCCCCTTTGGGCTACCTGTGGTGCCCCCCTGGACTTTTGGTGTTAAATTGGAAAAAGCTGTTCAGCGCCGCACGACACAGTAACATTTTTCTCTGTTCATTGTTATTCGTTGGCGATGTGTAACCGCAGATCATTTTCCATTCAAGTGACTAGGAACTGAGCTGCAGTTACATATCGCCACCTCTACACAATGAATGGAGACAAACTGTGTAGGGCCAATCAGTGACCGTTGAGGGATCCTATGGATAGCGTATCAGTCAGTTTTGCCTGAAAAAAAAGTTTTTAAAAACATATCCTGCCAATAATTGGCCCGTGTATAAGGCCCTTTAAGTATATCCATATTTTTATGCAGTATATACAATGCATTTGCATTGAAAAAGTTTGTATCTTTGTAAATGCATTGCATAACTTAGATTGTACTGCTGTTTTATAACATTGTATGCATGAATGTAAATGTTCCTGACAGCATAAGAGGATTGCATAGAACAATACAATGTAAACCAACTTACATTTAGCTACACTCACCTGTGTTTGGTGACTTAATTCATTCTATGGTAAATATGACAGCGTACACAATTATATAATGCGATACCAACGTAGTCATTAAACCTAATTTATTGTTTCAGGTTCTTCTGGAAAACAATAAAGATGCAGCTACTCAACAACATTTAACACAAAGCTACGACCTTCTCATGAATCCATGTAAAATGGGAGAACGATTCAAATTCTTTTCCATGTTTCCACATAGTAGAATGAATAAAAGTGGTGGAAGTTCAGAAGGACATATTCACCCAGTAGCCGGATTTACTGAATTACAAATGAGTTAACTTGGTGCTTTCACTATATTAAACTTTTATTGTGAACTGATTCTGTACTGTTGAACTGTTTCTATTATTGACAACATTGACATCAATATATTTATTTACACACATTTCATGTTTATTGTATTTATTTAGATGAGCAGAATGAATATAAAGATCTGTTAACTCAAGCAAAATGGTAAAGGTTAATGGATTCTCTCAATTTACACTGCTCAAAAAAAAAAAAAATAAAGGGAACACTTAATCCACACAAAATCAACCTGTCCCGTTATGAAGCAGCCCTGATTGGAAATCCATTTTTCCTGCTGTTGTGTAAAAGGAACAGAAAACTGGTAGAAATTATAAAAAATAAGCAAGGCACCCTTATAAAGGTTGTAAAGTGAGTCTGCAAATGGTGGTCACTCACCATTTCTCTGTTCTCATCTTTGTTAGCTGTTGTTTTGATCACTTTTGCATTTTGTCATTGCTCTCACCCCTAGAAGTAGGACGAGGCATTGTCTACAACCCACAGAAGTTGCTCAGGTGGTGCAGCTCATCCAGGATAGCACATCAGTGTGACTGTGGCAAGAACAATAGCTGTGTCTGTCAGCACACTGAGCATGGAGCAGATACCAGGAGACAGGCCCGTATGCCAGGAGGAGGGGGGACGTAGTGTCCATAGAATGGAGCACATACCAGGAGACAGGCCAGTATACCAGGAGAAAGGGCCATAGTGTTCTTAGAATTGGAGTAGATACCAAGAGACAGACCAGTACACCAGGAGGAGGGGGCCGTAGTGACCAGAGAATGGAGCAGATACCAGGAGACAGGCCAGTATACCAGGAGGAAGGGGCCATAGTGTTCTTAGAATTGGAGCAGATACCAAGAGACAGACCAATACACCAGGAGGAGGGGGCCGTAGTGACCAGAGAATGGAGCAGATACCAGGAGACAGACCAGAACACCAGGAGGAAGGGGCCGTATTGTTCTGAGAATTGAGCAGATACCAGGAGACAGGCCAGTACACCAGGAGGAGGGGGCCGTAATGTTCTGAGAATGGAGCAGATACCAGGAGACAGGCCAGTACACCAGGAGGAAGGGGCCGTAATGTTCTGAGAATTGAGCAGATACCAGGAGACAGACCAGAACACCAGGAGGAAGGGGCCGTAATGTTCTGAGAATGGAGCAGATACCAGGAGACAGACCAGAACACCAGGAGGAAGGGGCCGTAATGTTCTGAGAATGGAGCAGATACCAGGAGACAGGCCAGTACACCAGGAGGAGGGGGCCGTATTAACCAGAGAATGGAGCAGATACCAGGAGACAGACCAGTACACCAGGAGGAAGGGGCCGTAATGTTCTGAGAATGGAGCAGATACCAGGAGACGGGCCAGTACACCAGGAGGAGGGGGCCGTATTAACCAGAGAATTGAGCAGATACCAGGAGACAGGCCAGTACACCAGGAGAAAGGGGCCGTAGTGAGCAGAGAATGGAGCAGATACCAGGAGACAGGCCAGTACACCAGGAGGAAGGGGCCGTAGTGAGCAGAGAATGGAGCAGATACCAGGAGACAGGCCAGTACACCAGGAGGAAGGGGCCTTAGTGAGCAGAGAATGGAGCAGATACCAGGAGACAGACCAGTACACCAAGAGATATACACGTATTATGCCCTTCAATGTGAATGGAAACTAAATGAATATTGCCCTATACTATTAGAAATTCAAAAATCCCTTTGGGGTGACCCAGAATAAGGAGCTGTTACCAGGAGATAGGCCGGGACACCAGAGATGTGGGGGAGGCCATAGTGTCCAGAGTATGGAGCAGATCCCAGGAGACAAACACCTATTGTGCTCTTCACTCTGAAAGGAAACTAAATGAATATGTATGCACTGACATTACCCTATACTTTGAATAATTCACAAACACCTTTGAGGAGACCCCGATTCCTCCGAATAGAGCATCTAGTGTAAAGGGAAACATAAAAAGTTAAAAAGTATCATTTAAAAGACAATGCATTTCATGTGTGATTAGCAGAGACAGTGGATGTCTCCTATATACTGCGGGCGTACTGCATAGGAGTATTACTCCCATGCTGCAGGAAGCGCTCTTTCCTGCACTTCTTTCAACATATCACCGCCTGCCATATGATATATTGCCTGAATCTTATTAATTACATAGGGTCTTTTAGGTTGTGGGGGCACTCTGCAGATAATCGGGAACATGGACTTTGTAAAATGTCTGAAGTGACATTAGACTAATACACAATAACCAGAAGGCTTCGGTCTCAAGTGGTTACTCTGTAGTTGTTCTCCGTCCTCTCTAAGCGCTGTAGTTTGGACTGTACTGACGCATAGTGAAAGGCAGAGGGCGCTCTACACTAATTCTCTAATGACAAGGAGAGGTCACGTTACCGGAAGTGCAGAGTACGAAGTGATTCCTTCTCTGACTTTTTCGGCATGGAGTCGGCTGACATGGACGCTCTCAGGGAAGAGATCCGGCGAAGAGACGCAGAAATACAAAGCCTGAGAGAGCAGCTGGCGGTAAATAAACAGCGTGAAGACTCAGAACGGCGCAGCCGCAGCGCACGTGATGCCCTCAGTAGCCCGGGAGCGCCATCTAGATGTGATTACAATTGCGCCTAGTAACCAATCAGAGTCATAGTTTCATTTTGCAGCGCCCCTTTTAAATGGAAGAAGCCATAAAGCGTCGGCTGTTTTTGCAGCACAGATGTTTCTCTGGTTTTAGCCTTTGACCTAGTCACAGAATAGCATTTTTGGTGGTTGAATCCCCATTATGTGCTGAAATTTTAAAAAAACAAACCATGTGCTTGCTGGTAAATATTTGCTTGCAAGGGTTTTGCACTAAACTTTGTTTTATTGTACAAATCATGTTGTATACAATGCTGTACCAACTACGCCATACCATCAACCTCACACCTTACACCAGGGATGGAGAACCGCCAGCCCTCCAGCTGTTGTAAAACTACATTTTCCATCATGCCTGGACAGCCACAGATTTAGCTACCCCATGCCTGCCGTACACGGTCAGGTGCCTCTGCGCAGGATGCCATGGTATGACAGGGTCACCCCCTGGTCACATTGGAAGAAGCGTGAAGAGGGAAGGACGGAAGTTCACGTTCGGCAGAGCAGGGACTGATAGTAAATAAACTTGCCTAATAAACTTTAAAATCAACTGGTGTTAGAAAGTTATACAGATTTGTAATTCACTTCTATTTAAAATTCCCAGTCTTCCAGTACTTATCACCTGCTGTAAGTCCTGCAGGAAGAGGTGTATTCTTTCCAGTCAGTTCCTTACATGGACAGAGGTGGCAGCAGAGAGCATTGTGTCAGACTGTAAAGAATTCACCATGGACTGGTGTTAGAAAGTTATGCAAATCTTTAAATTACTTCTGGTAAACAATCTGTAACCTTCCAGTACTTATCAGCTGCTTTATGTCCTACAGCAGTGCTTTATGCTGCCACCTCTGTCCATGTCAGGTTTTCTGTGGGGATTTGATACTGATCTGGACAGTTCCTGACATGAATCTCTGGCAGCAGAGAGCGCTCTGAGACTGTAAAGAATAAACCAATTCCTACAGGGCATACAGCAGCTGATAAGTACGGGGAGACTGTACATTTTTAAATAGAAGGAATATTCAAATTTATGTATCTTTCTGACACAAGTTGATTTCCAAAAGTGTTGCCAGCAGCAATCCATGTGCACTCCCAGGGTCCGCTGCGGCCTAGGACACGGATGCTGTAGGCCCCGCCTTTTTGACACCACGCTACCTAAATAAATATCTTTTTTACACAAAAATACAGCCATCAGGAGACAAGCGGACCCACAGGAGCCCACATAGATTGCCACTGGCAGCCGTCGTCAGCCAACAGATTTACTGTAAAGTCTTGTTCTAGTTATTTTCGTTGGGGCTTCTGAAAGCTGTTCTGCTGTTCTCTGGATCATAGTCATGGTGATGGGCAAAGTGTCTGGACCCAAACATTCAGTATTCAACCCCCGGCATCTGGAGAAATTGGATGCAGCACTAGGACTGCTAGGAAAACATAGATACAGCCTTTGGCTGTATGCATGTTTTCCAGAATGCCCTTTCTGGGGTGGCATCTAGCTTCTCCAGATGTGGGGGGGTTAAAGTTTGCCCATCACTACTTTTGAGTGGAAAGGACCCCTTTGTAAGTCCAGCAAAGCCCTAGGAGTTATATCCACCTGCATTAATCTTTGTGACATGCCAATGGAAATCCCTTTACAGGTGATGCATAATTATATTTCTATAGGGTAAAAGCGGCACATCGGCACCGAAGCTGCACCCCGTAGATGAAAAATTGGTTGAAATTGTAAAGACTTCTCTTACTAATGCCGATATACTAAGATATAGCAGACAACTTGTTTTACCCGAGTTTGGTGTTAAAGGCAAGTATATTTGTTTCTACTCTATGGCTTATGCATCCACGTCGGCACTGCGCTATACATCTATGCCAGTAGGCTTCCAGTGGTCTAGTGTATGGGTGTGGTGCCTGCTGCTGGCACAATAAATATTATGGGGAACTACGCGCTCTCTGGTCAGTATTTATAATGGGGATCACTCTGCCGTCGGTATTTATATTGGGGATTATTCTGCCATCGGTATTTATATTGGGGATCACTCTGCCGTCAGTATTTCTAATGGGGATCACTCTGCCGTCGGTATTTATATTGGGGATCACTCTGCCGTCAGTATTTCTAATGGGGATCACTCTGCCGTCGGTATTTATAATGGGGATCCCCCTGCCGTCAGTATTTATAATGAAGATCACTCTGCGGTCAGTACTTATAATGGGGATCACGCTGCCGTCGGTATTTATAATGGGGATCGCGCCGACGTCTGTATTTATAATGGGGATCACTCCGCCGTCGGTATTTATAATGGGGATCACTCTGCCGTCGGTATTTATAATGGGGATCACTCCGCTGTCGGTATTTATAATGGGGATCACTCAGCCGTCGGTATTTATAATGGGGATCACTCCGCCGTCTGTATTTATAATGGGGATCACTCTGCCGTCTGTATTTATAATGGGGATCACTCCGCCGTCGGTATTTATAATAGGGATCCCCCTGCCGTCTGTATTTATAATGGGGATCACTCCGCCGTCTGTATTTATAATGGGGATCACTCCGCCGTCGGTATTTCTAATGGGGATCACTCTGCCGTCGGTATTTATAATAGGGATCCCCCTGCCGTCTGTATTTATAATGGGGATCACTCCGCCGTCTGTATTTATAATGGGGATCACTCTGCCGTCTGTATTTATAATGGGGATCACTCCGCCTTCGGTATTTATAATGGGGATCACTCCGCCGTCTGTATTTATAATGGGGATCACTCCGCCATCGGTATTTATAATGGGGATCACTCCGCCGTCGGTATTTATAATGGGGATCACTCCGCCGTCTGTATTTATAATGGGGATCACTCCGCCGTCAGTATTTATAATGGGGATCACTCTGCCGTCTGTATTTATAATGGGGATCACTCCGCCGTCTGTATTTATAATGGGGATCACTCCGCCGTCTGTATTTATAATGGGGATCACTCCGCTGTCGGTATTTATATTGGGGATCACTCCGCCGTCTGTATTTATAATGGGGATCACTCCGCCGTCGGTATTTATAATGGGGATCACTCCGCCGTCGGTATTTATAATGGGGATCACTCCGCCGTCGGTATTTATAAAGGGGTCACGTTCTATGATCTCACACTTATTCTCTTTCCTGTGGATGAAGCATAATACCCATGTAAAGCTGTGACAGTGGCTTACTATATATTTGTTGAGATATATAATATATATTGTTATTTTTATTTATTTCTTTTTATATTTTTTTTTCCAGGACAACTAAACTTATCAAGAGCATCTGTGTTAGTAATAGGCTGTGGAGGTCTAGGATGCCCATTAGCTCAATATTTGGCTGCAACTGGAATAGGTGACAATGTCTAACATTACATTTAGCTTTTTCATGAATTTCTCTTTTATCTGTTATTTTTATGCTTGCTCTTGCACTCCGCAAATAATTGTGAAGACATTTACTATGCTAGTTACCCACCTTTTGTACAACCACCATGCGCACCACCACATCATGGCTAGTCTGTGGTAGTGCATGTTGAAGTGTCACTATTTTGTCCTAGGGACATGTCAAATATTTCAATTGGTTGGTGTCGGGATGTTCAGATCCCAACTGATTGCTCAAACTAGCAGGGGAAATTGTGTAGCTTAGCACTGCTTCTCCATGCTCTCTGTGCACATGCTCCGAGAGTACCTTATAGAGAAACATTATGAGGTTGTCAGTCATGTGGCACAGAGCCAGGAGAGAATGTGAGTAGCACAGTCTTCTCCCAGCTTATTTTAGTGATTAGTTGGGGTCTGAAGACTTTTAAAAGCTTAGAGACCTTAGAATGTATATAAATAAATAAATAAAACAAATTATAAAGTTTCTTTTTTTTAATCGACTGGAGTTAGAAAGTTATACAAATTAATAAATTACTTCTATTAAAAAAACTACAGTCTTCCAGTACTTATCAGCTGCTGTATATCCTGCAGGAAGTGGTGCATTCTTTCCAGTCTCACACAGTGCTCTCTGCTGCCACCTCTGTCCATGTCAGAAACTGTAAACAGAAGTAACAAATCCCCACAGAAAACCTCTCCTTTTTTTGATAGTTCCTGTAATGGACAGAGGTGGCAGCAGAGAGCACTGCTTAAGGACATTAAAGGAAAAGTCCGGCCAAAATTATTTTTTTATATGTTATTACTTATGGAAATTTATACAATTTTCTAATGTACATTAATTATGGGAAATGCTCATATACTGCTATTTCCCTTAATTTAGTGTATCAGGAAGTGTTAGAATTCTCTCAGAAGCAGTGACGTCACGACGAGTGGTGTAATTCCTATGGAGTGTCCAGCAGGGGGCGCTCTATATATATATATATAGAAGTCAATGGGTACCATTGACGTCTATATATAGTGCGCCCCTGCTGGACACTCTATTGAATCATTTGATGTGTATGTAATGTAATGTTATGTACTGTACTTTGTGATTAAATAAATTTATGGAATACTTTGGGGAGCAAGTGTCCTTGCGCCCCAAAGTATCCCATAAATGTATTCAATGAATACATTTGCAGGGCACCGAGCAGGGAGGGAGAGAAGCGCCATCTACCTTCCCCTTCCCTCCCTGCTCAGTGCTGGGCACAAATACACAAGGGCCGCTCTTCATGCCCCCTCCTCCTCTGCTCCCTCTTCTCCTCCCGGCTTCAAACTAACTATCGCGCCGCTGACTCCCACCCGCCCGCTCCTCAAACTATCCCGCTGCCGGCCGCCGCTCTCTGCTCCTGCATGCCGGCCGCGTCAGCCCTCCCCCACCCCGGCCAAGGACACCAGGAAGCACCAGGAGCGCCGTGCTCCCGGCTGGGGTTGGGGAGGGCTGACGCGGCAGCAGAGAGCGACGGCCGGCAGCGGGATAGTGTGAGGAGCGGGCGGGTGGGAGTCAACGGTGGGGAGTCAGCGGCGCAATAGTTAGTTTGAAGCCGGGAGGGGGAGCAGAGGAGGAGGAGGGGGCATGAAGAGCGGCCCTTGTGTGAGCGGCAGCGATATGATGGGCATAGATAGCACAGGTACTACTCATCCATTATCTGCAGATAATGGGGGAGTAGTACTGTGTATATGTGCCCAGCACCGAGCAGGGAGGGAGGGGGGAGGTAGATGACACTTCTCTCCCTCCCTGCTCGGTGCCCTGCAAATGTATTCATTGAATACATTTATGGTATACTTTGGGGAGCAAGGACACTTGCTCCCCAAAGTATTCCATAAATGTATTCAATCACAGTACATAACATTACATTGCATACACATCAAATGATTCAATAGAGTGTCCAGCAGGGGCACACTATATATAGAAGTCAATGGTACTCATTGACTTCTATATATATAGATCGCCCCCTGCTGGACACTCCATAGGAATTACACCATTCGTCGTGACGTCACTGCTTCTGAGAGAATTCTAACACTTCCTGATACACTAAATTAAGGGAAATAGCAGTGTATGAGCATTTCCCATAATTAATGTACATTAGAAAATTGTATAACTTTCCATAAGTAATAACATATAAAAAAATAATTTTGGCCGGACTTATCCTTTAAGTAGCTGATAAGTACTGGAAGGAGACAGATTGTTTAATAGAAGTAGTTTACAGATTTGCATAACTTTCTACCACCAGTCGATTTGTAAGCCATTTTTGTTTGCTGGGTTTCCCTTTAACCCTTAGAGGACCAGGCCAGTTTCAATTTTTGCATTTTCCTTTTTTTCCTCCTTGTGCTTAAAAGGCCATAGCACTTTTTTTCACCTAGAAACCCACATGAGCCCTTATTTTTTGCGCCACTAATTGTACTTTGCAATGACAGTTTGAATTTTTTCATAAAGTACACTGCAAAACCAGAAAAAAATTCAAAGTGTGGCGAAATTGAAAAAAAAAAAACCGCATTTCTTTTATGTGGGTTTTTTTTCATTTTTACGCCAATTTCCCTGGGGTAAAACTGACTTGTTATATATGTTCCTCAAGTCGTTATGATTACAACGATTTGTAACATGTATAACTTTCATTGTATGGGTGGGTTCATACTGAGGAATTCTCGCGGATAATGTCCGCGTGCCTTTCCACCGGCTCCATAGACATCATTCTATGGGCCGCCGTATTCCGCTATCCGCCGAAAGAAGTGACATGTTATCGGAAAGGCGCGCGGACAGCCGACGGAATTCCGTAGTGTGAACCCACCCTATCTGATGGCCTGTAAAAAATTCAAACCATTGATAACAAATATATGTTTCTTAAAATCGCTCTATTCCCAGGCTTATAGCACTTTTATTCTTTGGTCTATGGGGCTGTGTGAGGTGTCATTTGTTGCGCCATGATGCGTTCCTTCTATCGGTACCTTGATTGCGCATATGCAACTTTTTGATCGCTTTTTATTAAAAATTTTCTGGATTTGATGCAGCCAAAAATGCACAATTTTACACTTTGGTATTTTTTTGCGCTTACACCATTTACCGTGCGAGATCAGGAATGTGATTAATAGTTTGGGCGATTACGCACGCGGCGATACCAAACATGTTTATTTATTTATTTTTATTTATAACATGGGAAAAGGGGGGTGATTCAAACTTGTATTAGGGGAGGGGGCTTTTTATTAATAACAACACTTTTATTTTTACTTTTACACTTATACTAGAAGCCCCCCTGGGGGACTTCTAGTATAAGTACTCTGATCTCTCATACAGATCTATGCTGCATTAATATGCAGCATAAATCGATGAGATAGGCACATTGATTGCTTCGGCTGCTGCAGTAGGAAGCAATCGAGTGCCGAGCCGGGATCAGCGCCATTACGGCGCTGACCCCGGACGGGGTAAGATGTGTGGATCGCTCCTCCGGGACAACGTCCCGGAGGAGCGATCTACCCCACTAGACACCAGGGAACGGCTGCATCAAGTAATCAGATGCAGCTGTCAACTTTGACAGCTGCATCCGATTACTTTATTAGCGGGCACGGCGATCGGACCGTGCCCACTAATAGCCGCGGTCCCGGACTACGAGCGGCACCCGGGACCGCGCCAGTTCAGAGCCCGGCCGCGCTCTGAACACATGGAGGCAGCCCTGGACGTACGGGTATGTCCAGGGTCGCCTAGGGGTTAAAGGTGCATTCACACATAGAAGATCTGTAGCAGATTTGATGGCGCAGATCTGGAAGTTGCAGATTCAAAGCAAATCAAATCTGGCCCATCAAATCTGCTGTTAGTGTGAATGCATCCTAAGAAGGACCTGCAGTCTGTCCAAAATAATGAGTATCTTGTAGCCTCCAGTTTCCTGATTCCAAAGATGTTTTTACTTTCTTATTGCACCTGTGGGTCTTGAGGTATAGGAGTTTTCCTGTTTGGTTGACTTTCTGTACTTTTCACTGGATTTCCAGATGGTTGAGATGTAAATGGGAGTGTCATACTCACACTCCCCAGCCTTCTGATTAATGAGCCTAGCATTAAAACCCTATGGCCATTTGCAATTCCACTTTCATAATCACAAATGTTCGACCTATTTTACAATGAAGTTGCTGGGAAAAGTGCAAATAGTCAGTTAAATAGTAAAACCTCTGTATTTATTAAGGAAAGGGTGTGACCGGTCGGGCGTTGGTTTAACAGAAAAGTAAAAAATTCTGTTTAAATCTGGCAACGCGAGGCTTCAAAGTGAGATAAAAACTGTACAGGACACTACTATACAGTAATGAAGGCAACAGGAATATAATTGGACTCTAAAATTTCCCTTTAAGGCAAACAAACAAAAACTACATGGAATCCTGCATTATTGTATGTATTATAAATAGTCTGTGCCGTCATATTGTGATAATATTCTGAAGTTTCTCTTTACACAGGACGACTAGGATTACTAGATTATGATCTAGTGGAAATCAGCAATCTCCATAGACAAGTTTTGCATGGGGAAAAAAGAAAAGGCATGTCCAAATCTGCATCTGTTGTGAAAACACTAAGAAAGTATGTAGTCCTTTATTCTGTTTTTGTTTTTAACATGTACCTGTCATGACCTAAAGAAAAAAAAAAACAGCAAATATATAGTTAAAGGGGTTGTCCGGCGATAAAAAATTATTCACAGAATAACACACATTACAAAGTTATACAACTTTGTAATGTATGTTATGTCTGTGAATGGCCCCCTTCCCCGTGTCCCACCACCCCCACCCGTGTACCCGGAAGTGTGGTGCGCTATACATTACCTGTCGCGTGCCGACCACGGTCTCCGATCGTCAGCAGTGACGTCTTCTTCGGGAGGCCAGCGGATCTTCCCGAGTGCCGGCCGCCCTCTGCAGCGTCATCCGAAGCTCAGCCGCGATTGGCTGAGCATAACTGTGCTCAGCCAATCGCGGCTGAGCAGCTGATGACGTGGCCGCGTCATCAGCCGCTCAGCCGCGATTGGCTGAGCACAGTTATGCTCAGCCAATCGCGGCTGAGCTTCGGATGACGCTGCAGAGGGTGGCCGGCACTCGGGAAGATCCGCCAAGCTCCCGAAGAAGACGTCACTGCTGACGATCGGAGACCGTGGACGACACGAGATGCGGTGAGTATAATGCACCACACTTCCGGGTCTAGCGTGGGTGGGGGGAAACACGGGGAAGGGGGCCATTCACAGACATAACATACATTACAAAGTTGTATAACTTTGTAATGTGTGTTATTCTGTGAATAATTTTTTATCGCCGGACAACCCCTTTAATTATTGCTATATGTATGCTGTCCATTTTGGTATTAATTCTGTTGCTAGAGCCTTTTTTATGAGTTCATTTCCTCACCTGCAGCAGTATACAGGGGTGTGCACAGCTGCTGGTCAATCAGCATTCATCTCCATTGGGCCACATGACATCACTTCCTGCATTTGGTCTCTATTTTGCTGTTACTAAAGAACAAATGGCCTTAGTGATGGAGCCTCGACTTTAGTTTTCCAGGAAGTGAGACACATTGTGGCTGGATGTATAGTATTATATCTTATATAGAAAACTGGCAAAAAAACAACAGTGCCCATTTAAAGAGGCACTTTAGTGGGGCTGCTAGGAAGATCTTTAGATTGTCCAGGTAGTCAACAGGAAATGCTCCTATTACAGCCTGCTGGCCGTTGCTAGCGAGATTGTTTTATTTCAACATGTTGAATCATGGACAATATCAGTGGGAAAATTACTAGAAAGTGGACCAAACTAACCTGATGGTGTTGTGCAAACCTTAGGCACAACACTAGTAGGCGTTTTTCTTAGATCAGTCCACGGCCTGGCCTCTGGTTCTCTGCTCCCGCCACCCATCCTGATGGCAAAGCATGAAAATGCAGTTTGGAATTGACCATTGGACCATACATACAGCCACAGCTTTATCAAGCTCCTCCTCACTGCAAAACACCAAGTCCTGCCTCCTCACTGCAAAACGCCAAGTCCTGCCCAGGACTTGGCATTTTGCAGTGAGGAAGAGCTTGATAAAGGTGTCAGTCCGACACCAAAGCGCAAAAAATGACGCCTCAAACAGTCCCATAGACTAAAATTGCTCTATTCTGATAACACTTTTATTTTTTGAAACCATTTGCCTATTGTTGTAATCATAGATAACATACCACAGGGTGAACCCCTAAACCACACACACAATTTCACCGTGCAAATATTTTTTCCCAGTTTTGCAGCATATTTTATGGAAAAATTAAGTCTTGGTGCCACAAAAAATAAGAGCTCAAATGGGTCTGTAGATGAAATAATGCAAGCGCTATAGCCTAAGGGGGTACTCCAGCGAAAAACTTTTTCTTTCAAATCAACTAGCTTCAGAAAGTTATATAGATTTGTAATTTACTTTTATTTAAAATTTGCAATCTTCCTGTACATATGTGCTGCTGTTTGTCCTGTAGGAAGTGGTGTTTTCTTTTCAGTCTGACACAGTGCTCTCTGCTGCCACCTCTGTCCATGTCAGGAACTGTCCAGAGAAGTACAGGTTTACTATGGGAATTGCTACTACTCTAGACAGTTCCTGTCTCGGACAGAGGTGGCACCAGAGAGCACTGTGTCAGACTGAAAAGAAAACACCACATGCTGCAGGACATTACAAATCTATTTAACTTTCTGAAACCAGTTGATTTAACCCCTAGACGACCCTGGACGTAGGGTTACGTCATGGAAGTCTGTCCCCAGACGACCCATGACGTAACCTTACGTCATGGGTGGTATTCCCGCTATGAAGCGCGCTCCGGAGCGGAGCGCGCTTCATAGGAGGTGGGGGCCGGCTGCAGTGAGCAGCCGGGACCTCACCGGTAATGACACGCTGCAGCGATCGCGCTGCCGCGTGTCATTAACCCCTTAAACGCCGCGATCGCGGCGCGACCGCAGCGTTTAAGTGTAAGTGACAGGGGGAGTCCCCTGTCACTTACCGATCGGGACCCCCGCAGTGTGACTGCGGGGGTCCCGATCGTTGAAACGGGCCGCCGGAGGTCTCTCACCTGCCTCCATGCGGTCCGATCGGCGATCTGCTACACTGAGCCTGCACAGGCAGGCTCAATGAGCAGAGCGCCGATAACACTGATCAATGCTATGCCTATGGCATAGCATTCATCAGTGTATAAATCAAACTAATGTATGTAGAAGTCCCCCAAAGGGACTTCAAATGTGTAAAAAAAAAAAGTTCAAAACACTAACACACTACCCCAAAACCCCTCCCCCAATAAAAGTCTAAATCACCCCCCTTTCCCATTATATAAATAAAACATATAAAAATAAATAAATAGATAAACATATAATATACCGTAGCGTGCGTAATTGTCCGATCTATTAAAATATAACAAGCGTCATTGCGAACGGTGAACGGCGTACACGAAAAGAGGGGAAAAAGTGCGCAGATTACCGATTTTATGTTACATTATATATTAAAAAAAATCAATAAAAAGTGATCAAAACGTCCGATCTTCACAAATATGGTATTAATAAAAACTAGAGATCATGGCGGAAAAAATGACACCCCATACAGCCCCATAGGTGAAAAAATAAAACCGTTATAAGCGTCACAATAGGCCCATTTTATTAATATTTAATTGCCAAAAAAAAGGATTTCATAAAAAAAAATATATATAACATTAGAGAATCTGTGTAACCTGCATATGGTTGTGTTCGGACTGACCTATAGCATAATGGTATCATGTCGCTTTTACCATATAGTGCATTACATAGACACAGGAACCCCCCAAACGTTACCATATTGCATTCTTTCTTACGATTTCACCTATTTACATCTTCATAAATAATATATTTGGAATTCCATCATACATGTTATGGTAAAATGAATGACGCCATTACAAAGTACAACTATTCCTGTAAAAAACAAGCACTTACATGGCTTGTAGATAGAAAACTGAGAGTGCTAGAGCTCTTAGAAGGGGAGGAGGGAAAAACGAAAGCACTAAGATCAAAATTTGCGCGGTCCACTGGGTCATTTTGGGCCTGGTCCTCAAAGGGTTAAAAGAAAAAGATTTTCGCAAAAAACAAAAAATTGGCCTGGTCATTAAAGGGTTAAGGCTATTCATATACCTTCAGTACAACATGACCAGAGTCCTATGGGATCGTTTGTATGAACTTTGCCCATTTCTGCCAACTATAGTGTCCAGACTAAGAAAAGAATAATGGAAGGATTTCATTTTGGGCTGGTTGCTGAGAAATCTCCCCTCTTGCATGTGTGAGTAAAATGTATATGATATCAGAAATGTTACTAACCATTGTGATTGTAACTTTCAGGTTAAACTCATCAGTTGAATATATTCCTTATCATATGATGCTAAACCCCAGGAACGCCCTGCAGCTTGTTAAGCAATATCCTTTTGTATAAGTTAAAATCAGTAAATGCACAGAAATGTAAGAACTTACTGATTAAATTGTCTCTGCTATAGAGACACTCCTGTACCTATATAATGCATGATCCCCATCACTGTTCCTGCAGTCTCAAACAACATAGAAGATTGTCAGATGCAAAAGCCCCACTGCTCCATCTAATATGCCTTTGTAATATTTCTTTTATTATCTTAGGATAGATATATATTTATCCCGCCCAGGTGTACATTTAGTTAAAGCGACTCTGTACCCACAATCTGACCCCCCCCCCAAACCACTTGTACCTTTGGATAGCTGCTTTTAATCCAAGATCTGTCCTGGGGTCCGTTCAGCAGGTGGTGCAGTTATTGTCTTAAAAAAATACTTTTAAACTTGAAGCCCGTGCCAAACGGGAGTATCTGTGCCCTAACTTTGCACTGCCCCTCCTCCCCACCCTCTTTATCATTAGGAATGCCACTGGAACATTTTCTCCATGCTGAACATTGCAGGTGCCTTAACGATCCAGCCCATGTGCCGGGCTTCCACAGGTGGGGAATAGGAGGCAATCTGCCTGGAGCATTCCCAATTGTTGTTGCAAAGTTAGGACACAGATACTCCCGTTTGGCACAGGCTTCAATTTTAAAAGTATTTTTTTAGGACAATAACTGCATCCCCGGCCGAACAGACCCCAGGACAGATCTTGGATTGAAAGCAGCTATCCGAAGGTACAAGTGGTTTGGGGGGTCAGAGAGTCGCTTTAAAAAGACAAATGTGGTCAGCTCTCCTACAACACCATTCACACTAGGCAGGAGCACGTTGCTATGACTGAAATTACAAACACACAAAAAAAAACAGCTCACCGCTAATGGCAAGATACAGACATGAAAATTGCTAAAAACAGTAAAAAAATATCTACATAAAAACAATGAGGGTTTTGGTATACCATTTGCAAATAGTGTAAACCATCTCACTACAATTAGATGGCTTCATGCTTGGGATGGACCTACACTTTGGCCTCTGCATGGCATATAATAAGCCTATGCTGTAGGCATGCAGGATGTAACTAATATGGGCAAAAATAATAATAACTACCACTTTTAGCAATTTTCATATCTGTATTGGATCTGTATCTTGGCATTAGCAAGAGTTTTTCTGTGTACATTTAGGTATATTTTTCTACCACATCTTCTGGAAGTTTATTCCAAGAATCTACTACTCTTTCGGTAACTGTTAGCTCTGCCGCAGCCATACATTTTATTTTTGTATCTAGGCCTTGTGACTTCTGGTCAGTCACCATCAGATTTAAAGGGGTTGTCCGTTCAAACATGTCACTTCATATTTTGCTGCCCATGGTGAGACTAACAATTCATTCCATACTTGTTGTTGTTATTATTGTTACTTATCATTATTATTTATTTATTTATAAAGCCCCTTTGCTTTCAGGGCGCTATACAAGTGTTAGGGGGTGACAAACAGAACATTACAAAGTCAAAACACATTACGTGAATAAGGTAAATGGCAAACTGGTACATAGGGATAGAGGACCCTGCCCACAAAAGGTTTACAATCTACTTGTTACTATCTATGCAGTCTTCTTTCCCCAGTTCTGAGCTGCTGCTTTGTGCTGAAAACAAAAAAATCTGTGTCTGAGCAGTTCTCTCCATTTTCACTGTAAACCCCCCCCCCCCTTCCACCTCCCTTCCAAGACGAATGATGTAGTTTTCAGCTCATTCCACAGATCCTTCATTGGATTCAAGTCTAGACTTTGACTTGGCCATTCTAACACCTGGATACGTTTATTTGGGAACCATTCCATTGTAGATTTCGCTTTATGTTTTGGATCATTGTCTTGTTGGAAGATAAATCTCCGTCCCAGTCTCAGGTCTTTTGCAGACTCCAACAGGTTTTCTTCCACAATGGTCCTGTATTTGGCTCCATCCATCTTCCCATCAATTTTAACCATCTTCCCTGTCCCTGCTGCAGGCCCAAACCATGATGCTGCCACCACCATGTATGACAGTGGGGATGGTGTGTTCAGGTTGATGAGCTGTGTTGCTTTTACGCCAAACATATCGTTTTGCATTGTGGACAAAAGTTTAATTTTGGTTTCATCTGACCACAACACCTTCTTCCACATGTTTGGTGTGTCTCCTAGGTGGCTTGTGGCAAACTTTAAACTTGACTTTTTGTGGATATCTTTGAGAAATGGCTTTCTTCTTGCCACTCTTCCATAAAGGCCAAATTTGTGCAGTGTACGACAGATTGTTGTCCTATGTACAGACTCTCCCACCTCAGCTGTAGATCTCTGCAGTTCATCCAGAGTGATCATAGGCCTCTTGGCTGCATCTCTGATCAGTCTTCTCCTTGCTCAAGATGAAAGATTAGACGGACTGCCGGGTCTTGGCAGACTTGCAGTGGTCTGATGCCCCTTCCATGTCAATATGATCGCTTCCGCAGTGCTCCTTGAGATGTTTAAAGCTTGGGAAATCTTTTTGTATCCAAATCCGGCTTTATACTTCTCCACAACAATATCTTGGCCTGCCTGGTGTGTTCCTTGGTCTTTATGATGCCCTCTGCGTTTTAAACAGAACCCTGAGACTATCACAGAGCAGGTGCATTTACACGGAGACTTGACTACACGCAGGTGGATTCTATTTATCATCATCAGTCATTTAGAACAACATTGGATCATTCAGAGATCCTCACTGGACTTCAGGAGGGAGTTTGCTGCACTGAAAGTAAAGGGGCCGAATAATATTGCACGCCCCACTTTTCAGTTTTTTATTTGTTAAAATAGTTTTAAAGATCCAATAAATTTCGCTCCCCTTCACGATTGTGTCCCACTTATTAATTTGTCACAAAAAACAAAATTTTATATCTTTATGTTTGAAGCCTGATATGTGGCAAACAGTTGAAAAGTTCAAGGGGGCCAAATACTTTCCCAAAGCACTGTATTTTTGAGCAGAATACCACTTTAAGGCCATGTTCCCACATAGTAAGACACCAGTCGTTCTGTGACCAAGCCGGGTCACGGAACAGCCGGTGTCAGAGAAGATCTTCCTGGCCGGTACTGCAGTACCGACCGAATGATCTTCACTGCCGCTGAATTCGGATGCGGGCACATCAGTGTGCGCCCGCATATGTATTCCCCCTTGCACACAATGAAGCGTTCAGCCGGAGACGCATGCCCCATTGTGTGCACTGACAGGTTTTCTGCAGTGGCTATTCAATGGATGTGGCAGCAGAAAACTGACATGTCAGTTTCTTGTGGCACCGCTAGAGATCCCGGCCGGAGCGTATACTATGTGTATACACATAGGCTAAGACTGCATTCTCTCCTTTTCAAATTATCAATCCCAAAATGCATCAGCACAGCTTCACATGGGGCAGCTAAAGGCAGTACCACCTCTGCCTGTTGGGAGAACGGTAATACTTCTCATCTCTGTATATCTCTACATGAACTAAGGGACAATAAATATACAGACAGGGAAACTAAACTGTCATCAGACCTATTATAACTGTGTGACAGGTGTTGTAACTCTAATGGGAGTTGTTTCCTCCCCTGTAGACGGCCTGCGTAGAATAGTCAATGCAGCTTTAGTATATTGAAAGTTCTGCTTCACCACAAAGCATGACAATTGACATCATCATGCCTGCCAGGCCTAGAAAGAACAATAGCCTCTGCAGACATGAAGCAGTCTCTGAGCTCTGAGTCTGACAGTGCAAGGAGCCTTTACCATGCAATTTTAAAATGCGTATCCCAAGATTAAAACTTATCTGTCTACAGGTGAAAGGTATGGGGGTCCAACTGCTGGGAAACCCACCAGTTATTAGAAAGTGGGTCTCTTATCCTGTGAGTGAACACAGCTGCGGTGTGTATTTTCAGGTCTATTTACTCACTAGGAAACAGTCCCGTACTTGTCTGTCTATTCAGCGCTTGTCTATCATTCACAGTGCTTATCTGGTGGACATGGGACCCCTATTCTCTTGACTAGTGGGTTTCCCAATTCCTCAATTCCACAGCAGTCCAGCACAATCCCCTGCAGTGTAGATATCCATGCTACTGGCATTATGGCTCACATTGCTAATAGGTGATGCCAGTGCTGATGCCGCTGATTGGCTACTTCTTAGCCGTTTAAAAGGAACGACTAAGGAGACCACCGGACCAGCTGAGTACTGTAATAAACTAACTAGCACCAAGTTCCTCCCTGGCTTAGGTGCCTGTCTATACAAATCCATATAGTTTTTCTATGTTTTATGTTAGTTTTTTCCATTATGAGTGTCTTATCCTTAAGTAACCTGTAACATATGATGTGATAGCGGACTGCTCTGACAATGTTCCCACCAGGTATTTGGTCAATGATGCTTGTGTGGCAGCTGGTAAACCATTAGTATCTGCAAGTGCACTGAGATGGGAAGGACAGGTACCTGTTCTTAATTTTTAAAATTTTATCCCTCCCCCCCCCCCCCCCAGAAGTGCATGTTATTTCTTTCATCCTCCACCTCCCTGACCCCTTGGCAAAAAAAAAGCCCCTTTACCGGAATTCTCCTTTAAGGGTGTATTCCCCTTTTAGTATATGTGCCTTATGCTCCAGTAACTTAAATTTGTGCCCTATCCTACAACAAAACCGCCTAAAGGTGGTCATCCAGCATTAGAAAAACATACACCCTTACTTCCAGAGACAAGACCATACTTGTCTCCAGTTTGGGTGGGGTTTTAGAACTTAGTTCTATTGAAGTCAATGGAGCTTAACTGCAAATTACACCTGAACTGGAGAAAAGAGTTGTGTTTCTTATGGAAGAAAGTGGTCATGTTTTCCTAATGCTGGATAACCCCTTTAAAGGGAGTCTTTTGGCACCCGGGCCCTACCCAATAAGCTGACGGTGTGCTGTAGTTGGCAGTCCCCTAGTTAGCATGTTACCCTTTTGGTAATCTTTCTGTGGAGTGGATTATGAACAGTTTTGTGTCTCCTACAGTAATAAAGAGTTAAAGGGGAGTTGTGGCTCATCATTTGTGCAGCACTCTGGCACGCCTCACCACTGTTTCCTTATCCCTCTTCTTCATGAATAATCTCTGCTGTTTAGCCTTCTGCTAGCTGTCGCTGTCAGCCAGTGTTAAGTGTTGATATTCGTGATAAACTGACTACAAACGACTGATATGCAGTAGTTGAATCTCCAATCCTAAACCGTGGTTTAGGGGTAAATCACCTGACTAAAGACCAACTACAATTTTTTTTCCTGTGTTGATTCCCCTTATGAAAATTAAATAAAATTTATTTATTTATTTATTTTCTCATTATTGTATCATTGTATCAAGAATTTTAAAAGAGGTCCAAATAGTTTTACAATAATGATGAGAAAAAAATAACTATTTAATTTCCATCAAGGAAATTGAACTCAGGAAAGAAACTGTTGCTGGTGTCTAGTTTGTTTAACCCCTATACCATGGCTCCAGCACAGTTAGGGTTGGAGATTTAACTATATCTGATTGCAGATCAGTCCTCTGTAGGCATTTTATCACTGATATCAACACTCAGAGACACTGGCTGATAGAGTGAGTAAGCAGGAGGCTGAGCAGCAGAGATTATTCATGAGGAAGGAGGAGGGAGAAGCAGTGGTGAGGTGTGGCATAAACTCTCAACTCCACTTCTTCATTACAGTTACCGCTCTGGAATTAAGGGCTCTCTATAAATAAATAATAATAATAAATTACAGTAGGAGGCCTGAGATTTTGCATAATTCACTCCACAGACAAATTATCAGAAGGTAACATGGTTAGAGATGAGCGAACCGGGTTCGAGTCGATCCGAACCCGAACTTTCGGTATTTGATTAGCTGGGGCTGCTGAACTTGGATAAAGCTCTAAGGTTGTCTGGAAAACATGGATACAGCCAATGACTATATCCATGATTTCCACATAGCCTTAGGGCTTTATCCAAGTTCAGCAGCCACCGCTAATCAAATGCCGAAAGTTCGGGTTCGGATGGACTCGAGCATGCTCGAGGTTCCCTCATCTCTAAACATGGTCACAAGGGGACTGCCAACTACAGTACACTGTCTGCACCTCACTAGGGCCCAGATGCTGATATTTATTTTTAGGCTACAAACCCACTGGGCGGGTCTGCAGCGAGTCTCCTTGCTGCGTTTTTGCAGCGAGACTCGCTGCAGATCCCAGCCCTATACTTTCATTAGCAGAGAAACTCGCAGAAGGGATGTACATTCCTGCTGCGATTTTGTCTGCAGCCCTCCCCATTAACCCCCTAGCCGCCGGACATTATACATTACCGGGTCCCCGTTCCTGCTTGCTTTGGGGCTCCCGGTGTCTTCACGGCCCGCCCGGCCAATCAGTGCGCTGCGGCGGGGCAGCGCACTGATTGGCCGGGCAGAACGTGTCGGGAGCCACCGAAGCAAGCAGGAGCGGGGCCGTGAAGACACCGGGAGCCCCGAAGCAAGCAGGAACAGGGACCCGGTAATGTATAATGTCCGGCGGCTAGGGGGTTAATGGGGAGGGCTGCAGACAAAATCGCAGCAGGGATGTACATCCCTGCTGCAAGTTTCTTTGCTAATGAAAGTATAGGGCTGGGATCTGCAGCGAGACTCGCTGCAGATCCGGCAAGTGGGTTTGTACCCTTAAGGAAAAGTCTGGTGATTTTTAAAAAAACTGTCAGCTGCCAAGGGGGAATATAAGAAACAATCATTACTTACCTCTCCCCGTCACCACGAAGCACGGGGTTATAGGCTCCGGGACCCCTGAGTTCCGATAATGCCGGACCCAGTCACCAACTAGTTCAGTGGGCAGTCCAACAATCGATTCGGGACGACAGCTGTGAAGGAGGTTCCGGAATGGCAATTCAGCACTGCAAAGGCATGGGAAGAGTAATGATTGTTTATTATGTTCCCCCTGCCCCTGCTGTTTGATTTCTCAAAATTACTTTTTTATTAAAGTTCATTATCTCTCTTCAGCTTACAGTGTATAATCATAATGGAGGGCCGTGTTACCGATGCTTATTTCCTATGCCTCCACCTGCAGAGACTGTGACTAACTGTGCAGATGGTGGTGTTCTTGGCATTGGTAGGTGAACTTAAAAATTTTATTTTTTTATTCAAATTAAAAAAAAACTAACATTCTTAGGCTATGTTTACACAACGTAAAACTACGGCCGTAGTTCTCGCCGCAGAACTACAGCCGTAGTTTTGCAGTGTGTGACATAGCTCTGTGTTGAATCGGATCCCGGCTGGAGCGTACACACATCGTACACGCTCCGGCCAGGAGCCCATGCGGCGCCAGAACGAAACTGACAGGTCAGTTTTCTGCGGCCGGAATTCAGTGAATTCCGGCCGCAGAAAGACCTGTGAGTTCATACTGTGAAGCGAGCGGCTCCGGCCGCTCGCTTCACTGTGGGCTATGGTAAGCTCTGATGCGGGATCACCCTTAAAGAGAACCAATCATGGACGAAAGTTAAAAAAATTTTATTCCCTAATTAGATGTAAATCATCATTTTATTGACATTTGTAAATATAATTATTTTTATTGCCACGTTTTTTAATTATTCACTTTTTACTTTCCTGTCTCGAGCCGGCTCTTTTCAAAAGAGCCGGCGCGAGACAGGAAACTCCCGTCATGCAGAGCGGCAGGAAAGGTTCCCATGATCCTTTGCCCGCCGCTCCGTTAATACACAGTGATCTCGCGCTATACAGCGCAAGATCGCTGTGTATTTTCTAGTCCCTCTTCTCTAATCTATTTATGAAGATACAGACTGCCTCTGCAGTCTGTATCTTTATACTTTACCTATCCTCTTCTTCGGTGCAGCAAGGCCGGCGCCGCCATCTTGATTACGTCGCTTGCGTTCCAGCGGTGGAACGCAAGGCCCGTAATCAAGATGGCGGCACCCGGCCGTGCGGCACTGAAGCAGAGGATATGTAAAGTATAAAGATACAGACTGCAAATACAGTCTGTATCTTCATGAAGTCTATCTATGAAGATACAGACTGCCTTTGCAGTCTGTATCTTTATACTTTACCCGATTCTCTGTTCCCTGGCTGTTCCGGCGGCGGCGCCATCTTGATGACGTCACGCTGGAACGCACCGCTGGAACGCAAGTGACGTCATCAAGATGGCGGCGCCCACCGGAACAGCCAGGGAACAGAGGATCAGGTAAAGTATAAAGATACAGACTGCAAATGCAGTCTGTATCTTCATGAATAGACTTAGGGAGAGATATACTTTCATAATAGGGACAGTTACATTTAGGTGATTGGTTCTCTTTAAGTACTTAAGTACCGGGGTCACGGAACGGCCGGTCTCATACAACGTGTGAACATAGCCTAATGGTGCGTTTACACAGGCAGATTTATCTGACCAATTTTGGAAGCCAAAGTCAGGAATGGACTTGAAAAGACAGGCAATCTCAGTCTTCCCTTTATGACCTGCACCCTGTTTATAGTCTGTTCCTGGCTTTGGCGTCAAAAATCTGTCAGATAAATCTCTCAGTGTAAGCGCACTATTAGCTCTACCTTTAATCCTTTAATGACTAAGGTCATTGATGCACGGATGTCCAGATCACAATGAGCAGTGCTCTCCTCCTCCCCTTCTTAGAGCCATATTGCTATTATTTTTTCACCTTCCGGGCTGGTTGGTGGGCTCAGTTTTTGCACCACAATTTCTAGTTTTTATTAGTGTAAAAGAAAAATTGTAGCCACTGCGGGGGTCCCAATCAGTCAGTGACAGGTGCTTATCCTGTCACTGACTTCTTTAAACGCTGCGATCGCTTTAGGGGGGGGGGTGGATTCATAGCAAAAACTGTGTGTGTGTGTGGGGGAGGGGAGGAATATGCATATACGTGCTGTCAGTTTCCCTTATTTTGTTTATTTCCTTTTATTTTCATGAGGACAAATTGTAATATTCTTATTCATCTTTATTTACTTGTGTGTTTTAGTGCCTGGAATTATGGGATGCATACAAGCTTTGGAAGTGTTGAAGTTAGCATCTGGATTGGCCTGTATCCTTTACTGCAGTTATAAATAAATGTTATTGAAGTATGAAGAAGTTTTTGAAAGCGTAATAAAATCCCAGTCAAATGCTCAGGTACAATGCAGAGGGACTTCTCCCACTTATCACCTTCAGGATCTTTAGAGAGACATTACTAGTGTCCCCTTCATGGAACTGATAAAAGTATTCCCACATAGACTCTAAGGGTGGTATTACACGGGCCGAGCAGGGCCCGATAATACCTGTAAACGAGCAGCGATCTGCTAGATCGTTGCTCGTTTACTGGACCTATTACACGGCCCGATAATCGTTTGACAAGAGCTGCAAGGACATCGTTACCGATGTCCTTGCAGCCCTTGCTGAACTGGCATACATTACCCATCCACGTTCCAGGGCTGCTCCTGCGTCCGCTTCTCCCGGGGGTCCCGCGCGCTCTCTAGCGTCACAGCGGCCTGTCAGCTGGTAGGCCGCTCAGCCAATCACAGGCCGGGACCGCCGCGGCCTGCGCTAGAGCGCGTGCGGGACGCATGGAGAAGCGCACGGCAGGAGCAGCCCTGGAACGTGGATGGGTAATGTATATCGTTAGTCGCCGGCCACTCACCGCTATTACACGCAGCGGTGCGCGGTCGGCGCCCGACGAAAATAGGTTCTAAATTATATCAACGATCAGCCGATGATCGTTGTCATCGGCTGATCGTTGCATTTATTACACGGAGCGATAATCGGCCGAATCGGGCCAATTCGGCCGATTATCGTTCCGTGTAATACCACCCTAAGGGTACAAACCCACTTGACGTATTTGCTGCGTGAATCAGTCTTAAAAATAAGCAGGCAAAACGCAGGTTGGCTTTATAAAATTGTTCTGAGTTAAAATACGCAATTGCGTATTTTTGAAGCGTGAAGCTACATGCGTTTTTCGCACAGGTTGTTAACAACTGATGCTTTGCTAACAACAAGCTTCACGCTTCAAAAATACGCAATTGCGTATTTTAACGCAGAACAATCGTATAAAGCCAACCTGCGTTTTGCCTGCTTATTTTTAAGACTGATTCACGCAGCAAATACGTCAAGTGGGTTTGTACCCTAAAATCAGTTACCATCAGGCAACTATAGCTATGTCATTTTGGTTCTAATGAAATAAAAAAAAATCAAATCAACTGATGTCAGAAAGTTTTTAAAGATTTGTAATTTACTTCTATTTAAAAATCTCCAGTACTTCAGTACTTCTGCCACTGCCCAAAGGGAAGCCATGCATAAAGATAACATGTCATATGTAACATATAGTAAATGGCATACAAAAAAATGATGAAAAAAAAGCTGCTAAATTGTGTTTTTAATTCGTGCCACCTCATAAAAAAAATTATCAAGGTGTCACATCTTCCCCAGAATGGTACCGATGGAAACGTCAATTTGTCTTACATATTTTGGCACCGCAAGGCCTCTGTGACATGGTATAATAGCTAAAAAAAGGCCCCAAAATTCACCAGGTCTCTGTCATGTCCGAGGTCTGTGTTTGAGTCAGGTGGCGCACTGCAGCCACATATGGGGGATTTCTAGAAACATTGGAATAAGAAGAATCAATAGTGAGTGGTATTTCTCACTTAGTATTTGCTGTATTAAAGGAAAAAAATGGATTAAAAAAGATTATCTGCCAAAAAAATATTTTTTGGGGATTTCCCCTCCAACTTGCTTAAATTTCTGCGAAACACCTAAAGGGTTAATAAACTTATGAAATGTTACTTTGAATACTTTGAGGGGGGCAGTTTTTACAGTGGAGAGATTAATGGGGATAACTAACATACAGGCCCCACAAATCCACTTCAGAACTGAACTGCTCCCTAATACAATCAGAATTTGAAATTTTCATGAAAATATGAAAAATTACTGCAAAAGTCCTCTAACATCCTAAAAAGTAGAAGGATGTTCACCAAATGACACCATAAAGGAGACATGTTGTAGATGTTGCAGTAATAATTAGTTTGTGACATGGCTATCTTTCTTAGGAAAAGAGAATTTTGAATATAAAGAAATGTAAATTTTTCAATTTTTGCGCAAATGTTTACAAAAAACGACTGAGTGTATCAGCCAAAGTATACCACAAACATAAAGAGGAATCTATCTGGGATTCCCTGGAATGTCCTGGCCACATTTTCCCAGGATCGCAACTATGCACCCGGGATCACAGGCATCACGATCGAGTGCAGATGCCGTTGGACCAAAAGTCTGATGGTCCGCGCACCTCTAGTCATAACCATTAGGGTGTATTTAGGAAGTTAAAGCGGTTCTTTTCAGCATTCACAAGCTTAGATGCTGCACCTTTTAATATATACAGTATAAGGCTGGGTTCACACTATGTATATTTCAGGCTGTATTTGGTCCTCATGTCAGGTCCTCATAGCAACCAAAACCAGGAGTGGATTGAAAACCCAGAAAGGATCTGTTCACACAATGTTGAAACTGAGTGGATGGCCGCCATATAACAGTAATTAACGGCCATTATTTCAATATAACAGCCGTTGTTTTAAAATAACATCAAATATTTGGCGGCTATCCACTCAATTACAACATTATGTGAACAGAGCCTTTCTGTGTTTTCAATCCACTCCTTGTTTTGGTTGCTATACAGCCTCACAAATACAGCCTCAAATATACATAGTGTGAACCCAGCTTAGAACTTGTCTGTGTCTTCTCTCTGTGTTAAATTCTCTTTATTTCATGGATGGCCAGTGTCCCCTACCTTAGGTGCAGAGAGGGGCCCCAATTGCCATGAAGCCCCGCCTAGGTGACACTGTCCACCGATGAAATGAAGCAATTTTAGAGCAAAAATAAGACACAGAGAAATTTTATACAGGTGCAAATGTGCAGCATCTAAGCTTGTGGATGGTGCAGACAAGTGCACATAGGAGGAGTAAGGAGGGTAAGAGTATAATTTTAAGGGCCAGTTCACACTGAGCAAGATCGTTTGAATTCTGCAGCGGAGATTTCCGCCACAGAATCCCACTGTGCTCAGTGTGCTGCTGTAAGTGAATGAGACGGTGCGCGCTTGTCAGCTCCCTCTCCTCTCTGCTCAAAGAAGTAACACGTTAGTTCTTCGAGCAGAGAGCAATGGAGTGGACGAGCGCGCACCCTTTCGTTCACTTACAGCAGCACACTGAGCGCGGCGGAAATTTCCGCAGCGGAGTTCCGACGATTTTGCTCAGTGTGAACTGGCCCTAAGAGTAAAACTGGCAGAGTTTCAAACGGAGCCCGTGCAGTGGACCCACTTGAAATTCTGCCTGTCCCACTGATTCAATGGGATTTCTTGTGCGCCTCCACTCTCCTCCCGAAGAATTGATATGTCAATTTAGTGTGATCGGGCCATAAGGTTAGAAAGAAGTTATAATTTCTGAGTATAGAAAAAGTAGAAAGCTCTGAAAGCTTCTCACATTTCTTAATACATTTCTTTTTTAACCTTTCTTCATAGTAGGTCATCTATAAGTAGTAACGACACATAATTTAAAGGATCACATGAGCTTATAAAGTCATACAGGAATCACATGAGGTTTTGTAACATTCTTGAATTCACAAGACACTGGCGTGAGGAATAAGGAGAGTTCTCTGCAGAACTGCTCTGATGATGTAAATGCCTGGTGATGAGCAAACACAATACAGTACAGGATGATAGGTACAACTATAGTTACATTTGTTTATGCACAAGAATTGGATCATTTGAGATTATTCCAGTTTGTATTCTTAAAGTGACACTGTCACCCCCTTTTTTGCATTCTGACTTCTCTACACAGGTGTAAAGGGTAAATTTAGCAGTTTTCATACCTTATTTTATATCATACGTCATGGTGCTTGTTCAAGTAAAAAGTAGTCTTTTATCAACTGTAATTGTGTTAAGTTGGCGAGGCTTTACGGCAACGGCACCACTTAGCCCCACCCACAGCGCCACCGTTGGCCCGCCGTCCGTGACGTCATCGACACATAGGCCCTGCGCCTCGACGCCCATTGGTATGGGCCGACCTAGAGGGGGTGGGGCCTAGACCTTTAGGCCAGCCTGTTCCAATGGTCGGTGAGGGGGTGGGGCCTCTGTGCCTATGATGACAGAGGGGCGGAGCCAATGGCGACTCTGTGGGCGAGGCTAAGTGGCGCTGTTGCAGTGAAGCCCCGCCCACTTTGCACACTCTGCAGTTGCTAAAAGATCACTTTTTACTTAAACAAGCACCATGACGTATGATATAAAATAAGGTATGAAAACTGTTAAATTTACCTTTTACACCTGTGTAGAGAAGTCAGAATGCAAAAAGGGGGTGACAGTGTCACTTTAAGAAAGACAAGGAGAAAAAACAGGCAGAGCGCCTCATAGGGTAAATCAGTAAATTCCACTTAGCATATAGAGCTATTCAGGTTTCAGCTCACCTGTTGCGGTTGTGAACAGTCACAACCACTATACACCGCATCAAAGGGAAATGAGGTTAGTATGAAGGCCGCTGCAGGAGGTCATCCACCGATATCCACAAGGGTACGGTTCACACAATGTCCAAGGGAAAAAAAAATAAAAATACCTCCGCCCTGGCCGTAAGGTTAACAGCGTCTTGCTGAAGTTTATTGATAAATAAATAAATTATTCACAGATAACGCGTTTCCGCAGTTCTAGGCTCCCTTTTTCAAATCTCTAGGATACTGACAGACTAGCACACTGGTAAAACATATATACGTCTCTAGATCAGCCTACCGGAAATGAACACCATACCGGTTCGGCTGTATAAAATGTCCCATTCACTTGTAAGTCCATATAGATCGACAGTCCTCACAATTCATAGCGTGATAATGAAAATAATGAAAGAAACCACTACACATTAAGTGGTATATACATAGGGGACACAGAAAACGCCATGCACTTACATGTAGGCGCGTCCGCTGGTGATCACTCTGGCACAGGACCTTCGCGCATGCGCTCTCGGTACAATACCATAGTAACCAGAGGACGCCACAGGTCCTGCACGGACAAAGGAAAAGAAAAAAAGAAGTAGTGCTGATCGTCTCTTAAAGAGCCCAAACCAATAAAGTGTCTAATGCAGAACCACAACTCTATAACACAGACTCTGGCAGATATACCCGTATAAATAAAAAAATGATAATAATAATCCAAAACTACATGTATAGTAATAACGATAATGGTGATAATGGCTTTTTTAGAATATATGGGGATGAAGTAAAAATATAAATATAAGAATCAGATAAAAATATGAGATAAAAAGCACAGCATAGACTAAAAATGTATATAAATATAAATGATTAGATAAATAAATAAATGGGTGAATCGTCAGATGTTACTCTCTATTGACTCATTTAAACCCCATGGAACCAAAGAAGACATTTTAAAAATCCAGTACATCTCCCTTCTTCTCAACGTAGAGAAGCGATTGCAATTTTTCACCGGAATGTGCTCTATAGGTATAACCGTAAAATTATCAAAGGACCCATCCGGGCACATTTCAGCGTGTCGTGACACACTATGTTTCTCATAATGATTACACACATTAGATCTATGTTTATTCAAACGAGTTCGTAGGCTCATCTGTGTCCTCCCAATATATTGTAGTCCACAGGGGCACTCCAACAAATAAATCACATAGGAGGTGCCGCAATTCATATAACTACTAATGTTAAAGACATCACCAGTAACATTACTCCTAAACTGAATCCCAGTTCTATTTTAGTGAATGAATTGATAGTTCTCAGGCGGCTAGGGGCTATGTGATTACGAAGTGTACGTGCCCTTCTATAGGCGATACCTGGTCTCTTAGGGATGATGTCTCTCAGGTAAGGGTCATTCTGTAAAATATGCCAGTGCTTTAAAAGAATGTTTCTAATATTTCTTGCTGAATGATTAAAAGTGGTAATAAAATTGTGGCAATAATCAGTGTCCTTTTTAGTAATCTTTTTATCCCTTCCCACTAGACATTGTTCCTGAGAGATCACTAGCTTCTAGAAAAGCTGTATTAATAACTTGATTCAGATAGTGTCTTTCTTTAAAACGATTTATCATAATCTTGCTTTGTGATTTAAAATCTTCTAATTTGGAACAGTTCCGCTGTAGTCGCTTGAATTGTCCAAAGGGAACTGTAGTTTTCCATTTTTGTTAAAATGGGAACTTTTGAAATCTAAAAGGCTATTGCAGTCTACTTTTTAGAAGAAGGTCCTCGTATTATTGCTCACATATAAAACTAAATCCAAATATTCTATGCTGGACTCTGAGGAATTATGGGTAAAATTGAGGCCCCAATCATTATTATTAAGGTGTTGTATGAATGTAGAAAGTTCCTCATCACTACCATCCCATATAATGATCAAATCGTCTATGTATCGTTTCTACATGATTATGTTGTTGGACCAAGGGTTGGGGGACTGGATGTAGCGCTTCTCAAACTCACCCATATAGATATTGGCAAAGCTGGGTGCGAAACACATGCCCATAGCAGTCCGCCGTCTCTGTATATAAAACTGATTATTGAAACTAAAAACAATATGTTTTAAAATAAATCTAATTCCCTCTAAAAGAAACTTTTTCTGTTTATTAGGCATCGAATGGTCTTCCTCAATATGTAAACTAATGGTTTCCACCCTTTTTTCATGGGGGATATTGCTGTATAGCGCAGAGACATCCAGCGTTACCCATTTACATGTGGGTCGCCATGACATATCTTTCAAAAGATTGAGGAGACTAGCCGAGTCGCGTAAATAGGAGTCTAATTTTATTACATACCTTTGGAGTAAAATATCGATATATTGGGATAGATTACTGGTTAATAAATTAATTCTCGCAATGAATGGCTGTCCAGGAGGTTTTTTTTTCATCTTTGTGTAATTTGGGTAGATGGTAAAAGATGGGAGTAACAGGGTTTATTATTTTTATGTACTCCTTCTATTTTTTGGACAGTATTCCTTCCATATATGCCTCGTCTATAAGATGATAGAATTCTACAATATATTCAGGTGTGGGGTCTCTGTTAAGAGTCTGATAATAATCAGTATCTGATAAAATACGGTTAGCTTCATTAATGTAATCACATCTATTTTGAACAACTATTCCCCCCCCCTTTATCAGCTCCCCTGATCACAATATTCTCATTTACAGCCAAGTTGTGCATAGCTTTCCTTTCAGCTGATGTCAAGTTTCCCCCCTTTACAGGATTAACATTAACTGATCTAAAATCTGTAGTAACAAGTGAAAAAAATTTTCTATATTAGAGCCATGGAGAATGTGGATTTAGGTTTTAAATTAGTGCTAATAGGGGTAGGTGTTTCTAAATCCAAGTTGTCTGAAATAGCCAAGCAGGTTTTTCTTGATGTCTGTCTCATTTAAATTTTTCATAGAGAAATGTCTAGTCAGTGTAAGCTTTCTTATAAAATTATTAAGATCAATAAAAAGACCAAATTTATTGATTTTACTGGTGGGGCAGGAAGATAAACCTTTTTCCAGCAAACTAGTCTCTGCCTCATTAAGAGAATATGTGGACAGGTTAAATATTTTTATATGTTCTGTTTGTTGCGCTTTGGAGTATGTGTCACTTTTGTACTTGTTTCTCTTACCTCTATTTCCCCCTCTGACTCCTCGTGTACCGCTACGTTTTCGTTGGGATTTTTTTCGTTTCATCCCCATGGGACTAAAGTATTCAGTTAGTTTCACACGATGCGGATGTTCCTTTACTTGATAAGTGGCCATAGGGGATATGGCTGTTGGTAGCTCTAAAAAAGACGGATCATGTGAACTATTAATAGGTCTCGGGGTATCAATAATGGTCTGTGAGGTCGAGGGGGGAGGTGTGGAGTCGATCTTAGAAACCATAGTGGCTGGGGTGTTACAGACAGTGATGAGAGAATCATTTGAAGTTTCGAAAATGTTGCTAGTGTCTCTCGGATGGACACTTTCAGTAGACATCTCTTTATAATGACGAATGGGGATAGTGGAAAATGAGGTAGGTGGTAAAGCTAGGGAGGACAATTGTTTAGCCTCCACAAAAACCTCATCGTAATTCACTCCCTGTGTGTTGTGTGCATTAAATGATACATTGCTCTCATATCGAGTGTTCAATCTATCGGTATTCTTATGGACTGTTCTTATATTCTGATCGTTTTTCTTCCCAGGTGGTCTGGGAGTATGTATAGAGGTGGAATATTTATTTCCCTTATTATAATTAGTCCACTTAGTGTTTTAAATGTGCGACTGGTAGATTCACCCTCGCAATATCTGGAATTGGGCAATTTCCGATCACCAGTGGATTTATAATTCTTATAAGGACCTCTCTTGATGCCACTATGAGGGGGTGCATTAGGTGCATGTGTAGGGGTCCAAGTTGGTAATTCTTTGTTCTTATCATGGCCTTTAAGCCAAAATTTGATATTATCGTTTTTTATAATCGGTCCTATCGCGCTTAAGTTTATTACATTTTCTTTCCATAATTTCTTTTTCCACATTAAAGATCCTGATAGACAGTTGTCTCTCATATCTACCAAAATCTTTATGTGGTCTTTACTGTTCCAGTTCACATAACAAACTATTCACTTTCACACTTTGTTCATTAGCTAGGGCTAGGCTCTTATTGGCCAGCTGCACAATAAGCCCTTTTGCACACTCATGTAAGTAATCTTCCCAATCTTTCAAAAAGTCCTCAGGGAAATAAATATTCCACCTCTATAAATACTCCCAGACCACCTGGGAATAAAAATGATCAGAATATAAAAACAGTCCATAAGAATACTGATAGATTGAACACTCGATATGAGAGCAATGTATCATCCAATGCACACAACACACAGGGAGTGAATTACGATGAGGTTTTTGTGGAGGCTAAACAATTGTCCTCCCTAGCTTTACCACCTACCTCATGTTTTACTATCCCCATTCGTCATGATACAGAGATGTCTACTGATAGTGTCGATCCGAGAGACACTAGCAACATTTTCGAAACTTCAAATGATTCTCTCATCACTGTCTGTAACACCCCAGCCACTATGGTTTCTAAGATCGACTCCACACCTCCCCCCTCGACCTGACAGACCATTATTGATACCCCGAGACCTATTAATAGTTCACATGATCCGTCTTTTTTAGAGCTACCAACGGCCATATCCCCTATGGCCACTTATCAAGTAAAGGAACATCCGCATCGTGTGAAACTAACGGAATACTTCAGTCCCATGGGGATGAAATGGAAAAATCCCAACGAAAACGTAGGCGTAAACGAGGAGTCAGAGGGGGAAATAGAGGTAAGAGAAACAAGTACAAAAGTGACACCTACTCCAAAGCGCAACAAACAGAACATATAAAAATATTTAACCTGTCCACATATTCTCTTAATGAGGCAGAGACTAGTTTGCTGGAAAAAGGTTTATCTTTCTGCCCCACCAGTAAAATCAATGAATTTGGTCTTTTTATTGATTTTAATAATTTTATAAGAAAGCTTACACTGACTAGACATTTCTCTATGAAAAATGTAAATGAGAGACAGACATCAAGAAAAACCTGCTTGGCTATTTCAGACAACTTGGATTTAGAAACCCCTACCCCTATTAGCACTAATTTAAAACCTAAATCCACATTCTATCCATTACAGTCCCGTGGCTCTAATATAGAAACATTTTTTTCACTTGTTACTACAGATTTTAGATCAGTTAACCCCTTCCCCCAATATGACGTCCAGGGACGTCATGAAAAGCAGTGCTCTTCCTGCCTCCCCCCACTGTCCCTGGCTGAGACCGGGCAGCAGGAGGAGGCTGTGTCACACAGCCTCCTCCTGCTGCCACTGCCCAGAGAGGAGCCGCGCTCCCCCCGGGCAGTTAACCCCATAGACGCCGCGGTCGGTGCGACCGCAGCGTCTATGGGGAGATCTGCTGCTTCTCGCAGATCGGATGCTGGGAGGAGGCAGCTGCACATGCTGTGCGGCTGCTGTGCTCCTCCCAGGCACCTGCTCCCTGCCGTAGTCAACCCCGCACCCCCTCCTCCCCGTGCTTCCCCTCCCCAGCCCGCTCTCTCCCTCTCCAGGCGCCCCCTCCCGTGCTCCCTCTCCCCCCCGGAGCCGCGCGAGTAATTGCGCGACTCCGGGAGGGTAACCATAGCAACCCAGACACTTCCCAGTGCGTCTGGGGTGCTATGATTTCTAATGATCAGGCCCCTGCAGTGAGGCAGGGACCTGATCATTTGAATGATCTGTCAGTATAACACTGACAGATCATTCAATATATAATGCATTACAGCACTGATCATGTGCTGTAATGCATTATATATGTAAAAAAGTGAAAGTAAAAATAAAACACTAAACACACACATACATACATAAATAAATAAATAATTAATTACAATAAATAAATTAAATAAATAAATACATAATAAATAAAAAAAATAATTGAAATAAATAAATAAATATACACATTTCCCATCCTCCCTTTATTAATGATCCGCTATAAATAAAGTACACATATGTGGTATCGCCGCGTCCGTAATAACCCCATCTGTTAACCCGTTACATTAATTTTTCCACTTGATTAACGCCATTAAAAAAATAAATAAAAAACTAACAAAAATGTAAAAATTTTGTTAATCCCGCCCCCTAAAAAATATAGAAAAAAACGTCACATGTACCCAAAAGGTGTACCACTAAAAGCATCAGCTTATGCTGCAAAAAAAAAAACCCTCACATAACTCCATTGGCGAAGAAATTAAAATATTACCACTCTTACAATATGCAAGACACAAACAGTATTTATAGTATAAATGCCATAAACTATATCAAAAGCTATATAAAATGGATATTCCTGTAATCGTACCGACCTGACGAATAACTATAACGTGATATGTGACGTATAGTAAACGGCGTACAAAAAAATGGTGAAAAACAGCTGCTAAATTGTGTTTTTTATTTGTACCATCTCATAAAAATTTTTAATAAATAATGATCAGAGTGTCACGTGTCCCCCAAAATTGTACCGATGGAAACGTAAACTTGTCTTTCACAAATATTTTGGCACCCCAAGGCCTCCGTGACATGATATAATGACTATATAAAACCTTAAATAAGAAAAGACCCCAAAAATACATAAGGCTTCTATCATGTCTGAGGTCTGTGGTTGAGTCAGGTGACGCACTGCAGCCACATGTGGGGGATTTCTAGAAACATTGGAATAAGGGGAATAAACAATGAGTTCCATTTCTCAGTTAGTATTTGCTGTGTTAGAGGAAAAAATGGATTAAAATGGAATATTTGCCCAAAAAAATGAAAATTTTAAATTTCCCCTTCAACTTGCTTAAATTTCTGTAAAACACCTAAAGGGTTAATACACTTATGAAACGTTACTCTGAATACGTTGAGGGATGCAGTTTTTACAATGGAGGGATTTATGGGGGTAACTAACATACAGGCCCCACAAATCCACTTCAGAACTGAACCGGTCCCTAAAAAAATCTGAATTTGAAATTTTCCTGAAAACTTGAAAAATCCTTGCAAAATTTCGAAGACCTCTAACATCCTAAAAAGTAAAAGGACATTCACCAAATGACGTCACCATAAAGTAGACATGTTGTAGATGTTGCAGTAATAATTAATTCATGTGGCATGACTATTTTTTTCAGAACAAGAGAATTTTGAATATAAAGGATTGTAAATGTTTCTAATTTTTGCGCAAATTTTGTGTTTTTCACAAAAAACTACTGAGTGTATCAACCAAAGTATACCACAAACATAGAGAGGAATATGTCACGAAAAAACAATCTCAGAATAACCGTGATAGTTAAAAGCATCGCAGAGTTATAACTACATAAAGAGCGACAGGTCAGATTTGCAAAATATGCCCTGGTCATTAAGGCCAAAACAGGCTGCGGAGGCAAGGGGTTAATGTTAATCCTGTAAAGGGGGGAAACTTGACATCAGCTGAAAGGAAAGCTATGCACAACTTGGCTGTAAATGAGAATATTGTGATCAGGGGAGCTGATAAAGGGGGGGGAGATGTTCAAAATAGATGTGATTACATTAATGAAGCTAACTGTATTTTATCAGATACTGATTATTATCAGACTCTTAACAGAGACCCCACACCTGAATATATTGTAGAATTCTATCATCTTATAGACGAGGCATATATGGAAGGAATACTGTCCAAAAAAGAGAAGGATAACATAAAAATAATAAACCCCACTACTCCCATCTTTTACCATCTACCCAAATTGCACAAAGATGAAAAAAACCCTCCTGGACGCTCGATCATTGCGGGAATTAATTTATTAACCAGTAATCTATCCCAATATATCAATATTTTACTCCAAAGATATGTATTAAAATTAGACTCCTATTTACACGACTCGGCTAGTCTCCTCAATCTTTTGAAAGATATGTCATGGCGACCCACATGTAAATGGGTAACGCTGGATGTCTGCGCTATACAGCAATATCCCCCATGAAAAAGGGGTGGAGACCATTAGTTTACATATTGAGGAAGACCATTCGATGCCTAATAAACAGAAAAAGTTTCTTTTAGAGGGAATTAGATTTATTTTAAAACATATTGTTTTTAGTTTCAATAATCAGTTTTATATACAGAGACGGCGGACTGCTATGGGCATGTGTTTTGCACCCAGCTTTGCCAATATCTATATGGGTGAGTTTGAGAAGCGCTACATCCAGTCCCCCAACCCTTGGTCCAACAACATAATCATGTAGAAACGATACATAGACGATTTGATCATTATATGGGATGGTAGTGATGAGGAACTTTCTACATTCGTACAACACCTTAATAATAATGATTGGGGCCTCAATTTTACCCATAATTCCTCAGAGTCCAGCATAGAATATTTGGATTTAGTTTTATATGTGAGCAATAATACGAGGACCTTCTTCAAAAAAGTAGACTGCAATAGCCTTTTAGATTTCAAAAGTTCCCATTTTAAAAAATGGAAAACTACAGTTCCCTTTGGACAATTCAAGCGACTATGGCAGAACTGTTCCAAATTAGAATATTTTAAATCACAAAGCAAAATTATGATAAATCGTTTTAAAGAAAGACACTATCTGAATCAAGTTATTAATACAGCTTTTCTAGAAGCTAGTGATCTATCTCAGGAACAATGTCTAGTGGGAAGGGATAAAAAGATTACAAAAAAGAACACTGATTATTGCCACAATTTTATTACCACTTTTAATCATTCAGCAAGAAATATTAGAAACATTCTTTTAAAGCACTGGCATATTTTACAGAATGACCCTTACCTGAGAGACATCATCCCTAAGAGACCAGGTATCGCCTATAGAAGGGCACGTACACTTCGTAATCACATAGCCCCTAGCCGCCTGAGAACTATCAATTCATTCACTAAAATAGAACTGGGATTCAGACCATGCGGCAGCTATAAATGTAATTTAAAGCGATGCAAGTGCTGCTTAAATATTAAAAACAATCAAAAACAGTTTAGGAGTAATGTTACTGGTGATGTCTTTAACATTAGTAGTTATATGAATTGCGGCACTTCCTATGTGATTTATTTGTTGGAGTGCCCCTGTGGACTACAATATATTGGGAGGACACAGATGAGCCTACGAACTCGTTTGAATAAACATAGATCTAATGTGTGTAATCATTATGAGAAACATAGTGTGTCGCGACACGCTGAAATGTGTCCGGATGGGTCCTTTGATAATTTTACGGTTATACCTATAGAGCACATTCCGGTGAAAAATTGCAATCGCTTCTCTACGTTGAGAAGAAGGGAGATGTACTGGATTTTTAAAATGTATTCTTTGGTTCCATGGGGTTTAACTGAGTCAATAGAGAGTAACATCTGACGATTCACCCATTTATTTATCTATTTATCTAATCATTTATATTTATATAAATTTTTAGTCTATGCTGTGCTTTTTATCTCATATTTTTATCTGATTCTTATATTTATATTTTTATTTGATCCCCATATATTCTAAAAAAGCCATTATCACCATTATCGTTATTACTATACATGTAGTTTTGGATTATTATTATCATTTTTTTTATTTATACGGGTATATCTGCCAGAGTCTGTGGTATAGAGTTGTGGTTCTGCATTAGACACTTTATTGATTTGGGCTCTTTAAGAGACAATCAGCACTACTTATTTTTTTCTTTTGTCCGTACAAGACCTGTGGCGTCCTCTGGTTACTATGGTATTGTACCAAGAGCGCATGCACGAAGGTCCTGTGCCACAGTGATCACCAGCAGACGCGCCAACATGTAAGTGCATGGCGTTTTCTGTGTCCCCTATGCATATAACACTTAGTGTAGTGGTTTCTTTCATTATTTTCATTATCATGCTATGAATTGTGAGGACTGTCGATCTATATGGACTTACAAGTGAATGGGACATTTTATACAGCCGGACCGGTATGGTGTTTATTTCCGGTAGGCTGATCTAGAGACGTATATATGTTTTACCAGTGTGCTAGTCTGTCAGTATCCTAGAGATTTGAAAAAGGGAGCCTAGCGCTCCAGAAACGCGTTATCTGTGGATAATTTATTTATCAATAAACTTCAGCAAGACGCTGTTAACCTTACGGCCAGCGCGGAGTGTCACTTTAAGTAATAAATATTAACAGAGACCAGAAAAACATGTAAGAAAAAGAAAATAAATATATCCCCCCTCGACCACCTGACTACAGATTAGATTAGACTGGAGAGGTAGTTGTGCTCTCTCTGATCTCTCTCTCTTCTGTGGTCACCTCTCCATTTTCTATTCTTCAGTCTGATGTGGCCAGCGCCACACTGGGCACCACAGAGAACATTTGGCTTCTCCCATACAACCAGATCACTAAACAGTCCTGAAAAAATGGGCAAAATTTTTCTGCAGTTAGAAAAATGTGTATCTTGATCCCATCAGAAATAAGCAGGACATATCAACGTTTTTATAAAAGGAATGCAAAAACAAAATGGCAGGTACCTGTATATACCACTGACATCCAATTCCCCAGTGAGTTAATAAAAAGAACATTTATTCTGTATAGGCACATGGTTAACGTGTTTCGGTAGTTCTTGACATTTTTAAGATTTGCATTCCATTATGGTACTACCATCTTCTGCAGTCTCGTATTAATCCTGCCATATTCCATGTCCAGTGGACATCATCTCAACGGACTGTGTGCAGGGTGATATGCATAAAGCCCAAGAAGCTATAAGGTGAGCTAATTTCCATCTTTCATACCTCTTCATCCACCCATGGTATCACACCAGGCACCTGTGCCTTTTTTTCTGCTTTTTCAGTTCTCATTTGTTATAGGAAAGTTTTCTTAGTGAAAGCCAAGTTTTTGATACAGAAATCCTTTTATTCCTTAACCATTCTTTAGCATCTTTTAGTGGTACCATGCTTATGTTTGATGCTTTAAATGGACAATTCCGCAACATAAGGATTCGAGGCAAGAAATGTGACTGTGTAGTTTGTGGCAGTAATTCAAAAATTCTAATTCTTGAAGACTACGAAAGTTTCTGTGGTTCTTCTGCATCGGATAAGGTTCCTTAAAATCATCTTCTTTTAAATCAATGCTGCCATGATATCACTTTTTCACTCTATTGTTAACTATTTTGTTTCCTTTTTTATTTTTAGTGCAAAACTTTACATTTGTTGTCAAGTGAAGAAAGGTTAACTGTCCAGGTAAGAAATCTAGGAATTTAAGTAATGAAATAGATTTCTGTAGAGTCAATTGGGCAACTCTGTATACTCATACCTGATGCAGAATTTTAGGTAAGTTAAACTATTGCCTGGACCCCATGTAGACAGGAATTCTGAGCGGAGTTAGAGATCGCCTACTGTTAAGCCTTTTCTACACATTGGATGGAGTGAAATTCCTGAGCGCTGGGTACATCACTCTGGCATGTCCCTTCACACTCCGAAATCAAATGTTCATTGCATCTGGCACACACACATTGAGGAGATCAAGCTTTACCTTGACCTGCTACCCAACAATCGGGGAGGTCACTGAAGCCAACATGACTAAAAAAGAGAGGGAAGGAATAGCACAGCATTGAACAGTATAAACAATCAAATAATTGCATGTAGTAGTCCCCTAGGGGGACTTACAAAGTGCAGGAAAAATAGTATTTCTTACACGTATCTTATTTGTATCTTAGCGTGTGGAATTGTCCGATCCATTAAAATATAATGTTGTTCGCACACGGTGAATGGCGTAAAGGAAAAGAGGGTAAAGAAAACACCAGGATTGCTTGATGTCCAGGTGATGAGAACACTTGGACATCTGTGCATCAATGACCTCTTGTCATGAAGGGGTTAAACACTGATTGTTTTTCTGGATTGTGGAATCTATTGTCAGGTGACATTGTATGGCTGTCAGTCACCAGCTCTATAAGATACTGGGCCCTGTTTATATCTTTCTGGGATGGTGACTGATCCTTTTTTATGAAAAACTCATCCAACATAGTGGCCACACCAGTGAAATCCCAGAACAACTCTCAAAAACTTGCCCCTTCTAGATTGTTAGAAGAAGGCTAGGCCTCATTTTTTAATTCCAAGTAGTGGAAGTGGCCATAAGGCTGGCTCCAGACCTGCACAAGACCCATGCCACTACAATTAATGCTTCCATTGCTCAACTACAGCCATAGCTGTATCCATGTTTTCCAGGTGGTCCCCAGTGTGGTATCCTCCATTTGTACAGAGTCGGTAGCCCGAATGTGTGCCTCTTGGCCAGATTTGCTAAGAGGCACATGCCTCTTTGTACAGCCGGCCAGCCCTGGTGTAGATTTTTGCCTGGTTTACGCCTGTTTTCAGGAATAAACCTTCATAATCCAGACACGGGAGGAGGCCTTGTATATCAACTGATAGCAATTAACTTACCTGGAGACAATGCTCTTTGTTGTGCAACAACTCATTCAGTATAATGTCACTGTGTGGTTAGAAGTTTTGGTGCTGTGTGACTGGAGAGCTGACCATGTGAGCAGCTGTACATATGCGCAGAGAAGATTTGTCCCACATCCAGGAATGGCTGTCAATCAATACCAATCCTTGTCTGTGAGAATACAAAGGACTGGGACTTCCTGTGTTTGGTCTTTTTATGTTTAAAAAAAAAAAAAAAAAAGAGGCCAAATATCATCATGGAGGGACCACATGGACCATAGTTTGACAGGTAGGGGGACATATTGTCGCCAAATGAATTTTGTTGATTTAAACATAGAAAATAATAGAGGGTATATTCCAAAACAGCTTGTGATTAGAAACAGGTTATTTCTTTAAAAAAAAATATCAACAGTGCCTCTTTAAAGATCAGAGGGAAATTTCAGTGAGACCACATGCTAGGAAGTAACTTAACAAGTATCCTGTTTTCCCTTGAAGCTATTATTATGGATGTTAATTATGCCTTAAGTAGTTTTTTCCAAGGAAGGCATTCTTTAAAGTTATAACTATAGAAGAATGAACTGAAAATGCTGAAGGTATTGTGTTCAATCAGTATCATATTTTTTTTTCTTTATATTATACTTTACAAATATTTTTTTCTTATAATGTGTATCCACAATGTGTTTTTTTTAATAAACTTTTAATGTTATTTGTGAATATTTCCAAACACTTCCTTTAGCATTTTCAATTCTCAATCTTACTGGAAGGGAAGGAAATACTAAAGTGTTCTCCACCCTGGTCTTGTTTTTTAAAAGCCATATTTAGCTACATTTTCCAAGTCTCTAAATATTGTACAGCCAGGGTTTCTTTACCTGTGGTTAAGACAAGGAAAGATAATGAAATCTGTACGACCTACATTTCCCTTCATGTATGTACTGAATCTAGTGTTGGTGTATTTTGGTCAATATTTGGAATTCATTAACCCCTTCAAGACTGAGCCCATTGATGCACGGATGTCAGGGCCAAATTAGTGCAATGTTCCACTCCGCCTTCTAAGAGCCATAGCGTTTTTATTTTTCCACCTACAGGTCTGGTTGGGGTGTCATTTGCGCCATGATCTCTAGCTTTTATTAATATCATATTGGTGTAACAGAAAAATTTTGATTGCTTGATTTTTTTTTATATATATATCATTTAAAAAAAAAAATTTTGTTTACATTATCCATTGTGCAGGAACACTAATGTTATATTTTAATACATCGGACAATTCCGCACACTACAATATATAATATGTTTTGTTCTTTTTAAATAGTTTTATTTTTATAATGGGCAAGGGGGTATATTAAACTTTTATTGGGGGGGTTATAAGGTTTTTTTTTTTTTTTTTAATACTTAAAAAAAAATTATTAAACTTTTTTTAAAAGCACTTATATTTCACAGTAAAACATGCAATCATTAGGTTGCATATACTGATCTATTTTATGCCATAGCATAGATCAGTGTTATCCGGGATTTATTCATAGAGCCTGCCTGAGAGCAGACTCTATCCATAGCTGGCTGATCCGACAGGACAGAGGTAAGTGGATTACCCCCGCCCGTTGGTACAAGTGATCAGCTGCGGGGGTCCCAATCACTCACTGAGCTTGTGCTGTCTCTGAGTACCTTAAACGCCGCGATCGCTATAGATTGCGGCGTTTAAGGTGTCCTGTAGCTACCTGTAATTACCCTCGGCTCCTGGAACATTGATGTGTGCGGGGCCGCTCTCACTGCAGCGGTCCTGGACACATCAAACCCCTCTGACACACAGGAACGTATATACTGGGTATGTGCAGTAAGAACGTATATGTACATATTACTGACGTGAAGGGGTTAAAATAAACTTTTAGGGTGCGTTCTCAAGTACGGGATCTGCAGCAGATTTGATGGCGCAGATATGAAGTTGCAGATTCAATGCAAAGCAACTCTAGACCATCAAATCTGCTGCAGATCTGTTGCAGATTCAAATCTCCGCCATCAAATCTGCTGCAGATCCTGTACGTGTGAACGCACCCTTAGGCTATGTTCACACTACGTAAGAGACCGGCCGTTCCGTGACCCTGGTCGGGTCACGGAACGGCCGGTCTCTGGCCGGATCATCACTGAATTCCGGACGCAGAAAAATGACCTGTCAGTTATTTGCGGCGCCGCATAGATCCCGGCCGGAGCGTATACGATGTGTGTACGCTCCGGTTGGGATCCCATTGAAAGTAAGGTTATTTTCCACCCCGCAAAACTACGGCCGTAGTTCTGCGGTGAGAACTACGGCCGTAGTTTAACATAGTGTGAACATAGCCCAAGTGTGGAGCTATCTTCTGGACAATACTCTTACTGCCATAATTAACACATGTATGACACATTACTCATATCTAAAATGGTAACACATCTGAAATTACTTAAAGTGACTCTGTACCCACAATCTGCCCACCCAAAACCGCTTGTACCTTCAGATAGCTGCTTTAAATCCAAGATCTGTCGTGATGTCCGTTCGGCAGGTGATGCGCCTATTGTCCTAAAAAACGACTTTTAAACTTGCAGCCCTGTGCCAAACTGGCGTGGCCTAGAGTATCCGTGTCCTAACTTTGCACCACCCCTTCGTCCCTCCTCTGCAGCCTCTTCATCATTATGCCACTGGCAGGATTTTTCCTATTACTCTGCAGTGAACACTACACAGGTGCATTAACGATCCAGCCCATGTGCCGTGTTCTCACAGCTGATCAATAGGAAAATACCTGCCTGGGGCATTCCTAATAATGAAGAGGGTGGGGAGTAGGGAAGGAGAGGTTGTGCCAGCTTAATGCACAGACACTCTAGGCTACGCCAGTTTGGCACAGGGCTGCAAGTTTAAAAGTTGTTTTTTAGGACAATAACTGCATCACCTGCCGAACGGACCCCAGGACAGATCTTAGATAAAAAGCAGCTATCCGAAGGTACAAGTGGTTTGGGCGGGACAGATTGTGGGTACAGAGTCACTTTAAAACACTAGGATCCTCCATCTTTGCTCACCAATGAACTCAGTACTAGAGGTGAGCAAACCCCATTGAAGAAGTTGGATGCAGCCCTAGGGAGTTCTGGAGTTGCGGGACAAGTTGTACTTTCTATTGGCACCATCTTTAGGTACATATGACTTTTTGATTGCTTTCTTTTCCTTTTTTTCAGAGGCATGTTGAAAAAAAAACACTGTAGTTTTTCTCTTTTATCTCATGTGCAATAAATAATGAAAATATTATAGTTAAGGTCATTGTGGATATGGTGTTACCAAATTTTTACTTAGTCTAACAAAGAGACTTTGAAATGCAGTCTTTTGATCACTAGCAGTACAGTGTATTATCTGCCTTGCTGGAGACAGAACAGAGTAGGCAGAAATATATGGCATACCTGCCTTCATTAAACCCTCTGCGGCTATAGAAACTTATCGGCATCCCAGTGACATCACCCATCCCTGGTGCTAATGGGGCGACAAAAATCCAGAAATCACCCAAATGTCACAATCACAATTTGACCTCAGCATCTAAGGGGTTAAACTACAAGGATAAAAGGTAACATCCAAGTTCCCGTGATATTCTGCACAGGAGACTAATCGCAGGCTACTTTTGGCCCGCCGACAAAAAACATAATGTGGTCATTAAGGTGTTAAGCACTTTCCTAAACAAGTACTGGTACCTTGATGCAACTATTCTAGGTTTGGGGAAGGGGTGGCTGCACTTAACTGTGCATGCAGGTTACTGGGATTGCCACTGTACACAAAAAATTTAGAACATAGTGATGGCATATCCTATCAATATGTTGTCCATATGATGGGAAAACCTCTTTATGCCGTGTAAACATGTAATACAAATAAGCTCCAAAATTATAGAATGTGATTAGAGATGAGCGAACCTGGAGCATGCTCGAGTCCATCCGAACCCGGACTTTCGGCATTTGATTAGCGGTGGCTGCTGAAGTTGGATAAAGCCCTAAGGCTATGTGGAAATCATGGATATAGTCATTGGCTGTATCCATGTTTTCCAGACAACCTTAGAGCTTTATCCAAGTTCATCAGCCACTGCTAATTAAATGCCGATTGTTCGGGTTCGGATGGACTCGAACCCGAACCCGGTTCGCTCATCTCTAAAAATGATCATGCATTGAAGCTATTGTATTGACCTAATATTTTTATGTGTTTCAGTTCTATAAACAAATGCTTGATGACAAGGTTCCCCACCTGCTTATTGATGTGCGACCGCAGCCTGAAGTAGATATATGTCACTTGGAGCATTCTATTCGTATCCTTACTTGGTAGTGAATGAGAAGTAATTTTCTTAGATAATCTGGAGTCTGTGTGTGTATGTCTATAGTACCTGATCTACCCACTGGTTAGGCAGCTGTAGATGCGTATTACGCATATTGCAATTATAAATATTGTTGGAGGGTTCATTCATACAAGTAATTGTGCTGCTGGTATAGTAAAAAAACCAATAAAGCAGCCATACTTACCTGTCCACGCTCCCCGGTCTGAACAGGGTACTGCAGCCAGCACTAGAGGCTACAGACAGGTAAGAATGGCGGCTTTATGTTTTGTTTTTTTCACATACCGGCAGCACAATTACTTGCGTTTTACAATGCTGTGGCACTCCATTGTCACAGTGGGATGAAAATCCATCTGCTGCAATACAGTCCGAGTATGTGTGAATGGACCCATAACCTGCTTTTTCTTGCCTTTTTCTCCTTCAATGCTTGCTACATGGTTGGGTTCAGTCTGGTGTTCATCTGATAAGTTATTTCAAGTGCATAATTTGCATAGTCTTTAGTATCCAAGGGAAATTGATCCGTGAACATTTTTCTTATAAAAATACAAAAAGATATACCTTTAAGTCAACTAGAGAACAAGGATTTAACTTGGTCCAATGTTCTAAATGAAAGACTAGAAAAATTGAGCAAGAACACTACTGGTTTAGATAATCAAGGTAAGCACCTCACAAGTTTCTCTGGGTTAGAACACAAAATATACATAAATTATTTTCTTTCTCAATATTCTTCCTACTTTTGTCTCATTTTGCTATGGAAACTCAGAATCAAGTTGGATGCAGCCCTTGGGAGTCCTGGAAAACATGGCTATAGGCCATGATTCTGCTATACAATAAAGAAGACATTTTTACCTGTCCACGCTCGCCCAGAGAACTCTTGCAGCGTCTCTGGGTCCCCCACTTATTAACAGACCGCTGCAGTGGGACAGTGCAGCTATGGAGCAATCTGTCACTGAGCGTGAGACCCAGAGACACCTTAAAAACACACCGGCTTAATAGCTTTGGTATTTTTAATATGACAGAAGCACTATTTCTTAACTTTTACACCGCTATGGCACTCCATTTTCGCAGTGGATTTTCATTCAACTGCAAGAATGAGGTGAAATAGACTTTACTGGTAATGATATCCACTGGGATACTATATGTGTGAGTGTACCTTTAAGGTTCCAAAATTCCAAAACTGCGGACACTATTAGATCTGACATATATCTGTCTGTGGCTCCAGAAGGTAGAAAAAGAAATTTTTTTTCTACAGTAAGACAAGCCATAATGGCTTTCCTGAGCTCCTGAAGTGCAGTAACCTGTAACACCTCCTTTCTCCCGCTCCCATACCTGACCCTGCTGGCACTCAACTTCCAGGTATCAATCAGACAGGGAGGGGGACAGAGAAGACATTTACAGCTTGTGGCAGATCAGTAGCTTGGGAATAAAAGTGTTTTTCTGCATTCTGGATATATAAAAGGTGCTATTTGTCTCCATGACCTAACAGCATCTAACATTGTCAGCAGTTAGACATAAATTGTAGCTGACAGAATTCCTTTAACCCCCTTCCTGACAAATGACGTACCTGTACGCTATGGAAGTCAGTGACTTCCATGTTATGACGTACTGGTGCGCCAGAATGCACAGGAGCTCTATAAAGTGGTCTCAGGAGATGAGCTCACTTCATAGAGATTGAGGACTGATACAAGACTCTATGAGAAGAGCACCAATAATACTGATCAGTGTTATGCAATGGCGTAGCATTGGACTTAACCCTTGCCCATGCATGCTTTTCTGTGCTTCAGCTCCGGCCCGGGACCCGTGGATAGAATGGCGCCGTACACTGGAACTGTTCAAAAAACGGACCGCGGCACCGGCTTCCCCGTGACGGCGCTGATCTATCCCTGGGTCAAATTAAAGAGGATGTACCTGATGGTACATCCTCTTTAACCACTTTAAACCCCATGATAGGTCAGCTTAAATTTTAAAAAAATTATATTTTAGCTAAAAGCTTGCCACGTCCTGCTATCACTTCCTGGTTTGGCAGGTTGGGCTGTGGGGAAAGTGACAGCGGGATGCAGCAATGCCAAGCTCATTTATCTTGAGATCTCAGACGCCATTGAGATCTCAGACGCCTCCAGAGACAGTCCACAAGCTCTGAAGCCATCTGTCATCTGAGAGGAAGGCACTGCGGAGTTTTGAAGTCTGCTCCACTCCCTGCCGCTCCTCCCCAGGTGCTGGGAAAAGATGGACCCGGTCCTAGAAAAACGTCTCCCAGTTTCCCAGGAATTAATCCATCTTTTGCCAGCACCCAGGAAGGAGCAGCAGGGAGCAGAGCAGTCTTCAAAGCCTGCAGCTGGATGAGTGGAATGCAGATAGGAACAAAGTGCTTTGTTCATACTGTAGATTCGCTTTTCTCTACATACCATCTCCTAATGTCCCAGCCACCATGGTCAGTAACCTAGGCAATGATCTATCCACTATAGGGTAAGAGGATAGGGCAGTGCTGCAAAAGTAAGCAATTTTGATAATGAAAAGCATTTGCAAAATTGCTTACTTTTGCATTAACGCTATATCATATGCTATCATATGCAAAAAATTAAACTCTGCAATTTTCCCAAGAAAATAAGCAAGTCCTTTATTCCACCATAAGCCAAAATATCAGTTCCAGTGTGACACCTCAACTGCCTACCACGCTCTTGCCATGTCCTAGGGAGAATGAATTAAGGCTGCATTGACATGTTCAGCATTTTTCCTGATCCGTGAATGTAGTCTACTAGCTCCATGATCCGTGTTTTGCTTCCATTTTGCATCCGTATCCATGTTTTTCACTGATCTGTGTAAAGCATTTTAAATTACATTGATTAGAGTTATACAAATTTAGGTACATATTGAAACCCACTGTGACTGTCAGTGGAGATACAGATAAGTGACTGGGCGGAGAACAGCTAGTAGTGAGCCAAGACAGAGAGACTTCAGCTGCATCTTTATGGGGTAAAGGCCCAGATAGGCTATGTTTGAACTATAATCCAGAAAAAACCTCCACGCAGCAGAGGTATCTCAGCCACTCTAGCTCTAGAGCCTCACAGCAGCCTTAGATTTGCAGGATTTACAGAGAGTAGGGGTGCCTTTACGCAGAGAGATTTATCTGAAAGATTTTTAAAGCCAAACCCAGGAATGGATTTTAAAAGAGGAAAAATTCTCTGTTTATAGTCTGTTCCTGGCTTTGGCTTTAAAAATCTGTCATATAAGGGCTCATTCACACAGAGCAAAAGTAGCTGAATTTCTGCGCTGAATCAGCGCTGAAATTTCAGCCGTTAAAATAGGTCCAGGGATAATTTCCATTGTGTTGAATGCAAGTTCTGCTCTGCAGTTCACACTGTGGAATTTTAGCGCTGAACGTTCCGCAGCTAATCCGCTTTCCGCCAGAAGAATGAACATGTTCATTCTTCCGCTAGCGGAAGCCTATACAAATCAATGGGGCTCTGATTTTCTGTTTCAGCGTGGAATACGCGCGTATTCAGCATGTAATACAAGCTGATTACAAGCGGAAATTACGCGCTGAATCAGCGTGGAAATGGGGGGAAAAAGGGTGGGGAAATCCCAAGACAATCCAAAGGAGGTGATACCAGGGGCCCACAAGAAAGAAATGACAATGTCAGCATGCACACAGCATATGACCACTGCAAAAGTTTCCCAAAAAAAAACATACATACATACATACCTCTGAAATTAGTGCATCTCCATTAATTGCAAAGCGGTGATGTTTTGCCATTTCTGGTCAGCTTCTCTCTGCTCAGCTCCTTCTCCTCTGCCAGCTCTGAGGTGATCTGTTCTAGAAAATTTAGGTACCATATAGTCTAGTCTCCAAAGTCTGCAAAATTGGTGTTGGCACCTCCCTCTATTATTATTCACCGAACATTTGCTGAATTTCATCGCTGAATGCATGCGGAATCAGCGCGGATTCCTCGAGTATTCCGCCCTGAAATACGCAGGGATTCCGCTTACATTCTGCTTACATTCTGCTCGGAATTCAGTGTCAGTTGATTTCAGGCGGAAATATTTCCTCGCGTAATCCGCCCCTTTTGCTCTGTGTGAACGTAGCCTGAATCTCTCTGTGTAAAGGCATCCTAAATTTGGCGTGGGGCTGGATGCAGGAATTAAGCAAAGACAAATACGTAAGTCTTAATAAATTTCTTCCATAGAGTTCACATTTGCTACTAATGCTAGAAGAGATAATGTGCTATTTTGCGCTTTTGTCTTAATGAAAAAAAGTAATACTTGTTTTTTTATGTATTTTAGTGATTGTTATATGCAAGCTTGGAAATGATTCGCAAAAAGCAGTGAAGATACTACAGGAATTTTCAAACAGAGGAACATCTAAATTTACAGCTAAAGACATTAAAGGGGGGTTGATGGCTTGGTCTAAAAAGATTGATCCAACTTTTCCACAATATTAAAGGTTCATTCTTTGTATTCTTTGTTGCAGTTACAGAATGTATGTATACTGTATTAATAAAACATTCTGCTGAGACTTAAGGGTTCCCATTGTCAAGATTACAGGGTATCCTAGCAGCCAGAACCCCTGCATTCTTTTAGTTATGCAATATCCTTGAGACACATGAAGAAAGAATTACATGATTAGTAATGAAAAAATCGCAGGCCCAGGGGGACTGGCATGCGTGGATACATTCAGGACTTAGATAATTATAGATATAAAGTGATAGTCCAGAAAAGGAAGGAAGCTCATGGACAATGACATACTTATAATAGCACATGAACTGTGTGAGGCCCAGGAGGACAAGAAGGAAGAGAAGAAGAAAATATGCATATAAAGGCAAATAATCATGAACAATGGAAAATAATGTATATTATAACATAGTCGAGAGACCAAATAAGGATACAACATAAATTAATAAAAATAAAGTTTGAATACATTGCTTTGTAATATTTTGTGTACTTTGTAATATAACTTACATATTAAACATTACACACTTATGCATTAAAGGGATATTTCCCCCAAAATTATTCTTGCATTAATACGTTGCCCACCCATAGCTTTCCATCTTTCCAATATCAATTTATTATGGATTATTCACAGTTTTGCTGTTATCTAGTTGCATTCACCCCCACTAAACGCATAGAATCATCAAATCTCAGTCCATTCCAACACCGCTCCTTTCTCCTGGCCCCCACCCTCTGTGTTGGGATCATATGTCTTCCGTATCTTCAATAGGCTGGGTTAACGATTCTAACCCTGCCCACTGAAGTGAGGGAGGACACTGAGACAGTGACAGCTGCTGTTCACTGTTTCCTTCCTGACACTGTGCCCCCCGCCCCTGAGCTCACCTGCGGCCCCCAAAACTGTGCCCCACCTCGGCACATCCCCCTGTGCTAAACCGCGACGAGAGTTGATGTGGCTTAGCAGAGTTGCAGTGACGTAGCACATAGCCTCAACTCTGCATTGTCACTACCTCAACTCTGCTATGTCACTACCTCAACTCAACCCTGCTATGCCACTGCCTCAATTCTGCTATACTGCTGCCTCACTCAGCATAGTTGAGGAAGTGGCATAGCAGAGTTGAGGTAGTGACATTGCAAAGTTGTGGCAGTGACAGCAGAGTTGAGGTAGTGATATAGCAATATCACTGCCTCAACTCTGCATTGTCACAACCTCAACTCAACTCTGCTATGTCACTGCCTCAACTCAACTCTGCTATGTCACTACCTCACCTTAACTCTGCTATATCTTGTGGATATCAGCTCTGCTACATCATGGACCAATCAAGCATAAGCATTGCATGATGGGAGATTTAGTCTTCTGGCCAGTTTTCTTAGATATAGATCGCCATAACTTGTAACTATGGAACGGCAGAAGCTACAAAGGAGGGAGAAAACTCAAAATACTCAGGGGGACTTGTTGAATAATACCAGCTAGGTTTGGAAGCATTTTTTTTTAGCTCTTGGGTGAATACCTCATTAAAATAAATGTAGTGTTTTTTCTTTATATATAGACTTCCCTTCAGTGTCAACAGTAAGGGTTGTCATGGGCCCCTCTGCTGCCACCAGCATTCATTTCTAGAAGTTCAGGGCTTTCTAAGAACAGAGCCCTGCTCTAATACCCGGACTGGCCATCTGGCACAAGACTGTGCTTGTAATCCAAATCCACTCTTAAACCAAAGAAAATTTTCCTATAAGAAATCATTGAAATACAGACAATTGGTTCCACACTCCAAAAATAATCATTTCCTGATCGTCCTTGGCAGCACACGAATGTGTTAAAGAGTCACTGTCGTAATTTTTTTTTTTTTTTTTTGCAGAAATCAATAGTCCAAGCGATTTTAAGAAACTTTGTAATTGGGTTTATAGCAAAATATGCCATTATCTGCATGTAAAAAGCCTTTTCCCAGGTCACCCCTCCTCTCTTTTCTGTCATCCACTCCTCAGAATCAGGAAATCTCGACAGTTTTTTCATCAGTCGGATCTGTCTGGTCTATGAAGCGATGTGAATGTAACTTAACTCTTTGTTGTCCTGTTTTGCTGCTTTTACTTTCTCTCTCCATAGGAAAACCATGAAGACAGGGGGGAGAGCTTCAAACTGCTTTTTCATAATAAAAATTCATTTTCAGCTAATAAACTCAATTACAAAGTTTCTTAAAATCGCCTGGACTATTGATTTCTGCAATAAAAATTTTAACGACAGTGACACTTTAACCCTTTGAGGACCAGGCCCAAAATGACCCAGTGGACCGCGCAAATTTTGATCTTTGCGCTTTCGTTTTTCCATCCTCCCCTTCTAAGAGATCTAGCATTTTCAGTTTTTTATCTACAAGGCCATGTAATGGCTTATTTGTTACAGGAATAGTTGTACTTTGTAATGGCGTCTTTCATTTTACCATAACATGTATGATGGAATTCCAAATATATTATTTATGAAGATATAAATAGGTGAAATCGTAAAAAAGAATGCAATATGGTAACGTTTGTTCGGTTCCTGTGTCTACGTAATGCACTATATGGTAAAAGCAACATGATACTATTACTCTATAGATCAGTCCGAACACAACCATATGCAGGTTTACACAGATTTTCTAATGTTATATATTTTTTTTTAATGAAATCCTTTTTTTTGGCAATTAAATATTAATAAAATGGGCCTATTGTGACACTTATAACGGTTTTAGTTTTTTTTACCTACGGGGCTGTATGGGGTGTAATTTTTTCCGTCATGATCTCTAGTTTTTAATAATACCATATTTGTGAAGATCGGACGTTTTGATCACTTTTTATTATTTTTTTTATATATATAGTGTAACATAAAATCGGTAATCCGCGCACTTTTTCCCCTCTTTTTCGTGTGACGCTTGTTATAGTTTAATAGATCGGACAATTACGCACGCTACGGTATATTATATGTTTATTTATTTTTATATGTTTTATTTATATAATGGGAAATGGGGGGTGATTTAACCCTTAGACGACCTAGGGCGTATAGTTACGCCATGGAAGTCTGTCCCCAGACGACCTAGGGCGTAACTGTACGCCCTGGGTGTTTCTCCGGCTATGAAGCGTGCTCCGTAGCGGAGCGCGCTTCATTGCAGGTGGGGGGCGGCTGCAACCAGCAGCCGGGACCTCACCGGTAATGACACGTGTCATTAACTCCTTAAACGCCGCGATCGCGACCGCGGCGTTTAAGTGTAAGTGACAGGGGGAGTCCCCTGTCACTTACCGATCGGGACCCCTGCAGTGCGATCGGTAAAACGGACTGCCGGGGGTCTCTTACCTGCCTCCCTGCGGTCCGATCGGGATCTGCTGCACTAAGCCTGCACAGGCAGGCTCAATGAGCAGATCACCGATAACACTGATCAATGCTATGCCTATGGCATAGCATTCATCAGTGTAGAAATCAAAGTACTGGATGTAAAAGTCCCCCAAAGGGACTTCAAATGTGTAAAAAAAAAAAAAAGTTAAAAACACTAACACACTACCCCAAAACCCCTCCCCCAATAAAAGTTGAAATCACCCCCCTTTCCCATTATATTAATAAAACATATAAAAATAAATAAATAGATAAACATATAATATACCGTAGCGTGCGTAATTGTCCAATCTATTAAAATATAACAAGCGTCATTGCGAACGGTAAACGGCGTACACGAAAAGAGGGAAAAAAGTGCGCGGATTACCGATTTTATGTTACATTATATATATAAAAAAAAATAATAAAAAGTGATCAAAACGTCCGATCTTCACAAATATGGTATTAATAAAAACTAGAGATCATGGCGGAAAAAATGACACCCCATACAGCCCCGTAGGTGAAAAAATAAAAACGTTATAAGCGTCACAATAGGCCCATTTTATTTATAATTAATTGCCAACAAAAGGATTTCATTTAAAAAAAATATATAACATTAGAGAATCTGCGTAAACCTGTATGCGGTTGTGTTCGGGCTGACCTATAGAATAATTGTATAATGTCGCTTTTACCATATAGTGCATTACGTAGACACAGGAACCCCCCAAACGTTACCATATTGCATTCTTTTTTTACGATTTCACCAATTTATATCTTCATAAATAATATATTTGGAATTCCATCATACATGTTATGGTAAAATGAATGACGCCATTACAAAGTACAACTATTCCTGTAAAAAACAAGCTCTTACATGGCTTGTAGATAGAAAACTGAAAGTGCTAGCTCTTAGAAGGGGAGGAGGGAAAAACGAAAACACTAAGATCATAATTTGCGCAGTCCACTGGGTCATTTTGGGCCTGGTCCTCAAAGGGTTAAACTTTTATTGGGGGAGGGGTTTTGGGGTTGTGTGTTGGTGTTTTTAACTTTTTTTTTTTATACATTTTAAGTCCCTTTGGGGGACTTCTACATACAATACTTTTATTTTAGACACTGATGATTGCTATGCCACAGGCATAGCATTGATCAGTGTTATCGGCGATCTGCTCATTGAGTGTGCAGGCTCAGTGCAGCAGATCGCTGATCGGATGGCACGGAGGCAGGTGAGAGACCTCCGGCGGTCCGTTTTACCGTGACTGCGTGTGACTGCGGGGGTCCCGATCGGTAAGTGACAGGGGACTCCCCCTGTAACTTACACTTAAACGCTGCGGCCACGGCGTTTAAGGGGCTAATGACACGCGACAGCGCGAATGCTGCAGCGTGTCATTACCGGTGAGGTCCCGGCTGCTGATTGCAGCCAGCCCCCACCTGCTATGAAGCGCGCTCCGCTCCGGAGCGCGCTTTATAGCTCAGGACGTATCGATACGTCCAGGGTCGTCTGGGGACAGACTTCCAGGACGTACCGGTACATCCTAGGTCGCCTAGGGGTTAAAGGATTCCTGCTGACCCCGTACAGAAGAATTAATCTAGCAATACAAACAGAGTAAAGATTAATGATTTGCACCTGGTAAGGATCCATAAGGTAGCCAAGGAACACACAGACCATTGTATTTGTTTTTCTTCTGTCCGGTCAGAAGGTGTAAGAAAATCGTGCCTGCCTCTATAACACAAGTTCCTGGTCCCTGGGGCTTTAAAACTGAACGGCTGTATACCTGGGTGAACTGGGCCCCTCGGCCGTATGCCATGCTTATGACTTGCCACCTCTATCTCACAAAGAAAAAACGCAAAGTGCTGCTGTTTACATAATGTATGCACCTCTATCTCACAGCCTGCATGGTATAGTGCTTGCACTATCCTCACTTAGGTGAGTTATGAATCAGACCAGTATGTTATGTGCTGTTTCTGTATTGTGGTTCCTCCTTGTGTCCTCTGTTGCAGCACACGCCGATCAACCTGCTTGTAATGGCGGCTGCTACATTCTTCTGGCTCCAGGCACAATATGCCCTCATCCAAGATGGCGCCCGGAGATTTGGTCCTCCTGAGCATGTGCCCGCGGCCTCCAGAAGTCGCGAGGATGCAGGCGCCGACGTTCGCAGGCTTTTGCACATAAAAAGCCGGTCAGAGCATGCAGGGACCGCGCTCAGCCTGGGCAACAGATCCCTTAGCTATTTAGAGATATTGTGTGTCTCCTGGGGTACCCTGATCTTGTGTGTGTTTCTGGCTGCCACTGATGATTTCTTAATCTGTCTTAAAGAATGTCTGAATCAAAAGGAAGGCTAAGCATAACACCTGTGCTAGATGTGATTAACCCTTACCAGACTCCTGGGGACATTCTGTGTGCTCCATATGCAGTTCTGCCACAGCTCAGAAGCAAATGAACCCAAATGAATTTCTACAGTGGTTCAAAGGCGAACTAACAGAAACCTTCCAAGAGGTTAAACGTAAACAGGCAGCACCTGCTCCATCCTCCTTCTCTGCCTCTGAAGTTAATTTGGTGTCTGGCAGCAGCTCAGCTGATGACTCAGACCTGGATGCTACTGAAAATATTTTCTTATTTCAAAAAGACTCTGTACCAAAGCTTTTCGCTGCAGTGAAGCAAACCCTTAAATCTGACAAAGATGTGGCTCACATGCCCAAGAAGGAAAAGTTATTTTATTTACCATCAAATTAAAATAAAATGTTTCCTTCACATGCCCTGATCAATGACTGGTTTAAAAAACCTTGGTCCAAGCCAGAAAAATCTGACTTTCTGTCTAAGTTCAAGACTTACATATAGGCTTGATCCAGAGACTACTGAGGACTGGTCTATTTCACCTAAAGTGGATTTACCTGCTGCACAACTGTCTAAGAAATCAGTATTTCCATCTGAGGACTCATCTCTTCTCAGTGATCAAATGGAGAGAAAAGCGGACTCTCTATGTAAGAAAACTTACTGTGCAGTAGCATCCTCCTCCAGGTTTAAAGGGGTAGTGCGGTGTTTAAAAATTATTCACTAAATAACACACATTACAAAGTTATACAACTTTGTAATGGGTGTTATGTAAGTGAATGGTCCCCTTCCCCGTGTCCCCCCACCCCCGGAAGTGAGGTGCAGTATACTCACCAGATTACTGTCGACCCCGGGCGCCATCTTGGGTCAAAAGACCATCCCTCATGACGGCCCCCCTCTGCCGCATCATCAGCTGCTCAGCCGTGATTTGCTGAGCACAGTTATGCTCAGCCAATCGCAGCTGATGAAGCGGCAGAGGGGAGCCGGCATGAGGGACGGCTGGAGCGGTCCGGCCCGCCTCCCGAATATGACGTCGTTCGACCCAAGATAGCAGCTGGGGTTGACAGTAATCTGATGAGTATACTGCACCACACTTCCAGGGGTGGGGGGACATGGGGAAGGGGTCCATTCACTTACATAACACACGTTACAAAGTTGTATAACTTTGTAATGTGTGTTATTTAGTGAATAATTTTTAAACACTGCACTACCCCTTTAATATGACATCTATTCCTGTAGCGAGGTCTCTAGCGAGGTCTCTCCATCTATGGTTACGCCAGCTCCAGCATGACATCGAAGACGGGGTTCCTAGAGAAGACTTGCTAGACAACATGTCAATGATGAAGTCTGATGCAGATTTTCTATGTGACAGTCCATTGGATAGCCTTAAGTTTTCTTCAAAAGCTATGGCTTTATCCAACTCGGCCAGGCGAGCCCTATGGATGAAGCAGTGGAGTGGTGATGTTCTCTCAGAGAACCATTTCATCTCACTTCTCTTTGAGCCATCCTCATTGTTCGGCACACAGATGGATGATATCCTGAACAAAATAAATAGAGGCAAAGGGGCTTTTTTCTGTAGAAAAAGAAACCCTTCAAATCGTATAAAAATTGTTTTCAAGGTTCCCCTAAAAGGCAGCCCAATTTTCGTTCCCCTAGAGGAAGAGGACAGTTTAAGAGCAACAAGTGGCAGTCCGGATCCAGCAGTAAAAAGAAGTTTGACTCCAAGGAAGACCGTGCATGACGCCAGTCTACAACCTTCTCCTGTGGGGGCAAGGCTCCTAAACTTTGCAGACACTTAGTCACTAATATCCTCAGATGCCTGGGTGGTTTCCACCGTAACAAGAGGTTATTCTCTGGAACTCAGAGAACGTTCACCAGACAGGTTCATCCTGAACAAGGGGAAAAGTCAAGTGATTCATCAACTTCTACTGGAATTCATCAGCAAAAATGCACTAGAAAAAGTTCAAGAGGAAGAAAAGTATACAAGAGTCTGTTCACCCATCTTTCCAGTTTCCAAAGCAGGAGGAGGTTGGAGATTGGTAATCGATCTAACTTACCTGAATCAGTTCTTCATCAAGAAGAAATTCAAAATGGAAACGATCCAGTCTGCTGTCCTCAAGGGGACCTTATGACTACAATAGATCTGCAGGACATACCTGCATGTCCCAATTCTGAAGAGTCACAGAAAATTTCTCCGGTTGCGTTTCTTCATCAGTGAAAAATGAAACATTTACTATTCACGTGCCTGCCATTCGGCATAATTTCTGCATCACAAGTGTTCACGAAGATAGCCGTCAAGCTTACAGCCCATCTCAGAATGCAAGGGGTCTGTGACACTCCATATCTAGACGATTGGCTAGATATCTCCCATCAGAAGAACTTTTACTTCATCATCTGGAGATAACAATGAAAACCCTGGAGAAACATGGTTTCCTTGTGAATGTCAAGAAATCCCATCTAATTCGAACCACAAAGATTACTTACCTTGGCTTCATCATCGATACTCTGGAGATGCGTTTGTTCCTTACTCCGGACAGAGTATCAAAAAGCAACAATGCTGTGTCTTCCCTGTTATTAAAAAAACAGTGTTCCATTTGTTTTGCCATGAAGGGTTCTAGGAATGATGACTTCCTCAATAGATGCGGTGCAGTGGGCAAAGTCCCACATCGGGATTCTTCAGGATGAAATCCTCAAACACTGGAAAAGATCCCCAATGTATCTGTAATGTCTGATGCCTGTAACATCCAATCAAGCAAACCTCAAATGGTGGCTTACTCCATCACGTCTTCTTCGGGGCAAGAGTCTGATAACTCCTTCAGTCATAGTCCTCACCACGGATGCCTTTAGCTTAGGCTGGGGTGTCCATGTGGGATCACTCTGGCTCCAGAGAAAGTGGTAACCATTGGAGAAGCGCCTTTACTCCAACATGAAGGAATTGAAAGCTATCAGAATGGATCTTCTACATTTCAGCCACAAAGCAGTCCAGATACAGTCAGACAATCTGACTTCCGTTTTTTATCTGAACAAGCAGGGAGCGACACGGAGTCTTCCACTGCAGAAAGAGTGCGGCCGGTTAATGAAGTGGGCAGAAGCCAACCTATTGAGCATCTCAGCAGTCCACATCAAGGGTTGTCTAAACACCAAAGCTGACTGGCTGAGCAGGGAGAAAGTTCATCCTGGAGAATGGGAGTTGAACACTTTGATCTTCAATCAAAGATGGGGACAACCAGAAATAGATGTCATGGCCACTCGCATCAACACAAAGCTACAGAACTTCTGCTCCCTATCTCGGGCAGATCAGCCCTTAGCAGTGGACGGCCTTTCAATCTCCTGGTTTAGTGTTTTCATTAAATTTTAAAGAATTTTTTAACAAAGTATAAAGACAGTAAGGTAAATGCAGGTGGTTGATTTCCAAAAACACACTGGAAACAACATGTTTCCAGAAAAATATATCAATATACACATAGAAAAACTCACACATAACAAGAAAATAACTGCTAACAAACTAACAGAAAATAAAAAGAAAGAAAATAGAGCAAATGATCTCTGATCAAGATCAGGGTAAGATTAAGATTAAACATTAACAGATCTGTGTGGAATGTGTAAGATTCAAAATTTTTGTATCTATAAGGTATTAATTAAACTATTTGAAGTAGTATAAATGAGAGGGGAATGAAACAGTCAAGGACTATATCATATTACTAATGGAGGTGATAGCGTAGTGTTAAATTGTGTTTCATAAAAATTCCTCCAAAGATCCCAATTTTTATAAAATTTTGTAAAGGAGTTAGAACCAATTGCTATGTATTCTTCGTAGGAGTAGCACAATTTCAAACTATTTTTAACTTCCTCTATAGAAGGACATGTGGTAGTTCTCCAGTATCTAGTGAGAACTAATTTAGCTATAACTAGTAGTTTACACGTTATAATTCTCTCATTTATTGGTATAGACAAAATATCTATCATAAGCAATGCTAGTTGAGGGTCATAAGACACATTTCGTTTGACAATTTTTGATAGGAGTTCAAATACATCTCTCCAGAATTTACCAATAATTGGGCAATAGGTAGGTAAAGTAGGTAAGACAGGTTACCTATACATTTACAGTTTCTCCAACAAAGAGAATGGTTAGGGTACATTTTGCTTATTTTCACAGGGGTATAATACCAATACAGCCATGTCTTGGTAATGGCTTCAACATGAATAACACTTTTCAAACATTTTAATGAGAAAGATATTGCATCAGTCCATTGTTGGGGAGTAATAAGTATGTTTAGTTAATTTTCCCATGTAGAAAATGGTTTAACATTTTGGAATTCCATATAGTTATCCATTAAATTGTATATAGGCCTTAGGCCTGTCGATTTGTTCTTAATGTAGGTAAATAGTGATGGACAGCACATGATGGGTTCAAAGTTATGGTTTTCCAAAAAATTTTTGATACGTAAGTATGTAAATATTTCTTTGTCCCTCAAATAAAATCTATCTTTTAGTGTGACAAAATCGATGATTTGAAAATTGGAAAGGATTTTATCTACTGTGTCAATACCATTCTCTGACTAGGAACATAGGTCAAGATCTTGAATAGCATAACTTAATATATTAATTTTAATATGAGAGAGGATACACACATTAATGCCATCTGGAATGCACATAAAGCATACATTAGGGGAGAATTTATTAAATTAGGCAGTAAGGCCAAGAAAGCCAAAAACAAAGAAATGGATGATATCTTGAAAGAAATACATAATACAGAAACACTAAATAAAAAGAAACCCTCTGCCTTACTTAGAGATAAAATTAAAACCTTAAGAGACCAATTAAACATACTTCTTTTTGCAGAATATGAGAACAAATATAGGAAAATAGGCGCTAGCTATTATAACTACAACAACAAATCAAGCAAACTTTTGGCCTATAGATTCAAACAACAACACAAAAAGAGTAAAATTCCCTTCCTTTGGAATAAAGATAAATCTGGGAAAGTATTTGCCCCACAAGACATAGCTAAAGAGTTTATGGAATATTACAGAAATCTATACAATTTGGGGAACGACCCTAATATTATACAACCTACCATAACCTCCATCAATGAGTTCCTAAACAAAATTTCCCTACCTAAGATTTCCCAAGAACAATTAGATATTCTAAATCTCCCTATTTTGGCATTAGAAATAAAAGAAGCTATCTCCTCCTTACCTTTAACCCCTTCAAGACTAAGCCTATTTGGAGATTGGTTGAATCCTTTGGAGATTTGGCAAAAGAAAAACCCCATGTGGCATTCAGACGTAGTGCTAGTCTAAAGGATATACTGGTCCATAGTAGATTTACCTCTACAGACAATAGGAAAAAGATGTGGCTGAAGAATGACCTCAAGGGTAATTACCAGTGTGGTTCATGCAACTGGTGCAAATACATCCAAAAAGGTACGAGGATAAGACTTAATGGCACGGAGATACCTGTAAAGGAATTAATTTGTTGTAAAACATGTTCAGTGGTGTATGCGATTTTTTGTTCTTGTGGACGGTTCAAACTAAAAGGCCTTTATGTACACGGTTCAGGGAACATATATACTCGCTAAGATCGGGAAAGGGAGCGCCTCGTTTCATTGAGCATATGAGGAATACACATAATGGGGACCCCACAGTATTGAAAGTAGCTGGAATAGAAAGGGTGTATAATGAAAGTGGCCAAGATACGCATAGATCGCTCTTAAGAGCGGAATTGAAATGGATCATAAAAACGAATGCGGAGGGCCCGGGAGGTCTTAACGAGCGTGTAGATAGGGGATTCCTTATTTAAATGAGAAAGCGCTAAGTTTGTATTGTTTTTAACTTTCACTTTTTTATATGTTTTTTATGGATTCACATGTGTGCATACGTCACTGATTGTTAGCGCTATTTGAATAGCGTGGTGACGTATGGAAAGTAGGAGGTCCGTAGAAGCGCTACAGAGCGTGAAACAGGCTTGTCACCACTCCATTCACAAGGCGTCTGCTCAAGTTTTTGTCCGCACTATGTCCGCTTGCTAAATAAAGATAAGAGTTTATGAAGACTTCTTGGGTGAGTGCAACTTCTTTTCTCTACACATGATGGATTTATGATGGACTATTTTTATGGTTAGCACCCCCATGTCTTGGCTAGTTAAGCCGATCTCCACTAGGTGATCCCACACGTGTGTTTCCCACCGGTAGTGCCGCCCGCATCTCTTTGTTTTATTGTTAGTCTGGACTTGTGTTTCTGGGGCAGAGCACACAGGCATTTATTACTGGGAACTAAACGGCTTTTATGGATACCACTGAGAATATGGTGGAGACGGCATTAGCCGAAGTAAGCTTGGACAATACACTATGTGCTGGGCGAGCAGACGCCAGTGAGTTTTTCACAGCATGTGATCAGAGTGATCCATTACAACTTATGAGCGCTAAACAATTGGAATTCAAGACATTGAATTTGGCTGAAAAAGAAACACGCTTGTTTTGGACTATCCATTCATTAAAATCATATGTGGATTGTAACAGAGTGCCTCGGGGCTTAAGATGTTATAAGGACGCTTCCCAATTCACGGAAGACCCGGTTTTCATGCAGGAGTGGACTCAGTTACATTTAGACCACTCTATGAAAATATTGAAACTGGTGACTCTCAGAAATGAGAAAGAGTATGCCCTAATTACCAGTGAACTTTTAAGAGCTAAAACAGAATTAAGAACAAGAATGACGGAAGAACAATATAAACAATTCACCACAAAAATGGAAAAGAAACTGACTATGTTGCAAATTACAATAAAAGAACAAAAAAGAGATAAATTTTTACGCGATAAAACTGATTATGAAAGTAACAAAATCTTTGAAAGAAAGAAGAATACTAACACCAATAAAAACCAGCACAGGAGGAATAAATCCCGTAATCGCCCCCAAAGCGACTTTTGGACTACCGACTCGGACTCTAGTATCTCCGATCAAGGGGCACCATCGGAGACGAGGAGAACGTCGATTGTACCTGATGATGGACGTGCAGCGACCCCTTTAGACGCAAGATGAGACGGGGAGGAAAGAGAAGAAAGAAGAACTATTCCAGGAGGAGCAAGAGGGGGAGGGAAGAGAAAGAGTGTCTCCTGGAGACACTAAGAGACACTAACGAGCAAGAGGGCATTAATATCTTTAACCTCACAGATATCGTATTGGATGAGCCCACAAAAGCTGTACTTTCACGAGGTCTTAATTTTTGTTTCCCTGAGCCTTTTGATTTTACAGATTTTGAGAAGGACCTGTTTGCAGCCATCCGTAAATTAAATCTTAAAGGGGTATTCCAGGTTATTTTGATATTAATTCTACTGATTTCTCTTGTAATATAATTAATATATCTCATTGGTTTCTATAATAAATTTTGTCTCTTTCTCTCTATTTTTATGTAAGTCACGTGTTTCTGTGACGTCACCGAACCGGAAGTGTGGGGACTTCCCCGACTCGGCCGGCCTCTTGGTGTTTATGTAGTTAGAAAGCTAGCAGAGCTTTACAAACGGCCTCCCTGCGCACGGGAGGTCACATGACACCCTGTTCCCGGGTGGCCTGTCAGTGTGAAGGAGGTCGCATCCACCTCCTGTATAATCACTAAAACCCTCCACCCCCTGCCAGTATAATCATACCGATGTCTCCCCCGGCCCCCTCCATCCTGTGTATACAGTCCTTTTCAAAGATCTCTCACCCCATCCCCCGGTCTCGGCACCTCTTGCACTCAGCTGACAGGCTCTCTCTCTCTCTCTCGCTGTGTGTGAAGCAGGAGAGATTTCTTTCCTGCTCCGTACACAGTGCCTGTCAATTGCCCCGATAAAACTCAGCTGCCAGGAACTGTGTACGGAGCAGGAAAGAAATCTCTCCTGCTTCACACACAGCGAGAGAGAGAGAGAGAGCCTGTCAGCTGAGTGCAAGAGGTGCCGAGACCGGGGGATGGGGTGAGAGATCTTTGAAAAGGACTGTATACACAGGATGGAGGGGGCCGGGGGAGACATCGGGAGGATTATACTGGCAGGGGGTGGAGGGTTTTAGTGATTATACAGGAGGTGGATGCGACCTCCTTCACACTGACAGGCCGCCCGGGAACAGGGTGTCATGTGACCTCCCGTGTGCAGGGAGGCCGTTTGTAAAGCTCTGCTAGCTTTCTAACTACATAAACACCAAGAGGCCGGCCGAGTCGGGGAAGTCCCCACACTTCCGGTTCGGTGACGTCACAGAAACACGTGACTTACATAAAAATAGACAAAAAGAGAAAGAGACAAAATTTATTATAGAAACCAATGAGATATATTAATTATATTACAAGAGAAATCAGTAGAATTAATATCAAAATAACCTGGAATACCCCTTTAAGAAATTCTTTCAGGATAAAATGCCACCTAGTGATGTCATACGGGAGGGAGAGTTGCAGTCTAGCATTGGCCCCTTGGGGTTCATTGCACCTAGTTTAAACACCGAGCCTGAACGCGATAGTTTGATTAATCTTATGGAACTGGCAGGTGAAAAACCCTTAGATCTGGATGGCCCTGCCGTGGTACAGGGTAAGTTTACAAGGGGGGTACGATCCACCTTCTCCCCTCCCATTGTGGCGGGTAGTAACTTGTATTGTTTTTAACTTTCACTTTTTTATATGTTTTTTATGGATTCACATGTGTGCATACGTCACTGATTGTTAGTGCTATTTGAATAGCGTGGTGACGTATGGAAAGTAGGAGGTCCGTAGAAGCGCTACAGAGCGTGAAACAGGCTTGTCACCACTCCATTCACAAGGCGTCTGCTCAAGTTTTTGTCCGCACTATGTCCGCTTGCTAAATAAAGATAAGAGTTTATGAAGACTTCTTGGGTGAGTGCAACTTCTTTTCTCTACACATGATGGACTAAGCCTATTTGGGCCTTAATGACCAGGCTCATTTTTCAAAATCTGACCTGTCTCACTTTATGCGCTCATAGCTCAGTGATGCTTTAACGTATGCTAGCGATTCTGAGATAGTTTTTTCGTCACATATGGCACTTTATATTAGTGGCAAAATTTGGTCACTACTTTGTGTGTTTTTTGTGAAAAACATCAAAATATCATGAAAAATTTAAAAAATTAGCATTTTATGAACTTTGAAATTCTCTGCTTCTAAAAAAAGAAAGTCGTAGCACATAAATTAGTTACTAAGTCACATTACCAATATGTCCTCTTTATTCTGGCTTCATTTCATAAACATATTTTACTTTTTTAGGGTGTTACGCGGCTTAGAAATTTATCAGCAAATTACCACATTTTTGTGAAAGTTTCCAAAACTGATTTTTTTAGGGACCAGTTCTTTTATTAAGTTGATTTAGGAGGCTTGTATACTGGAAACCCCCATAAGTGACCCCATTTTGGAAACTACAAAATTTGGAAACAACACCTTAAAGAATTAATCTAGGGGTATAATGAGCATTTTAACCCTACAGGGGCTGGAGCAAAGTATTTACCATTAGGCCGTAAAAAAATGGAAAATTAAAATTTTCCAATAATATATACATTTAGATTAAAGTTTCTCATTTTAAAAAGGAACATGATAAAAAAAGCACCCCAAAATTTGTAACGCAGGTTCTCATGAGTACAACGGTACCCCATATGTGGGCATAAACCACTGCATGGGCACACAGCGGGGCTCAGAAGGAAGGGAGCGCCAATTAGCTTTTCCAATGCAGATTTTGCTGTAGAAGTTTCTGAGCGCCAGGTGTGTTTGCAGAGCCCCTGTAGTGTCAGCGGAGTAAAATCTCTCCATAAGTCACCCCATTTTGGAAAGTACACCCCTCAGAGAATTCATCTTGGGGTAAGATGAGCATTTTGACCCCACAGGTATTAGAGGAAAGTATTCAAAATTAGACAGTAAAAATGAAAAACTCTAATTTTTCCAATAATATGTTCGTTTAGTTTGAAATTTCTCAATTTTACAAGGAACAAGAAAAAAAAAGTACCCCAAAATCTGTAACGCAGGTTCTCCTGAGTAGAACAGTACCCCATATGTGGGCATAAACCACTGTATGGGCATGGGATACGGACAACCTGGGGTGGTTACAGGCAACCTGGGGTGGTTACAGGCAACCTGACAAGGATACGGACAACCGACTGTGGTTACAGACAACCTGCTGTGGTTACAGGCAATCTAGGGTGGTTACAGGCAACCTGCTGTGGTTACGGTAAACATGAGGTGGTTACGGGCAACGTGGGGTGGTTACGGACAATCTGGGGTGGTTACGGGCAATCTGGGGTGGTTACGGATAAACTGAAATGCTCATAGGTAATCTGAGGTGGGTACCTGTAATCTGGCGTGGTTACGGGCAATCTGGAGGGGGTCATTGGCAATTTGGGGTGGTCAGTGGCAAGGTGCGGTGGTCAGAGGCGACCTGCGGTGGTTGCGTGCAATCTGGGGGGGTTACATGTAATCTGGCATGATTACGGCAACCTGCGGTGGTTAGGGCAACCTGGGGGGGGGGGGGTTACAGACAATCTAGATTTGTTACGGATAAACTGAAGTGCTTATAGGTAATCTGGGGTGGGTACATGTAATTTGGGGTGATTACGGACAATCTGGAGGGGGTCACGGGCAACGTGCGGTGGTTACGGGCAACGTGCCTTGGTTATGGGCAATGTGCGGTGGTTACGTGTAATCTGGGGGGTTACGTGCAATCTGACGTGATTACGGACAACCTGGTGGGGTTACGGTCAACCTGCGGTAGTTACGGGTAATCTGGGGGGGGGTTAGGGGTAATTTAGGAGTAAACTGCAATTATTACTATAATAAAAAGTGTGTGTTTTATTTTTTTGTATGTTTGTCACTTTTTGTACTTTACACATTCATTTTCACTGTATTACTATGATTACTGTGATATTTTCTATCACAGTAATCACAGTTCAGTGACAGAGACCAAATTGGTCTCTGTCACTTTAAATTTTCAGAGTTGGCTGGTTATGTAGCGCATGCGCACTTCATAACCAGCCAGGACGTCGAGGAGGAAGGAGCTCCAGGATCAGGTAACATATAAGGGGTAGGGGGGTGACTGGGGGGGGGGGTGGGGGGCGACTTGGGGACGGACCCTGACACTTTTTATCTCGTCACCAATCATTGATGGTGACAGGGGATAAAAAGTGCATCCCTGCACTGTGAACAGGCGATCGGCGGTATATAGTATACACAGGGGGGTCCCCGATCACTGCCCCATGCTCTCCGCTACCTCCGGTGGCGGAGAGCATGGGGTTTTAATTCATTTTTACATTTCCATCACTGTGAACAGATATACTCATGTTCACAGCGATGGCGGCGGCCATCTTGGATCCGATGGCCGCCGGGGGAGGGGGGTTAGTGACTGGCTACTAGGGGGGGGGGGGGCTGATCTGGGGTCTGATAAACTTATTTCATCTCCCCCCACCGTGGATTCACGGTGGGGGGTGATGAAAAGCACTGCAGCGCCGGCCCATTAGTGACCGCCGTATCGGCAGTCACTGAGGGGTTAACTGCCGGGATCCGGGCTCGGCGCGGATCTCGGCAGTTGCGGCGGGTGCCCGGCTATCACTGACAGCCGGGCCCCGCCGGGGATGACAGGAGTGCAGCTCCTGCGCCCCTGTCATCCCGTGGACGTACCGGCACGTCCATCTGCAGGAACTGTATGCAGATTTGGACGTGCCGGTACATCAATATGCGGCAAGGGGTTAAATAAATCTCCTGGTCAAGATGGTTTATCTAATGAATATTACAAGCGCTTTATAGACATTTTATCCCCCATCTTGACCTCCTTTTTCCAAAATTGTATGAACACTGGCTCATTTCCCAAAGAAAATCTTCAAGCGATCATTGTCACATTACCAAAACAAGGGAAAGATCCAGATACCCCACAAAACTTCAGACCTATTTCACTATTGAATTGTGGCCTTTCAATCTCCTGGCAAGGGATGTTCATCTATGCATTCCCCCAATACCTCTGATTCCCAAGCTTCTGAAGAAGGTTCGGGATGAGAAAGTGAAAGCAACGCTCATCCTTCCATTTTGGTTACAACGGCCATGGTTTCAGCTTGTGTGGAAGTTATCGAAAGGCAATTACTGGAGACTGCCACTGCAGCCGGACCTGCTACAACAACACGGTCTATACCATCCAGATCTGTTCACACTGCAGCTGACAGCATGGAATTTGAGCGGAGAACCCTGAAAGATCAAGGTCTATCCAAACTCTTTTTTAGCCTCTAGGAAACCTAGTACACTCAAGGTATACTTTAGAGTTTGGAGTCTCTACTACACCTCCTGGAGTCCGTAGGCAGCACAATATACCCCCCCCCCCCCCCCCAATAAATTTATTGCTGCATACTATACATTGGTCTGTGTGTTCCTTCTCTACCTTATGGATCCTTACCAGGTGCAAATCATTAATCTTTACTCTGTATTGCTAGATTAACCCTTCTGTACCGGGTCAGCAGGAGTCCTTTAACCCATTCGTCTGCTGCCTACGGACTCCAGGAAATAAAAATTTCAGAGGTAAATTTTATTCTTTTTTTTCTGAATAACATGTAAAACAAATGAAACAACCATTTAGAAACAGCCGAATATGTGATATTATACGTTACTGTAGAGTGTAGCAATCAGCATGTGGAGTGTAATGTATATTAAGTGCATAAACCTGAAAAAACAGCAGCAGTTTGATTTTGTTATCAGGAAGTAAGAATCAAAGAGCTGTGCTGGAGGACAGTGACAGAATCTTTTCTATACAACAGTGTATATAGCTGAGTGTGAGTGCAGGCACATTATGAGTGCAGGCACATTATAGCAGGAATGCAAAGGATGGGAAACACAAGGGCTGACAGAGACTGCAGGGAGCCATGAAAGAATGAGCATCACATATATGGGCACATACATGCAGCACTCTGTCCGGGGAGAGATCGGTTACAGCTATGAAGAGATTGTGGAGGTCCACAGGTCTGCCCCCTGATGCAAGCCCCAGTCTGAAGGACATCTGCTATGATTTGGAAGGTGAGAGAGACTTCCTGGTTCAGAGTACAGTGTTGCAGATTTCACTATGCAGACCATGCCCCTCTCTCACTCCCCTTCCCATCCAGTACAGGGAGCTCTTAAGTCAAAGCAATGCTCTTAAACCAAGTTACAATTTTGAAAAACTGAAAGCTCTTCTTGCAAAACGCTCTTAATCCAAGTTATTCTTAAACCAAGGTACCACTGTATTTATGCATAAAAACACTGTATATTTAAATACAAAAGTCATACAGCTACCAAATATCACCAGTATATAAAGGGCAAATATTATTCCCTTACATATTACCATCATGTTACTAGCCAAATCCTGTATACCATGACCAATAAATCTAGTATATAGAAAGGAAAAATTATCAACAGACATATTAGCCACCATACTTTTACTGACCAAATCCTGCACACACTAAGGTCAATAATACCAGTATATAGAAAGGAACTTTTTTTAACACTACCAACTATCTATTGACATGAAGTAAAACTAAAATATAACTTTTATATACCTGATTAAAATGACAAATAAATATATTTTTCTGGTCAGGTGTAAATATGTGTTTTACGCAGCCATCACCATCCTACTGTGCACAATAAGCCTTCTGTATTAAATTTAATAATTTACAAAGTTCGTTATTGCACTGTAAAATATTTGTAAATATATGTAAAATATTTATGTATTATTGCATTTCTTATTGCACTTGGTCACATAAACAATTTACATTTCTTTGTAATCATGTGTGTTTGTTAGTCCCACAATTCACTGTATACAGTCCTTAGGCCCCCTTCACACGTCCGGAAAAACCATCCGGATTTCCTATCCGGATGCATTGACTTTCATTACACACGGATACCCTTCCGGATTTTTCCGGAAGGGTGTCCGTTCCGGAAAATAGGACCGGATTTTTTACAACCGGTCCTATTTTCATCCGGAATTCCGGCCCGGACGCCCCCATAGAAGTCTATGGGAGCGCCCGAGCCCCGGACGCTTTCCTGATGCACATCAGGAAAGCGTCCGGAGTTCCACTGCCTTCTCCCCTCTTGGACCTGAGCAGCGCCACGGCACCCCAAGAGACCCTCGAACCCCCTCCGCCCGTGGCACTTGTCCCCCACCCCCCGGCGGCAACCCCGCGTGGCACATCCCCACCACCCGCGGCACCATTCCCCCCCCCCCCGTGGCAACCCGAAACACCACCGGACCAGAGCGCCCCCCCCCCCCCCCCGCGGCAACCACCCCACCGCCCACGGCAGCCGCCTGCTGCACCCCGCACCAGCACCGACCATGGCACAACCCCCTCCTCCCCCCGCCGTCCGTGGCACCCCAAATCCCCCCGGCAAACGCCCTGCCACCCGCAGCACCCCGGACCCCTGTGCATACTCACCCCCGGTCGTCGGCGACTGGACATCAGGCTCAAGCCGGGACTCGCATACGCTGCCGCCCACCCGAAACAGGAAACCAGGGCAGGTAAGATCACCCCTAAAACTCACACCAAGTCCTGCTGGCCATCCAGGTTGCAGGGCATGATGGGAGTTGTAGTTCTGCAACCTGGGTGGCCACAGACTGCAGAAGTACAACCCCCATCATGGTCTGTCAGCAGGGCATGATGGGAGTTGTACTTCTGCAGTCTGTGGCCATCCTGGTTGCAGAAGTACAACTCCCATCATGCCCTGCTGACAGACCATGATGGGAGTTGTAGTTTTGCTACTTGTGGCCATCCTGGTTGCAGGGCATGATGGGAGTTGTAGTTCTGCAACCTGGATGGCCACAGGCTGCAGAAGTACAACTCCCATCATGGTCTGTCAGCAGGGCATGATGGGAGTTGTAGTTCTGCAACCAGGATGGGCACAGACTGCAGAAATATAACTCCCATCATGCCCTGCTGACAGACCATGATTGGAGTTGTACTTCTGCAGTCTGTGGCCACCCTGGTTGCAGAACTACAACTCCCATCATGCCTCTGCTGACAGACCATGATGGGAGTTGTACTTCTGCAGCCTGTGGCCATCCAGGTACACTAGGCTGTGTGTTGGCATACTAGACCATTTTTTTTTCTCATCAGGAAATCCTGAAGGTTTTTCCTGATGGTTTCCTGATGGTAAAAACGGATTACTGTCAGGAAATCCTGATACTTTCCTGATGACATTTGAGGTCTCCTGATCAGGATTTCCTGACAGTAAAAACTGACACGGACGTGTGAATGGGGCCTTAGTGAGCAGTCGGAGTATATATATATATATATGTCATAAAAGACAACTGAAGATTTTTACTTCCCTTTTCATCCACTTTGCGTCTCTTGGAAGTCCTTCAGACTGTGTTTTCTTGTCCCAACACGTTTCTTGTACCACTCATCTTCCGAGGCTGTAGGGCAAAGCTCACACCTTTTGCTGGGTCGCAGGAGATGTTTTCTCTAAGTAACTCATAGGGGGTATCTTGTGTGAGTCAATAACAGGGGGGAGTCTTCTCTGATCAGAGTAGTTTCCTTTTCATTTTTTTCTCCATCTGGCCTGGGCTGTTATGAGAATTTCTCCCAGCCACAACTAATCCTCACAGAATATGACAGACATTTGTAATGGCCCCTCTGTGCCCTCATTTACTGTGTAGGCCCAAACCTTTGCCCCATATATTAGGCCAAATAGTGTTAGACCACTCCCCTATAAAATTAAGTCTCCCTGTTCAGCCCCCTATAGTACTAGGCCTTTTTGTGCAGCTTCCATATAGAATTGGGTTCATCTCTGCAGCCCTTATATAGTAATAGACCCCGCTGTGTATACCCCATATAGTAGCTCCACCTCAGTGAATCCCTTATATAGTAGTAGGCCACTTTGTGCAGCCACATATTGCAAATGGCTTCCCCAGTGCATCCCCTATATAGTAATAGCACTCCTGTGTGCATCCCCCATACGGGGTAGATGTCCCTCCTTTGTGCATACCCTGTAGTAACATCCCCCCCCCCGGGTGTAGTCCCCCTAATAGTAGATGCTATAGAATATCTCTTCTGTGTACCTTATTTAGTAGAGGGCCCCTTCTGTGTAGTCCCCATGACCCTATCTGTGTATTGGCTTCTATACAGGCTGTGTATAGACTGTATGTAGTGCCCCAATATAGGCTGTATGAACAAACTGGATGAAAGAAAAATAATAAAACAACTTTCTTCTTGTTGCTGAAGCTCACCGGCATGTGGTTTTCTCTCTCTTCCTGCTCAGGCAGCATGTTTTAGAGACGCTGCCTGTGCTAGAAGTTCCAGATGCCAGTGCTTAGCGTGTGCTTCTTAAAGAATTCCCAACCCTGGAGAGATGCTGATCCATCTGGGCCTCCAGTTGGTCACTCCGATGCTGCACAGGTCTCCTATTTGAATGAATGGGTCAGTGCAAATGTGACACACCTGGTAATACTGGTCACATTGCAGCCCAGAGAGACAATTTGGGTTCTAAGTATGTAAACAGAGAAATGCAACAAATAAGCAACAAAACCCCAATGTGGTGACATAAAATAAGTGTATAACGGTCAGGCTTATAGACAAAAGACATATGGCAGAGGGGCTCCATTTTGTGTCATGGATAGTACAAGCTAGATTACAGGTGTGAAACAGTTAACCGTGTTAAGTTTCATTCTAGAGAATATTTGTTACATGATCTGAGCCTGATTTTCTGTACTTGAACATGATGTTTCCATAGTAACCAGATGCAACCTGACTTCAAAGCAGTGAAGAAGATAAGGACCACAGCAATTAAGGAAGGAATACCGATGAAAAAAGAAAATCTAAGGAAGATTATGCATGACTCAATGAGAGGAAAATGGAGAAAACTCAATGCAGATAGTAATATACTCTTTTTAAGAAAATAAACATAAGGTGACATGTATTACCACAGCATGAAACAGCAGATGGTTTTCATATTTATTATTTTGATTTCTTTGCTGTCATGTTGCTCTAAGAATTTAAAAGCAAATCTCTCTAAATGATATGAAAATGGCTTCATTTAAGAAAGAAGTAATACATAGTAATACACAGAGGTAATCTGTATCAGTCATACATACAGTACTAACTGATATAAGGACAGGTTAAACTTTCACTTTTCATCAGGATGCAGACATGACAAAATGTTATATACTGAAGTGAGCATACAAATAAAATTTCTAGGACAGTCCCTAGAACATGCTGAGTTACAAGTCAAATAGGTCAGATTGGTAGCACATCCTGCATGGACCATAATCATGGAACATGTGAGTGCACCCTAAGATCTTGACCAATCATTTTTTTAAACTTCTGTGCAGGGCTGGATAAATGCTATCAGCTGCTAAAGCCAGATGCACAGATGCAGCAGAGTCCACAGTAGCAGAGCTGGATAGGTGGTCAGACTGAAGGATAAGTCCATACCACCAAAATAACCTGTACACTCCATAGAGAAGAGACTGGAGGATCTGTCCATACCACCACAATAACCTGTACACTCCATAGAGAAGAGACTGGAGGATCTGTCCATACTTCCACAATAACCGTACACGCCATAGAGGAGAGACAGGAGGATTTGTCCATACCACCACAATAACCCATACACTCCAGAGAGCAGAGATTGGAGGATGTGTCCATACCACCACAATAACCCATACACTCTATAGAGCAGAGACTGCTATACACTCCATAGAGTAGAGACTGGAGGATCTGTCCATACCACACAATAACCGTACACTCCATAGAGCAGAGACTGGAGGATCTGTCCATACCAACACAATAACCGTACACGCCAGAGAGCAGAGACTGGAGGATCTGTCCATACTACCACAATAACCTGTACACTCCATAGAGCAGAGACTGGAGGATCTGTCCATACCAACACAATAACCGTACACTCCATAGAGCAGAGACTGGAGGATCTGTCCATACCACCACAATAACCTGAACACTCCATAGAGAAGAGACTGGAGGATCTGTCCATACTTCCACAATAACCGTACACGTTATAGAGGAGAGACAGGAGGATTTGTCCATACCACCACAATAACCTATACACTCCAGAGAGCAGAGACTGGAGGATGTGTCCATAAGACCACAATAACCCATACACTCTATAGAGCAGAGACTGCTATACACTCCATAGAGTAGAGACTGGAGGATCTGTCCATACCACACAATAACCGTACACTCCACAGAGCAGAGACTGGAGGATCTTTCCATACCACCACAATAACATGTACACTCCATAGAGAAGAGACAGGAGGATCTGTACATAGCTCCACAATAACCGTACACTCCATAGAGCAGAGACTGGAGGATCTGTCCATACTTCCACAATAACCGTACACGCCATAGAGGAGAGACAGGAGGATTTGTTCATACCACCACAATAACCCATACACTCCAGAGAGCAGAGACTGTTATACACTCCATAGAGTAGAGACTGGAGGATCTGTCCATACCACACAATAACCGTATACTCCATAGAGCAGAGACTGGAGGATCTGTCCATACCAACACAATAACCGTACACGCCAGAGAGCAGAGACTGGAGGATCTGTCCGTACCACCACAATAACCTGTACACTCCATAGAGCAGAGACTGGAGGATCTGTCCATACTTCCACAACAACCATACACGCCATAGAGAAGAGACAGGAGGATTTGTCCATACCACCACAATAACCCATACACTCCAGAGAGCAGAGATTGGAGGATGTGTCCATACCACCACAATAACCCATACACTCTATAGAGCAGAGACTGCTATACACTCCATAGAGTAGAGACTGGAGGATCTGTCCATACCACACAATAACCGTACACTCCATAGAGCAGAGACTGGAGGATCTGTCCATACTACCACAATAACCTGTACACTCCATAGAGCAGAGACTGGAGGATCTGTCCATACCACCACAATAACCGTACACGCCATAGAGGAAAGACAGGAGGATCTGTCCATACCACCACAATAACCCATACACTCCATAGAGCAGAGACTGGAGGATCTGTCCATACCACCACAATAACCTGAACACTCCATAGAGAAGAGACTGGAGGATCTGTCCATACTTCCACAATAACCGTACACGCCATAGAGGAGAGACAGGAGGATTTGTCCATACCACCACAATAACCTATACACTCCAGAGAGCAGAGACTGGAGGATGTGTCCATAAGACCACAATAACCCATACACTCTATAGAGCAGAGACTGCTATACACTCCATAGAGTAGAGACTGGAGGATCTGTCCATACCACACAATAACCGTACACTCCAGAGAGCAGAGACTGAAGGATTTGACCATACCACCACAATAACCTGCACACTCCACAGAGCAGAGACTGGAGGATCTTTCCATACCACCACAATAACATGTACACTCCATAGAGAAGAGACAGGAGGATCTGTACATAGCTCCACAATAACCGTACACTCCACAGAGCAGAGACTGGAGGATCTTTCCATACCACCACAATAACCTGTACACTCCATAGAGAAGAGACAGGAGGATCTGTACATAGCTCCACAATAACCGTACACTCCATAGAGCAGAGACTGGAGGATCTGTCCATACCACCACAAAAACAGTACACGCCATAGAGGAAAGACAGGAGGATCTGTCCATACCACCACAATAACCCATACACTCCAGAGAGCAGATACTGGAGGATCTGTATATACCACCACAATAACCCATATACAGGATCTGTCTATAATGGTCCACTCCATAGAGCAAAGATCGATACAACCACAATAACCATAAACTCCATAAAGCAGACACTGGTGCAAAACCAACACATCTCATCACCATAGAATTTAGCAGCAGGGAATGGGAAACTAGTCCAAGTCAAGAGGAAGATGGATGATGCTAAATACAGGGATATTCTTGAGCAAAACCTGTTGGTGCTTTCAGATTGGGACGGAGGATCACCTCCCAACAGGACAATGACCCAAAGCACAAACCATACTGCTAAAGCAACACTCAGGTGGTTTAAGGGTAAACTTGTAAATGTATTGGACTGTTTTTTTAAACCAGGACCTGGATTTCTGGTAAGTTCAGCTTCGTTTTACAGCATAACAATAAAAAAAAAATAATGAATGTATATTGCAAAACTGCTTTATTTCACATCTACTGTTGATTTAGATTTTGAAAGTTATAATGACAGGTACACTTTAACCTCTTCATGTCCACAATAAGTATATAGATTTTTATTGCACATGCCCCGTGCAGTAGGATATATACAGTCATATGAAAAAGTTTGGGCACCCCTATTAATCGTAATCATTTTTAGTTATGAAAATTAGTTTTTTTGCAAAAGCTATTTCAGTTTGATATTTCTAATAACTAATGGACACAGTAATATTTCAGGATTGAAATGAGGTTTATTGTACTAACAGAAAATGTGCAATATGCATTCAAACAAAATTTGACAGGTGTATGGGCACCTCAACAGAAAAGTGACATTAATATTTAGTAGATCCTGCTTTTGAAAAAATCACAGCATCTAGTCGCTTCCTGTAGGTTTGAATGAGTTCCTGGATCCTGGATAAAGGTATCTATGACCATTCCTCTTAACAAAACAATTCCACTTCAGTTAAGTTTGATGGTCGCTGAGCATGGACAGCCCACTTCAAATGATCCCACAGATGTTCAATGATATTCAGGTCTGAGGACTGGTATGGCCATTCTAGAACAGTGTAATTGTTCCTCTGCATGACTGCCTGAGTAGATTTGGAGCGGTGTTTTGGATCATTGTCTTGCTGAAATATCCATCCCCGGCGTAACCTTAACTTCGTCACTGATTCTTTAACATTATTCTCAAGAATCTGCTGATACTGAGTGGAATCCATGCGACCCTCAACTTTAACAAGATTCCCTGTGCCGGCATTGGCCACAAAGCCCCAAAGCATGATGGAACCTCCACCAAATTTTACAGTGGGTAGCAAAATGATGCTGCAGGTCTTTGGAGGTGGTCTGTGGATTGTCCTTGGCTGTTCTCACCATTCTTCTTCTCTGCCTTTCTGATATTTTTCTTGGCCTGCCACTTCTGGGCTTAACAAGAACTGTCCCTGTGGTCTTCCATTCCCTTACTATGTTTCTCACAGTGGAAACTGACAGGTTAAATCTCTGAGACAACTTTTTGTATCCTTCCCCTGAACAACTATGTTGAACAATCTTTGTTTTCAGATCCTTTGAGAGTTGTTTTGAGGAGCCCGTGATGTGACTCTTCAGAGAAGATTCAAATAGGAGAACAACGTGCAAGTGGCCACCTTAAATACCTGTTCTCATGATTGGATACACCTGGCTATGAAGTTCAAAGCTCAATGAGGTTACCAAACCAATTTAGTTCTTCAGTAAGTCAGTAAAAAGTAGTTAGGAGTATTCAAATCAAAAAAATGATAAGGGTACCCATACTTTTGCACCTGTCAAATTTTGTTTGAATGCATATTGTACATTTTCTGTTAGTACAATAAACCTAATTTCAATCCTAACATATTACTGTGTCCATCAGTTATTAGATATATCAAACTGAAATAGCTGTTGCAAAAACCCACATTTTGATAACTAAAAATTATTAAGATGAATAGGGGTGCCCAAACTTTTTCATATGACTGTATGTTCCTGCAGTGAAGGGGATTTAAAAGTGTGTTCAGATTGCAGATAGTTCTTATCATGCCATAGCATTCATCAGTATATGCAATCTGAGCATTGCATATATAAGTCCCCTAAGTGGCAATATTAAAATGTATAAAAGTAAGTTTTAAAACATATATTTTTTAAAAACCCTAATAAAATAAAGCCTCAATAAATGTTTATATTACCTTCTTTTCCATTATACAAATAAAAATATAAAAAATAAATATATTGTATATCGTCCGATCTATAAAAAAATATAAAAATATAGTTCCCACACAGTGAACAGCACAAACGAAAAGAAAAAAAAGAAATATCAGGATTGATGAATTTTTTTAAAACTATAAATTAGAAAAAAATGAATAAAAAGCAATCAAAATGTTTCTTTTACACCAATATGATATCAATAAAAACTAGATATCATGGCGCAAAAATGACACCCCAACCAGCCCTGTAGGTGGAAAAATAAAAGCACTATGGCACTATGAAGGTGAGAAAGAACATTGCTTCAATTTGACAGGGACATTCGTGCATTAATGACCTTTAGCATGAAGGGGTTAATCTAATTGAGAATCTGTGGTCAGTCTTATAGTGCGTCTACAGAGATTTATCTGACAGATCATTGAAACCAAAGCCAGGAACAGACTATAAACAGAGAACAGGTCATAAAGGAAAGACTGAGATTTCTCATGTAGGTGGGACCAATGTTCACTGTCCCATACCCCGGCAAGGCTTCAAAAATTATTTTAAATGGTTTTAAAGTATATTTCCTTTTCCTCTTGGTGTTTTAGGGTGCGTTCACACCTACAGGATCGGCAGCGGATTTTCATGCTACGAGTTTACAGCGAAATCAGCTGCCGATCCTGTACTGTGAAGCTCAATAGGTCCCAGCCCCTTTAACCCCTGTGCCGCTGCCTGCAGCTACCCCCAGCCCCCTTAAACCCCCGCCCCCCACACCTCAAGGGAGAGCAGCGGCGTGCTGCGCCAATACAGTGCCCCGCCCCCCTGCGCCGGACCGCTTTCCTTGAGGCATCTGAGGGTGTCCCCCCCTCCCCAGCGCCGTACCGCTACCCGCGCGGCGCTAGGGGGGGACTCCCTTCCTGTAATTGCTGCCCTCCGCCCGCCTACCTGAGGGACCCCCTCCGTCCCTGAACACAGTGCCAGAGGCCGGGGCTGTGATCTCTCTTTCAGTAGGCTGTCCCCGTTCTCAGGCCTGAGGCTACAAGAAAAAAGACAAGCTGCCATCCCTGGATTAGGTGAGTATAATTTTTTTTTTTGCAATGCAGGGGGCTCTATTACTATATGCAGGGTGCAGGGTGCTCTATTACTATATGCAGGATACAGGGGGTTCTATTACTATATGCAGGGTGCAGGGGGCTCTATTACTATATGCAGGGGGCTCTATTACTATATGCAGGGCGCAGGGGGCTCTATTACTATATGTAGGGTGCTCTATTACTATATGCAGGACACAGGGGGCTCTATTACTATATGCAGGGTGCAGGGGGCTCTATTACTATATGCAGGGGGCTCTATTACTATATGCAGGGCACAGGGGGCTCTATTACTATATGCAGGGGGCTCTATTACTATATGCAGGGGGCTCTATTACTTTATGCAGGGGGCACAGGGGGCTCTATTACTATATGCAGGGCACAGGGGCCTCTATTACTATATGCAGGGCACAGGGGGCAGTATTATTATGTGCAGGGCAATGGGCATTATTACTATATGCAGGGCATCGGCATTACTATATGCAGGGCACCGGGCATTATTACTATATGCAGAGCACAGGGGGCATTATTTCTATATGGGGGCACAGCAGGGGATCCTACATACAGGAGGCAACCCACATACCTACTCGCTTTACTGCACATGACACCTTAAGTGGAATTTGTGTAGGATCTTAGGGGTTGGAAAAAAGTAAGTTGCTGGATAAGTGCGGAGCCTAGGTTCAGAAGAGATGCAAGAAATCATCATGGAGGTCTGGGCTGGATGGAGAGGAAAAGGAAAGTGACGCCTCAGATGAAAGAAGACATCATCTGTGAGACCCTGTATGACTTTTTTGTATTTTGTAGAACATTATTGGGTAGGAGTTCCCCAAGGTTAAAAAAAGAAAAAGCTTTGTTTATGTAGCGTACAGGAGAAAAGAGGTAATAGTGAAAGGGTAGGGGTGGGGGCAGTATAAAGGGATTATTATATGTGAGGTGAGACAAGGGGCCATAGGGAGATATGTATACATTCACTCCAGAATTAAAATGGAAAGCTCTGTGTTTATTTTCCCATGAAGTTATTCACTTTATGGGAAAATAAGTATTTCGTTTAAATTGTGGAGTGCTGCAGAATTTTTGGACACTTATATAAGTTTACACCAGTGGATCCTGGTGCAGCTACTGGCCCCAGTGAGTTTTTTTTTTGTGTGTGTGTGTGTGTGTGTGTATATATATATATATATATATATATATATATATATATATATATATATATCTATATATCAAAAGCATTGCTTGGTCGAGGAGGGGGGGCCCAAGTTGACCTCTTGCACCAGGGCCCAGGGGACATTAGCTACGCCACTGAGTGTATGTATGTATGTATGTATCTGTGGGTATATGTATATGTGGCTATATATGTATATACTGTAAAGTCTGTAACACTGGTGTACTGTATATGTGTGTGTATGTCAGTAGTGTCTGTAACACTGGTGTATATGTGTGTGTGTATGTCAGTAGTGTCTCAAGTGATTGACAGGTTTGTTCCTGAAGATGTTCTGCAGCAGTTTCTATTAATGCTGGGCTCTAGTAAAAGAACCCACTACTAAAAGAACATGCTGCAGATATTATTTCTGGTTCTTATTACACTTAGGGGATGATTTCCCTGTATATGGTTTATTCAGTGGCGGATTATAATAAGAGTGTTTTGGGCGGCCGCCCGAGGCTCCGGTGCTGTCATCTGACTGGGCCCTCACTCACCCAGTCAGATGACAGCGTCAGTTTACAGGCGCTCCCCCTAGAATAGCAGAGTCTCCCGCCCGCTCCCACCCTATCCCGCCCCCCACACGCACGAACGTACGGACGCACTCACGTCCACCCCAGCGGCGCCATCCCCCAATCAGGCGGTCCTTGTGGCCTGTGCGCCCTCCTCCTCCTCCAGGTATGTGCCGGATCCAGCCCGTCACCCCCAGCAGTCCCCAAGTAGGCCCTGTCAGCTGCCCCTGTCACCCAATCACCCCCAGCAGTCCCACAGTCACCCCCAGCAGTCCCCCAGTCACCCCCAGCAGTCCCCCAGTCACCCCAGCAGTCCCCCAATCACCCCCAGCAGTGACCCCCAGCAATCACCCAGCCACCCTCAGTAGCCCGTCACCCCCAGCAGCCACTGTCACCCCCAGCAGTCCCCCTGTCACCCCAAGCAGTCCCCCAGTCACCCCCAGTACCCCCTGTCACCCCCAGCAATTTCCCAGTCACCCCCAGCAGTCCCCCAGTCACCCCCAGCAGTCCCCCAGTCATCCCTGTCACCCCCAGCAGTCCCCCCTGTCACCCCCAGCAGTCCCCCAGTACCCCCCATCACCCCCACCAGTCCCCCAGTACCCCGTCACCCACAGCAGTCCCCCAGTACCCCGTCACCCCCAGCAGTCCCTGTCATCCCAGCTGTCCCACTGTCACCCCCAGCAGCCCCTGTCACCCCAGATGTCCCCATGTCCCCCCAGCTGTCCCCCCCAGTAGCCCCTGTCACCTCCAGTAGTCCCCTAGTAACCCCCAGCAGTCCCCCAGTCACTCCCAGCTGTCCCCGTCACCCCCAGCAGCCCCTGTCACCCCAGCTGTCCCCATGCCCCCCCAGCTGTCCCCCTGCCCCCCCCAGTAGCCCCTGTCACCTCCAGTAGTCCCCTAGTAGCCCCCAGCAGTCCCCCAGTCACTCCTAGCTGTCCCCCTGTCACCTCCAGTAGTCCCCTAGTAAGCCCCAGCAGTCCTCCAGTCACTCCCAGCTGTCCTCCTGTCACCCCCAGTCATCCCAGCTGTCCCCCCAGCTGTCCCCTCAGTAGCCCCTGCCACCTCCAGTTGTCCCCTAGTAACCCCCAGCAGTCCCCCAGTCACTCCCAGCTGTCCCCTAGTCACTCCCAGCTGTCCCCCAGTCACTCCCAGTAGTCCCCTAGTCACCACCCAGCAGTTACCTAGTTACCCCCCAGCAACCACCCGCAGCAGTCCCCCAGTCACCCCCAGCAGTTCCCCAGTCACCCCAAGCAGTCCCCCTGTCAGCCCCAGTCACCCAGCTGTCCCCCTGTCACCCCCAGCTGTCCCCCAGTCATTTCCAGATGTCCCCCAGCTGTTTCAACTGCCCCAGTCATCCCAGCTGGTCCCCCTGCCACTCCCAACTAACCCCCGCCCCTGTCACCTCCAGCTGCCCCCCCCAGCAGCCCCAGTCACCCCCAGCTGGCCAAGTCACCTGCCCCAGTCACTCCCAGCTGCCCCCCTGCAGACAAGTTGTGGTCAGAGAAATCTTCATGGTGGCCGTGCCAAATTAAGAAGAAAGCGAAAAGTGAGCTACTGCAATCAGAGAAGACATCACCTGTAAGTCATTAGTAACTGCACTGTAATAACTTCGATAGTGTGCAGAGCCTTTGTACCGATGGGGTCTAAATGGTACAGTGTATGGTTTGTGCTAGTGTACTGACACAGCCTTGCAGTTGGCAGTACACTAGCGGGAACTGTTAAACTGCCTAGAAGATGCCAACATCATAATTGATCCTGATGCTGGGAGCTCCCTGGTCCGGTCCACAGAAAACCGTCCGTGTATGGATGAAACTCTACAGACATGTGAATGACCCCTTAGGCACTATGTGGTGGTAATGGTGGTGGTCACGTGAGGTGATAATATTTTTTTCCTATACACAGGTATTATTCGTGATGGGGGAAGGGGGGGGGTCCAGGTTGGATGGACAGCCCGGGGCCCAGGGTACATTTAATCTGCCACTGGGTCTATTCATGGTGTATATGTCATCACATTCCAGAGTAAGGCTATGTTCACACTACGTATTTGGATGGCCGTTCCGTGACTCCGGCCGGGTCACGGAACGGCCGGTCTCAGCCCGGATCATCACGGTCGGTACTTAAGTGGTGGATGATCTTTCCTCCATGGAGCTCTGATGCATCAAAGCTTCCCATAGCACAGAGTGAAGCACTGTGTGAACTGACAGGTTCTTCTGCGGGCGGAATTCATTGAATTCCGTCCGCAAATAATGGACGTGTCAGTTGTTTGCGGCGCCGTATGGGAACCGGCTGGAGCGCACACGATGTGTGTACGCTCCGGCTGGGATCCCATAGCAAATAATGCTATGTTCCACCCCGCAAATCTACAGCTGTAGTTCTGCGGCGAGAACTACCGCCGTAGATTTACGTAGTGTGAACATAGCCTTAATGTGTATATGTCAGCTGTGTATTTGTATATATGTAAAGGGTGCCTCTGTGTGTGTATATATGTGCGTCATTGTGTGTGTTTGAGAGTTGGCTATCTAAGGGGGGTGGGGATGTACAGGATTCAGGGGGCCCCATACAGATTTTTGCTATGGGGTCCCATGAATCCTCGCTACACCCCTGTAAATAGTGATAGACATAGATAGTGATAAATATGGTGATTGATATAGATAGTGGTAGAGATGGTGATGTGATAGGATATAGATAATAGTAGAGATGGCGATGGGATATAAATAGTGGTAGGGTCAGCTCCCTCCATCCATGGTGCCGTCTCCGGACCTCCAGGCTTCTTCCTCTTCCCCTCACGCTTTACCTCAGGATGACGCCCTCCACATCCCCTCATGTTATTTACCACACACGTCCCACATCTGCCGGAGACTCTCAGGTCCCCGCCCAGACGTGACTTCTTCCCTCCTGCTGTTCGGGACATTGCAGCCAGCGAGGAGACTGACCCGGTGATATGGAGAGCCGGAGAACGAGCGGAGCCGTGTCACTCCTCCTTCTCGGTACCGTCTACCTGTGGGCTCCGGTCGGCGGCCAGAATGCTCAATGGACCGCAGAGAAAGTAGGTGCCCCTTCAGTGTGTGGTCAGGAATATAGCGGGGGGTATGGTCGGGGTGTATAGGTGACAGCGGGGAGATGCCGGGGAGGAGCTGAGAGATGCCGGAGGTGGGGAGGTGAACGGGGAGATGCCGGGGGTGAATGGGGAGATGCCGGGGGCTGAGCGGGGAGATCCCGGGGGGATGAACGGGGAGATGCCTGGGGTGAATGGGGAGGTGCCGGGGGTGAATGGGGAGATGCCGGGGGCTGAGCGGGGAGATCCCGGGGGGATGAACGGGGAGATGCCTGGGGCTGAGCTGGGAGATGATGAGCGGCGGCGCCGGCGGACGGATTTTCCATAGGGTTGTATGTACTGTGTCTGGTCTCCCGTGCAGAGTACTGGTGCCTGTGCCCTCCAGCAGTGGTTCACATGGCAACACATCCTGCTTTGCGGTTAGATAATGGAGGCAGTATCCTGTGCTACAACCACTGCACTGGCGATATGTCATATGTCAGACATGTATATAATATGTATACTACTGTATGCTTCAGGGTGCTCCAGCCCTAATGTGCATTCATGTTCCACAATGATCAGCCCTATAGCTCCTCTTATACCATCAGGGCACTGTCACCCCAGCCCAATACAATTGTTTGCAAAAAAGAAAACTTAAATTCTGTAATCTGTCTCTTCATTTAGTCAAAAACTTTTACCAGTGCGGAAGGTTGAAGGAAATCCTGGGTTGCGCCCTGGTCTCTGTGGACGGTGAGGCATCAAAAGGGAAACTATGAGCAGGTTAGACAAATGTAACCTACTGATATGTGCCTACTGCACACGTGGGGTGCTGAGGATGAAGAGAAGCCTCCCACCCTCATCCTCTGCACCATTTCAGTGCAGTTGTGGTTTCATCCCTAGGCTAGTAAGACGGTTTGGTGCACTGGGGGCGAGACTACCACTCCTACTGAACTTATCAACCCCCATCCAGCCCGTCCTTTCTACTAAATATCAGCGGGCCGGCCGAATCAACGCACTGACTTACTAGCCTTGGGATTAAACTACAAACTTCACAGAAATGGTGCTAAGGATCAAGGTAAGAAACTTCCCTCTATTCTCATCCTCCACTCTTGATGTCACCACCTCTCCACTGCTGTCCTTCATTATCACAGGTCTTGGAGGAGACCACAGCACCTGCAGGTGATGTCACCAAGCTCAGTATCATGTGTCCCCCATCATGTCTCGGCACATTGCTGGAGAAATCTCCAGCAATGTGCCAAGACAGGATGGGGGACACAAGGGGCGATATACCTTGCCTCCATGACACTGTTCAGCACTGATAAAAGTAGAGTTTGACTATGAAGAAACTAATCACAGAATAAAAGATAATTTGTAAAATATTTGATTCTAAGGTCTGTTGTGTAATTATGCCCATGGTCTGGTGAATAAGAGAAAAAAAAACAAATCTGTACTGACATCCCCAGGTTGTGCTACTTAGCTTTTCCTGATGTCTCCATTGGCACAGGGAATAAACCTATCACTTGCTAAGACAGGAGATAAAAGGAGTAAACAGTCCGGACAAATTAATAATTTTCCAGCAGGCAGGGGCAGGGAGGGACATAATCAACAAGCCCTACTTACCTCTCCCTGTGCCTCCGCAGTGCTGCCTTAAATCTTTGAGACTCCCGCCTGGCTCCAGAACCTTCTGCGACTTGGCTGATTGTCCACTCAGTCAATTAGTGACTGTGACGGGACACTACTGCAGTTGCTGATTGGCTGAGTGGGAAATCCATCAGCCGGGTTGTGTTTATAGGCATTTAAGTGGTTAATGACAGGCAGCTGCATGATCACGGCTGCCTGTCATTATCCCCGGCTCCTGGGACACTAAAGCCCCTATTACACGGGGCGATGTTGCTGTCAGCGCTCGTTTGCTCCTCGTTCCCCGCTCGATGTCGGCGCTATTACACACGTGGAAAGCGAACGGGTGAGAGTCAGGGGGTGCCCCGGGTGATCGCTAGATCTTCCGGGCAGCTTATAGAAGATAGCAGCGGTCTGCTGCCGCTGCTCCCATTCAACGGAGCGACGGCAGCAAATCATTGCTATCCTGGTCATTTGTCTTTCAACATGTTAAAAGACAAACAACAGCAACGATCAGCCGACATCATTCATGTCGACTGATCGTAGCCTTCTATTACACCAGACAAATATGGTCGATAATCGTTTAAGGTAATAGGGCCTTAAGGGTGCCTTTACACAGAGAGATTTATCTGACAGATTTATTGAAGCCAAAGCCAGGAATGAATTTGTAAAGAGGAGAAATCCAGTCCTGTATGACAAGTTCCCTGATTATAGTCTGTTCCTGGCTTTGGCTTCAAAAATCTGTCAGATAAATCTCTCCGTGTAAAGGGACCATTACACATGCAGGGCTGATTACACTGAAGCGGCTTCACACACATTAAAAGCCTTTCACAGTGAGGAATGTATATATATATATGGATGGGAAGGGGCTAAGGACTGCACCAACTTAAAGTGACTGTACCACCAGGCCCAGGCTGAAGCACTGGAGGCGGGCTGACCCACCCTTAGTGGGAAGAAACTCCAGCCCCTCCATGACGTGACTCCAATGGAACACTATCATAGAGGGGCTAGGGTTCCCTCCCACTAAGGGTGGGTCGACCCGCCTCCAGTGCTTCAGCCTGGGCCTGGTGGTACAGTCACATTAGGGTTTTGCACTTTTTGCAGTTTTTCCTCCTTGTGTTTTAAAGACCATAGCATTTGCATTTTTTCACCCACAGAGCATGAGCCCTTATTTTTTTGTGACACCCTTTGCAATGACACACTTTATTTTTAAATATTTGTGGTGAAATTGAAAAAAAACAATATTTTTTTTTCTTATTTTGATTTTATCCCTTTCACCCTGGGTTAAAACTGACATGTTAACTATGTTCCTCAAGTCAGTAGGATTACAATGAAATGCAACTTGTATAACTTAAATTCTCTTTTACTGTTTTTTAAAAAAATTTAACTTAAAAAAAGTATTTAAAATTGGTCTATTCTAACCCCTATAATGCTATTATTTTTTGGTCTATGGGACTATTTGAGGCGTCATTTTTGCGCCATGATCTCTACTTTCTATCAATATCTTGCTTGCCTTTTTGATCACTTTTTAATTACATTTTTCTGGATGTGATGTGACTTAAAATCTGCAATTTTGCATTTTGGCAGGATTTTGCACTTATGCTGTTTACTGTGCTAGATCAGGAATGTGATCATTTAAAGGAGTAGTGCGACATTAGGAAATTATTCACTAAATAACACACATTACAAAGTTATACAACTTTGTAATGTATATTATGTTAGTGAATGGCCCCCTTCCTTGTGTCCCCCCCCCCACCCCCGGAAGTGTAGTGCACTATACATGCCTGATTTGTGTCGACCCCGGCCGGCATCTTGGGGACAATGACGTCGTCTTCGGGAGGCTGGCCGGACTGCACCAGCCCTCCTTCATGCCGGCCCCCCTCTGCCGTGTCATCAGCTGCTCAGCCGCAATTGGCTGAGCATAACTAAGCTCAACCAATCGCGGCTGAGCTGCTTAGGACGCGTCCCTCATGCCGGCCCCCTCTGCCGCGTCATCAGCTGCTCAGCCACGATTGGCTGAGCTTAGTTATGCTCAGCCAATCGCGGCTGAGCAGCTAATGACGTGGCAGAGGGGGGCCGTCATGAGGGACGGCTGAAGCGGTTCGGCCAGCCTCCCGAAGATTACATCATTGTCACAAGATGGCGGCCGGGGGTCGACACGAATCAGGTGAGTATAATGCACCACACTTCTGGGTTTAGCGTGGGTGGGTGGGGGGACACGGGGAAGGGGGCCATTCACATACATAACACATTACAAAGTTGTATAACTTTGTAATGTGAGTTATTTTGTGAATAATTGCTTAGCGCCGCACTACCCCGTTAATAGTTCGGCCGAATATGTTTATATATTTATTTTTATAAAATAGGAAAAGGGGAGTGATTTAAACTTTAAGGCTGGGTTCAAACTACATATATTTCAGTCAGTATTGTGGTCCTCATATTGCAACCAAAACCAGGAGTGGATTAAAAACACAGAAAGGCTCTGTTCACACAATGTTGAAATTGAGTGGATGGCCGCCATATAACAGTAATAACGGCCATTATTTCAATACAACAGCTGTTGTTTTAAAATAACAGCAAATATTTGCCATTAAATGGCGGCCATCCACTCAATTTCAACATTGTGTGAACAGAGCCTTTCTGTGTTTTCAATCCACTCCTGGTTTTGGTTGCAATATGAGGGCCACAATACTGACTGAAATATACGTAGTGCAAACCCAGCCTTAATATGGAAAGGGATTTTTTATTTGTAAAAAAACTTTATACTAATTTCTAGTCTTCCTAGGGGACGCCTATGAGCAATATCATGATTGCTCATAGAGATTAATGCAGTAGATATGTCTGAGGGGGTAAAACTAATGGGAGCAGACTGATCTGGCCTGTACTGACACCCATCAAATAAAGCTGGTTTAACTTCTAAACTCCTGAAGCCACTTTATAGTAAAATTATTCACTGTATAGTATTAGTAAATGTACACACTGATCAAGAAGTTTTATATAAATGCCTAGTCCTCAAAGATATGATATGATATGAGCGGTACATGTGTTGTGCGTGATGGATTGTGTTTTACAGCATAAAAATACCTCCTCCCATGAATTATAGCAACTGCTGTATAGTGAATATGTATGTATATATACCTCTAGAAAAATCTAACCCAACATATGTATAAATACTGGTCTAATCCATCCATATAGGGTTTGTATAAAAAGCTTTAATCTTTTATAAAATTGCAGATGTAAAATATTTAAATAAAAATTCACATACATAGACTATGCATAAAAATATGCCACCGGGCCCTTGTGGTCACATTACACTTGTAAATCCCAATAAAAGATGTGCAAAGACATCACAAATCCTAATAAATATTCAAGAGCTTGCATAGAAGTATAACTCTCAGCCTCCTTAAGATCCGTAGAACCATGCTGGGAGTCCTAATCATACGTCTAATACTGGGTTATAAAACCTACATATATCAAACATAAAAACAACATAGTGGCTTAATATCTCAACCACAATGAGTCAGTTACACTGTGTCAGAAATGAATGCAAGATATGTCCAAATCGCTCATTATGTAACAACTTGTAACGCGATGCTGCAAAGCACAGTAGCAGTAGCCCGTCAGTCTATGTGGGCCGGAGGATTGCTGAGCTACAGCGGCTCAACACACTGTATTCCCAGCCGTCTATCTGCCGTGTGTAGGCCAGATAATTTCATAGATAGATTGTGCGCAGGCCAGATGACAGTCCGGTGTGTCACTTTTCTGTGCCAACAAAAATGCTTGTTTTAGTCGTAGGGGATGTGGACAATACTTGGTGCAGATGCATCGTTCACCAGTAGGGGATGAGGACAATACTTGGTGCAGATGCATTGTTCACCAGTAGGGGATGAGGACAATACTTGGTGCAGATGCATTGTTCACCAGTAGGGGATGTGGACAATACTTGGTGCAGATGCATTGTTCACCAGTAGGGGATGTGGACAATACTTGGTGCAGATGCATTGTTCACCAGTAGGGGATGTGGACAATACTTGGCTGGTGCAGATGCATCATTCACCAGTAGGGGATGAGGACAATACTTGGTGCAGATGCATCATTCACCAGTAGGGGATGTGGACAATACTTGGTGCAGATGCATCGTTCACCAGTAGGGGATGAGGACAATACTTGGTGCAGATGCATTGTTCACCAGTAGGGGATGAGGACAATACTTGGTGCAGATGCATTGTTCACCAGTAGGGGATGTGGACAATACTTGGTGCAGATGCATTGTTCACCAGTAGGGGATGTGGACAATACTTGGCTGGTGCAGATGCATCATTCACCAGTAGGGGATGAGGACAATACTTGGTGCAGATGCATTGTTCACCAGTAGGGGATGAGGACAATACTTGGTGCAGATGCATTGTTCACCAGTAGGGGATGTGGACAATACTTGGTTGGTGCAGATGCATCGTTCACCAGTCCGGGGTCTGTTCGTATTGGGTCTCCAGTGTCCCAGTAAGCCTGCAAAGTCTGCTCAAAGTGTGTAACGTCAGGAGCCTCATTTCGGTTGATTGTTGGAGCTGGGGCCATGGGATACAATAGTTGGTAAACACTAGGGGAGAAATTTATCAAGGACTTTGCACCTATTTTTAGGTGAATAATTGGATTTTTCACCCATTTTTACCCAAGTTCTATTTATGAACCAGTATTCGACAAGCAAATATTTTTTAGATGTGACTTTTTAATCTGCCTGTTTTGAGTATTCACCCAAAATTTCGGATAATCAGAGATTAGCGCCCAATTTATCATTTGCGACTTTTTGAAAAGTCGCACATTTACCAAGGCAGTACAACATTTTAATAAATCAGTCACAAAATATTGGAACAAAATATACACCAATCCTCATTAGAATAGTCCCACAAATTAGACTCATTAATAAATGATCCCCTAGGTGTCAGTGGATAATGGATAAGGTTGCAGATAATACTGTTCAACTTTAATTCAAACTGCCAAACGCGTTTCAACAAGATGACACAAGTTGAGCAGTATTATCTCCAACCTTATCCATTATCCACTGACACTTAGGGCCCTTTTACACCAACAGATATCTGACAGATTTTTGCAGCCAAAGCCAGGAACAGACTATAAACAGACAACAAGGCATAGTGAATAGACTGGATTACTCCTTTTATCAAATCCATTTCTGACTTTGGCTGCAAAAATCTATGAGATAATCTGTCAGATATCTGTTGGTGGAATAGGGCTCATTGTGTTTACCAACTCTTGTAACCCAGGGTCGGCAAAGTGCAAGCGGGCCCTGCTTCAACAATCAACCCAAATTAAGGCTCCTGACGTTACACACCTTGAGCAGACCCTTTGCAGGCTTACCGGGACGCCGGTAAGACCAGATACAAACAGACTCTGGACTGGTGAGCGGTGCACCTGCACCAGGTATTGTCCTCATCTCCTACGACTAAAATTAGCATTTTGTTGGCACAGAACAGTGACATACTGGTTAAAATGTGCCCTTGAGGCTTTCATCTGCCCTGCACACAATCTATCTTTAAAATTGTTATCTGGCCTGCACACGGCATATCGATGGCTAGAAATACAGTGTATTGAGCCGCTGTAGCTCAGCAATTCTCCAGCCCACATAGCCTGACGGGCTACTGCTACTGTGCTTTGCAACATAGGGTTGCAAGTTGTTACATAATGAGCGATTTGGACATATCTTGGATTCATTTCTGACACAGTGTAACTGACTCACTGACTCATTGTGGTTGAGATATTAAGCCACTATGTTGTTTTTAATGCTATATGGAGGTTTTCGAACTAAGTATAATGGTGCAGTAGCTATATTTCATACTCCATATACCATTGACATCTTGGGAGGAGGTATTTTTATTTTTAGGCCATGTTCACACAGTGTATTTGGCTGTTAAACAATGGCCGTTGCTGTAGAGTGCTTATTTAACAGCACTGCTTCATTGCATAACAGTCTATGGAATACACTAGGTTAGGGCTGGGCGATTAATCGAATTAATTCGATTAATCGTCCAGAACGTTGAAATCGATTTGATTTTTTGTGAAAATCGTAAATTCGATTTTCACAAAAAATCATTTCGGGCTGCGGTGCCGGGGAGGAGCTGAGAGAAGGGGGGTTGCGGTGCAGGCCGGCGGGAGAGCCGTAGAGGGGCGGTGTGGGTGAGCGGGGAGAAGATGCTGGAGAGGGGCGGTGCAGTGCCGGCGGCCTCCAGCCACTGACAGCGCCGCCGCTGACCTGCCCCCGCCCCTTCCACTGAGCGTCCCACTCCCCTCCCGGCCAGACATGGAGGTCCCGGGTCTGTGGAGGAGGAGGCCGCAGGGACTACAGTAGGTGGTGATCGCGGCGCTGCTCGTCCTGGAGCTATACAGCAGGAACGGGGGGCTCGGTGCAGACCCCCGTTCCCGCTGTATAGCTCCGTGACCCGCAGCTATGCGATCACCACCTACTGTAGTCCCTGCGGCCTCCTCCACAGACCCGGGACCTCCATATCTGGCCGGGAGGGGAGCGTGTGTGTGGAGGTGAGAGGAGGAGGAGATGTATGTGCCCTCCTGCTCCAATCACCTCCAGCTGCACCAGTCACCCCCCAGTCCCCTCAGTGTCCCCCCAATCCCCTCATTGTTCCCTCAGTGTCCCCCCCCCAGTCCCCTTCAGTGTCCCCCCCAGTCCCCTTCAGTGTCCCCCCAGTCCCCTCAGTGTCCCCCCCAGTCCCCTCATTGTTCCTTCAGTGTCCCCCCCCCAGTCCCCTTCAGTGTCCCCTCAGTGTCCCCCCAATCCCCTCATTGTTCCCTCAGTGTCCCCCCCAGTCCCCTTCAGTGTCCCCCCCAGTCCACTTCAGTGTCTCCCCCAGTCCCCTTCAGTGTCCCCCCCAGTGTCCTTCAGTGTCCCCCCCCCAGTGTCCTTCAGTGTCCCCCCGTCCCCTCATTGTTCCCTCAGTGTCCCCCCCAATCCCCTCAGTGTTCCCTAAGTGTCCCCCCCAGTCCCCTCAGTGTCCCCCGTGTCCCCCCAGTCCCCTCAGTGTCCCCCAGTCCCCTCAGTGTCCCCCAGTCCCCTCAGTGTCCCCCAGTCCCCTCAGTGTCCCCCCAGTCCCCTTTAGTGTCCCCCATTGTCCCTCCAGTCCCCTTTAGTGTCACCCCAGTCCCCTTTAGTGTCACCCCAGTCCCCTTTAGTGTCACCCCAGTCCCCTTTAGTGTCACCCCAGTCCCCTTTAGTGTCCCCCAGTGTCCCTCCAGTCCCCCAGTGTCACCCCAGTCCCCTTTAGTGTCACCCCAGTCCCCTTTAGTGTCACCCCAGTCCCCTTTAGTGTCACCCCAGTCCCCTTTAGTGTCACCCCAGTCCCCTTTAGTGTCCCCCAGTGTCCCTCCAGTCCCCTTTAGTGTCCCCCATTGTCCCTCCAGTCCCCTTTAGTGTCCCCCATTGTCCCTCCAGTCCCCTTTAGTGTCCCCCATTGTCCCTCCAGTCCCCTTTAGTGTCCCCCATTGTCCCTCCAGTCCCCTTTAGTGTCCCCCATTGTCCCTCCAGTCCCCTTTAGTGTCCCCCATTGTCCCTCCAGTCCCCTTTAGTGTCCCCCATTGTCCCTCCAGTCCCCTTTAGTGTCCCCCATTGTCCCTCCAGTCCCCTTTAGTGTCCCCCATTGTCCCTCCAGTCCCCTTTAGTGTCCCCCAGTGTCACCCCAGTCCCCTTCAGTTTTACCCCAGTCACCCCTCATCTATACCTGTACTACTACACCCCCTATCCACTATACCTCCACTCCTACACCCCCTATCCACTATACCTCCACTCCTACACCCCCTATCCACTATACCTCCACTCCTACACCCCCTATCCACTATACCTCCACTACTACACCCTACGTAGATGGAGGCACAAACATGATTTCCTATACTATATGGGGCCTCTGTTACACTGGAAATCAATACAGTTGTTGTCTAAAATATTAAAATAGTATCTGATGCTGCAGGGAGAAAATGTTCTGTTTATTTGGCAAAAAAGGAAAAAAATCGAGATTTAAATCGAGAATCGTCAAAAATTTTTAAAAAATCGAGATTTTATTTTTTGCCCATATCGCCCAGCCCTACACTAGGTATACACTACAGCCTTGGTTCTTTGCGCCCGCACAAAATAATTGACAGGTCTATTTTGTGCAGCCACTATTTAGTGAACAGTGGCCGTACAAGATAGCCTGTGCTCACAGTGTAAAGTATGGCGGGCACAGATGAATGTGCATTCCAATTAAAATAAAGTGATATTCATCTGGCCAATACTGTCAAACAACAGCCATTGTTTTCACAGCGTGTGAATATGGCCTTATGCTGTAAAGCACAATCCATGACTCACACATGTACCTCTCATATCATACCAGCTTTGTGGACTAGACATTTATATAAATCTACTTTATCAGTGCATATTTTTGTGTTTAAGCGTGATCACAGCCTGGTTAACCTTGGCATTTAGAAGGTAGTGAGCTACACCAAACCTTACATTTTCTCTAAATGTACACACTACATTTACTCCTCCAGGCTTCAGGCTTTGCTGTCCTGGTTTGTATGCTGAATAGTTCTATCTAAGATGGCCGACCATGCCCCTTCCTCTGTGTCCTCCAATAGCCTGTATATGTCTATAGAGGACACAGAGGTAGGGGCATGTATTTTTGCTAATAAATTGCTTTAATAAAGTGATATGACTTTGTATATTTTATATTTACATATAGACGTGCGCTGAATGGCAGCAGAAAAGATTGACATGGCCCTTCTGCTGCCACCAATGTTTGTGTCCGGAACTGCAGGGCTATCTAAGCTCTGCAGTTCTTGATGCCCTGCTCTGGGACAGGGAGCTGCCACAATCGATGTGTTGAGCAACCGCTTCAGATAAATGGTGATTACCATCACCATGTGCTCTGCTCACTGTGGAGAGGCTTAGGCAGCCCTGCAGTAACTGACACAAACATTGGTAACAGCAGAGAGTCTATATGTCAATAGAAAACTATACATTTTTTTTTTTAAAAGTTATATTACAAAGTAATAATCCTTTATTAAAGCAATGTATTAAAAAGAAATGTTTAGTCTTCAGAGTATCCCTTCAATTTCTAATAATTTTTTTTTTTTTTTACAGAATTCACATCGCCCCCTTGTATTGCGCACAGCCGATGTACGACGTGTTTTATCCCAAACAGACATTTCTCATATGTGGAAAATTGATTTAAAGCCTATGCTTATTGAAAGGTTTTCTGGATCACCAGGAAGTTTTGCTGTGCGGCAAGTGAGTAATGTTCTGTATATAAAAAACATTGCTGGAATTGTACCACACCATACCATGGAAGTAGATTTCTGGCCATTTAAAAATAAAAAATGTGCACAGGCAGGAAAAGGGCTTGCCAATACTCTAGAAAAAACTCTACAATGCTATAAATACCAGTCATGTAAATAGAACCTTAGGCCGGGTTCACACACAGTAAGACACCGGCCATTCTGTGACCTGGCCATGTCACAGAACGGACGGTGTCAGTAAAGTTTATCCCAGCACTGTAGTACGGCCGGATAAACTTAATTTCTGTTGAGTTGGGATGCAGGCGCATTTGGGTGTGCCCGCATCCCAATTCACCATTGCACACAATGTAAAGTGCGGCCAGACCTGCACTTTACATTGTGTGAATGTCAGTTCTGTGTGGCCGCTATTGAATGTATAGCGGGCGCACAAAACTGACATGTCAGTTTTTCGAACGGCCGCTAGGCATATAATTGAAATGAATGCAATGTATATTTTTAATTAATCACAGCCGCTGTTGCAATTTGCAACAACGTCTGTGATTAATTCAAAATATACGTTGTATGAACATAGCCTTAAACTGATACTGTCACTCTAGATGCGGTTCTCCGCACCATCCACAAGCATCCACAAGATGCTGCACATTCGATATATGTGTCTTCTTTCTGCTCTAAAATACCTTCTTTTAATCACTTGACCTAGGCAGGGCTTCACGTCAGATGGGCCCCTTCTACCTGACTAGGTGACACTGTTCACTAATGAAATGAATCAATTTTAGAGCAGAAAGAAGACATAGGTCTTATACAGGTATATCTTGAATCTGCAGCATCTTAGCTTGTGGATGGTGCCGAGAACTGCATATAGTATGTGTGTGTGTGTGTGGGGGGGGGGCCAAAAAAGCCTCCTTCTGTACTCAAAAAGCAATCTCCCAGCCTCCCCCCCCCCTGACTTTTTATCTGTGCATTATCAGGCAAACACGTCTTCATTACAGAGAAGCCAGTGAAGACGGGTTCTGCTCTCTCCATTGTGAGCCTATGAAGGGGGGAGGGGCTGAGGGAGATGAGGGAGCAGGAAGAGTTTGTAGACTCTCTGGGCACCTAAAACGGATTCAGGTGTCAGAAAGGTCAGTGCTTATTTATGAACTTACTGAGAGAAGATTGAAGGGTGTTGTGCTTTGCAGAAATCCTCCGTGCTCAGTCACTCCTAACAGCCCCTCCCCTCTCCATAGCCACATAATGGAGACAGAATCCTGCTTCATTTGATGTGAGGGGGGAGGCTGGGAGATTGCTTTTTCAGTACAGAAGGAAACTCTTTTAGTACATAAAACCTATTACAGAGTTTCTTAAAATTGCTTTTACTATAGATATTTAATGTTTTCAGAAAAATGACCCTGAAATGACAGTTACGCTTTAAGTAAAGTAGAAAACAGAGGTGGCCCAAAATTGTCTAAGGAATAAATAGTGCACATTCAGTGGCTACTTATAATATATCCATCTTGGCAGTCAAAGGCCCTGGACTTTATGCAGGGTACAGGGTGACCAATCAGAAGTGGGTGGAGGGGCAGGTTGACCGGGGGAGCTTGGCTGTCAGTCAAACACAATTCAAAATGTCTTAAGTATTTAAAGTGTACCTGTAAAGTTTTATGAACAGTGACTATCATGCAGCACTATGCACAATAATCATTTTCTATATCATGTCCATATTAAATAATATGATGATTCTGTAAGATGCAGTATCTTGGCTTGAATTTATCCAAATTTTCCAGAATTTAATTAAAGCTGTTAAAAGTTATCGTCTGTGCATCGCTATGTGTAGTGGTCCTCGGCTGACGGCTAATCACAGCATAAATAAATATTTCTACTAGATTTTTGATTGTGTTGGGTACACAACATATTAGTGCACTCAGTACAACAAAAAGAACCCCGATGGACAGAGATACCTTTTTGATAATCTAAGTGCTTTATGATTACAGCTCTTTAATATTTTGTTTTGCTGTTTTGTTGATAGCATATTAAACAGCGACTGCAGAGACTCCAAGCTGGGTGGCTTATAGAAGAAGATACATTTCAAAGTCAAACTCCTTTTGGATATGTGACATTCTCAAATGTTATTGCCACTCTAAATCCATCTGCTTTGCGTCACTTGGTCCTCGCCTGCCATTATGATTCAAAATACTTCAGTCCTCAGTGGGATGGTCAAATATTTATTGGGGCAACAGATTCAGCTGTACCATGTGCCATGCTATTGGAGCTTGCCCGAGCTCTGGACTATCGTCTAAAGCAATTAAAGGTATGTAATAAGACCAGTTTTACATCAATGTACTTGTATTTGAGCAAATTACGAATAATATTGAACCAGTATGTCATCCAGGCAGCGGTCCCCAAACTTTTTAGCACCAAAATTCATACAAGACAAGTTAGTGTAGTCCAGTCAGTATACAAGGACCACATAATATTGCTACCATAACCACTGCTATTACCATACTATTACTGGCTAAAACCTTATACTGTACTAAGAGCAGTATCCCCCTATGCATTGACCATATATAGGTAGATTCCAGTTGTACACAGGCTCTGTCTTCTCTGATCGGAGTCATTCACTTCTTCTTGTGTAAGCTCTGGATGGCTTTTAAATGTCTTTTTCTGAGGTGAGGCCTCTTTCTGGCCACTCTGCCATTAAGCCTAAAGCCTAGTAATGGTTGACCAGGAAGTTTCTTCCATCTGCTTACAGGTTCGGAGCTCAGCCAAAATGATCATTTGGCTCTCTTAACAATGCCTTTTTCCCCCAAAGACATACCGTATTTTTTTGCTTTTTAAGACGCACCTTTTTTCTTCCCAAAGTGGGAGGAAAAAGTTAGTGCGTCTTATAAAGCAAAGATAGAGATAATATCCAAAGCTGTAACCCTGTCCCTGCCAGCGATCCACTCCTCAATGAATGAATTGCAAGGGCTTGTGCGATCTAAGAGCACTGCAAGCGATGTCCTCTGACTCCGTGCGGGCGCAGTGAGGTAGTGAAGTTGCTGTTTCTTTATGTGCTCTCACCGGGCCGGTGCCACTGAGATAGAAGATGCTACTAGATCCCACCCCCTTCCTCAGCAACATCAAAAGCGGAGTGGATCGGAGTATTGAACGGCGGCAGGCAGAGGGTTAACCAGCCCGGAACCATTAATGCTTACATTTAAAAGGTTCAGTGCCGGACAGTGCTGGCCGGGGGAGGGGCGCGTTATGCTGGGGGTTGGGATGAAAAACGTCAAGAGCAGCAGCATATCCCCATAGAAAACCTCTCCTGGTCTGGACAGTTCCTGACCTGGACAGAGGGGGCAGCAGAGAGCACTGTGTCACACTGGAAAAATACATCACTTCCTGTAGGACATACAGCAGCTGACAAGTACTGGAAAACTTGAGATTTTTTTAATAGAAGTAAAATACAAATCTGTATAACTTTCTGACACCAGTTGATTTGAAAGAATATTGTTTGGCAGAGTACCCCTTTAGGGTGTATTCAAATATTGTAATGAAATGGTCTATCTCGAGGATATGTCATCACTTATGATAAGTAGATATTCAACCTCTAGGTCCCCTGCAATCCTCAGACTGGCTGTATAGTGGTGCATCCTCCTCACTGTTTTTACCTAAATAGCAGCAAATTGCTGCAGGATAATAGAAACAGATTTGCTTGTCCACTTGACTTTTCGGTAAAGCTTTGTGTGATAAAGTCATGGCATTAACCATTAATTTTCAATTTTTAGGAAAGAAGCTCAGAATCAAAACCAAATCTTTCCCTTAAAATAATTTTCTTTGATGGTGAAGAAGCATTTCATCATTGGACTCCATATGACTCTCTTTATGGCTCTCAGCATTTAGCTCAGAAGATGGAAAATACACCACACCCACCCAATGCCGAAAATACCAACCAGCTTCATGGCATTGTAAGTATTAGATAGTGTTTCATGTGCTTTTTAATGCTGAACTTTTAAATTGTACTTTTGTACAATTTTAGTAGTCTTGATACAGTAAAGTCACCTGCACTTTCAAGTAACTCTTCAGAATGTGTACATGAGGAGTGGTACTATTTCTGCTCTGCAGTCCCCATCTCTGTCTCTCAATTGTCCTCGTCCTAGTGAATAAAAAATAACAGCTATGATGTCAGCAATGCACTGCACACAGTATCTTGCTTGAGTACCATAAGAAGCAGAAACAGCAAGGAGGGCATTAGAAAGCTTTTGTGGCCTGTCTAAAATGTGAATCCAGTACTGGAATGATATAAACCACTTACCAGGCTATGTCTTTGTCACAATTTTTTATCTGACAAAATTATGGGGTATTTCAGGGAAAACCTTTTTTATAGGCTCATGGAGGTAAACATACAAAAAACATGCCTACTCCCACACTGCCGCCACTGGTCATGGAAGGAGTATTAGATGGGGATATCATGCAATAGGAGGCACTAAGTTATATCGTTGCAGTTATGGCAAAATTTGCTACTAGCAAACTGCATTCTCATACTCAGCCAGAGCTTTCATGGCTGCCAAGTTTGTGCTGCTATTATACCATGCCTTACCCCCCACACCCATCTTGGGGACTAGGGAAAACCTTTGCAACATGGAAAACCCAGTTAAAGTGAATGTACCAGCGGTACATTCGCTTCAAGACTTTCACATGGATAGAATGGCAATGGCCGGCCCGCCATCAGAAAAACTTAAAGCGTAACTGTCATTTTTCTGAAAACAATAAATAGCAATAGTACAGGTGATATTAAGAAACTCTGTAATAGGTTTTATTTAGCAAAAAAGTTTCCTTCTGTACTGAAAAATTTGTTTTCCTAGCTCCCCCCTTACTTCAGAAGAAGCAGGATTTCTGTGTCCATTATGCTCTATGGCAGAGGTCCTCAACTGCTGCAGCTCAGTATACCTGTATACTGAGCTGCGCTCTGCACAGTAACTATGAGCGTTCGTAACAAGCGCTCATAGTTACCGTACAGCAGCACTGACAGAGAGGGAGCCATAGCCCTGTCAGTCAGCCCTCACTGGCCACAGCGGTCACAAGGCCGCACTCTGCCTCTGGTGCTGGCGCTCGAGTGCCGGCGCCAGGCCAAGGGGACAGCGGCCTCTTGTGACCGCTGCAGTGCGGGCACAAGAGCGAAGTGAAGAGGAGACGCCCGTGCCCAGGTGAGTATAAATGTTTTATGTATATGTAGAGATGGGCGAACCTCGAGCTTGCTCAAGTCCATCCGAACCCGAACTTTCGCCATTTGATTAGCGGTGGCTGCTGAAGTTGGATAAAGCCCTAAGGCTATGTGGAAAACATGAATATAGTCATTGGCTGTATCCATGTTTTCCAGACAACCTTAGAGCTTTATCCAACTTCAGCAGCCCCCGCTAATCAAATGCCGAAAGTTCGGGTTCAGATGGACTCGGACCCGAACCCGGTTCGCTCATCTCTAGTTATATGCTAGATAGGCGGGGGGAGCACAGGGAATCTATATACTACTGGGGGAGAGCACAGGGGGGCTATAAACTACTGGGGGAGAGCACAGGAGGGCTATATACTACTGGGGGAGAGCACATGGGGGGCTATATACTACTGGGGGTGAGCACAGGGGAGCTATATACTACTGGGGGAGAGCACAAGGGGGCTATATACTACTGGGGGAGAGCACAGGGGGCTATATACTACTGGGGGAGAGCACAGGGGGGCTATATAGTAGGGGAGAGCACAGGGGGCTATATACTACTGGGGGGAGAGTACAGGAGGGCTATATACTACTGGTGGAGCACACAGAGGGGCTATATACTACTCTGGGAACGCATAGAGGTCTATATACTACTGGGGGAGCAACAGGGGGGCTATATACTACTGGGGGCCCCCTTTGTACCTAATTTCAAAGGGCTGGTGAGAGAGAAAAAATGCCAGTTTTCCTATTAATAAGCATTCAACAACGTTTGTGTTGTGGTAGATACTTGTGATCAAAGTATTTTAAGAGTGTTACCTTTATTGGCACACAGAAATTTGTTAGAGCTGTGAGCTTTTGGGATTCAAAAGATCCCTTCATCAGACAAGTTCAAAAACTTGTCTTACGAAGGGATATTTTGAATCCCCAAAGCTCACAGCTCTTACAATTTTTTGTTGGCCAATAAAGGTATCACAAGTATTTACCACGATATGGATTTTTCTGGCTAACACGGTACCATACTATACATTTTTTTCTAACAACGTTTGTAAAAAATAAGAAAACAAGTTTACTACTGATGTTCAGCTCAGACCTTCACCTGACAAAAGACCCCGGTAAGTGGACCTTCACTAAAAGTTGTTGAGTACCCCTGCTCTATGGAGAGGGGAGGGAGCACATAGGAGAGAAATATCAGTCCTGCACAGCAGAACACCCTGCAATCTTCTCTCAACAAGTTCCTAGATCTTTCTGACCTCTGAATTCAGCGTTTTAGATGCCCAGTCTACAAACAGCTGACCTTCATGTCTCTTCTTCCAGCTTACTCATCTCCCTCAGGCCCTCCCCCCCTCCATAGGATATAATGGACACAATTATAGAGTTTCTTAAAATCGCAGATAAGAAGTGGGGGATGTCAGCTGGGGTGGGTCTTGGTGATGGGGATCTCCCTGGTACTACTCCCTCATCATCTGCTCATAGTATGAGCAGATGATGGGGGAAGTAGTAGTGTGTATCTGTCCCACTGCACCGAGCTACCAATAAAAGTGACCATTTTACTGCTAAAACTACAGTAATACTAAAGTGCATGCAGTGATTGGCTAAGCTGGCTGTCAGGAAGTGTGGGCAGGTAGGCAAAGGCTGTTCAATATTTTACCAACACAGCGGCTAAATAGTTAAGCAAGGCTGTCACTACATTCTCACAGCAGAATTAAAATCCACAGCGAGAATGCACCGCCATAGACTATAATGGTCCCGAGTATTGCAGTGGATTTGGCTGCAAAGCTTGCAGTGTGAAATCTGCAGCATATTCTGCACTTGTAAAGGCACCTTTCAAGGAGTAGTTAGGGGTATAAAAAAATTTCCAGCAGACAGGGGCAGGGAGGAACAAAAGCTTAACTTAACATAATAAACAAACTGCCTTACCGCTTTGGAAACCTCGTCAGGATCCCTAGCTCCAGTGACGTCATGACTCCACTGATAGATTGCCCCTCAGCCAATCAGTGACTGGGGTGGGAGAGAGAAGGGGGTCTGCTGTAGCTCAGTGTGGCCTATATTACACCTCACTTGCAAAGATAAAAGATGATTTTATGACTGCTCAGATGGCGGGAGCTCAGTATGATAACCCTGTATCTATCAGTAACGGAGGAAAATGCCTGTGTACCCAACGGTGCTGCAGCACAGATGTCTACATTGTCGGTCAGCATATATTTTTAAATCAAGCCCTTATTACACTGCACTAGGTGGCTAGTGCGGTGTATTACAGTAGTGATCTAATGATAGCTAAAAAAGTACATAATGTTAAATATAATAAAATAAAATTGTACAGGGAATACAACAACACAACAACCAGTACTTTTTCCCCTCCCTTCTTCTGTATAAAACATAAAAATTTTAATAAAAATACACATATTAGGTATCGCTGTGTCCTTTACAACTTAAAGGGAACCTGTCACCCCCCCGCTACAGCCCCCTATACTCACCTGATCCGGCCGGGTCCCGCTTCTGGATCTGGTCGGGTCACAGAGATATCAGCCGCTGCAGCTCGGCGCGCGTGCTGAGAGATGAGTCCAACGCTCATAGAGCATGACGGAGCCCTGGACTCTCCGTCATTCTCTATGAGCGTTGGACTCATCTCTCAGCGTGCGCCGGGCTGCAGCGGCTGATATCTCTGTGACCCGACTGGATCCAGAAGCGGGACTCGGCGGGATCAGGTGAGTATAGGGGGCTGTAGCGGGGGGCCGGGAGCCTGTCACCCCGGCACGGGGGGTGACAGGTTCCCTTTAAACAGTAACATTATTTTATCATTTATCCCGCACAGTGAACACGGCAAAAACAAAAAACATTCAAGGTGTTACTGTCGTTTCACAAAATTTTGGACATATTATAGAAACATATCAAATGTTTTCACTGGTCTGGGTCGCAGTGGTCAGACCTGTACCGATCGGGAAAACGAGCAGGGAGAGGGCCGCGCTGCAGCACGACCTTTCCCCGCTCTGTGTCAGCATGATCAGTTGGGCTCCACAGAGCTCCGTTATAATCCTGACTGATCACGTGACATAGAGCCGGCAGAGGACTGCACTTAGCTCCCATTTGGTATGGGTCTGAACATTTATTTAGTTAAACCGCCCCAACAAAAAAAAAGTTTAAAAAATTTAAAAGTCATAACGTATTCTAAAATGGTAACAATAAAAAGTACAACTTGTCCTGCAAAAATTAAAGGGAACCAATCAGCACATTTATGCTGACTAGGTTCCCAGGGATGCTGCACAGACCTCGCAGATGGGCCTCTTTGCCTGTCAATCACTCCCACAGAGCGCGCTGACATGCAGAGAGCCTTGACTAGTCACGGCTGAGACACTGTTCACATGACTAGTTCATGGTCTTCCTCCTGCCTCAAATGCCAGATTATCAATGGAGTGGGTGGGCTGGATGACGCTGTGGGGGCGGGGCAGTGCTTGTAACCAGGGCTGTGGAGTCAGTAAGCCGCAGCTCCGACTCCGACTCCAACTCCTGAATTTTATCAGGACCGACTCTGACTCCGACTCCTGCTCCTTCATAAATGGCCAGTCATATATTAGGGGAGTTATTTATCACACTGGCTCAGCAGCTTCTCCCTAATGTCCTACATGATCCTGGGGCGACTTATGAGGGAATAAGGAAACATATAAAGCAGCTACTCTTGTGTGTACAGTGGATACAGCCAGTCTCCAGGCTCCTTGTCCTGAACTACTCACAACTAGACTAGATGGAGCAGGTGGTCTTTTCCTGCTGACAATCTTCTATGTTTCTAACTAAATATTCACTATACACACAGAAACACTGCTAACAATGCCATATACCTGTAATATAGATGTCAGCCATAGTGATATAGAGGGGGTCACACATAGAGATATAGAGAAGTCACACATAGTGATATAGAGGGGTCACTGTGGGTGTGGGGGCACACCATAGCACACACACACAGCCTGCTGCAACCATAGTACCCACACGAGTCTGCATTTGTATAACTAGCCCATATGTATTGGCTTGGTGGGGCTTTTGCAGATGGATAAATGCATAAATGGTGCTGGTAGCACCGCTCACCAGTCTAGTCGTATAAGATACTCCGTATGGTGTCAGGCCGTTTTGGCGGAGTCTTCCGACAGGTAATGCTGCTTGGTGTCAGATGCTTGTCCATGCTCACGTTAGCGTTTGTGGATGGCTAACTTTTATGATATGGCAGTCTTGCGCATGCGTGCAGTCCTCTGTTGTCTTGTAATTAGACTCCTGATTGATAGTGGGTGCAAAAAGATGGTCTGGAACAGATGGACTGGGATGATTTGGACACATTGATTTAGGCTAGTAAATGAAGTAACATGAATGGTATGAAATACAATGATTGGCAGAGAATGAATACATAGTGAATAAATAAATGAATAAATAGGTCAATCAATAGACAATAAACATATTTAAAAAATAACAACAATAAGTAGAAAGATGATAGAATAAATATATAATAAATGATAAAAACAAACAAATATAGGGAGATCGTAATCAGAAAATGGATGTAATTCATCTTTCATATGTTCAAAAGAGTATTGAAATCTATAGAGAAACTAGATAAAATAATAGCTTTTGGGTGAAAGATAATGTTATATGGCAGGAAAGCGAAGGGGGTTCATGTGTTGAGCAGTAAGAGGGTTGGGGGGCACAGAGATGTCCTGTCTAAATCTTAAAGTGAAGAGGTGCAGCGGACCCTGGGGAACAACGTCAGAGTCCGTCATCGCGCTCATAGTACAGCCAGGCAGATGACGGGCTGTGGAGGAGGCTCCCAGAGTCAGAAGAGAAAAAATATGTTTATAGAAAGCCGAAAATTTCTAATTCTTCATTAAGGCCGCCTGGTGCTATTGTATCGAAATCGTAGATTAATTTCAATTCTGTTCTGGACATGGCAGAGATATAGTTCCCTCCTCGCCAACTCTTCTTAACTGTTTGTATAGCAACAGTTAAGAAGAGTTGGCGAGGAGGGAACTATATCTCTGCCATGTCCAGAACAGAATCAAAATTCATCTATGATTTCGATACAATAGCACCAGGCGGCCTTATCAATCAGGAGTCTAATTACAAGACATTGATCTTGATCTTGACATTGATCTTGTATAAATACTGGAGACATTGCAGTTCACTACTATCATTTATTCTGCTGCTGAGGAAAAAGCCCAAGGAGGCTTTGAAACGCGTCCAGCTAAAACTAACCTTCATGAACTGTTTATACTAGTACTTCTTTGCCGTTTAAACAACTATACTTACCGCCAAAAATCCCACGAGGTCCGGCAGGCAACAGAGGACTGCACACATGCGCAAGACTGCCACATCATAAAAGTGAGCAATCCACAAACGCTAATGCGAGCGCCCGGAACAAGCATCTGACACCATGCAGCATTACCTGTCAGAAGACTCCGCCAAAACAGCCTGACACCATACGGAGTATCTTATACGACTAGACTGGTGAGCGGTGCTACCAGCACCATTTATGCATTTATCCATCTGCAAAAGCCCCACCAAGCTAATACATATGGGCTATTTATACAAATGCAGACACGCTGTCTTATGACATTTCTGTACAGCTTACCTACTGCTGTCCTACTGAAACAACGGGCTATCCATATATTTATATATTTATGTATAAACTTACTAGCGCACTGCAGCAAAAGTCCTGACTCACGGCTGTACTAATTCATAAGGTCATAGTAACCTTTTATACTTTTTACCCTGATTTTTTTCACTTTCCTCCAACATCCCTGGGGCTGATCACTTCGTGCCTGTTGGTACAGAGACTTTATCATGAAAACTATTTCAGAGACTATCATCCAGTAATCGCACCATTGGAGACATTTTTATACATGCACTTTTGTGTTTTTTATCTTGTTTTTATCTTTTCATTGTCATTTTCATTTTTAAATTTTTATTATTTGATATTCTTTTTAAGTAAGGAATTTATCTACCGTATTTATGCATTTGTAATTTATTTATACAACTGTTATTACTTTATGCTTACCACGATACACTTTTTCTAGCAAATAAATACCTACATTTCATATAACCCTTACTACTATTTTCTTTTATCCACTATTTTCTTTTATATCTACATACCACCCCTATACCAGTCTTTCTTTAGGACCTGTTACCCCTGTTTTTCACATACTTCTCTTCACCTCCCAGGGTATAGGAGCCCTACAGGTTCGCCTCATCAGACTATAGTTCAGTAGATCTCACACATACCCCCTTGTTTTCATAGTACCCAAACACACACTGCTACACTACTTATGTGTTCTCCTCCTCCTCTATATTACACAGTATATCTTTATATTACACTGCTGCTCATATACAATTATCCAGGAAGAAAACAGCACACAATGGACTCTTCCAGCTCAGAAACAAGCTGCCAAATAGTGACCCACAACTTTTCCTCGACCACCCTTATCTAATAGGGCCAGTGTCCTATTAGAATGTTGCTCATAATATATACTGATGAGCTAAACTTAAAACTATAAAATTCATATCAAAACTTAATTTTAAATTGTTCTAAGATTTTTTTTAAAGCTGGAGTACATTTTTTCTGACTCCGACTCCAGCCAAAACTAGTTCCGATTCCACGAATCCGACTCCACAGCCCTGCTTGTAACAGTGTTCCCAACCAACGTTTACGCCAACTAAAAGCACAGGGTCGGCGCCGAGGAGGAAGGTAAGGCACATACCTTCCTCCACAGTGTCTCAGATGCATTAGGGGACTATTAGCAGGTTAGATTAGTCTAACCTGCTGATAGCTCCCCTTTAAGGCCCAGAATATCTGAGGGGGGAAGGGGTTAAAACCAAGGTTGATTGTAGATGTTAAAAGAGCTGTAAATATATCAGTGAACATTGTGCTTATTTTTTTAGATTTCTAAGATTCCTTAACATGACCTACATTTTCAGACCTTGTTGTTACCATAGAGATTAATAAAGGCACCTCAAGCCAACAGCAATAATTGGTTTGCAGTAGTGCACGCTACACTTCACAATAATTCATAGACTTGCCACTTGTGAAAAAATACTTGATCTGAGAAAATAATTGTCTTTTTATTGAGATCATATTTTTTCCCTTTTATTTAAAGGGATCAAAAATAATTAAATTGTTTTCTTTAGATTTTCAGCACTATAGGGTTATGTTCACACAACGTCAAAAATAGAGAAAAGGCGGCTGCTTTTGCAATTTAAAATAACGTCCGTTTTTGCCGCAATTTAACTGACTGCAATGCAATGCATTGCAGTCAATGGAAAGATGGACGTCCAATGCACACAATGTATTGAATAATGAACGTTATCACCGCGGATGTCAAAATAATGATCATGACAATTCTTTTCGGATGTCTTTTGCAAACAGCGGACATTTTTCATTAGTTGTTCACACACAGTTTTTCTTTTTTCACCGTTCTTTCTCCGTTTTTACTATTAAATTTAATGGACATTTCAATTAAGCCACACTCAAAGGCCAGTTAGTAAAGGCCCTATTACACGGAACGATTATCGTCTGTATTCGGCTGATAATCGCCCCATGTAATAGAAGACAGCGATCAGCCGTCATTAACGATGTCGGCTGATCGCTGCTGTCGTTTGTCTTTAACATGTTGAGAGACAAACGACTTTGAAAGCAGCGATCTGCTGTCGTCGCCCCGCAGAACAGGATCGGCGGCAGCAGACCGCCGCTATCCTCTATGGGCTGCCCGGATGATCTAGTAATGACCCAGGCAGCCCCCCCCCCCCGTAGTCACTCACTGCCGCCGTGTGTAATAGTCCCAACAGCGAGCTGATTGCGCTCGTTTGCTCCTCTTTGTCGCCCCATGTAATAGGGGCTTAACCCAAACTAGAATAACGTTTCAACAGCCGTCACTGCACTAAGGGGAGCCCAGACAGCTAAATGTCGTCCGTTATTTTAAACTCAAAATGATGGATGTGATTTTAAACGGACCTGAAAAAACTTTGTGTGAACATAGCCTAGGGCAGCATTTGGAAGTGTCATATATTTACTGAATTATAGGTAAAAATACAATACTCTTGAATAAATGCACACAAATTGATGTTTACATGGTGTTTGCAGATAAATGTATGTTTCAAAACAAAGCAATCTTAAAATAAAAGCTAATTGAAATGCATATATCTTAATGGGGCATTATTTTTTCATATGATGCTGGACTCAATATAAAAAGAAAAGAAAAAGTCATACTCATTTACCTGGATCCCCCACAGATTCCACTGTAAGCTCTTCTGGTTTCCCTCAGGTCTCTTGCAATGATTACCTGCTCAGCCAATTAATAATTGCATCACATTATTTTAGTGTGTAGCATTATTATTTTAGTATGTGGGCACGGGAGCATTTTCTCTGTGTGGGGCACAAGGGGCATTAATTCTGTATGCCGCACAGAAGTCAGAAAAAGGCACAGAAGACACAGAAGACTTTAGTTATTGGGGACATAGTTGAAGCATTATTAGTGAGTAAGGGACACATTTAGGGCAGTATTAGTGAGTGGGGGGCACAGTTGAAGCATTTTAGTGGGGACATTATTATTGTTTGATATACTAATGAAGGTGCCATACTCTACAGAGACAAGTTGCATTTGGAAGAAGATCACGCCAGGACTGGAAACAAAGAGTGGGCACCTACCTATAATGCTGCCGCCAATGTGTTTGTGTGTGTGTGTGTGGGGGGGGGGGGGTGGGCGGACAATCAGTAGGACCAGGCCCTTTCCCTGGATTTCTGATGCTAGCATGCTAGCAATCAGTGCTTTCATCTACAATTATGCTTGCGGATGAAAGCTGGCAGGGCAAAAAACACTGGTTCGTCAGCCCATCGCTTACCCTTTGAGCCTGTGGTATACAGAAAGCCTTGAGTAATGCAGGACCTCTGTGCCCCACCTTCCCTTCAGAAGCATGTACAATGACTTCACTCTTTGTCAATAGCAAGGGAGGAACAGACCTTGTTGACAAGGGAGCAGAGAGGAGATAAGTCTGTAGTGTGTGGCATATACCTGTAGGGGAGCACCAGCTACCTACAGGGATGGCACCTGGCTACCTACAGGGAACATGGGTATCCACTGGGGGGGGGGGTGGACTGGCTACCTACAGGGAGGAATCTATCTTCCTATAGGGGTGGCACCTGGCTAACTACAGGGGGAAAATACCTACTGTGGGAAGCACTTGTGTACCTACAAGTGGGCACTACTACCTACAGGTGAGCAACTACTACTGGAGGCACATATCGTCCTACAGAGGGGCACCTATGTACCTGTGACATTTGGCTACCTACAGAGGAAATAATAAAGGTGAGGTGCTGAGGACTTCCGACACAGGCATTTTCTGTGACCACACTGCCTTCGGAAACTGAGAGAGGAGAGTGCAGGCCAAGAGAGGCAGAGGAGCTATAGAGGAGCAGTGTCAGATTCTTTTTTTGGAGGGGGCACAGAGGAGGCCTGTTTGTTTTACTCCTAGGTCTGTAACCATAACAAGGGGGCATCCTCTACGTCTAGAGGAAAGAAGATTTTATCATCAGCATCGACGCGGGTTCTTTACTGTACGAGCGGTTAGAATGTGGAACTCTCTGCCACATGATGTTGTCATGGCCGATTCATTAAATAAGTTCAAGGGAGGCCTGGATGCTTTTCTTGAACAATATAATATTACAAGTTATGGGCATTAGATTTCCGGTGATACGTTGATCCAGGGATTATTCTGGTTGCCATTGGAGTCGGGGGGGGGGGGGGGGGAGTTTTCTCCCTGTGGTGGGGCAATTGTTGTCTGCCTCATAGGGGTTTTTGCCTTCCCTGGATCAACACAGTAGGGTTTCCCTAGGTTGAACCTGATGGACTCTTGTCTTCTTTCAACCTTATTTACTATGTTACTATGTTATATGGAGGCACCAAATAGGCATATATACCATATGAGTGCACAGATGGGGCCTTTATATATCTTATGGAGGCACAGAGCAGGCCTAACTACTCTATGGGGGGCATAGAGGAGTCTTAATACTATATGAGGGTGCAAAGTGTGCATAACATAAGGACACAGACTGACATAATACTATATGCGGTAAACAGATCACTGATCCCAGGGAGACCAGCCAAAAAAAACAAACACTGTCTCCTGCCAGTTAAAGCACTTAATACATTGAAATCCTAAGTGCATTGCTGCCTGGGAAATACAAACACGGAAAAAAAAAACCATGGAGCCTCATTTAAGACTCTCAAAACACAGGGCTAGCCAGATATCCCTCTGGGAAGATCCCAACCAAGGGATGGTGTGGTGTCCCACCACAGATGTTTCTATTTTGAACACCCCTCGCAAAAGCCTGGTACTTCATAAGTAAAGTGGTGATGAAGTCATGTCATGTAAGTTTTGCCACTAGAGGCCAGTATTATGTATATTTATGTATATATGTTGCACAGCAGTATTTATGTAAGGGTTACTGTATTGTATCTTGTAATTCTGTACACCAATAAGAGAGACTCTTCTATCTATCTCTATTCTCTTTTCTTCTCACACTCTCTTCACCACCACTCACAGAGGTTGTTACTTACACCCTGTAGGAAGTAGTCACATGGGAAGAGGAAGTGTAAGTTAGTTCTTCTTTGTTTCTCAGTGGAGCAAGACACACAGGTTCCCTGTCCAGGACAGACCAGCTGTAGTGTACAGATACTTATGGAGAACACAGAGACTTTCTTTCTCAGAACAACACTTCTACCTAAGATACAGTGCTAAACACTACAGAGAGGATAAGTCAGGGGACACCCCAACCCCCGCCGTGAACATCTCTAAAAGTGCAGGACAGTATCCTAAAGCAGAGGAACGGATCTGGATAGAGCAAAGCAGCCAAGAGCCTACGTACTCTATCTCGCACTGCAGGTGACACCGGGACACCCTTGGACACTTTGCTCATCTTGGACACTTTGCTCATCTCAGGACTGGGGCTGTGTCACCCTAGCAGGATGGGTACCTGAACACTACAGGGCAAAAGGTGGTATAGCGACAAAACACGGGTGCAAGTATTCTTCTTTCAAGTATTCTTCTTCTAAAGTTCCAGCAGAGCACAGTACTACATTGGATTGGGAATCTCAAGACAAACTCCTCTCCTCTCCACTACTCTGAACTCTCTACTCTTCTCAGCACGCAACCAAGTTAACACTGCTATATCACTTTCTACCTCAGTATCTCTCAGTACAGATCTAGTGAGAGCAAGTCTGTATCAGTCACGTATTAAATTATTTACCTGTATCACAGAAGACTTGCCAGTAAAGAAAAGTTTATTCTACTGGGACTCATTGGTCATTGCACCAGCACCTACACATAAGCTACAACGTCCTTGGGTCATTTCCCTTTTCTGTGGGTGGCGGTACCAACAGTCTGGGTGGGTTATATCGCCACTTTGGACCACTGTGATAAGTGCCCAAGGGACACATCACAACCCGGCAGGTCACCGACCATTGGGGAGCAATATAGCCAGCCACAAAAAACAAAAAGCAGGTGTGTGCTGAGTTAGCACTGGCGTCACAACAACCTCCTAACCGGCTGAGCTATATTCCACCAACCATCCACCATAGAAGTGGTGTCACACTACAGCACCTAGCAAGTGACTGGTCACAGCTGCAGGGCAGCCACCACTGTGGCTCCTGTAGGGAAACCACCAAAACCCCCATACTAAGCTGCCCCATAAGTCTATGGGGCCACTAATTATGTTGGCTGCACTTTAACCGGCAGCTGACAGTGTTTTCTTTGGCTGGTCTCCCTGGGATCAGTGATCTGTTTCCCGTATGGCTCTACTAGGCATTGCTCCCACTAGTCAGAATCCTGCTCCACACTGATGAGAGACAACACCCCAAAATAGTTGTCTATGGATGAATACCTGGCTTTGGTTTGTCCCCATGTCATTACTTTGACTTATAGGGCCACTTAATGTGGTGGTTTTGGTGGTTTCCCTACAAGAGCCACCCCTTGGCTTGGCCCTTTGCAGAGGGATATCTGGTTTGTTCTGTTTTTTGAGACACTTAAATGAAGATTCACAGGCTCTTTTTTGCGTATAATACTATATGCGGGTACATATACAGTGATCTAACTACTATATGGGAGTACAGAGGGGTGCTTACTACTACATAACTGACCAATGGTTCACAAAGAGAACACTATTACTATGTGGGTAATACAGATGAAGAGGTTGTATAGAGGTGAGGATAGTGCTAAAGTGAGGAGTCTAAAATGTTTCTCCAGCAGATTCTACAGAGAGAAGCCATGACCAGTAAAAGTCTTCATGATTGCCCTAGCTGAATGGAGAAGAAAATGAACTAGATTTGCATTTCCAGGGAAATACATAGAGGGAGATTTATCAAAATGGCGTAAAGTAGAATTGTCTTAGTTTCCCCTAGCAACCAATCAGATTCCACCTTTCATTCATCACAGGTCCTTTGGAAAATGAAATGTGGAATCTGATTGGTTGCTAGGGGCAACTAAGACAATTCTACTTTTACACCAGTTTGATAAATCTCCCCCATAGTGCTTGAAAAGAGCACCCTTTTAACAGTGACTTCCCTTTAAGAAAAACTTTAACCCTTGATTCCCTCCCTTTAAAAGCGACTTTGGTACAGTCCCTTTAAGAGCAACTTTGGTAAAATCCCTTTAAGAGCAACTTTGGTACAGTCCCTTTAAGAGCAACTTTGGTACAGTCCCTTTAAGATCAACTCTGGTACAGTCCCTTTAAGAGCAACTTTGGTACAGTCCCTTTAAGAGCAACTCTGGTACTTTTAAAAAAGACTTAGGTACCATCCTTTGAAAACCAGCTTAAGTACTGACTAGGGATGGTCCGAACCTGGTTCGAACGGGGTTCGTACGAACCCGAACCCTCCGCAATGATTACCGCTGTCTGCCCGCTCCGTGCAGCGGGCGGATCCAGCGAGAGGGACTCCTGGAAAACTGGGATATAGCTATAGGCTGTATCCCAGTTTTCCAGGCGGTCCTCCCGCTGTATCCGCCCGCTGCACGGAGTGGGCAGACAGCGGGAATCCGATGCCGAGCGTTCGGGTTCAGCCGAACCTGAGCCTCGGCGGGTTCGGACCATCCCTAGTACTGACACTTTAAGAGCGACTTAGGTACCGTCCCTTTAAGAATGACTTGGGTACCGTCTCTTTGAGAGCGACTTGGTGTCGTCCCTTTGAGAGCGACTTCGATACCATCCCTTTAAGAGCGGCTTGGGTACCGTCCCTTGTAAGAGCGACTTATGTAATGCCCCTTCAACCCCTTAAGGGCGCATGACGGGTATACCTGTCATGCGGCCGTTAAGGGGGATCAGAGAGGGCTCCCGGCGTGAGCCCTCTCCGCAGCCCACGGTCCCCGGTTGCTATGTGCAGCCAGGGACCGCGGGTATTAGCCGCGGCCTGTCGCCATGGCCGGCTAATTAACTATCCAAATGCAGCTGTCAAAGCTGACAGCTGCATTTGTTTAGTATCTGTGCCCCCTATCCCTGGTGTCTAGTGGGGGATTTCCCCCCCGCGATGCGATCGCAGAGGGGAGATCCGTTCTAATGAGCCGGCCGGGGCTCAGCGTCGGAATGACGCTGATCCCGACACGGAAATCCATGTAAATGGTCTGCAGCAGACCATTGTAATAGAGCACCGCTCTGATGGATCGGTGCTCTGTTATGTACACAGCATTGATCTCATTGGGAGATCAGTGCTGAGTATATAGAAGTCCCTCAGGGGGCTTCTAATTACTGTATGTAAAAAAAGAATTAAGTGTTTTTATTAATAAAAAATCCCCTCCCCTAATAAAAGTGCAAATCACCCCCCTTTTCCCATTTTATAAATAAAAATAATCATAAAAAAGAATGCAATATGGTAACATTTGGGGGCTTCCTGTGTCTACGTAATGCAGTATATGGTAAAAGCGACATGATACCAATATTCTATAGGTCAGCCCAAACACAACCATATGCAGGTTTACACAGATTTTCTAATGTTTTTTTTAATTAAATCCTTTTTTTTCCCAATTAATTATTAATCAAATGGGCCTATTGTGACGCTTATAATGGTTTTATTTTTCCACCTACAGGGCTGTATGAGATGTCATTTTTTCCGCCATTATCTAGTTTTTATTAATACCATATTTGTGAAGATCAGATGTTTTGATCACTTTTTATTAACTCTTTCTTATATATAATGTAACAAAAAAATGGTAATCCGCACACTTTTTTCGCTCTTTTCGTTTACGCCATTCGCCGTTAGTGATGGCGATTGTTATATTGGTTTCAACGATCATGGGGAGCGGGGGTCCCGATCGTAAAGTGACAGGGGACTCCCCGTACCTGTACGCCCTAGGTCATCTAGGGGTTAAGAGCGACTTGGGTACTGTCCCTTTAAGAGCGGCTTATGTAATGCCCCTTTCAGAGCGACTTGGGTACCGTCCCTTTAAGAGCGTCTCGAGTACCATCCCTTTAAGAGCGACTTGGGTGCCGCCCCTGTAAGAGTGACTTGGGTACCGTCCCTTTAAGAGCGGCTTGGGTACCGTCCCTTTAAGAGTGACTTGGGCACTGTGCTTTTAAGAGCGACTTGGGTACTGTCCCTTTAAGAGCGACTTATGTAATGCCCCTTTAAGAGCGACTTGGGTACCGTGCCTTTAAGAGCGTCTCGGGTACCGTCCTTTTAACCCCTTAAGGACCGGGCCTGAAATGGCCTTAAGGACCAGAGCAAATTTTATGAATATGACCAGTGTCACTTTATTCATTAATAACTTCGGGATGCTTTTACCTATTCGGCTGATTCTGAGATTGTTTTCTCTTGACATATTGTACGTCACATTTCTTGTACATTAAAGTAGATACTTATAACGAATCTTTATGAAAAAACCCAAAATAACGTGAAAAATTGTGAAAAAATGCATTTTTCCAACTTTAAAACTTTTCTGCTTATACAGAAAATGGTTATGCCACATAAATTATATATTAAATAGCATTAGCAACATGTCTTCTTTATGTTGCCGGCATTTATTAAACTATATTTCATTTTTTTTAGACAATAGAAAGCGTAAAACATAAGCAGCAAATTTCCAAATTTTCAGTAAAATTTCAAAATCTGATATTTTTAGGGACCTGTTCAGGTTAAGGCCGGGTTCAGACTATGTAAGTGTGCGGCTGTATATGCGGCTGTAATTGTGCGGCGGTATTTTTGGTGGTTCATGCGTACGCTGGAAAGTATAGGATATACGGCTGCACAGTGCACACTATGTATGAATCTACGGCCCGATCGTAAACGGACCCGTAAAAAATGAACAAGACCATTGTTTGCGGCTGGAAACGCGGCCGTGGATTGACAGGCGGTCCGTACGGAGTACTTCAAAAATAGCCGGCAATGATGCCGAATGCCGATGCCTCTAATAGTTAATATATTAAATTAATAAAACACATTTTCTTTGTAATAAAGTCCCTTTCGTTGTTCAATAATTTAATTCTAACGAATCCATCATTTTGCAATTAAATATACTGTTAAAATAAATATATATATAAATAAATGTATATTTATATATATATTTATTTTTTGACAATATATATGAGCGCACATATAATTCTAAATGTTTCTTCTAATAATGCTATTGTGATAACATAATTAGAAGAAACATTTGATGTTTTCATTAAAGTAAAGTGATGATTAGTACAGAATACTCTTTTGCCGGCAATATGAATTAACGGCTTATGGAGCTTCCTGTACTAATTAATATTTAATTAATAAAACAAATTTTCGTTGAAATAAAATCAGTTTAGTTGTTCAATAATTTAATTCTAACAAATCCATCATTTTGCAATTAAATATACTGTCAAAAAATAAATATATATATATAAATATACATTTATTTATATATATATTTATTTTAACAGTATATTTAATTGCAAAATGATGGATTAGTTTAAATTTAATTATTGAACAACGAAAGGGACTTTATTACAACGAAAATGTGTTTTATTATTTTACTAGATTAACCATGAGAGACATCGGCATACTGCAGAGGATCGCAAACCTCGGTAATAGCAATTCATGTAAACTGTGTTCCCTGCTTTCCCAGATGCATCCAGAGGTGTTTGCATCACTTTCTTAAGATTTTATTTGTTATTTTTAGTTGAACCAGATTTCCAAGTAAATGACCGTATGTTTTGAGCCGCATGTCTATTTTTTCCCACGGCCGTAGTTTCATCCGCACATTTACAGCCGCATAAAAAATACAGCCGCACAGTTACATAGTGTGAACCTAGCCTAAAAGTGTATTTATGGGGACTGTATGTTAGAAAGCCCCACAAAGCACCCCATTTCAGAAACAGCACCCCCCAAACCCTGCAAAAGCACATCCAGAAAGTTTTTTAACCCTTTAGAGGAGTCACAGAAATAAAAGCTAAGTGTGTAAGAAATTTGAAAATGTCAATTTTCTGTGAGATTTTCTTGTAATCCAATATCTTTCATAATTGTAAACCTATTACCAGAGAAATGCACCCCAATATTGATTGCCCCGTTTCTGCAGTTTATAGAAATACCCCATATGTGGCCCAAATGCGCTATTTGACGCAACCACAAGCCTCAGATATAAAGGAGCGCCTAGTGAATTTCAACACCTCAGTTATATTTGGTCATTTTTGACTGTACCACTTCAGGTTGGCAGAGGCTCTGGGGTGCCAAAACCTAAAAAAACACCCCTAAAGGGACACCATTTAGAAAACTACACCCCTTAAGGAATGTAACAAGTGGTGCGGTGAGCATCTGGACCCCACAGGTGCTTCACAAATTTTCCGAACAATATGGCGTGAAAAAATAAAAATTATTTCTTTATACTGAAACGTTTTTCTAGCCTTCAATTTTTCATTTCCACAAAGGGATTCAAGGAAAAAAAATGCACAAAACATGTAGCGCAGTTTCTCCCGAGTACAGAAATACCCCACATGTGGACATAAAGTGGCAAGCGGGCACAGGACGAGCCTCCAAAGGGAAGGAGCGCCAATTGGCCTTTGGAAGCTGAATTTCACTGGAATGGATTTCAAGGGCCATGTCGCATTTACAGAGCCCTCGTGCTGCCAAAACACTGGAAACCCCCCACAAGTGACCCCATTCTGGAAACTACATTCCTCAAGGAATCTAATAAGGGGTGCAGTGAGCATATGGACCCCACTGGTGAGGGGCACAAATGTGGAACAATGTGACGTGAAAGTGAAAAATTTCATTTTTTCACTTTCAAGGCACAAATGTGGCTGTCATCAAGGGGTCCATATCCTCACTGCACCCCTTGTTAGATTCCTTGAGGGGTGTAGTTTCCAGAACAGGGTCACTTGTGGGGGGTTTCCAGTGTTTTGGCAGCACGAGGGCTCTGTAAATGCAACATGGCGTTCATCATCCATTCTGGCCAAATCCAACCTCCAAAATCCAAATGGCGCTCCTTCCCTTCGGAGGCTTGCCCCGCGCCCACATGGGGCTTTATGTCCACATGTGGGGTACTAACGGACTCAGGGGAAATTGCCCTACACATTTTATGTGTTTTTTTCTCTTTTAACCCCTTGTGAAAATGAAAAATTCAAGGCTAGACCAACATTATAGTGTAAAAAATTTAATATTTCATTTTCACGCCACATTGTTCCACATTTTTGCCCATCACCAGTGGGGTCCATATGCTCACTACACCCCTTGTTACATTCCATGAGGGGTGTAGTTTCCAAATTGAGGCCACTTGTGGGGGCTTTTGCTGCCTTGGCAGCACAGGGAGTTTTTAAATGCAACATGTCCCTCAAAATCCATTCTACCCAAATCCAGCCCCAAAAAGCTAAATGGCGCTCCTTCCCTTCAGAGGCCCATCTTGCGGCCGCATAGCGCCTTAAGTCCACATGTGGGGTATTTCCATTCTCGGGGGAAATTTCTCTACATGTTTTGTTTTGTTTCTTCTCTTTTAACCCCTTGTGCAAATGAGAAACGTCAAAACTAGATCAATGATGTTGTGTAAAAATTTAATTTTTTACACTTAAACATTGGCCTAGCCGTGAATTTTTCATTTTCACAAGGGTTTAAAAGAGGAAAAAAACACAAAACGTGTAGAGCAGTTTGTCCCGAGTACGGAAATATAAGCGCCATGCGGCCGCAAGACGGGCCTCCAAAGGGAAGGAGCGCCATTTGGCTTTTGGAGGCTGGATTTGGCTGGAATAGATTTCAAGGGCAATGTCACATTTACAAAGGCCCTATGCTGCCAGGACAGTGGTAAACCCCCACAAGTGACCCCATTCTGGAAACTACACCCCTCAAGGAATCTAATAAGGGGTGCAGTGAGCATATGGACCCCACTGGTGACGGGCACAAATGTGGAACAATGTGACGTGAAAGTGAAAAATTTAGTTTTTTCATTTTCAAAGCACAAGTGTGCCAGTCATTGAGTGGTCCATATGCTCACTGCACCCCTTATTAGATTCCTTGAGGGGTGTAGTTTCCAGAATGCGGTCACTTCTGGGGGGTTTTCAATGTCTTGGCAACACAGGGCCTTTGTAAATGCAACATGGCATTCACCATCCATTCTAGCCAAATGGCGCTCCTTCCCTTCGGAGGCTTACCCTGCACCCGCATGGTGCTTTATGTCCACATGTGGGGTATTTCCGTACTCAGGGAAAATTGTTCTACACATTTCGGTTTTTTTTATCTTTTAACCCCTTGTGAAAATGAAAAAATAAAGACTAGATCAATGATTTAGAGTAAAAATTTAAATTTTTTTTACACTAAATGTTGGTCTAGCCTTGATTTTTTAATTTCCACAAGGGGTTAAAAGAGAAAATAAACACAAAACGTGTAGGGTAATTTCCCCTGAGTACGAAAATACCCCACATGTGGATATAATGTGCCATATGGGCCAGGGCAAGCCACCAAAGGGACAGAGCGCCATTTAGAGGCTGGAATGGAGGACGAAGGCCATGTCGGGTTCGCAGAGTGCCCGTGCTGCCGAAACATTGTAAACCCCCCCACAAGTGACCCCATTATGGAAACTACACCCCTCAAGGAATGTAACAAGGGGTATAGTGAGTATATGGACCCCACTGGTGACAGGCACAAATGTGGAACAATAAGCTGTGAAAATGAAAAATTTAATTTTTTACACTAAAACGTTGGTGTAACTTTGAATTTTTCATGTTCACAAGGGGTTAAAAGAAAAAAAAACGCCTAATCACGTAGTGCAATTTCCCCTGATTACAAGAGTACCCCACATGGGGACACAAAGTATAAAGTAACCGCACGGAAAGCCTCCAAAGGGAAGGAGCGCGATTTGGATTTTGGAAGCTGGATTTGGCCAGAATGGAGGACGAAGGGCTCTCAGAGCCCCCATGCTGCCAAAACAGAGGAAACCCCCCACAAGTGAACCCAACGAACTCTGGAATCTGTGGTTCGTATGGGGTGGGGTCATTTGAGGGGGCTTGTGGGGCTTCCTGGGGCCTAGTCCTGGGGCAGCGCCTTGGGGGCTTGTCATCACTAAATGGTGATGACGATGAGGAAGAAGAGGAAGGAAGAGGGAACGAGGGATCTTCCTCTTCTCCCTCACTGGTTGTCTCAGTATCGGAGGCAATCCAGGCTAATGCCTCTTCAGCCGAGAACAACCTATGGGCCATTTTTTTGTTATTATTTCTTTAGGATGCCTTCACACACACTGGATACGCACACTGCGGATCCAGCGTCAGTGCATCCCTATGATTGACATCCCTCTGCCTATATGTAAGTTAACGTCCGCTGGCCGGAGCATACTTTGCCTCCTCCCCGCTCCGGCTTGCTTCGGGGCTCCCGGCGTCTGCTCATCCCGCGCAGCCAATCAGTGAGCTGCCCCGCCGCAGCCACTGATTGGCTGAGCGGGATGTCCTGCTGAGAACCCCCGAAGCAAACCAGAGCGAAGAGGAGGTGATGTATGCTCCGGCCATCGGGGGGTTAACTTACATACATGCAGCGGGATGTCATTCCTGCTTCGTGTATGTATTCTTATAGTGATGCACTGGCGCTGGATCCGCAGCGGATTTCGCTGTAAATCTGCAGCGTGAAATCCCCTGCGGATACGGTGTGTGTGAAGGTATCATTAGAGGGGTGTGTAAGTGTTATGCTTTTACACGTGTAAGTGTTAGTGTTTTATGTACTGTTTTTACATTTTATTCATGTGTTTTTTTTTTTGTTTTTTTTTAATTTAAAGTTTTTTTATTTTCAAAGACAAGAAAAGAAAGTAGACAATACAAATGGGAACTCGGGACGGCAAGTCCCTCTGGGGGGTAGGGGTAAATACAAGGAATGATGTAAATGCACAGAATGCAATCGTAATCGTGAACTGTAACAAAGAACAGTAGGAATGTCAGCATCCGTAACATGACTAGAAAAAAACGGGATCAGTATTCCGGTTGATCTCAGCATAAGTCATTACAAAAACAATGTACTATCATATGCAAGCTGTACTGCAGAGATAGGAGAGACAGAAGCAAGAAGACGACAAACAAAACACACCGGACAGGAGAGGACAAGACAACAAGAGGATCATAAAAGAGAGGCTGTCCCTGGCGGCAAAAGAGGGGGGGGGGGGCACCCTTCGGGCAACTAGGGACAGGACGGTTTCAGGCCGTGGCGGTTCTATAAGAATCAGAATCCAGGAATAGGAGCCATTGGCCCCAAGTGGCCGTGTACCTCTTCACTGCTGCCGGGGTAACAGCAATGAGGTCCTCCATGTGATGTGTCTGGGCTATTTCCGCAAACCATTCGTCAATAGTCGGAGGGTCGACGGATTTCCATTTCCGAGGGAGGACTGACTTGGCAGCTTTGAGCAGATGGCGTGCCAGAGATTTTTGGAAGCGCGACTGGGCTGTGGGGAACATGAAAAGCAGCGTCGCTTCAGGGGTATTAGGGATAGTGATGCCGGTAATTTCCTTAATGAGGCGCAAGACCGTGGGCCAAAATAACCGCAATTTGGGGCATCCCCACCAAATGTGTGTCATGGTGCCTCCCACGCCCCCACAACGCCAACAAATGTCAGGGACCAAGGGGTACCAGCGATGAAGGGCAGCTGGAACCCGGTACCAACGGGACAAAATCTTATAACTGGTCTCCTGTGTCTTGCCATAGTAGCTTTGTGAGATAGATAAAAAGCCTTTGACCATTGTTGAGGCGTAAAAGTTTTTCCCAATTCTGTCTCCCATGCCGAGCAGAAGGAGGGCAGATGGTCCAGTCTAGAGGAGAGCAACAGTTGATAAGAGAGAGAGATGGCATGTGGGGGACAGGAAGGCGCCACACACAACTTTTCAAAGTCCGACAACGTATTATGGAGAGCGTGAGTACGTGAGGTGGTCGTGTAGAAATGCTGCAGTTGAATATACTCAAACAGGTGTCTGGACAAGGGGGGTGCGGAGGGGAGAATGTCGGATAAGGGTAACAGTGCTCCCCGTTTGACCACGTGATAGAAGCGGAGAGGGGTGTCCCTGGGCGTGCCTAAGAAGGTCCGGGATATACCTGGTTGAAAGTCAGGGTTATCTGTGACGGGGGTCATAGGACCGCGACTATCCAACAGAGCACAAGGAGACCCGGTGGCCGGTAAAGATGCAAGAGTATGGCGAGTTGTGTAGGACAGAGGTGTGCGGTCTGCCAAGGTAGGGGACCATGTCCATGGGAGCGTGGACAAAGGCCGAGGGCACTGGGCCTGTGCCAACCGTACCCACAGCTTGGAAGTAGAATGATGAAACATGTCCAAGATCCTCACGTGGACACAAGATAGATAATAAAGGCGGCAATCTGGCAGACCAACTCCCCCCCCCCCCCCCCCCGCATCCTTAGGACGAGAAAGAACCTTGCGTCTGATTCTGGGACGGCCAGGGGACCAGACGAAGGAAGAAAAGCAATGCTGCACTTGTTTCCAAAAGGAAACGGGGATGCGGACTGGGATGGTCTGCAAGAGATAGAGCAGTCGAGGGAGAAGGGTCATTTTCAGGATATTAATTCTCCCGAACCAAGAGAAATCTTTCTTGGTCCAGGCTGTCAGGTCCGTTCGGAAACGGCCTAACAGAGGCAGGAAATTAGCATCAAAGAGTTGGGACAATGTGGGGGGGATGCGTATGCCCAGGTATGATATGCCTGCGGGGGGCCAAGCAAATGGAAAATTTTCCTGAAGAGAGCGCACCGTGGCGCTGTCCAAGGAGACATTGAGGGCTTCAGATTTAGCAAGGTTAATTTTAAAATTTGACCATACACCAAACCGGTCTAGTCGAGACATAAGGGAAGGGAGGGACAAGCGTGGGTTTGTGATATAGAGCAAGAGGTCGTCCGCGAAAGCGGAGCATTTATACTCGTGGGATCCAATGGTGATCCCCCGTATGTCTGGGTCAGAGCGGATGGTGGACATTAGATTTTCCATGATCAGGACATAAAGGAGGGGGGACAGGGGGCACCCCTGTCTCGTTCCATTGGAAATAGAAAAGGGTGCCGACAACGTGCCATTGATTTTCAACTGAGCGGAGGGAGTGTTATAAAGGGCTAGAATTTTCGAGAGGAAGGACGGGCCTATGCCCACACGTTGTAGGGTTTGTACCAGGGAGGACCACGAGACTCTATCAAAAGCCTTCTCGGCGTCTAAAGAGAGAACCATCAGGGGTACATTGTTAGATTGAGCGTAATGAATTATGTCTAATGTCTTGAGAGTATTATCGCGGGCCTCCCTCCCTGGTACAAAACCCACTTGGTCCGCATGGATGAGATCCGGCAGGTGTGGGTTCAGCCTGTTGGCAATTAGTTTGGCTTAACGTTTCAGGTCCACATTGAGGAGGGAGATGGGCCTGTAGCTCCCGCAGGTCTGCGGGTCCTTCCCCAGTTTAGGAATAAGGGCGACATGGGCCATAGTAGTGTGTTGCGGAAAGGGGACGGTGTCGGATATGGAGTTGAAGGCCGAGAGCATGGTGGGGCCTAGGGATTCCTGAAGCACTTTGTAGAATTGGGCTGTCAGGCCGTCTGGGCCCGGGCTCTTCTCTCCCGGGAGTTGTGCAATAGCACAATTGAGTTCGTGCAACGCGAACGGCTCCTCCAGGGTTACTGCCGTATCGCTGGAGATCTGAGTAGCAATAGGAGGGGGAGAGAAGGGCTCAGGCACTGAGGCCGAGGGTTTAGGAAGATTATAAAGGGTAGTGTAGTAGGAATGGAATGTGGATGCTATTTCCGGGGTGATATGGGTAGTTACATTCGCAGTGGTCCGGATACAGGGGATATGCGATTGCGCCAGTTTGTCCCTTAAAGCCCTCGCCAACATGCGTCCACACTTATTGCCATTTTCATAAAATTTACTACGACAGGACTGCAATAGACGGCCCCACGATGCCTCTAAGAGGCGTTTAACCTCCGAGCGTGCAGCTTGTAAGTCCCTCAGAATCGCGAGAGACAGAGCATGTTTGTGGGCGAGCTCAAGGGAGGAAACCTTAGCAAGCGCTTTTGTCAGGGAAGCCGCCTTCTCCCTCTTAAGTCTGGAACCGTGTTTAATGAGGACTCCTCGGAGGACACACTTGAGAGCTTCCCATTGAATAATAGGGGAAGTAGTATCCACAGCATGATCGGAACAAAAGTGCGTGACCGATTGTTTAAGACTCATTCAAACGCCAGGTCCAGTGAGGTTTGGACAGGAAAGGGAGTGTGAGGGAGCAGAAGACAGGGGCATGGTGTGACCATAAAATGTTGCCAATAGAGGTGTAGGAGAGCCATGGCAGGGCACTATGCTGTATGAGAATGTGGTCAATGCGACTATAAGTCCCATGGGGGTTGGAATAGAAACTATAAAAGGACGCTGGTTGACCTCAGGGAGATCAACCAAAACACCGCAGAGACACCATCACGTGTCTCAACGTCAGTGTATTCTAGAACATTGCCCCCTGGGAAATCAAATATGCAAAAGAACACTGCAGAGACACCATCACACGTCTCGACGTCAGTGAACTAGCCAGACCTTCCCTCCGGGAAGGAACAACCAAGCCAAAGGCGTTCTCCAGTTAAGGAGACCACCTCAGCAAGGTATCCATCCACAGACAGCTGTTTCGGGGTTTTTGCCCCTCATCAGTGTGGAGTAGGTTTCTGGCTAGTGGGAGCAATGACTAGTAGGTGCATGCAAAAGGACGCTGGTTGACCTCAGGGAGATCAACCAAAACACCGCAGAGACACCATCACGTGTCTCAACGTCAGTGTATTCTAGAACATTGCCCCCTGGGAAATCAAATATGCAAAAGAACACTGCAGAGACACCATCACATGTCTCGACGTCAGTGAACTAGCCAGACCTTCCCTCCGGGAAGGAACAACCAAGCCAAAGGCGTTCTCCAGTTAAGGAGACCACCTCAGCAAGGTATCCATCCACAGACAGCTGTTTCGGGGTTTTTGCCCCTCATCAGTGTGGAGTAGGTTTCTGGCTAGTGGGAGCAATGACTAGTAGGTGCATGCAAAAGGACGCTGGTTGACCTCAGGGAGATCAACCAAAACACCGCAGAGACACCATCACGTGTCTCAACGTCAGTGTATTCTAGAACATTGCCCCCTGGGAAATCAAATATGCAAAAGAACACTGCAGAGACACCATCACATGTCTCGACGTCAGTGAACTAGCCAGACCTTCCCTCCGGGAAGGAACAACCAAGCCAAAGGCGTTCTCCAGTTAAGGAGACCACCTCAGCAAGGTATCCATCCACAGACAGCTGTTTCGGGGTTTTTGCCCCTCATCAGTGTGGAGTAGGTTTCTGGCTAGTGGGAGCAATGACTAGTAGGTGCATGCAAAAGGACGCTGGTTGACCTCAGGGAGATCAACCAAAACACCGCAGAGACACCATCACGTGTCTCAACGTCAGTGTATTCTAGAACATTGCCCCCTGGGAAATCAAATATGCAAAAGAACACTGCAGAGACACCATCACATGTCTCGACGTCAGTGAACTAGCCAGACCTTCCCTCCGGGAAGGAACAACCAAGCCAAAGGCGTTCTCCAGTTAAGGAGACCACCTCAGCAAGGTATCCATCCACAGACAGCTGTTTCGGGGTTTTTGCCCCTCATCAGTGTGGAGTAGGTTTCTGGCTAGTGGGAGCAATGACTAGTAGGTGCATGCAAAAGGACGCTGGTTGACCTCAGGGAGATCAACCAAAACACCGCAGAGACACCATCACGTGTCTCAACGTCAGTGTATTCTAGAACATTGCCCCCTGGGAAATCAAATATGCAAAAGAACACTGCAGAGACACCATCACATGTCTCGACGTCAGTGAACTAGCCAGACCTTCCCTCCGGGAAGGAACAACCAAGCCAAAGGCGTTCTCCCACTAGCCAGAAACCTACTCCACACTGATGAGGGGCAAAAACCCCGAAACAGCTGTCTGTGGATGGATACCTTGCTGAGGTGGTCTCCTTAACTGGAGAACGCCTTTGGCTTGGTTGTTCCTTCCCGGAGGGAAGGTCTGGCTAGTTCACTGACGTCGAGACATGTGATGGTGTCTCTGCAGTGTTCTTTTGCATATTTGATTTCCCAGGGGGCAATGTTCTAGAATACACTGACGTTGAGACACGTGATGGTGTCTCTGCGGTGTTTTGGTTGATCTCCCTGAGGTCAACCAGCGTCCTTTTGCATGCACCTACTAGTCATTGCTCCCACTAGCCAGAAACCTACTCCACACTGATGAGGGGCAAAAACCCCGAAACAGCTGTCTGTGGATGGATACCTTGCTGAGGTGGTCTCCTTAACTGGAGAACGCCTTTGGCTTGGTTGTTCCTTCCCGGAGGGAAGGTCTGGCTAGTTCACTGACGTCGAGACATGTGATGGTGTCTCTGCAGTGTTCTTTTGCATATTTGATTTCCCAGGGGGCAATGTTCTAGAATACACTGACGTTGAGACACGTGATGGTGTCTCTGCGGTGTTTTGGTTGATCTCCCTGAGGTCAACCAGCGTCCTTTTGCATGCACCTACTAGTCATTGCTCCCACTAGCCAGAAACCTACTCCACACTGATGAGGGGCAAAACCCCCGAAACAGCTGTCTGTGGATGGATACCTTGCTGAGGTGGTCTCCTTAACTGGAGAACGCCTTTGGCTTGGTTGTTCCTTCCCGGAGGGAAGGTCTGGCTAGTTCACTGACGTCGAGACATGTGATGGTGTCTCTGCAGTGTTCTTTTGCATATTGGAATAGAAACTATAGTCCCGATCAGCTGAGTGCGACAGCCTCCAGGCATCATAAAGTTGCAGCGACAGAAAGGCTCGCTTGACCCTCTTTATGGCCGCGTAGGAGATAGACGATCGACCCGAGGAGTTATCCATAGACGGGTCCAAAGTTAAGTTAAGGTCACCGCACAGGATTACAGTTCCCTTGACCACAGGTAGTGACAGCTTAATCAGATGGGTGAGAAAGGAAACCTGGTCATGATTCGGGGCATAGGCATTGATAATAGTGAAAACGTGACCATTAACAGATAAGGAGAGGATAAGGTACCTAGCCGTCGGGTCTGTAATGCAGTGAAGGATCTGGCAGGGCAAATTCTTATGTATGGCAATAGCCACTCCCTTGGTTCTAGCCTCGAGGTTGTTAGAGAAAAACCACTGAGTGTAATGTCTATGAAGGATAGCGGGGGCGTGGTTGACCTTGAAATGTGTTTCCTGTAGACAGAGGACATGTACCTTTCTACGGTGGAAGTGATGTAGGATCTGTGATCGCTTCCCGGGTGTGTTCAGTCCCTGCACATTAAAAGAGGCAACATAAAGGTTCGCCATGGGGTGCGGGCAAGGGGCGTTACGGAGAGGGCCGTGGAGACCCTAAAGAAGGGCCGTCAGGGACAACCGACTCTGGAAAAAAGGAAAAACAATTAGTGAAGGACAAACAGGGGGTGGGGTAGGAAGGTGGGAGAACACAACACGAGTTCAAATATACAAGCAGTAAGGAATAAAACTGCAGCGTATTCTCAACAAAAGCACAGCTGAAGGGCTACCAAACCAGAGAAAACTCGGGTCCGGTGTCCCACCTATGGGGGGAGAGAGGCAGACAAGTACCGTATGCGCGGTGCAGGGGGCTCCTCACAGACCTTGAGGAAAGTATGTTAAGGCAAACAAGCAAAACTTATGACTAACGGTTAAACATGGATAGAACTATGAGGGTTGTACCAGATATAGAACAGAACCTGCCCAGGGGAGGCAGAACAGAAAAAGGATGCAATATAGACAGATGTAGGGGGCAATATGAACAAGGTGTCAAACAGCAACAATCACTGTGTTAGAAAAGAGAGCATCGAAGGTCCCTCCACGGGAAGCATCTGCGGTGTTCCATTTGAGATGGCTCCATCTCATTTGCGCGATGACTCTGAGGGCCGAGGCGCAGGGGGCGAGGATCTACGGGGCCCGTGGCGATCTCGGAGGGAGTCCTTGAGTGATAGATGCTGGGTCTCTAGGTGAGAGAGGTCTCTTGGCACCCCGGGTCGAAGAGAGGAGGGAAGGCCATTCCGGGAGAGTGAGGCCAGTGATGTCAAGGTCCCTGAGGAAATCCGGAACATCAGCGGGGGCCCGTAGAGTGAGGGTGCGGCCATTCTGGCGGACAGTCAGCGCAAAAGGATAGCCCCAGCGAAAGGGTATATTGCGGTCTCTGAGAATGTCCAACAGGGGGCGCAGGGCCGCTCTCTGAGCCAGCGTGTCGGGAAAGGTCAGGCAGAATGAGGAGATGAGCCCCCCTATACACGACAGCACGTCGTTTGCGGGCCCTCAGGAGAATTTCTTCCTTAGTGGAGTAAAAATGAACCCGACAGATAACATCCCTGGGGTTCTGGTCATCTCGACTGGGTGGGCGTAGCGCCCTATGCGCCCTATCTAGTTCAATGTGTGTGTTAGGCGGCTGCTCCAGGAGATCGTTAAAAATACCGGAGAGAACAGCAAACAGGTCCGATGAAGCAATCGACTCAGGAAGCCCCCGGATCCGCAAGTTGTTCCTCCGATTGCGGTTTTCTATATCGTCCATGTGTTGCTGGAGGAAAAACAGTTGGTCAGTATGCAAGTTCACAGTGGACTGTAAGGCAGACAGAGAGGTGGATGTGGTCTCCTGAGCGACCTCCAGGTTATCCACTCTGGTGGAGACCGCTGTTAATTCAGTACGAAACTGCGCAAACTCTTGCTTGCACTCGTCCACCAGTTGTTTAGCTAGAATTGAGATGTCACTCCTAGTGGGTAAGGATTGAGTAAGGATCTTGAGATCCGCCAGAGATGCAGGTCTACTATCATCAAGGCCAGAAGTGCAGGAGGAGGACAAATGCAATGGTAGCTCCTGGGTACAGAGAGGAGGGTGCTGTGTAGCTTGTCTGAATATCGGTGGGGTGCCAACCAGGGAAGGAGGAATTGAGGGGTGAATGTCCAGCAACAGTCCCTTGGGTGGAGAGGAGCCTGCAGGGGCATGTATTAAGGCCACTGTGTGACCAAGTGCGGCCTGATTACGTGCAGGGGAGCCCCCCCACGAGGATCCTGAGGACCATGCAGGGGATAGGCCACCCTGTGTGCCCACCGGAGCTAGGGCAAGTGGGGGTGCGGGGGCTCCCTGGCTGAGGGGGGAAGAAGTGGGGGGGGAGAACCATGCCAAGTCCTGGGCAGATTGCACCCATACGGGCGCCACTGGGTTCAGTGCTGCAGCAGGGGGTGCAGTGACGGCCGCTTCTGGGACAGTGAGGGGGGCGCCATCTTGGATTTGGGCCTCAACCTGCCGGGGGCTGTTATGAGGAGAGGGGCAGGAGGAGAGGGGCGCCAGACAGTGGGCACAGTCTAGAGGTACCTGATGGGGCCCCGGGCGCAGCTCTCCCACGGCTGATGGCGGTGTAGGTAGCTCCTGTGTCGCGTCTCCCGCGCCGTGCGTCCGGGCAAGATGGCCACCGGAGCCTGGAGGGGATGGTGAGGGGGAAGGGCGGGAGGCCTGTGCCGGATCCCCGTGGCAATGTTGTGGCCGGGAGGAGGCTGCCGGATCCTCCGGAGCGCGGGCAGCAGTGGATGGGGTGGCTGACCGTAAGCGGGCCACTGAGGGGGTGACGGGCACAGGGTCCTCATGGCGGCGGCCATCTTCCTTCCCCTGCAGCTCCGTCATCTGGTGTGAGGATGATGCCTCTGGCCGGAGGAAATAATGGCCAATTTCCCCCTGGGGTGAGCAGGCACGGGTGGAGGAGCCTCCCCTGAGCTTTCTGGAGGTTTTCCCCATGATTGAGGTGCAGGATGCCTTTGGATGGTGAATGGGCCTGGAGGAGCTCTGCAGAACACGTCCTCACAGCAGCATGGCTAGACACGCCCCCCTTATTCATGTGTTTTTTAAGAGGGGAGGGTGGCAGCGGAGAGCATAAGAGGAGAGGGTGGCAGGGGAGGGGAGAGGGGCAGCAGGACGGAGGGGAGAGGAGAGAGGGTGGCAGGGGAGAGAGGGTAAGAGGGGAGGGTGGCAGCGGAGAGAGTAAGAGGAGAGGGTGGCAGGGGAGGGGAGAGGGGCGGCAGGACGGAGGGTAAGAGGAGAGAGGGTAAGAGATGAGGATGGCAGGGGAGAGAGGGTAAGAGGGGAGGGTGGCAGGACGGAGGGGAGAGGGTAAGAGGAGAGGGTGGGAGGAGAGAGGGGGTGGCAGGACGGAGGGGGGTGGGCTGGCAGGACGCAGTGGGGCGGGCAGGACGGAAGGGGGGCTGGCAGGACTGAGGGGAGGCTGGCAGGACGGAGGGGGGGCTGGCAGGACGAAGGGGGGGCTGGCAGGACGAAGGGGGGGCTGGCAGGATGGAGGGGGGGCTGGCAGGACGGAGGGGGTTGGAAGGACGGAGGGGGGGCTGACAGTACGGAGGGAGGTGGCAGGACGGAGGGGGGTGCTGACAGGACGGAGGGGGGGGGGGCTGGCAGGACAGAGGACAGGGGGGGCTGGCAGGACAGAGGACAGGGGGGGCTGCCAGGACAGGGGTGGGCTGCCAGGACAGAGGGGGGGGGCGCCAGGACAGGGGGGGGGCGCCAGGACAGAGGGGGGGCTGCCAGGACAGGGGGGGGGCCGGCCAGGACAGAGGGGAGGAGCTGCCGGGTAGGGGTGCTTGCAGGACGCCAGAGGAGGATGCTGGAGGAGGAGGAGGAGGTATCCCAAGGGGGGGGGGCGTGAGGGGGATTGGGGGAGGCATGCAGCACGAGGGTAGGAGGAGGAAGCACCCGGTGCGGTCTTGGAGTTTGACGGGTGTCTCCTCCCCCCGAGCTGCCTCCTCCCCCGGTAACAGGGAGAAAGATGATCATCTCCCTGTTACCGGAGGAGGAGGCAGCACGGGGAGAGGAGGCACCCGGCGCCCGGCAAACTCCAGGACCGCGCCGGGCACAGGACTCACCACCCCCATCATCACCTTCTCTGCTGCACATTCTTAGCAAGCAGAGAAGGTGATGATGGGGGTAGTAGTGTGGATCGCCCGTGATTGGCCGGCTGGCGGCAGCCGGCCAATCACGCACGATCGGGGGGCCGGATCTAAGGGCAGGTGATGCCCAGACACTGCTGTGGTTGGTGCTTTCATCTGCCAATCACAGCGATCGTCGTCAACGGGGGCAGGGAAACTGCCCCCTACGTGACACATAAAGATGGCTGCTGATAGAATCACCAGCCATCTTTACCGGAGCACAGCGCGATTTTGTGTGGCGCCCGTTTAAAGGGCCGGCGTACCGTTACGTCATGGGTCCTTAAGTGACAGTGATCCATGACGTACCGGTACGTCATGGGTCCTTAGGAGGTTAAGAGCGATTTGGGTACTATCCCTTTAAGAGCGACTTGGGTACCGTCCCTTTAAGAGCGACTTCAGTAGCATCCCTTTGAGAGCGACTTGTGTACCGTTCCTTTAAGAGCGCCTGTGGTACCACTACTGCTTCACTGACTCAGCCGTGCTGTATCATGTGGGTGGCTGGCTCAGCTTTGCTATGTTACTGACTGAACTCTGCTACTTATAATGGTAAAGATCATTGCTTGTTTACCATGACAATCTTACTCATGTCAGTGAGACAAAATTGTTAAGGACCTTCCATCTTCTCCATCTTCTATTGGCCAATAGTGGACATGTGACTGTGTGGTTGTTGTAAGGCATTGACTGACAAGACCTTAGAATTTCTATTGGCTGCTATATTTTAGCTATTTGCATATGTGCTGTGATTGGCTGTTAGCGTTTAACCCCTTAAGGTCAAAGCCAATTTTCGTTTTTGCTCTTTTGCTTTTCCCATTTTATGTTTAAAAGTCCATAGCGCTTGCATTTTTTCACCTAGAGACTTATATGAGCGCGTATTTTTTGCAAAACCAATTGTACTTTGCAATGACAGGCATTATTTTTCCATAAAATATGCTGCGAAACCGGAGAAAAATCATTTGCGCTGTCAAATTGAAAAAAAAAAAAGAATTTGTTTTGATTTCGGGGAGTTTTGCATTTACACCGTTCGCCCTATGGTAAAACTGATTTTTTATGCATGTTCCTCAAGTTGTTACAATTACAATGATATGTAACATGTATAACTTTTATATTATCTGATGGCTTTTAAAAAATTCAAACCATTGTTAACAAATATATGTTAAAATCGCTCCATTCCCAGTCTTATAGCGCTTTTATCCTTTGGTCTATGGGTGTATGAGGTGTCGTTTTTTCCGCCATGATGTGTTCTATCGGTACCTTGATTGCGCATATACAACTTTTTGATCACTTTTTATTAAATTTTTTGGGGATTTGATGCGACCAAAAATGGAATGGAAAATTTACAATTACAGGTGATAGTGTAGACAACATAGGAATGATTTTATATAAGATGCAAACGATCAGACCTCTATTTAAACGTTTCTCGGAACATCTACGTTCGATCAGAACGGGAAAAGGATGTCCCAGACTGATCCAACATATACGAGAAAAACATCAGGGTGATGTATCACATATGAAATTCATGGGCTTGTTGCGGGTAAACAATCTCAAGACAGGTGGAGATAAACATATTATTGTTATTATTTTTCAACTTATTGTTGAAAAAAGAGATGGAATTAATCCTCCGTACAGAAGCATTGGGCCCGTTGGGTCTTAATGACCGCACAGATTTACAGGCAATAACATAAGTGGACTATATCTATTACAGCTGCAATTTAATGCATTTAGTGCATTTAGTGCATTTAATGCATTTAGTGTAATTGCGTCTGTTATAATATCCTAATGTTTGCATAATCAATGTTTTTATATATTCACTTTTTGTTTTTTATAGATTGTATATGTCTTTTGTATATAACTATACTGTCTCTTTAATTGCACTCACGTATATAGAGGAGGCGGGTGCAATGGGTGACGTATGGGCTCAGAGGAAAGGTGGTGAGAGCGTGAGCGATCGTAGCCTGATTACTTGTTTGTATCCACGAGCATGTGATAAATAAATATTCACCATCAAGTATTGGACGTGTGCCGCATCATCTTTATTCCTGTTGTACCATAGATTGCTTGAAGTGCTTAATTAGCCGGGACCCGCGCCGGCTAATAGAGGCACTGCCTGGCTGCAATCTGCGGGACCCCGCTCTGAACACCCCCCCCCCCCCCCCCCCCCCGCGGCACCATGACGTACCAGGTACGTCATGGGTCGCTAATGGGTTAATGGGCCATTATATTATTGTTGTCTAAGACAGTAACCAATTATAGCTCAGCTTTCGTTTCTCAAGTTACCTGTGATTGGGGCCCGTGTCAGACACCAGGAAGCGGCCGGGGACCGGAGCGCCGCGATGCGGGACCAGCTGCTGCAACCGGGGAGGTGAGTGGATGTCTTTTCCCTCAGCCACCTCCTCCCCGGTCCCAGCGAAAAAGTGAACCCCCGCTGGAGTACCCCTTTAAGCGAGCAACCAGGCTGCACTCATGTAAAAACATAATAAGGATGCAAAAGTTACCAAGCCCAATGTCCAATTTGGACTACAAGATCCACAAGGCTGTGTAGTTGCTAAATTGACTTTATTTCATCATTGCATCCATATAAAAGACGTTTTAACCACCAGGCTTTTCTGGTACTTCGCTAATATGGATTCCATGAAGGAATAAAGTAGTTTTTGCAACTACACCGCCTTGTGAAAGCTGTTCTCTTCTTCTCTGTTAGTGGCTACTCACAGAGATGTGATACTGCACCATTTCCCTCAATATATAAATAACCAGTTATACATTTTTGACTCATTTGTTTGATTCTTTTAATTTATTTTAGGTCTTGTGTGAAAATCTTTTAGGTCAACTTTATGCAGAAATCTAGAACATTTTTAAGGGTTTACAAACTTTCAGGCACTGCTGTCTTTGCAGTTTTTTTCATAATTGCTTTTATTTGCCTTTAGTTATTGCCATAATTATTACTATCCCCCTCCCCTCGCAATGCCATCAATGTGTCTGCTAATTTCCTGGGGGAAAAAAACTCGAATAATACTTAAAGGAGAAGTCCGCCGAAAATTTTTATTAAAGTATTGTATTGCCCCCCAAAGTTATACAAATCACCAATATACACTTATTACGGGAAATGCTTATAAAGTGCTTTTTTCCCTGCACTTACTACTGCATCAAGGCTTCACTTCCTGGATAACATGGTGATGTCACGACCCGACTCCCAGAGCTGTGCGGGCTGTGGCTGCTGGAGAGGATGATGGCAGAGGGATGCTCAGTGTCCCTCCAGTGCCCTGTGTCCCTCTGTCCCCCTGACATCACCCTCTCCAGCAGCCACAGCCCACACAGCTCTGGGAGTCGGGTTGTGACATCACCAGATGCAGTAGTAAGTGCAGGGAGAAAAGCACTTTATAAGCATTTCCCCGTAATAAGGGTATATTGGTGATTCATATTACTTTTGGGGGGCAATACAATACTTTAATAAAAAAAATTGCTGGACTTCTCCTTTAGGGTAGCTTTACACGTACCGGATTCTCAGCGGATTTCACGTTGCGAATTTGCTGTGAAATCCGCTGCAAATCCTGGTAGTGTGAAGTTCAGTGGGGTTACATACCTGCAGCAGAATTTCCATTTGGCTGCGAGTATGTAACCTGACCCCTTTAACCCCCTGCAGCCCGGAGCCCGCAGCATACATTACCCGCTTGGTGCCGCAGCTACATGTGAGCCTCCCGGCTTCCGTCGATCCCGATCAGCCAATGAGTGCACGGCAGCACTGATTGGCTGAGCAGGAGCCGGGAGCCTCACATGCAGCCCGTCGTGAGCCAAGCAGGTAACATATGCTGTGGGGGGTTAAAGGGGCGGGGTTACATACTTGAATGAAAATTCCACTGCAGGTATGTAACTCCATTGACCTTCACACTACCAGGATTCACAGCTGTTTTCACTGCAAAATGGCAGCGTGAAATCTGCTGCGAATCCAGTACGTGTGAAGCTACCTTAGATGTTTGTGTACCTGAAAGTCAATTCTAACCCGCATTTAATATTTATATCTAGTATTTGTTCTTTTACATCTGCCTGTGATTTTACATCTAGTTTAGTTTCAGTGCTTATATTAAAGCATATTGTTTCTCTATATTAACATGGCTTTTTTCTCCTTAAGGATTTGCTTATTTTACTTGATTTGATTGGAACTGCAAACCCTACTTTTCCAAATTACTTCCAAAATACGGTTCGTTGGTTTAACCGGCTTCAGTCTATTGGTAAGTCTGTTGCAGTTGCAGTAACCTTGATTATCAAAGAGTTGTTACTAGATTTTGAAAACTATTGTGGTGTGAGGGTGTACTTGAGAGTTAAAACGCTATTTGCCTTTACATCTCATTGCTCATATGCCATCAATTTATGACCAGTGAGTTCTTGACCTCTGTTTAACATACACAGCAGAAAAGCTCCTGAAGTGTAAATGAAGGCTGTGACATAGGATTCTTTTAAATGCATTTTGTGGTCACAACATGTTGATGGTCTATTATTAATATCAAATTGGTGGTGTGGTGACACTCAGCTATCAGATGTTTGCACAAGCTGCAGCTTCGGCATATGCACAGTAAATGGAGCTGGAAGCAGAAGGATCTGTTCATTGTGAAGTGGTCATCAGAGTAGGATCTGAGCTGCAGTAAACCACAGAAGTAAATTACAAATCTGTCTGAGAACAGTTGATTTAAAAGAAAAAAAAAATCTGAGTATTCCTTTAGGAGATCACTGTATCTGAGGTAGTCATAGTTTGTGTGAGGTAAATATTTATCTTAGCTTTAGTAGAATAAAACTAAAAACATTTTTTGGGTTGGGTCTTTTTTTGTAACTAGAAAGAAGACTTCATAATCTTGGACTACTGAAGAATCATCCCTCTGAAATATTATATTTCCTAAGCAGTTTGCGAGCAAGACCAGTTGATGATGACCATGTACCGTTTCTACAAAGAGGTAAAAAAATATATACGTAGTAGAGATTTTTAAATATGCATCTTATCCATCTTCTCCAAACAATCTAGAGCTTTCAGTGTTGTTGTATTTTTATTTATTTAGAATTACATTTTCTAGACATGCAAAATCATACATATCATATATATAATCATATATTATGATCAATTCAACTATTATCACCTTTTGGTGGTCACAAACCAGTTCTACACTGGCAAACTGCAGAATATTATAGAAAGTGGACGACTCCAATCAAAGTAGAAGTCTAAAGCTCTGGTTGTCCTGGCATGATGGGAATTGTGTTTTTGCAACAGCTGAAGGGCCATAGGTTCCTTATCTCTGCTGTAGACCATATACAAGTGATTAGAGTACAAGTGCATCCAGTGACTCACAACTGACACCTTCTTACATTGGAGTTGTTTACTTCCTCTTCCCTAGATAGCCTTGACCACAACAGGTATTTACTGTGTTTGGTGCCTGCCTTGGTGTACCACGATGTAGTAATGTCCTCCATAGTGCCTTGCACAATAACCCCCCCCCCCCGTGGTACCAGTGCCCCCCACAGTAGTGGTACCTCCTTGACTCCCCCCTAAACACACACACACAGAGTTATAGTGCACCTTCTCACATTAAGGTAGTATTGATGCCAACTTAGTTCTATGCACTGTAATACTGAACACTGTAACGCTGAAATAGATAAACTAGAAACAAAAGTGCAATATAAGTAAAGTTATCTCTACATATCCTTTCTACCTGAGGGATGTTAGACATAGATGGCACAGACCAGTAGGATTCATTGCTTATTCTTTGTGTCTAGAGCACCACCGACTGTAAATATAATCCTACAAGTATAAAGCCATATGTTTTATTTTAGGCGTTCCAGTCCTGCATCTTATTCCTTCACCATTTCCAAATGTCTGGCACACATTTGAAGATAATGAAGAAAATCTTGATTCTTCATCTATTGACAACATCAATAAAATTCTGCACATATTTGTACTTGAATACCTTAATATATGATGATAATCCATAAATTAATTACATATTACTTTTGCAATGTATATTGTGCAAGATTCAGTTTTATAGAAACAAAATGGCTGTTGTGTAACCAGTTGTTTGCCAGTTGTAAAGTGTGTTTAAAGTGTATTTTTCACACATGAAATTTGTCTCTTACATTCAGTAGCACAGTGTTGGTTTATAATAAACCTGGTTCTGGTTCTTGTCCTGGATGAGCTCCAATTGTTCTATCTCCCTTGTTACTGTATACACAAGATATAAGAACAGGTAGTGTGTATGATAACCCCCACACACACAGACACATCTGAGGGTCCTTTTATATAAGACAATTTCTCAGCCACCTGGTGGCCTCAAATAAGTGCAGATCGGCAAGATCAGCATTCATTTGTGGTGCCTTAACATGGCATGAGAAATCGAGCCGCCGGGCTGTGTGAATGATCCATGTATCAATTTTAAAGCATCAACCGAGGATCAGCCGTTTTCCCCGTCCTCAGCTGATCATTGTCACTTTTACACATGCCGATTATCAGCTGCAGGAGCATTTCTAGCAATGCTCCAAGGAGTGTTTTTCCCGTGTTCCCATGCTTTTTGTACTATGATACTCAATTGAAAAACTAAGACATTGGGACGGATTTACTAACTTGTTCCCATCAGGAAATTGACAGTTTTTGTCCAATTCACAAGTTTGTATCATATCTGAACAAATGTGTTTATTACCAGTTACTATTGGGATGAATATCTCTGCATAGAGCTGTAGACCTGAAAAATTGATATGTTAAATAAGCCCTATTTCAAGGTTACTTCATTCTTAGTTTTGGCGCAATTGAAAAATTGGTTGTAAAAGTGGGCATAGTCTGTAAAGTATGACCATCAAAAAATGTTACAACGTTAATTGTAAAAGAAACATTGCATGAATAAACAATGTAAATAAAAAATACATTTGTTATAATGTAAATAAGGAAGTATAATATAAAAACATGTTAAGAAATATATAGAAATATAAACTATAAAAAAACTTTACTTTAGAACATATAGAGATAAATGTATTTATTATTACAATAAAAGATTACATGGCCTTGCCCGTCTGAGAAGTATTATTCTACAACATGATAATGAATGTGTACAAGAAACAGGAAAGACAAGTAGAGCACACCAAGTAGCTAAGTGTCAGGTATATGTGCAAATTCTAAGTCTCCTCATATGTACATGAAGTCTTTTCAGGTTGTTGTTTTAGCTGGTATAAAGGGCCATATTACACACCCAAAATTACACTGTAAGCAAGCGCCGATCTTCTAGATTGGCGTTCGCTTACCAAGCCCATACACATTATTCAAATCATAAATAGAATTTAAAGCGTAACTGTCATTTCAGGGTCATTTTTCTGAAACCTTAAATATCAACAGTTCAAGCGATTTTAAGAAACTTTGTAATAGGTTTTATGTACTAAAAGAGTTTCCTTCTGGACTGAAAAAGCAATCTCCCAGCCTCCCCCCTCACATCAAATGAAGCAGGATTTCTGTCTCCATTATGTGGCTATGGAGAGGGGAGGGGCTGTTAGGAGTGACTGAGCACGGAGGATTTCTGCAAAGCACAACACCCTGCAATCTTCCCTCAGTTCATAGATAAGCACTGACCTTTCTGACACCTGAATCCTGCGGTTTATCTGCCCAGAGAGTCTACAAACAGCTGACCTTCATGTCACCTCTTCCTGCTCCCTCATCTCCCTCAGCCCCTCCCCCTTCATAGGCTTACAATGGAGAGAGCAGAGCCCGTCTTCACTGGCTTCTTTGTAATGAAGACGTGTTTGCCTGATAATGCACAGATAAGAAGTCAGGGGGGAGGCTGGGAGATTGCTTCTTGAGTACAGAAAGAGGCTTTTTTGGCTGATGAAACCTATTACAGAGTTTCTTAAAATCGCTTATACTACTTATTTCTGCAATAAAAAAAAACATGACAGTTACTCTTTAACCCTTTAAGGACATGGCCCATTTTCGTTTTTACGTTTTCGGTTTTTCCTCCTTGTGTTTAAAAGGTCATAGCACTTGCATTTTTCCACCTAGAAACCCACATGACCCCTTATTTTTTGCGTCACTAATTGTACTTTGCAATTACAGGCTGAATTTTTGCATAAAGTACACTGCGAAACCAGAAAAAAATTCGAAGTGTGGTGAAATTGAAAAAAAAAACGCATTTCTTTTATTTGGGGGAAATGTGTTTTTACGCCATTCACCCTGGGGTAAAACGGACTTGTTATGCATGTTCCTCAAGTCGTTACGATTAAAACGATATATAACATGTATAACTTATATTGTATCTGATGGCCTGTAAAAAATTCAAACCGTTGTTAACCAATATACGTTCCTTAAAATCGCTCCATTCCCAGGCTTATAGCGCTTTTATCCTTTGGTCTATGGGGCTGTGCGAGGTGTCATTTTTTGCGCCATGATGTGATCTTTCTATCGGTACCTTGATTGCCCATATACGTCTTTTTGATCGCTTTTTATTACATTTTTTCTGGATTTGATGCGACCAAAAATGCGCAATTTTGCACTTTGGGATTTTTTTGCGCTGACGCCGTTTACCGTACGAGATCAGGAATGTGATTAATTAATAGTTCGGGCGATTACGCACGCGGCGATAGCAAACATGTTTATTTATTTATTTATTTGTTTACTTTTATTTAAAACCTGGGAAAAGGGGGGTGATTCAGACTTTTATTAGGGGAGGGGGCTTTTTACTATTAACAACACTTTTTTTTTTTTTTTTACACATATACTAGAAGCCCCCCTAGGGGACTTCTAGTATATACACTTGGATCTCTCATTGAGATCTCTGCAGCATAGATATGCTGCAGAGATCCATGAGATCGGCACTCGTTTGCTTTCGGCTGCTGCAGCCGGAAGTAAACGAGTGCCGAGCCGAGGACGGCGCCATCTTGGACGCGTCCCCGGCCGGCATCAGTAACGGAGATCGCTCCTCCGGGACAAGGTCCCGGAGGAGCGATCTCCCCCACTAGACACCAGGGAAACGTTGCCTCCGGTAATCGGAGGCAGCTGTCAACTTTGACAGCTGCCTCCGATTAGCTAATTAGCGGGCACGGCGATCAGACCGTGCCCGCTAATAGCGGCGGTCCCGGGCTACACGCGGCACCCGGGATCGCGGCACTTCAAAGCGGGGCCGCCGCGCGGCCCCGCTTTGAAGTGCAAGTGAGGACATAGGACGTACCGGTACGTCCTATGTCCTTAAGAGGTTAATTCTACGAAGCGGAAAAAAAAGAAAAGGTAGCACATCCATGTGGATTCCTAACTTAAAAATGGTGCAGCCCCACACGGCGACCACCACAACAACAGCGCCACAGGAGAGAGCGGCTCAGATGATAACATGATAACGAATGTGTACAAGGAACTGGAAAGGTAAGTAGAGCACACCAAGTACCTTAGTAACACAACAAGGGTCCATTTACACAGAAAGATCATCTGACAGATTATCTGCCAAAGATTTAAAGCCAGAGCCAGGAATGGATTTGAAAAGCGGAGAATTCTCAGGCTTTTCCTTATGACCTGATCTCTGTTTATACTGTTTCTGGCTTTGGCTTCAAATCTTTGGCAGATAATCTGTCAAATAATCTTTCTGTGTAAATGGACCCTTATGCTAAGTTTAAACGGAGCGATAATTGGCCCGATCGCACGATTAACGATTTAGAAGTAACGATTTTTTTTTTATAACGATCAGCGTTTAGACGGTACCATATATCGTACGGAAAAATCGTTTTGCGATTGTTTCACGATCGCGCGCCTGCAGCCCGCCCCCCCCCCGCTCGCAGCCCGGCCCCCTGCTCATCCACAGCCCGGCCCCACAGTCAACCGCAGCCCCCTGCGCCACCCCCGCCGCTCTGATCGCCCCCCGCCGCCACCACTCCGATCGACCCCCCCCATACATTACCTGCTCCGCGTCGCAGGTCTTCGACATCCCCCGCTCCGCTCTTCAGTGCACTGATTGGCTGAAGAGGGGAGCTAGTATATAGTGCTGAGAAGCAGCCATAAGTTTATGGATGTGCTACCTCTTTTCTTTTTCTCTCCATAATAAATAGAATACTTACCTGTCTAGGCTCTTCCGGTGTCCTGCTGCCTTGTTCCTGTTTTCCCTGCTTACCGCAGCTGCCCTGGGTACTTCTGAACGCGTCTCTGTAGTGACAGGCCGCTCAGCCAATCACTGGCCTGAGAGATGGGTTTGGAAGTGCTAGAGGTGGCTGCAGTAAAGGGGAACATAGGAACAAAACTGCAGGACACCTGGGGAACCTGGACAGGTTAGTATAATCTTTTTTTTCCTTTATCCTTGCATCAGCCCTCAGTCACGCATCACTATTACATGTAGCGATGTGTGGCCGGCAGCCAATGATTTTAAAACATGTTGAAATACAAGGATCAGCTGATGATAGTTTCTTCAGCTGATCGTAGTCTTTATTATGATAATCTGTTGAATCGGCCTGATTTTAATCTGATGAATCGGCCTGATTTGGCTGATTATCGTTCCGTGTAATAGGGTCCTAACATAGAAAGGGGGGATACTCCTAATGTTCACACTGTAGAGGAACAGCTTACTTCCTCACTGGTAACCTAAGTCGATTCCTTTAGTAACCCAATTGATGACCAAAGATAACCATATTTATTATTTGGCTCTGACTATATTGGTTGTAAAATGTTGTTAGAGTGAACTCCACTATATATTTTATCAATGGAGTTTTGAATAAAATTGGCAGTTTTAATGGGATTTGAGTGCTGGAACATTTCCTTTTTTGAACCAAATTAAGGCTATGTTCCCATACAGTTTTTTTGGTCAGTGCTTTCCAACCAAAAGTATTTTGAATTTAGTGGATGGCCGCCATTTAACGGCAAATGATGGCTGTTTCAAAATAACAGCAATTATTTTTCATTAAATAAAGGTCAACCACTCAATTTCAACAGTGTGTGAACATAGCATTTCTGTGTTTTCAATCCCCTCCTGGTTTTGGTTGCAAAATACTGACCATAATACTGAGCAGAAACATTGTGTGGAAACATAGCCTTATACTGTAATTGGAAGATCTCCTGTATATGCAGTTGAGATCAGGAAACTTTTTAAGTTGTTGTCACTATTATATGTACTGTACGTTTTGTGCCTGTAAGATAATAGATACAATATCATTGTACTATGACTTAGTAAGATTTATATATATAAGATAAAGTCTGAAGAATCGCTAACATCAAAAAAGACAATTTTATCCATGAGGTACTTACTTTTCCATTATAAGGGCCCCTATTCCACGGGACAATTATCGTTCGGATAATCGTTAACGATAAACAATCTCAAACAACCGCTATAGCTAGCTTCTTAAGATCGTTCACACAATCCATCAAAACAATGGTCGTTTTTGCAGTTGTCCTGACCTTGTTGATCGTTCGCTTCAGAGTGATTCCACGGAGTGATGAACAACAGATTATCGTTCAAATAGGTGGGGCGAGTCATTTTTTTTTCTCATTTTCTCTGCCTCCATTGGGCGTATTTTTCCTTTTATATTCATACACAATGTATGAATATTATAAATGTTCACACACAATATATCCTATTATGTTAAAGTTTGCCAAGCTTTCTTTATTATTATTATTATTATTTTTTTTTTATCAATTTGGATTTACAAAAAGAACACGAGCAGCAAGGCTCCCTCTCTGTCAGTGCTGCTGTACGGTAACTATGAGTGCTCATTACGAGCAGAGGTCCGGACAGCTGGCCTCCACGGTCCGCATTCGAACCGCGGTCCGCCAGTTGAGGTCCCCTGCCCTATAGTGTTGATCCAGAGGAAGGCAAAAAAAAAAAGGAGGTAGAAGACAATTTTTCTAACTTCAATCAGAATCTCAGCCCTTAAGAATCTAGTGACCTGTAATATTATTGGTCTCCAGAAATTCGTCCAGCTCTTATTGAATTTACCATGACTACTTTCTCTGGCAGAGAGTTACATAGGCTCACTGCTCTTACAGTAAAGAATCCTCTTCTGTGCTGGTGTTGTGGTAAACCAGGGTAGCAAAGGGGTATTGGCTAGGGCAGGTAGTAGCATACCTTCTCAGCTCGTCAGGGGCCTGAGGTATGTTCCGTCCCCAGGTCCCAGACACACACCCGTTAGAAGATAGTGCAGTGTAGGTACAGGTGTGGTACAGAGGAACCACAGCAGTTAATTAAACAGGTTCCACTTTTTCTGTAGAAAACTTCTTAAAGGCATGAGGCCTTTAAGTGGGCCTTTATAGGTTCTTCGCTGTAGGGACTTAGAAGAAGAAGCACATCCGCAGCTGTGAAGATCTGCCCAATGCTGTCACTGGGCACAAAGTGACAGATCCACGAACAATAGTCCCACCTCAAAGATTAAGCTACTCATTGGTAGACCACTAAGGAAGCCCAGCAGTTCTCAACTTTAACTGCTCTTACATAACTGCTATCTCAGTTATCAGGAGGCTTGGAGAAGAAAGTTCCCCAGCATGGATAAATCCTTGTTTTGCCCATTTGCAGCAGCCGCACCTCAGAAGACACTAGCCCAACATGGCTAGGGTGCTGTGAATAAGGATCTGAATGCACTCTCTGACTTAGAGGTGCCCCAGAGATGGGTCCTGGCCTCTAGGCTACACCCTGGAAAGTATTTCAGTAGGGACAACTGTCTTCTAAGTTTTTTTCTCACTAGATTGAACTCCCCCAATGTGGCTCTACATAACAATAAATAGTAGTCAGGGAGCTGTCTAATTGGGGGGAAACACATCAGGAAACATAAAATCTAGCTTGTGATTGATCACCAGAATAGAGGCGGGAATACTGTTAGGTACCCTCGGCAGGGATTGGATCTCAGTTTGACAGACAGTTGCATACACAGGGAAATACATGACTTTAGACATGTTTACAGTTTTTTTCACAAGTGACGGGAAGGTGGAGGTACAAAAGAAATAACATGCACTCACCTACCTGGCTTCAGCGCTGGTGGCATACCTCAGCTCCGGTCCCGGGTTCCCAGCATCTTCCTGATCTGAGTGGGGACCCAGGTTGTTACATGTCAGGTTCGCACAGCCAGTCAGTGGCTGTAGCTGGGTCCTGCTGAGCAGACATGACACTTCACAACCTGAGTCCCCAGTGGCTTCCTGGTTTGAATAGGGACCCGGGTGCTGACATGTCATGTCAGCGGCTGAGGCAGGGCCCCGCTACGGGGACTGGGTGCTGCGGTATGTGGCCACCAGCGCTGGAGATGGGGAGGTGATAGCATGTTATTTCTTTTATCCTCCTTAGCATCTGTGGAAAAAAAGAGGTCTGCCCGGACTTCTCCTTTAACCACTTTGTAAACCTTCTTTCAGCTGTGCCTACATAGTGGATAAGGGATAAGGTGACACCTTTTTCTAAACTAAATAACCCTAATGTTGATCATCGTTCTGGGTCTTGTACTTCTCCTCTTCCATTTGTAACTCTGGTTGCCAGTCTTAGAACCCTCTCCAGCTCCATTATGGCTTTGACTTTAACAAGAATCCAGGGGGAAAAAAAGTAGAGAATCCCAGAAAGCACAAGGTATACAAGGCTAATAGTAGAACTCGAGGAACAGGAGGATTCATGCACCTGTTCACAGATACACTACAACACCATAAGGCCGTGATAATTATCAGCCGTCATTATAAAAAAAAATATATATATATTTTTTTAAACTAAAAAGACGTTGCAGCTACCACCTAAGCACTGAACAGGTGGCAGCCCATTCAAGCCAAAAGGCTTATCAAATGTACCTTGACGTTTGCTAGAAAAAAATCTTGACAACCCCCCTACCCACACACACTGTAACTATGGCAGCGTCCACAGTACGGGATAAATAACATTATATGTAAAGTCTACCTGTAAAGTTTTATGAACACTAAACATCAGGCAGCTGTCACGCCCGCGGCTTCTGCCATCGGCCGTGCTCACCCACCGCCGGTCTCTGGCCTTACTCCTGCCTCTGTGTCTGTTCCCAGCCGTGTAGGTACCTGCTCTCCTGTCCTGCACAGCTCTTTGCTCTTCTATTCGGCACGCACAGGGCCGGCGTCAGCACCCAGCATACTAGGGCAAGTTCCGGGGCCCACAGCGCCTCTAGGGGTCCAGCAGGGGCAGCACTCATCTGCTGAGCAATATATAGAATTAATGGAGGAAGATTTCATAGGGCTGCAGGAGGGCCCTTGTAGTTATCTACACTCTCCTGTGGTGACTGCCAGTTTTAATACACCCTTTCCCTGCATTGCCACAGCCTGTAAGGTATCTGACAGATTATTTGCCAAAGATTTGAAACCAAAGCCAGAAACAGGTGCGTTCACACCTACAGGATCCGCAGCGGATTTTCATGCTGCAAGTTTGCAGCGAAATCAGCTGTGGATCCTGTACTGTGAAGCTCAACGGGTCCCATACACGCAGCAGATCCGCTGCCTGCATGGGACCCGGCCCCTTTAACCTCTGCGCCGCTGCTGGCCGCCCGCAGCTTAGAGTCCCGGCCCCCTTAAACCCCCCCACCGCCCAAACACTGCCCCGGCACCCCCGCATGCCCGATCGCCGCCCCGCCCCCACGCATGCCCAATCAACGCCACCCCCCCCCGAATTCCGTAGTCTGAACCCGCCCTATATCTCATTTATTAAACATTCTCAACTCATTTAAGGGAATACAGAGGGGGTAATTCCCAGTCCATTAGATGCTCATGTGACATTTGCTGATGGTTCATTTACACAGAGAGATTTATCTGACAGATTTTTGAAGCCAAACCCTGGAAAGAGGAGAAATCTAAATTTTTCCTTTATGACCTGTTCTCTGTTTATAGTCTGTTCCAGGCTTTGGCTTCAAAGATCTGTCAGATAAATCTCTCTGTGTAAAGGCACTCTAAGGCATCCTAAATAATTACTGATTAACCCCTTAGCGTCCCATGACGTATCTGGTACATCATGGTGACGCGGGGGGAGTTCAGAGAGGGGTCTCGCCGGGACCCTGCTCTAAACTGCGCCGCTCCCGGCTGTTATCTGTAGACGGGGAGCGCCTCTATTAGCCGGCACCGGTCCCGTTGCCGTGTCGGCTTATTATCAAACATGACAGCTGCATTGAAATGCTTTATACATAATCTCCCTGGTGTCTAGTGGGTCGGATCTCCCCCGTGCGATGCGATCAGGCCAGAGCAATCTATCACTGATGTGACTGATCTTTGCTGTGTATATACACAGCATTGATCTCTATGTCCCAGGGGGACTTCTAGTTAATGTAAAAAAAAAAAGTGAAAAAGTGTTTTTATTAATAAAAAAAAAATCCCTTCCCCTAATAAAAGTCCAAATCACCCCCCTTTTCCCATTTTATAAATATAAATAAATAAACAAATAAACAAACAAACATATTTGTTATCGTCGCATGCGTAATCGCCCGAACTATTAAATTATCACATTCCTGATCTCACACGGTAAACGGCATAAGCGCAAAAAATTCCAAAGTGCAAATTTGCGCATTTTTGGTTACATCAAATCCAGAAAAAATGTAATATAAAGTGATCAAAAAGTCGCATATATGCAATCAAGGTACCGATAGAAAGTACAGATCATGGCGCAAAAAATGACACCTCACACAGCCCCATAGACCAATAGAGCCATTTTAAAAACATTTGTTTTTTTTTTTTAAAAGGTTTCAATTTTTTAAAAGGCATCAAATAAAATAAAAGTTAGGCAAGTTACATACTTTTGTAATCGTACTGATGTGAGAAACATAGATAACATGTCAGTTAGGGCAAACAGCGTAAACATGAAACTCCCTGAAATCAAAGCAGATTCCTTTTTTTTTTTATTTGACAGCGCAAATGATTTTTTACCATTTTGTAGCATATTTTATGGAAAAATAATGCCTGTCATTGCAAAGTTAAATTGGTTTTGCAAAAAATAAGAGCACATATGGGTCTCTAGATGAAAAAATGAAAGCGCTATGGCCTTTAAAACATAAAGTGGAAAAAGCAAAAATGAAAATTGGCTTTGACCTTAAGGGGTTAATGGGGTTGTCCAGCCCCAGTGAAAAAAGTAACATTCACTTAGCTCCCTGGCTCCCGCACGCCGCCCTTACTATGCTGCTCTGGCAGAGGTGGGACAGTGCTACAGCCACTGAATGCCTGAGTAGGCCTGGTACATCACATTGCCAAAAGTGCCCCACTCACTGCTGCCAGCTCAGCCATTGCCAGCTACAACTGACACTGACACAGCAAGGAGCTATTGGCTCTCCACCCTGCCAATCTCTCTCATAGCCACAGGCAGCATTCTGCCTCCAGTAAAAATAGGTTGCTCTCTCCCCCAGTGCTCTAGCAATGCACAAGTTTCTTGTGCACTCGCAGAGCAGAGAGAGAAAAAAATACACCAGAGGACAGAGGTGCAAGACAGGGCTCTATGTGTATGTTGTTTTTTTTCCCACACACGGGTTGTGCCACTTGGGGGTAGGGGCTTATGCCTAACATGGGTGGATGCTAACTAACAAGACATAAGTAACAGGGGAAGTACCTAGTAGGGGGATACTCCATAATTGGGAGGACTATCTGCCAGGGGTTGCTTACTGGGGAGGGTGTTGTTAACTACTAGAGGGTATTACCTTCATACTACATTCTGGGGGGCTTACTGTTGGGTAGTTACCTACAGGGGATACTTACCTATCACTATATCCACTACATTTAATTTGCTATGCTACATTAGCCCTTAGACTTAGGTACCAATGTTCCTGTGTTAAGTATTAGGTCTGCCCAACTTTGCTTGAACATTTCCCAGCTCTTCTGCCATTCCACTCAGCAGTTGCTGAAGTTTAGTGGGAACATTGGTACCAAAGCTCAAGGCGGCCAAACTACAGGGACTGGAGCGGTGCCACACAGGTGGGAGCCAGGGAGGTAAGATTTTCACTCACCCCCTCCCCAGACATAGTGCAGAAAGCCTTCCTGGCCTGACTGGACAAACTGGGGTAAAATCTTAATTCAAAGTGTTCTTTCATCATCAAGCAGAAAGGAGGCTGGAATGCAGCACACAGCAGGAGCGGGACAGGTAAGTACAGTATGCATCACTGTTAGCAGCATGGCCAATTATTATATTATCCTGGACAACCCCTTTGATGCACAATCAAGTTGGATTGTAGGGATGAAAAGAATTATGCTTCTTTTGGAATAGCACTTTGCAGTTCCTATAACTGTCCATGTGGTGGCAGTATATGTTAATTATTCAGTCTGCTTTAGCTGTAACAGAATGAGGAGATGGTTTGCGTCTTCACCTCCTTTTAGGTTTTCTAGCATCAAGGATCTATCATTAAAAAAAATCCTGAAAGAAACTAGAGCATAAAAAGTGTAATTTTGTTGGTAAAAAAAAAGTTGGTGTATTGTAAAGGTTGTCATTATAAGGGTCTCCAGATGCACAAACATACATGAATTTTGTGAAAGTATAGTTCTTTCTGAAAATTCAATCTGCGTACCACTGGGGTTGGTTCGACACATTTTATTCAGTTTGTGCAGATTTGTACCACAATCCCAAATTGAGAATTGTTATACATGAGGAAAACCTAAAATTCCTGGGGGGGGGGGGGGGGGGGGGGGGGGGGGCTGAGAAGTTCTTGGCTTTGCCCCTATCCAGTTGGATTAAAAAATGAATTTGGTACCTTATGAAAGCTTGATATCTTGTTATGTAACTGTACAAATATCAAATGTTTCACGATACAGGCTTTTGCAACGGATGTGAACATCAGCAACACCCGTGGTGGGACACCACAGGGACATCAATGGGCTCTGTCTTGAACTATCCACAAAATGCATACTGATGAAGGCAAACACTTTAACTTGCTAAAACTTTGTTTTTTTGATCCCTACAAGGATCCACAGCAGGAAAGAGTGACATGCAGGAAAGAGTTCAATGCAATGGTAGAATTTCTATTTTTGGGGGGGATAGCTGTCTTCCGGTGCATCTCCAGGAATACATATCTGAATCTTTAACATCATTATTTCCAGAAGCAGCTACTCATCAGGTAGATTATGTCAGCGCCCAATAACTTATGCAGCATGTGTTCTAATGTGAATGGTCTCAACAGGAGGAATCATTAAGAGGTCTACGTCGATCCACACTGCCAGGTAGCTGGGTAGCTATGTAGAATTAAAGGACTACACCCATATGCTTTGGGACAGTCTAAACAGGTAAGCATTTTATGGATAACGGTACTCTATGAATACATATGGGGGAAGTGTGCTTTCTACAGCCCTGTCACCAACACTAGGGAAGAATTGTCCGTATCAGGGCTGTGGAATCAGAGCTACTTTTGGTTGGAATCTAAAAAAAAAAGTACAGACTCTGACTTCAGCTTTAAAAAAAATCTTTCAAAATGTTATAAATGAGTTCTCATATAATTTTATAAATGTTCCTGATATATATGTTAAGTTCTAATAATCTACCTTATTTACAAAAAAAAAAATAAGAGTCTATTGTGTGTGGGGAGATCTGTTCTGTTCTCTTCCTGGATGCTGGATGATTGTATATGAACAGCAGTGTAATATGAATATATCCTGTGTAATACAGAGAAGAAGGAGGAGAAGACATAAATAGTTTAGCAGTAAACTCAGTCCTCAATGTGGTTTTTCTCTCTGGGATAAGATCGTGTTTGAGAGAGAGGCAGAAATTAAAGGGGTATTCTGGGCAACAGTGAAAAATCCAGGGGGGGCAGGGGGTGGTGGGGATATAATAAAGAAGTGCAGCGTCACGGCTCATGGTCCCCCGCCATGCTCCCAATCCTGTGATGTCATGACCCCACTCAGTTGCAGTCACTGACTGGCTGAGCAGGTAGTTCCTATGGGGCCCCCTATGATTCAGGAGTGTGGCTGCTGACAGAAGGCTGATAAATCTGGGCCTATGTCTGACCTATATCACTTTGTATCTGGAATTGTTAGCAGTGTTTCTGTGTGTATGGTGAATATTTAGTTAGAAACAGCGAAGATTTCAACAAAAAAGACCACCTGCTCCTTCTAGTCTAGTTTTGAGTTCTTCAGGACATGGGGGCTGGAGACAGGCTGCATCCACTGTGCACACAGAAGAATCTGCTTTATATCTTTGCCTTATTCACTCTGAAGTCACCCCAGGATAATGTAGGATATTAGGAAGAAAGCGGCTGAGACAGTTCTACTTTACACTAGTTTAATAAATAACTTCCCTGGTGTCTGAAGGGTCATTTACAAAGGAGCTGGAGTCGGTCCCTGATAAAATTCAGGAGTTGGAGCTGTGGCTTACTGACTCCACAACCCTGCTTCCTACTGTGGTTAGAGATGATCGAACAGTGAAAAATCTTAGGTTCTATAGAACTCGAACCTTGTCGAACCTTCCACATTTGATTCCCGATGCCTTCCCGGTCCGTGGGGAAGGACAAGACAGCCCGGGTACCGCCTGGAATTCCGGGATACAGCTGTTCGATCATCTCTAACTGTGGTGTCCCACCACAGGTGTTCCTTGTCTTTACACCCCTCAGAAAAGCCTGTACTGCAAAGTATAAGTGGTAGTAAAGTATTACCTATATTTTACAGCTAGATGTTGCTAGTATATGTATTGTATGCCTAAGTATTGCACAGCTGTAGCAGTTAAAAAGGTTATTGTCTCTGTGATCTGTGCACCAATGAGAGCTCTTTCTCTTTTCTACCTATCTCCAGCCTTCTCTTTTTCTTGCACTCTCTTCTCACCCACTCACAGCACGTTACATATGCTGTAGGAATTTGTCACATGGGGAGAGGAAGTGTAGCCACACCTTAGGGAGCTTTACTCTAGATTCTGCAGAGGAAAGACGCAAGCCGAGACCGAGAACAAGTCTAAAAGTGCAGGACAGTATCCTAAAGTAATAGGAACTGATCCGGATAGAGCAAAGTTGCCACAAGCCTGCTTACTCTATCTTGCAGAGAGGGTGTAACCAGAAAATTCTGCTTATCCCAGGTGACAAGGTCTTGCTTCACCCTCTAGGATGGGTCACCCGACACTGGAGGACAATAGGTGGTGCAGAGACCAAAAGAGTCAAAACATGGGCACATTCAAGAGTCTTGAAACACAGGACTAGCCAGATACCTCCGGGATGGACCAAGCCAAGGGGTGGCTCCTGTAGGGAAACGACCAAAACCACCATATTAAGTCAATGTAGGGACAAGGAAAAAACCAAGGCCAGGTATCCATCCACAGTCAGCTGTTTCGGGCTGTTGTTTCTCATCAGTGTGGGACCTTCCCAGAGAGATATCTGGCTAGTCCTGTTTTTTGAGACTCTTAAATGAGGCTCCACGGGCTCTTCTTTTGCATATTCATGTTTCCCAGGGAGCAATGCACCTAGGATTTCAATGCATGGAGCACTTTGACCGGCAGCCAGCAGTGTTATCGTTTGGCTGGTCTCCCTGATATCAGTGATCTGTTTCTCATTAGTGTGGAGCAGGATTTTGGCTAGGTGGGAGCAATGCCTAGTAGAGCCATAAGAGAAACAGATCGTTGATCTCAGGGAGACCAGTCAAAATGATAACACTGCCGACTGCCGATTAAAGTGCTCAATGCAGTAAAATCCTAGGTGCATTGCTCCCTAGGAAACATGAATATGCAAAAGAAGAGCCCGTGGAGCCTCATTCAAGGGTCTCAAAACACAGGACTAGCCAGATATCCCTCCAGGAAGGACCCAGCCAAGGGGTGGCTCCTGTAGGGAAATCCACCCTCACCCGATGCCCATCAATAAAACGGTGCCGTACACGGGAACTAGGCCACGATTTTAACGACCGCTGAGCCAGCTTCACCGTGCCGGAGCCGTTCTATCCATGGGCAATACTTAAAGCAACTGTACCTGATGGTACATTCGCTTTAACACTGGGGGAGAAGTGTCGTTCCTACACCACCTGTAACACTTGGCAAGAGGTGTCCTTCCTACAGCACTGTCACCTTTAACACTAGGGGAGAAATGTCGTTCCTACACCACCTGTAACACTTGGCAAGAGGTGTCCTTCCTACAGCACTGTCACCTTTAACACTAGGGGAGAAATGTTCTTCCTACAGCACTGTCACCTGTATCACTAAGGGAGAAGTGGCCCTCGTACAGAATTGTCACCTGTAACACTAAGGGAGAAGTGTTTTTCCTACAGCATTGTCACCCGTAACACTAGGGGGGAAGTGTCCTTCCTATAGCATTGCCACCTTTAACACTAGGGGAGAAGTGTTCTTCCTACAGCATTATTATCAGTAACACTAGGGGGGAAGTGTCCTTCTTACAGCACGGTGAGATCCTGGGTTTCTGATTTTAGGTCTTTGGATTTCAACATTGGCACCCCACTACCTCAACAGACCCAGCAGAGAGCTTGAGCCTCTGCTATCTTAACATTTACCTGAAATTAAAGGGTTACTCCGGGGGAAAAGTTTTTTGTTTCAAATCAACTGGTGTCAGAAAGTTATACAGATTTGTAATTTACTCCTATTTAAAAATCCACAGTCTTCCAGTTCTTATCAGCTGTTGTATGTCTTGCAGGAAGTGGGTGTATTTTTTCCAGTCTGACACAGTGCTCACTGGTAGTAGTACAAAAAGTTAACAGCATCCAGGCGGTATAAAGTACAAAGTGAAATTAAAGGGGTAGTGCGGCGCTCAGAAATTATTCACAGAATAACACACATTACAAAGTTATACAACTTTGTAATGTATGTTATGTCTGTGAATCACCCCGTTCCCCGTGTCCCACCACCCCCACACGTGTACCCGGAAGTGTGGTGCATTATACATTACCTGATCCGTGTCGAGGGCCGTCCGCCATCTTGTGGCAAACGTCATCTTCGGACGGACGGACGAGTCGCTGTCGCCCGTCCCCCCTCCGCCGCATCACAACTGTGCTCAGCCGCGATTGGCTGAGCACAGTTATGCTCAGCCAATCGCGGCTGAGCATCGGATGACGCAGCCGCATCATCAGCTGCTCAGCCGCGATTGGCTGAGCACAGTTATGCTCAGCCAATCGTGGCTGAGCATCGGATGACGCTGCAGAGGGCGACCGGCATTCGGGACAGTCAGAGCTGTTCGTCGTCCGCCCGAAAAAGACGTCACTCGCTGAAGATCGGAGACAGGTGTCGGCACGTGACAGGTGAGTATAGCGCACCACACTTCCGGGTACACGGGTGGGGGTGGTGGGACACGGGGAAGGGGGCCATTCACAGACATAACATACATTACAAAGTTGTATAACTTTGTAATGTGTGTTAGTCTGTGAATAATTCTTTACCGCCACACTACCCCTTTAAAGGGAACCAATCACCTCAAAAATGCATATAAAGCTAAGTACATGTGCTGTTAGACCACACAGCACACTTCCCACACATGTTTTCATAGCCTCCTTGCCTCCCCCGTGTAAGCCACAAAGTCACTTTATAAAACTGGCGCCCTGTATACAAATTACCTGAGGTAGTCATCGGGGTGGTGTGCGGATAGCAGGTAGTCACGGTCAGCTGGGCGTCTCCTATCGTCCTGGGCGCCCTATGGGCGTGATTCAAATTGCCCAGTAGCTGTGACGTCACTCGGGAGCGCGCCGTGCCCGACGTCGGCGCGCCTACGTTGTGACGCCGCCGCGCATGCGCAGTACTGCCGCTTGCATTCCGGCGGTACTGCGCCTGTGCAGAATAGCCTCGAACTCAGTGTGAGCCGGAGTTCGAGGCTATTCTGCACAAGCGCAGTACCGCCGGAATGGAATCGGCTGTACTGCGCATGCACGGCGGTGTCACAACGTAGGCGCGCCGACGTCGGGCACGGTGCGCTCGCAAGTGACGTCACAGCTACTGGGCAATTTGAATCACGCCCATAGGGGCGTGATTAACGCGGAAGAACGCCCAGGACGATAGGAGACGCCCAGCAGACCGTGACTACCTGCTATCCGCACACCGCCCCGATGACTACCTCAGGTAATTTGCATACAGGGCGCCAGTTTTATAAAGTGACTTTGTGGCTTACACGGGGGAGGCAAGGAGGCTATGAAAACATGTGTGGGAAGTGTGCTGTGTGGTCTAACAGCACATGTACTTAGCTTTATATGCATTTTTGAGGTGATTGGTTCCCTTTAAGTGCTTTATTTTTGCCATGATGTTAGAAAGCACTTTATTTTGCTCTGCACTTTATGCCACCTGGATGCTGTTACTTTTTTTTTTTTACTATTTGGACAGGGGTACTGCGGCATTTAACATTTATTCACTAAATAACACACATTACAAAGTTCCCCCCACCCCGGAAGTGTGGTACAGTATACTTACTCAATTGCTGTCGACCCCAGACGCCATCTTGGGTCGACGAAGTCATCTCCCGGAGGCCGGCCGGACCGCTTCAGCCGTCCCTCATGCCAGCCCGCCACCGCGCACAACGCCCATAAGAGGTGTTCAGAGCCCGGGTGCCGCTTGTAGCCCGGGACAGCGGATATTAGCGGGCACGGTCCGATCGCTGTGCCCGCTAATACAGTATTCAGATGCAGCTGTCAAACATGACAGCTGCATCCGATTACCAGATGCAGCACTTCCCTGGTGTCTAGTGGAGGAGATCGCTCCCTCGGGACGTTGTCCCGGAGGAGCGATCTCCGTTACTACTGCCGGCCGGGTACTGCTCCAAGATGGCGCCGTCCCCGGCTCGTCACTCGTTTGTTATCGGCTGCAGCAGCCGAAAGCAAACGAGTGCCGATCTCTTTGATCTTTGCTGTATAACTATACAGCAAAGATCACAATGAGAGATCAAAGTTTATATACTAGAAGTCCCCCAGGGGGGCTTCTAGTATATGTGTAAAAAAAAAAAAGGATTGTTATTAGTAAAAAGCCCCCTACCCTAATAAAAGTTTGAATCCCAGGTTTTAAATAAAAGTAAATAAATAAATAAACAAACATGTTTGCTATCGCCGCGTGCGTAATTGCCGAACTATTAAGTAATCAAATTCCTGATCTCGCACGGTAAACAGCATCAGCGCAAAAAAATCCCAAAGTGCAAAATTGCGCATTGTTGGTCACATCAAATTCTGAAAAAATATAAAAAGTCAAAAAGTTGTATATGCGCAATAAAGGTACCGATAGAAAGAACACATCAAGGCACAAAAAATGACACCTCACACAGCCCCATAGACCAAAGGATAAAAGCGATATAAGCATGGGAAGGGAGCGATTTTAAGGGACATATATTTGTTAACAATGGTTTGAATTTTTTACAGGCCATCAGATACAATAAAAGTTATACATGTTAAATATCGTTTTAATCGTAACGACTTGAGGAACATGCACAACAAGTCAGTTTTACCCCCGGGGCGAAAGGCGTAAATACACCATCCCCCCAAATAAAAGAAATGCGTTTTTTTTTCAATTTCACCACACTTTGAAATGTTTTCTGGTCTTTGTATAACTTTGTAATGTGTGTTATTTTGTGAAAAAAAATAAACACTGCACTACCCCTTTAAGCCCTGAATGGACTACAGGACTGGTAACTGTGTTTCACCCTTTTGTCTTTATTATTTATGATGTATGCACACAGCCTGATTGCTGGTGTAGGTTTGCTTTGGATATGCTTGTTACGGTAAGGAAAGAAACCCAACAAAACACACAAACTCCATACACTTGTTGCCTTCTTATATTAATCACTTGTAGACATGTCACTGGAGATGTGTTCGAGGGGGTGTACATCTCACCTAGGCTGATGCATAGTGTGAGATGGTAAGTCCAGGAGGGATCTCTTGCTCAGCAGTGCTATGCTGCTGAGTTATTATTTATTTTTATCGGGCCTGGATTTACATGGAATGGCAGGTAGGTTTTGGTAGTGGGATCTGCCATTCCCTCCCCCTCGATCCAGTATGGGTTTTGGGATCAGGTGAGCTCTGATCCCAATCAGCCTGAGAAGGCAAAAGGTGTGCTCAGTGTGCAGGGGAGTGCTCTCAGCCAGGATGCTGTGTTTGGTGGGAGCTTGGAATACAGCCGCTGCTGAATCCTATTCACACCCTGCGATATTGCTTATCCAAGTGTCAGACAGGTGACCTGTATGTCTAGTAAGTGCTCAGACGGGCAAGACCTTTTTGTTTGTTTTTAAAAGCACGGTGTTGCTGTATTTCTGTTTGCTGGACTGTTTATGATACAAATAAACGCCAAGCTCCTGTTTTATAAAGCCAAGTCTGTTGTGAACTGTGTCCAATCACACCATCCCCCGGGAAGATCCCTACACACTGTACAATGTCATTATTTTAGAAAAATCATATTTCTCCATTAAATAAAAAAAACAAACAAACAAGAGGGGGTCAAATTACCAAAAGCATACACCCCACATAAATTTAAATATAGACAAAAATTTCATTGAAAGATCGTAGACACCACCATGATTAAAAACCACTAAGGGTACAAATATATACCATGGAAAAACTGGATAAATAAAGGTACACCATATAAGTATAATCATTCTATGGAAATACAAACAGAGTACAGACAATAATAGTAGAATGTCTAGGCATAAATTATGTATAATAAACTGGTGACCAGTACATTGTAAGAAATATTATCTCCCACTCACACAAATGTAACAAAAAATATGTGCCCAGTACGCCACCATACACTTCAGAAGACACAGGAGTAAATTGTGTTCACCAATCCTCCAATCCAATCCTCAGGGAGAGGGTGGACGAGGAAGCGACTGGTCTGATTGGTGAGCCTAATGGAGCCAGACAGATTCACAAGTCCAGCAGGAGTCCAGGGGTAAGGCAGCGCTGTGGAGGCATGAGGAGAGGTAAGTAGAGCGTGTTTATTATGTTCCTTTTAGTCACAAGTATTGCTTGTGCAAAAAATAAAGCACAGTTATGCAATCTTAATAGACAAAAATTAATAATAGTATTGATTATTACTGAAGAGCTTCATTACAGCGCGGCGCATATTCATACAGTTCCCCAGCTCCCAGCATCCTATCACAGCTGCTGTCTGGGCGGGGGAAGGACTCCGATACAGGCATTCCATGTCCGTGTTCTGTATGGAACACCTAAGTGTTAGCTGGTAAGTCCCTAAGTGTTAGCCGTTGTGTTAGCCCTATTATTACCCCAGAACCCACTGCCACAGGGGCACTGGGAAGTGCTGGGTACCAGTAGTCCCGTAGTCCAGTAGTCAACAATGGCACTGCCGGACTGAATGGTGGCAGGCTGGTATTAGTAGGCTGGGTAATACCAAAATACATGGCCCTTCCCACCCTGGTACTACTAGGCTGCTTCTGTTTTTTTTTTGTTTTTTTTACATGGCTGGATATGGAACTGGTGGAAAACCCTAGATACTTTTTTAAATGTATTATATATTTATAATAAAAGCGTGTAGGGTTCCCCCCTCCCCAGTTTCATAACCAGCAAGGTAAAAAAAACGAATAGCAGTAGCCTAGTAATACCAGGGTGGAAAAGGCCATTTATTTTGGCCCTCCACAGCCAAATACCAGCCTGCCACCGCCATTGTTTACGCTCCAGGAGTAGTGTACCTGGCTCTTCCCAGTACCTCTATGGCAGTGGATACAGAGGTAATAATGGGGGGGGGGGGGGGGGGGGGTTAGTGTTAGCAATTTTACCAGCTAAGAATTAGCCATGACTTAGCAATGTATGCTGTCTATCAGATGGCTTCCACTACTAAGCCTGTAAAGTAAATAAATATATAGCCAAAAAGAGAGCACAGCAAAAGATCCACTACCTGGCTATATCTCATGATGTAATGTAACAATGTTAGTAAAAAGAAAAAAAGGCTAAGGTTTATAGAGCCCACTAGGTGCTGGTTTGCAGTGCCTTTAGATCACTTTATTGTTTATTCATTGCTGTTAACCAAACATCCACTGTTTACAGTGAGATGTACAACCAGTAGCGATAAATAGCGAGAGGACACAATCTGACGAGGTGTTGTACCATTAAAACACCCCCTTGCCGATAATCGGCCTATGTTAATTAAATGACCTTTAGAAGTAGAGTAGGCTATGAAGTTGAGTACAAGGAACCACGACAGAGTGTAAGGCTAGGTTCACACTGCGTTTTCAGCATCCGTTTAACGGATCCGTTTTTTTAACGTCCAGAAAAATAGGGTCAGCAACGTTTTTTGGTCCGTTTTGGTCCGCCAAAAAAAACAGATCTGTTTTTTTTTATAATGGAAGTCAATGGAAAAACGGATGCACACAAATGAATCCGTTTTTTGCAATCCGTTTTTCATGCGTTTTTTGCAAAAAACGGATGCGTTAAACGGATGCTGAAAACGCAGTGTGAACCTAGCCTAACCAACAAGACAGCCTTATAAAAAAAAATGTCAATTTAAAATTGTATTTTTGGTAATAGAAACAATAGTAGTGAAGACTGAAGATAATTGAAATGCAGGAGATGGATGTTTACGATAAGTAATATTAATTAAATTTTTTAACCCCTTAAGGACAGAGCCTGAAATGGCCTTAACCCCTTAAGGTCCAAGCCAATTTTCGTTTTTGCGCTTTTGCTTTTTCCATTTTATGTTTAAAAGTCCATAGCGCTTGCATTTTTTCACCTAGAGACTTATATGAGTGCTTATTTTTTGCGAAACCAATTGTACTTTGCAATTACAGGCATAATTTTTCCATAAAATATGTTGTGAAACCGGAAAAAAATCATTTGCGCTGTCAAATTGAAAAAAAAACGAATTTGTTTTGATTTCGGGGAGATTTGCATTTACGCCGTTCGCCCTATGGTAAAACTGACTTGTTATGCATGTTCCTCAAGTCGTTACGATTACTATGATATATAACATGTATAACTTATATTGTATCGGATGGCCTGTAAAAATTCAAACCATTGTTAACAAATATATGTCACTTAAAATCGCTCCATTCCCAGGCTTATAGCGCTTTTATCCTTTGGTCTATGGGGCTGTGTGAGGTGTCAGTTTTTGCGCCATGATGCGTTCTTTCTACCGGTACCTTGATTGCGCATATACGACTTTTTGATCGCTTTTTATTACATTTTTTCTGGATTTGATGCGACCAAAAATGCGCAATTTTGCACTTTGGAATTTTTTTGCGCTTACGCCGTTTACCGTGCGAGATCAGAAATGTGATTAATTAATAGTTCGGGCGATTACGCGCGCGGCGATACTAAATATGTTTATTTATTTATTTATTTATTTATATTTATAAAATGGGAAAAGGGGGGTGATTTGGACTTTTATTAGGGGAGGGGATTTTTTATTAATAAAAACACTTTTTTACTTTTTTTTTTACATGGACTAGAAGCCCCCCTGGGGGGCTTGTATATACATAGCACTGATCTCTCATAGAGATCAATGCTGTGTATATACACAGCAAAGATCCATGAGATCGGTCATAGATTGCTATGGCCTGCTGCAGGCCATAGCAATCTATTGCCGAGCCAGGATCAGCGTCATTCCGACGCTGAGGCCCGGCACGGCCAGAAGAACGGATCTCCCCCCCGCGATCGCATCGTGGGGGGGAGATCCGTCCCACTAGACACCAGGGATGTGATGTCTGAAGCACTTCAATGCAGCTGTCAGGTTTGACAGCTGCATTGAAGTGCTTAATTAGCCGGCGCCGGCTAACAGAGGCACTGCCCGGCTGCACGTGTCAGCCGGGATCAGCGCCGTTCAGAGCGGGGACCCCGCTCTGAACACCCCCCGCGGCGCCATGACGTATTAGATACGTCATGGGTCGCTAAGGGGTTAAGGACAGAGACAAATTTTATGAATATGACCAGTGTCACTTTATTCATTAATAACTTCGGGATGCTTTTACCTATCTGGACGATTCTGAGACTGTTTTCTCGTGACATATTGCACTTTACATTTCTGGTAAAATGGAGTCGATACTCATAACGAATCTTTATGAAAAACACCAAAATAACGTGAAAAATTGTGAAAAAATGCATTTTTCAAACTTTGAAACCTTTCTGCTTATACAGAAAATAGTTATGCCACATAAATTATATATTAAATAGCATTAGCAACATGTCTACTTTATGTTGGCGGCATTTATTAAACTATATTTCATTTTTTTAGACAATAGGAAGCTTAAAACATTAGCAGCAATTTTCCAAATTTTCAGTAAAATTTCAAAATCAGATATTTTTAGGGACCTGTTCAGGTTCAAAGTGTATTTGAGGGGCCTGTATGTTAGAAAGCCCCACAAAGCACCCCATTTCAGAAACTGCACCCCCTAAACTCTGCAAAAGCACATCCAGAAAGTTTTTTAACCCTTTAGGGGAGTCACAGAAATAAAAGCGAAGTGTGTAAGAAATTTGAAAAGTTTTATTTTCTGTGCAGAGATTTTATTGTAATCCAATATCTTTCATAATGATAAACCTATTTGCAGAGAAATGCACCCCAATATTGATTGCCCCGTTTCTGCAGTTTATAGAAATACCCCATATGTGGCCCTATTGCGCTATTTGATGCAACCACAAGCCTCAGATATAAGGGAGCGCCTAGTGAATTTCAACGCCTCCGTTATATTTGGTCATTTTTGACCGTACCACTTCAGGTTGGCAGAGGCTCCGGGGTGCCAAAACCTAAAAAACACCCCTAAAGGGACACCATTTAGAAAACTGCACCCCTCAAGGAATATAACAAGGGGTGCGGTGAGCATTTGGACCCCACAGGTGCTTCGCAGATTTTCAGAACAATGTGGTGTAAAAAAGGAAAAATTCTATTTTTTACACTAAAATGTTGTTCTAGCATTCATTTTTCATTTTTACAAGGGGATAAAAGAAAAAAAAAAAAACACCAAACATGTAGCGCAGTTTCTCCCGAGTACAGAAATACCCCACATGTGGACATAAAGTGCCAAGCGGGCGCAGGACGATCCTCCAAAGGGAAGGAGCGCCAATTGGCCTTTGCCAGCTGGATTTTACTGGAATGGATTTCAAGGGCCATGTCGCATTCACAGAGCCCTCGTGCTGCCAAAACACTGGAAACCCCCCTCAAGTGACCCCATTCTGGAAACTACACCCCTCAAGGAATCTAAAAAGGGGTTCAGTGAGCATATGGACCCCACTGGTGAGGGGCACAAATGTGGAACAATGTGACGTGAAAGGGAAAAATGTCATTTTTTCACTTTCACGGCACAAATGTGGCCGTCATCAGGGGGTCCATATCCTCACTGCACCCCTTGTTAGATTCCTTGAGGGGTGTAGTTTACAGAATGGGGTCACTTCTGGGGGGTTTCCAGTATTTTGGTAGCACGAGGGCTCTGTAAATGCGACATGGCGTTCATCATCCATTCTGGCCAAATCCAGCCTTCAAAATCCAAATGGCGCTCCTTCCCTTCGGAGGCTTGCCCTGCGCCCACATGGCGCTTTATGTCCACATGTGGGGTATTTACGGACTCAGGGGGAATTGCTCTACACATTTTGTGTGTTTTTTTCTCTTTTAACCCCTTGTGAAAATGAAAAATTTAAGGCTAAACCAACATTATAGTGTAAAAAATGTAATATTTCATTTTCACGCCATATTGTTCCACATTTGTGCCCGTCACCAGTGGGGTCCATATGCTCACTACACCCCTTGTTACATTCCCTGAGGGGTGTAGTTTCCATAATGGGGTCACTTGTGTGGGGGGGTCAACTGTCTTGGCAACACAGGGGCCTTTTAAATGCAACATGGCCCCTCGAAATCCATTCCAGCCAAATCCAGCCTCAAAAAGCCAAATGGCGCTCCTTCCCTTTGGAGGCTTACCCTGCACCCGCATGGCGCTTTATGTCCACATGTCGGGTATTTCCATACTCAGGGGAAATTGCTCTACGCATTTAGTGTTTTTTTTATCTTTTAACCCCTTGTGAAAATGAAAAAATCAAGACAAGATCAATGATTTAGTGTAAAAATTAAAAAAACTTTACACTAAATGTTGGTCTAGCCTTGATTTTTTCCTTTTCCACAAGGGGTTAAAAAAGAAAGTGAACACAAAACGTGTAGGGTAATTTCCCCTGAGTACGAAAATACCCCACATGTGGATATAATTTGCCATATGGGCAGAGGGCAAGCCACCAAAGGGACAGAGCGCCATTTAGAGGCTGGAATGGAGGATAGAGGCCATGTCGCAATTACAAAGCTCCTGTGCTGCCAGGACAGTAGAAAACCCCCGCAAGTGACCCCATTCTGGAAACTACACCCCATAAGGAATCCAACAAGGGGTACGGTGAGCATATGGACCCCACTGGTGACGGGCACATAAGTGGAACATGTGCCATGAAAATAAAAAATAAAATTTTTCCATTTTCACGGCCCAAATGTGGCCGTCACCAGGGGGCCATATACCCTCTGCCCCGCTCGTTAGATTCCTTATGGGGTGTAGTTTCCAGAATGGGGTCACTTGTGGGGGGTTTCTACTGTCCTGGCCGCACAGAGGCTTTGTAATTGCATCATGGCATCCTCTAATGGGAATGGCGGCCATACCTACATAGCTGGGGAAAAGGGACAATTCTAATTTATTTGGGGGTATTAGGCCAATTATTAGTTTATAAGGTTGAAAATGACAGGTGTCCATCAAATTCAACCTGTGTTGATCCAGAGGAAGGCAAAAAAAAACCTTGTGAGGCAGACGACAGTAGCCTCCTCACAGGGGAAAAATTCCTTCCCGACTCCATAATGGCGATCAGAATAATCCCTGGATCAACGTGACCCCTGAAATAGGAATAAGGGACAGAATTTAGATAATGTAGAACCCCAATGACGTGTGGTACACCTTGGAGCGATCCAGTATGCAGAGGCCGGGGTGATCAGGACAGGCGTCACACTGGAAAATGGCGTCCTTCCTGATCCCCCTATTACACGACAGTCTGCACTTCTTCTGGGGTCTCCCTTTCTCCAGTGTGGGGGACGTCACCTGGAAAATGTTGCCCTGGTGCAATACGGGGTCCTTCATATCCAGAAGCGCTGGGTCCGCTCCATGGCTGCTAAATATTAGGGCTTTATTACTACTTCTGATATTTACGGATCGTGTCGCAAGCTACAGTAGCTCGGGCAGCGAGGGACCGGAAGAGGGGGTGCTGGTATAAAAGTTATCCCCGTACAGGTGGTAACCTTTATCTAGCAGTGGGAAGATCAGTTCCCAAATGATCTCCCCACTAACTCGGAGGATGGGGGGGGGGGGGGCATCTGGGGGCTGGATTTGGGTGTCCCTTCCTTCATACACTCTAAGGGTACGTGCACACTGCGGAATGGCGAAGGATAACCCTTTGAGCATTCCGCAGCTGCTACCCGCCGGCGGACACATGTCTCCACACATGTCATAGACTCCATTCTATGTACAGGCGGATTCCGCTCTCCGTCCAACATATTCATTCTTTGGATGGACGATGGAATCCGCCCGTGCATAGAATGGAGTCTATGACATGGGTGGAGACACACGCCTGCATCAGTCCGCCGGCGGGTGCCAGCTGTGGAATGCACGAAGGGTTATCCTTTGCCATTCCACAGTGTGCATGTACCCTAAATCTGTAAGTGTGCCCTGAGGTACTCTCACAGAGTTTGTAGAATTTCACGCCATACTGTCATCTCTTATTGGGATGGAACTGGCAGAAAAGACGTGTCTGGGGGGCAGCTACGCTACCCCCAGACACGTCACTGGATGATGAGGACGATGAGGATGAATGGAGGAAAAAAGGATTCATCCTCACTGGCTGTTTCGGTGTCCGAGACAATAATAGCGTATGCGTCTGATACCGAAAACACGCCGGGGGCCACTTTTATATGGAGATTAGTATATGGGGTATGTAGTGGTGAAGTGTCAAACTTTATTCAATGTAGTGTAGTGTGGTGTAATGTAGTGTTTTTTCCGTGTTTTTTTACAGTAAGTTTTAAAAAAAAAAACTACGCCAAAAATGGTGTTGCTGATAAATGCCGCACTTATGTGCGGCACTTATCAGCAGACCGTGATAGTAGGATATAAAAAAAAAACACCCTACGCCAAAAAGGAGGAGTTGCTGATTAGCAGCGCACTTTCGTGCGATGCTGATCAACACTCAGCGGCGTTAGGGTGCGGAAAATAGAAAGAAAAAAAATTGGAAAAAAAAACTTTTACTACATGCTGAAAATCCCTATAGCTGCTGATAAGTGTATTACACATATCAGCCACTAGAGGGCAGCAAAGCGCAAAATTCGGAAAAAGACGACGCTCGAGCCGAAAAAAGCCGAAGGGGACCCCACGGAAGAAGCCGAAGACCCGACGAGAAGACGAGGACGCAGCAACCCCGGAAGACGCCGATCGGTACCCCGGGACATGTGAGTAATGTACAAATACCTGCTCTGGACCCCTCAGCTGAGGGGTCCAGAGCAGGTATTTATTACTTTTGGGGACTTTGATCACCGTGCCACCGGCCCGACTGCCGTGAACGCGGGGAAACCGCGGGTGTACATTTACGCCCTGTTGCGTTAAAGCCCAGGAAACGGGGGCGTATTGTACGCCCGATGTCGTTAAGGGGTTAAAGAAATACACTCTATACATTGCTAATGTGGTAAATGACTATTCTTGCTGCAAATGTCTGGTTTTTGGTGCAATATCTACATAGGTGTATAGAGGCCCATTTCCAGCAACTATCACTCCAGTGTTCTAATGGTACAATGTGTTTGCTCTTTGGCTCAGAAGGCTAATTGATGATTAGAAAACCCTTGTGCAATCATGTTCACACATCTGAAAACAGTCTAGCTCGTTACAGAAGCTACAAAACTGACCTTCCTTTGAGCAGATTGAGTTTCTGGAGCATCACATTTGTGGGGTCAATTAAACGCTCAAAATGGCCAGAAAAAGAGAACTTTCATCTGAAACTCGACAGTCTATTCTTGTTCTTAGAAATGAAGGCTATTCCATGCGAGAAATTGCTAAGAAATTGATGATTTCCTACAACGGTGTGTACTACTCCCTTCAGAGGACAGCAAACAGCCTCTAACCAGAGTAGAAAAAGAAGTGGGAGGCCGTGTTGCACAACTAAGCAAGAAGATAAGCACATTAGAGTCTCTAGTTTGAGAAACAGACGCCTCACAGGTCCCCAACTGGCATCTTCATTAAATTGTACCCGCAAAACACCAGTGTCAACATCTACAGTGAAGAGACGGCTGCAGGATTTTGGGCTTCAGGGCAGAGTGGCAAAGAAAAAGCCATATCTGAGACTGGCCAATAAAAGAAAAAGATTAAAATGGGCAAAAGAACACAGACATTGGACAGAGGAAGACTGGAAAAAAGTGTTGTGGACAGATGAATCCAAGTTTGTGGTGTTTGGATCACAAAGAAGAACATTTGTGAGAAGCAGAACAAATGAAAAGATGCTGGAAGAATGCCTGACGCCATCTGTTAAGCATGGGGGAGGTAATGTGATGGTCTGGGGTTGCTTTGGTGCTGGTAAGGTGGGAGATTTGTACAGAGTAAAAGGGATTCTGAATAAGGAAGGCTATCACTCAGTTTTGCAACGCCATGCCATACCCAGTGGACAGCGCTTGATTGGAGCCAATTTCATCCTACAACAGGACAATGACCCTAAACACACCTCCAAATTGTGCAAGAACTATTTACAGTAGAAGCAGACAGCTGGTATTCTATCATAGGTAATGGAGTGGCCAGCGCAGTCACCAGATCTGAACCCCATTGAGCTGTTGTGGGAGCAGCTTGACCGTATGGTACGCCAGAAGTGCCCATCCAACCAATCCAACTTGTGGGAGCTGCTTCTAGAAGCGTGGGGTGCAATTTCTCCAGCTTACCTCAACAGATTAATAGCTAGAATGCCAAAGGTGTGCAATGCTGGAATTGCTGCAAAAGGAGGATTCTTTGACAAAAGCAAAGTTTGATGTAAAAAAAATGTTATTTCAAATACAAATCATTATTTCTAACCTTGTCAATGTCTTGACTCTATTTTCTATTCATTTCACAACGTATGGTGGTGAATAAGTGTGACTTTTCATGGAAAACACAAAATTGTTTGGGTGACCCCAAACTTTTGAACGGTAGTGTATAAAAAAGTAAAAATGTTATGCCTACCTCTCAACTTTTACAGTGTCATCCTGCTGTGCCTTTTGGTCCCCCCAAGCTGCACACCACATGGAGCGGTCAGCAGGAAGCCCTGACATATGGCAGGAGGACACCAGGGGAGCGTGGAGAGTTCTCTAACATTGTGTACCGGATGTTACATATCTCTTCAAGATCCTCGTGGGCAAGGACTTATCAAGAAAATAACTTGTCTGAGTAAAGGATGACAACAGTACCCATGTAGAGGGAAGAATGACTTTGAGTTGTCATAAAGATAAAATAAGAATGTAATTATAGTGTGTGTGTGTATATATATATAGAGAGAGAATATAGATGTATAGATATAAAACATATTAAGGGGCATAGCTAGAATTCATGCCCCCCCCCTCCCTCCCCTATGCACAACACATAGGTGGTAATGTGGCCAAAAACTAAAATCTCTTGTGGCCAGAGACAGAATCCTGCCTGCAGCTACAAAAGTGACTGGCAGAGCAGAGAGCCAATGGCTGCTTTCTCTGTCAGTCCACTGTATTTAACTATAAGGGCCCATTAGGAGCCCTTATGGTTAAATACATATATGAAGGAGCCAACTACCTTCTGCTTAACCCTTTATATACTTCATTGGGTAAGTGACCCAAAGTTCACTAACATGCTGCAGCACAAATAAGAGTTAAATAGGAAGACAAGGAGATCTCTGCTTCACTGCTTGTTCACTGATAACCCCTGACCTCTAGCACATTTTCCTACTTGATTGCAGCAGAGAACAGAAGTCAGGGGTTATCAGCGTAGTGAAGCAGAGATCTCCTTGTCCTCTGCAAATTAACCCTTTTTTATGTTGCAGCATGTAAGTGAACACTGGTTCACTTACACACTGCAGTACATAAGGGGTTAAGCAGAAGGACACAGGAGACTATCTTCCCTGTGCATCCCTGGGCCCCATAGCAGCTGCCTACCCTGCCTTTACGGTAGCTACGCCACTGAAACATATGGACATGACATGTAACCTGATTTATTTTAAAAAAATGAAACATTTTTGAGAGGACAGGGGAGGTTGGAGGCCGCAAAAAATTAAACAAGCAAACAATTAAAACATGTCAATTAATATGTAAAAAAAAGGTAATCCAAAGCCATGTATTCCGCTGGCAAATCTGATAAAAACATAAAGCCCTGATATGTCCCTTCAGGATCTAGATATTTTCGCTATTTTTGAAACAGGACAAAAAGGTATAGGCTTCCTGTTCCAAGGTAGCCATGGATCCATGTTGTAAAACTTTTGTAACATGCTTTCCGGATTTGCCTATTAAAATGAAATACAATTTCAACTACAAGTCTTAAGGCCCATGAATGATGTCGGCTGATCGTTGCAGTCGTTTGTCTTTCAACATGTTGAAAGACAAATGACTAATATAGCAATGATCTGCTTCCGTCACCCCGTGGAATAGGAGCGGCGGCAGCAGACTGCGGCTATCTGCTATGGGCTGCCTGGACGATCTAGCGATCACCTGGGAAGCCCCCCCTACCCCCGCAGCCCCCTCTGTACTCAACGACTCGCTGCCGCTGCGTGTAATGGGGGCGCCGGCAGCAAGCTAGAAACGAGGAGCAAGCGAACGCTGACAGCGCTCGTTTGCTCCTCTCACTCGCCCTGAGTAATAAGGGCTTTATTCTAGCTTTACACTGCGTTTTGGATGTCTAGATTAGAGATAAGAGAAATTACAGTATTAATGAGGCAAAGCGCTTTGTTAACTCGGCAGTTGATTTGTCAGCCGTCTGCCTTTGAACTCCGTACCGCTCCCGAGGTGCCTAGAAAAGCTGAAACCAGTCATTGGAAACTTTTCCCAGTTTTTCCAGGCACCTGGAGTGGCACAGAGTTCAGATGCAGCAGGCCGATAAGCCTACTGCCAAGATAACAAAGCACTTCATTAATAATGTAAATTCTCTCATCTCTAGCCAAGATTTTAAAATAAAAAAATACAAAACTTCAACAACTAAATATAAATTTCATAAAGATAAATAAATAAATAGAAATTACCTATTTATAAATGCATCTGGAGGAGGATGCGATAACATCATGGGCATATGCGCATTTGCTGATTCTTCAAGTAATATGAAAATTTTTTAATATGAGTCGTCACATATACAAGAACATGAGACTTTGGCAAAAATTTTAGAAATTTCTTGACAGAAAATTGATTCAACTTATGTTGGCATAGGAACACAGTTGCCACAACGGCACCAGGATGTGTTACCTACCCTCCCTTCAACATCCTCTTCCAATTCTTATTTATTGGAATTTATTATTCCTAGTGTCCCCTCAACAGTGTCCGAATATTTAGCCTTTCATTTTGCCTCAAGTCTTGCAATCTGAAATGAAAGGGAATTATACAATGCATGCTTAGAAAAAGGAAAGTTATATCAAGGGACAACATTTTTAGATATATAAATTTTCAAATTACAATGGGTCTTCATTAAAGGGGTACTAGCAGCAGGTTAGAAAATAAGCACAGACAAACAGGCGACAACAGTATTTTTAAAATATAATATTAATATTTTCTCTGCTGTGATGTTAATAACAAAAAAATTTGCACAATAATCGTTCCGTGTAAACGCAGCATTAGACTTCAATATTAATTAGTATTGAATCAAACCTGCAGCACATCCTGTATATGTGAACAGTACATGTAACCTAATGTTTTTTCAAAAAAGACATGAAACTATTTTTTTTTAATTAATTTTTATTTAAATATATACTTTCACCTTATCTGCTTTTAACTCTAATCACGACAGCTTTTAAACCTTTTTATTTATTGTTAACTAAAAAATTTAAATGTATATATAATAATTTTAAAAATGAAATCTGCTCCGGAAAAACTGGATCCAGTCCTGGGAAACTTCTCTCAGTTTCTAAGGATTGAATCCTTAGAATAGGACTGTTGGGAGAAGAGGAGTTGGAGTTGATCCTGAAGAATGTTAGGGATGTAACTTTTTCCCAAAACCATTGTCTAATTCAAATGAAAACTCTTTAACAAGCTATACTATTCCCCTCAGTGGTTGGTAAATAGGGGATGGAGGGTGGATGCAAATTGTCCTAAATGTGGGAAAGAAACTGCTGATTTTATGCACTTACTATGGGATTGTGACAAGGTACAAGACCTATGGACTAGGATGGTAAACTTCTTCAGAGAAAAACTGAAAATTAAAGTGGAAATTAACACTTGGAGGTTGATCTTGTGTGGATTTAAAAATGATGGGGGAAAGGGCACTCTTCTGAATAAAGCTTGTATAATTATAAAAGTTATGATTGCTCGGTATGGATTTGGGAAGAAAATATGAAGAGATTCTGGCCAAGAGGTCATCTGATAGGTCAGTTAGAGGACACCGAAAGATTTGGGATGGGTGGTTGAGGTTAGTGAATATGTTTTTTTTTTTTTTTTTCCTGTGTTTTTTTTTCTTTTCTTTCTCGGACTCTCTCTCCGTGGGGTGGGGGGCGGGTATTAGGTGGATATTTTGATTGTAGGAGGATAAGTATTAATATGCTTGTTAAAGGATATTATGGTAGAATTTGTTTCTCCTCCTTGATTGTATCACGGCAAATAAAAAATGTATTTATTAAAAAAAAAAAAAAAGATTGAATCCAGTTTTTCCAGGAATCCGGAGAGGAGCGGCAGTGAGTTAAAAGGCAGCAGGCTGATAAGTGGATTGCAAAGATAACAAAGTGCTTCACTTCGTTATTACTGTAAGTTTTCTCATCTCTAATCATAATCATACAATTACAAGAATTCACAAGAATTGAAAAAATTCTATTACAACAATAAACAGTACTAATAGCAGCATACAGCTAATAATAATGCAACCTCATAAAATTAAATACACCATACTTACTGACAGAAAGGATATCCCCACTGTGGCCAAGTATATCAACACTATGGGCAAGGATAAGATATATAAGATTTATATAAAAATAATAGATTACATGAAACCATACGGTTCTACTGTTCAATCCTGTGCCTTTAAATGGTTCTATCGTTCAATGCTGTACCACCATACGGTTCTACTGTTCAATGCTGTACCACCATACGGTTCTACTGTTCAATCCTGTGCCCTCTAATGGTTCTACCGTTCAATGCTGTACCACCATACGGTTCTACTGTTCAATCCTGTGCTCTCGAATGGTTCTACCGTTCAAAGCTGTACCACCATACGGTTCTACTGTTCAATCCTGTGCCCTCTAATGGTTCTACCGTTCAATGCTGTACCACCATACGGTTCTACTGTTCAATCCTGTGCTCTCGAATGGGTCTACTGTTCAATGCTGTACCACCATACGGTTCTACTGTTCAATCCTGTGCCCTCAAATGGGTCTACTGTTCAATGCTGTACCACCATACGGTTCTACTGTTCAATGCTGTGACACCCTATGGTTATACTGTTCAATGTGTCTATATTTTTGAAGAGGAAAATTCTCAGGCTTTCCTTTATGACCTGATTTCTGTTAATAGTCTTTTTCTGGCGTTGGCTTCAAATCTTTGGCAGATAATATTTCAGTGTAAATGGACTCTGAGGGTGCGTGCACACTACGGAATTGCCATGTATAACACGTGGCATATTCCGTCGCTCATCCCCGAACGCGGCGGCGTGCATTTCCACCCGTGCCATAGACACTATTCTATGCACGGGCGGGTTCCGTCGAAAGAATTGACATGGGACACCTGATGGCCACATGTATAAAGTATATTGCAAAACTGATTGCAATCACAACCCCTGTTGATTTCCTAAAACAAAAAAAAATCCCAACAGTTCCTCTTTGAGGGTACGTGCACACTACGGAATCCCAACGGAAAACCCATTGCGGATTCTGCAGCTGGCACCCGCTCATGGACTCTGGCGGCCATGTGCACTTACGCCTGTGCCATAGACTCCATTCTATGCACGGGCAGATTCCATCGTCCATCCAAATAATGAACATGGTCTATGGCACTGGCGTGGACACGAGCAGGTGTGGGCCGCAGAATCCGCAATGGGTTTTCTGTTGGGATTCCATAGTGTGCACGTACCCTAACAGGTGCAACATAACCAGAAACCGCTCCACGACACAGCTTTCCCGCTCCTCTTTGACACTGCTCCATTACAGTCCAAATTCCGGGACACGTGTGCTTCCAGATCCTGCAAGTTTCATGGTTAATGGTATTTTTACACAGTCAGATGTACCTGACAGATTTTTGAAGCCACAGCCAGGAAAAATTTAAGATTGAGATTTCTCCTCTTTTTAAATGCATTCCTGGTTTTGGCTTCAAAAAATCTTTCAGTGTAAACACACTTTAAGGGTAGCATCACACATACCGGATACGCAGCGGATCCTGGTAGTGTGAATCAGAATGGGTCACATATACGGAGAATTTTTATTCCGCTGCCTGTATGTGATCCGGCCCCTTTAACCACCCAGCGCCCCGGCCTGCAGCATACATTACCTGCTTGGCGCCGCGGCTGTGTGTGAGGCTCCCAGCTGCCATCGCTCTCCATCAGCCAATTAGTGCGCAGCAGCACTGATTGGCTGATGGGGACCGATGAGAGCCGGGAGCCTCACACACAGCCACATGCTGAGCAGGTAATGTATGGTCCGGGCCGGGGGCAGCCCTGGAGCATACATCACCTGCTCCAGGCTCCTGCTTGCTCTGCGGCAGGGCAGCGCACTGATTGGCTGACCGCCGGGAGATGCTGGAAGGCCCTGGAGCAGGTGATGCATGCTCCTGGCCAGGGGCTGCGGGGGGTTAAAGGGGCCGGGTTACATATCCAAAGTGGAATGAAAATTCTGCTGCGGATATGTAACCCCATAGACCTTTACAGTACCAGTGATCTTGTGAGAAATGCGCTGTGGATTCGGTATGTGTGAAGGCACCCTTAGTGTAGGTTCATACTGAGGAATTCTCGCGGATAATGGCCGTGGAATGCCGCTGTCTGTCCGTGCGCACGGCCGCGCGCCTTTACGCCGGCTCATAGACACCATTCTATGGGCCGGCTTATTCCGCTACCCGCCGAAATAAGTGACATGTAATAACGGAGCGAAGCGCTTTGTTATCTTTGCAATCCACTCATCAGCCTGCTGCCTTTCAACTCACTGCCGCTCCTCTCCGGATTCCTGGAAAAACTGGATTAAATTTTTTTTCCGTCGGATAGCGGAATACGCCGGTCCATAGAATGGTGTCTATGGAGCCGGCAGAAAGGTGCGCAGCCGTGCGCACGGACAGACAGCGGAATTCCACGGACATTATCCGCGAGAATTCCTCAGTACGAACCCACCCTAAGAGTGACATCTTCCCCTTGTTCTGATGCTCTTTGACCTGCCTTGTCTATCCCGCCTATCCTCACCCAGTGTCAGCATTTTACATCACAGCCCCTAGAGTCAGAGTCAAGTATCAAGAGACACAAGAAGTTTCTCATAGCTCCTTAAATGTCCTGACGTTCAGGCCAGGCCCACCGAAACGATGTCACAGCCCCAAGAAGGTGCCCACATAGGCAGTGTGACAAGACAGCGTTTTATACAGGACTACAACATTTCCAGTCGCATTAAGTGCAGCAAATAAAGCAATATGCATGCGAAAGCCGTGAATACAGTATATTGCAAGTTTATATAAGTTTTGACTAGAGTACCCCTTTAAGTTCTGAAGGAATAACCCCCCCCCCCTTATGATACAGGATACAAATGCCATTTGTAGTACAAGGCATCTATGAAAAACATAAGTACATACATATGGATACAATAAGTCACTGCAAATAATAATAAAAATAATAAAGAATAATAAAAACAAGCACATAATGACATAGAAACTGCAATTGATATCACACAATGTAGATCTGCATCCATGCACCATTAGATTCAATTCCCACAGATTCAGCCAACAATAACCGCAAAAACACATTGCTTAAAACTGCCCCCAATCCTGTCCATCCTTATACATACACTTACATATCAGACTATCACTCATGTAGATTCACACATGCTGCAGATTCTGAATGTGTGAACGTACCTAAAAGGAAACTCACAGCATGTTAGGATGATCTGTTATAATTGTACGTTTATAATGATATCTCTCCTCTTTTCAAATCCATTCCTGGCTTTGGCTTCAAAAATCTGTCAAATAAACCTCTTTAAACACGCCATTACTTCTTAACCAGCTTTAAGGAAACCCTACATTTTATCCATATGCTAATTAGGATTTTTGGTGCACGGGTGGGGGTGGGGTCAGAAAGTTATATAGATTTGTAATTTATTTGTATTTAAAAATCTCAAGTCTTCCCATACTTATCAGCTGTTGTATGTCCTGCAGGGAGTGTTATTTTATTTACATTCAGACACAGTGCTCTCTGCTGAGGGCAGGAGAGGTTTTTTTATGGGGATTTGCTACTGCTTTGGACAGTTCCTGACATGGACAGAGGTGTCAGCAGAGAGCACTGTTTCTGAATGTAAATAAAACACTTCCTGCAGGACATATAGGGGAAGATTTATCAAACATAGTGTAAAGTGAAACTGGCTCAGTTGCCCCTAGCAACCAATCAGATTCCACCTTTCATTTCTCACAGACTGTTTGGAAAATGAAAGGTGGAATTTGATTGGTTGCTAGGGGCAACTGGGCCACTTTCACTTTACACCATGTTTGATAAATCTCCCCCATAGTACCTAATAAGTATGGGAAGACTTGAGATCTTTAACCTCTTAACGACGCATGACAGGTATACCCGTCATGCGGCCGTTAAGAGTAAACAGAGAGGGCTCCCGGCGTGAGCCCTCTCTGCAGCGCGCGGTCCCCGGTTGCTAAGTGCAGCCAGGGACTGCGTGTATTAGCCGGCGCGGCCGGCTAATTAACTATTTAAATGCCGCTGTCAAAGCTGAATAGCATTTGAATAGCAGCTGTGCCCCCTCTCCCTGGTGTCCAGTGGGGGATCTCCCCCCGCGATGCGATCGCGGAGGGGAGATCCGTTCTAATGAGCCGGCCGGGGCTCAGCGTCGGAATGACGCTGATCCCGGCTCGGCAATCTATTCAGATGGTCTGCAGCAGACCATTGTAATAGAGCACCGATCTGATGGATCATTGCTCTATTATATACACAGGATTGATCTCAATGGGAGATCAGTTCTGTGTATATAGAAGTCCCCCAGGGGGCTGCATATTACTGTAAGGGAAAGTTAAAAAAAGTGTTTTTATTAATAAAAAATCCCCTCCACTAATAAAAGTCTGAATCACCCCCCTTTTCCCATTTTACAAATAAAAATAAATAAACATGTTTTTTATCACCGCGTGCGTAATTGCCCGAACTATTAATTAATCACATTCCTGATCTCGCACGGTAAACGGTGTAAGCGCAAAAAAATCCCAAAGTGCAAAATTGCGCATTTTTGGTCGCATCAAATCCAGAAAAAATGTAATATAAAGCGATCAAAAAGTCGCATATGCGCAATCAAGGCACCGATAGAAAGAACACATCACCTGACACAGCCCCATAGACCAAAGGATAAAAGCGCTATAAGCCTGGGAATAGAGTGATTTTAAGGAACGTATATTTGTTAACAATGGTTTTAATTTTTTACAGGCCATCAGATACAATAAAAGTTATACATGTTACATATCGTTTTAATCGTAATGACTTGAGGAACATATATAACAACTAAGTTTTTCAATAGGACACACGGCGTAAAAATGAAGCCCCCCCAAAGAAAAATAATTGCGTTTTTTTTTTTCCAATTTCACTGCGCATATAATTTTTTATGGTTTCGCAGCATATTTTATGGTAAAATTCAGCCTATCATTGCGAAGTACAATTAGTGACGCAAAAAATAAGGGCTCATGTGGGTCTGTAGGTGTAAAATGCAAGTGCTATGGCCTTTTAAGCACATGGAGGAAAAAACGAAAATGCAAAAACGAAAGTTAGCACGGTCCTTAAAGGGTTAAATAGAAGTGCATTACAAATCAATATAACTTTGACACCAAAAAATTGCTGGAGAAGCCCTTTAATAGTGTCATTAGTAGAGTCTAGGAGGAGGGGCCTATCATTCCCTGGGCCCTAGCACCACTATGCTGTATGCACCCCATTTCCTTGGGTGAGCATACAACACAGTGCAGCACTGCAGTGCCAAAGCCCAGAGAACAACAACTCCCATGTTCTTGATACTATGTTCTGACTGCTTTTACCGATTCTCTTCACTTTTTGCACCAATGCTAACCAGTTCCTACCTACATTTGTTCTGATGATTATGTTATGTAGTTGTAAATGATAATGGTGTTTTCTGTGTATTTAATCAGTGTTCTGCTTTTTTCAGCAGAATGGACGGTCTATGCAGGGCTTGGTATGTGCTATAGACAGCTCACAGATAAGTGTGATGATAACCCTTAAAGTGTCACTGTCGTTTATTTATTATTTTCAAAAATGAATAGTACAGGTGATTTTAACGTTGTAATTGGGTTTATTAACCGAAAAATGCACTTTTATCATGAAAAAGCAGTTTTCATGGTTCTCTATAGTTAGGGGAGGGGTGGAGGTAGAGGAGGCACTAAAATAGGACAACAAAGAGTTAATTTACAGCTACATCTGGGCTCTCTCCTCTGAAGTCAGCACTGACCTTTCAATACTGGCTTCTGGTGACTAATCTCCCTCCTCCCCCTCCATAGATTAGACAGGGCTCGACTGATGAAAACTAGTGAATGAGGGGGGGGGGGAGGACCTTGGAAAAATGTCTTTTTGAATGCAGATAATGGCATATTTGCCTAATAAACCCAATTACAAAGTTTCTTAAAATTGCCTGTAATATTGATTTGTGCATTTAAAAGTCAAAGCCAACTGTTGATTCCTTAGAGTCTTTTCTGCAACCACTGACAATTTTGACTATGTATAAAGCTAAGGGTCCATTTACACAGAAAGATTATCTGACAGATTATCTGCCAAAGATTTGAGGCTAAAGCCAGAAACAGACTATAAACAGAGATCAGATCATAAAGGAAAGCCTGAGATTGCTCCTCTTTTTAAATCCATTCCTGGTTTTGGCTTCAAATCTTTGGCAGATAATCTGTCAGATAATCTTTGTGTAAATGGACCCTTACAGTCTGGGATGTGTGTATCAAGCCATGACGTGTGAACAAATGAATGAGCTTCAAAGAAACCAAGTATCTTCAGTTGTTAAACCTTCTAAGGGTCATTTTACACTGACAAATTTGTTGGCTGTCGGCATCCACAAACAAGCGCCGATCACTCGTTTTCAGCGCCTTTATACGCCACAAGAAAATTGAGTGGCCGAGCTGCACTACCGATCCTTGTATCATTTGTGCGGCCATGGAAACTGACAGCACAGATATACTGTACATATACCTGTGCTGTCAGTTTCCAGATTACACAGCAGTGTAATCCCGCCTCTCGGGGAGCATTAGTGTCCAGCGACAGCCCCTTGGGTGTGAATCTCAAAGCAGGCGCCTGCTGCACGTCACAGAGGGGCTGTCCCTAGGCACTAACGCTCCCAGAGAGGAGGAATTACAGCCAACTCGAGCCCAGCATCCATGGCCAGTTTGGTGCTAAGGAACACCGACTAGGTTGAGGCTAACTTACATATAGCACAGGACATTTATAAACTTTATTTCTGTATGTGCAAAGCTCATAGGTGTCAGTTACACATTTGGAAACATTTACGGATCACAGCAGTACATACTTACCTTCTGTGTTGCTGCTGTGATCCTGCATCCTGTTCTGACTCTCCAGTCCAGCCGCTGTGTCTCCAGGCTTCTCAGGCTATCAATCATTTGGCCTGAAGATGCAGCGGCTGGACATGAGAGTCGGAGAACAGGATGCGGAATCACATAGCAGCGCAGAAGGTGTGTACTGCTGTGTGATCAGTGCTGTCAGTTTGCCTTTGTTAACGGCCTCACATAACAGTGTTCAGACAAAGTTGTGTATTAATCACGTCCGTTGTTGCCAATGTGCAACAATGGCCGTGATTAATCCACAACTTATGTGCTCTGCTGTTAGAGGGAATCCCAGCCGAAGTGTATACACTCAGGCCAGAACAGCTAGCGGCCATACAAAAAACTGACGTCAGTTATGTGCAGCCGCTGTTCATTGAATCGTGGCCACACAAGCCTGACAGGTGACACAATAGAGAGTGAGGCTCCGGCACACAGATGTGCCCACATCCCAATTTAGCACAAATAAAGATCATCCGACTGGTACTGCAGTGCCGGCCGGGATGATCTTCACCAACACTGGGCGTTTTGTGACACGTTGTGTGAACATGGCCGAAATGTGCGTCCAACAACACATTTTGAAGCATGCTCTAAAGACCAGATTAGGTGAGAATCAGGCATTTTCCTGCTCCTCAACTAATCGCTGTCACACCCTGCCGATAATCACTCCGAGTAAAAAGTCCTTAAGAGGGAACCAAATCTCTGCGAAAACGCCCTGGAAGCTATTCACATGGTGTAATGAAGCCCCCTGAGTTGTTTTCAAACACGCAACAGACCCCTATGAGCTCTGCAGATACCCCTGAAAATAAAGTTAGTAAATGCCCCGTGCCATATATAATCTACCCTCAACTAGTCGTGTGGATGTTCCTCGGGCCCAAACTAGTCACAGATGGCACACTTCAGTCGGCTGTAATTCCACCTCTCTGGGAGCGTCATCAGGGACGGTTCCCCTTGATGCCGGATTACAACTTGAACGTGCCATCCGTAACTAGTTTGGTGCTGAGGAACATCCACACGACTAGTTGAGAGTAGTTTACATAAGGCACATTTATTTGCTCATAGGTGTCAGTTACACGTTTGCACATGATGCAGGAGGCTTCATTATACCATACCATATACTTTAAAGGGTTGGTTTCCATTAAAGATTTAAAGGGGTTATTCAGCGCTACAAAAACATGGCCTCTTTCTTCCAGATACAGCCCCACTCTTGTCTCCAGCTTGGGCAGGGTTTTGCTGTTCAGTTCCATTGAGGTAGCACTGGATAACCCCTTTAAACCTTGTAACACAAGTTTGCAGGTTGCCCCTTAAAATGGCTAAAATTGCAGAACCTCCCACCCATAAATCACATAAAATGTAGTATTGAGGAACATGTATCCAGCTAACTTACATATTAGATAGAAATCTCCTTACAACTGTAAGTCAATATAATATATACACAAAACGTATTGATCAGCTAAATAATTACCATACTCAAAGTATTGCTTTGGTGAACAAGATTTTTTTTAATAAACATCACCCAGTGGTTCAAATTACATCAATAAATTTTACAATTAAAAAAGCTTAATCTCAAAGAAAATGAGTAACCAGAGACAATTAACAATGTCATAAAATGTATTTGGCATTTTTAACAAGTGCATACAAATACAGCTAAAAGCATTTCTGTTTTCCAAGTGCTCTAAAAAGCATCTCAAGTCACAGCCTACACGGAACAGGAACTGTCACTGGATAGGAACAAATACTTGCAAAGAACAATAACAAAGAATACCTTTCTGATCAGTACATACCTTTGTTTTCAAAAATAGAAACACAATGTATTCAAAAATTAAAAATTATACAGCCATGTTTATGCAGTCTACATTTATCCTGTGTGTGTATATATATATATATATTAGATATATATTCTCAATGTATCTCACACACATCCCCACTGTAAGAAGTTTAGTAAGAGATTATGGTGGCTACGAAGCAGAAGAAAAAAAAAAAAGTCAAGAGTCTCTTTCCTTCTTCACTTTAACATCCCCAGCAAGAATTGTAGCGATTTCTCCCTGCATGAAGGCCCATGGTACGTTTGATCCCACCAGGGGACATTTTTCCCCACTTGGGCAATATACTTCTCCAGATGATCCTTGCTGTTTAATACTTTGCCTTGAACATGGGAAACAAAATTTGTGAGTAGGTACTGAAGGGCACTGTACAAAGTGCGTGTCCTCGAGACGCTCATGACAAAGAGTGCAGCACAATGGTATACTGTTTGGTATGGAAGAATCAGGAATGCTTGGGGGGTGCACCTGTTCCATTCCTGCATGGGATGAGCTTCCTCCACTAGAAAGTTGGCTCGGCACATCCCTTGCAGCCATTCTTCTTTGGTTCATAGAGGAAGGGGATGGCGGGCTGTTACTGTTTCGTCTAGTTGTAGAATGGACCTGGTTAGCATCTTTTGAAGCGTGATTGCCGCCAGCGTTATCTGCCACCAATATTAAAGCAGCCATGGGCGACTGGCCATTTTGCGCAGCTTCTGGTGGTGTGGTACGGTTGGAATGAGGAGAGACGGTAGAAGGGGGAGATATGAAAGAAGTACTAGTCATTGGAGAAATTTTAAGACCATCAGCTGCTGGCAGCCAAGACTGTCCATCGCCATTTATCTTAACAGAACCACCTTCCCCTTCTGGCTCTGGAGAAGGTTTCCTCTTCCGAGCGGCTCGGGCACCTAGAGGAAATAAACAGAGATAGAATGCGTTAGTGCACACAGAAGAGCAAGTCCGGCTAATGCTGAAAGCAATAAAGGGGTCGTCTACACGAGAGCTTCTAAATGATTCACTTATTACTTGAAAAATTCACACCACATATTGCTGAAAAGTTCACACTTTCATGGCTGTCTGTTCTGGGGGAGGCCAGGGTGCCCATAGAACAGTGTCAAAACACTGCTCTGACCCATCAAGTTCCAGGTTGAGGCCCCAGGGACCTGACATGTTCTATTTAAACCTAGTAGCACTTACATATGGAAGTACTACTAAATAGAGGACAAGTAAGTTGAAATCAGAAAACCCCTTTAAGTAAGCATCAGGGGCAGCACAGTGGGCAGGACATGGGTACCACAATAGATGAGGCAACATAGTGGTCAGGGCATGGGCAGCAACAGTAACACAGTGTAATTTAAATTACATATTAGCATTAGTCACAGCTGGCAGAGAAGTTCTCCCTATGACGTCATCATAAACGGACAGGTTCCATTTAAGTCCTCCCAAACAGTAATAGCAACAGGTGCCATGACCACATACCCAAAAGCAAACACTAAAGGTCCCCATACACTACATGGCTGAAGCTGCTTCTCGCAGCAGGTGCAGCCGTCAGTGATTGAGCCTCTCCAGACACATCACCAACAGATGACGTCATTGGAAATAGGGGTCGAGCAGATGATATTTCACTGTCTTACCCCTTTGTTCTATGAGAGATAATCCACTGGCAGAGCTGTGTGGCTGCGGTTTACCCCTTCCTCATAATCACAGTAAAGTCCATTCATGGGGAAGATGGGAGAGAACTGTCAGCTGAGCAATCATTTGGCCGGCAATGTTTGGAGGTGTATAGTTGCCTTACACCTACAAAGTGTCATAATGTAGCATTACACCTCCTGCCTCATACTGCAATGTAACTGGGTTGCTTGGGTTTTAACTGAATCAAAAAATAAAATAAAAAATTGCATACCAGCTGCGATATTAAATGTTTGGGGTATTTTTGGAAGTGCTGTCTACTCTTCTCATTTACACGCTCGGCAGACATCCAGGCCTCTCAGAACATATCACATTTCCACACACTAGAAAATAAATAGCCTTTCTGGGATATTGGGGGGGATACCTCAGTACTAATGTATATCCTGAGTGCAGAACCAGAGATGCCAATCCCACCTTGCATAGAGCGCTCTTGTCCTGCATCACTTTGTGATTGTGAAGGTAGCATTGCCAGGCTTAAAGGGAAACTTTAAGAGCAGGATTAGACTGTTAACCTGCTGTTATGCTCCCATAGGGCCGATGATGGCAAGAATGAAAGTAGTATTCTTCATTAGCACCATGTTATTCATATGTAAATTAGGCGGTTCTGTGCACAGGTGGTGGCTACAGTCCTCAGAAGAGGAGGTAGCAGGCAGATCGGTGCACTGACGGCTGTAGCCCACCTCCCCCCGTGTGCCAAAATCGACTATTTACATATTTAACAAAAAAACGCACTGAGGATGTAGGGAAGGTCAGGTTATATACGGAAGGTAGAGAAAATTACCAGCATCTTCGGCCCTATGAGTCTAGCCCGCTGTTTCAGAAACTCGTCCATTTATTAACAAGGCATTTATGTCTACAGTTCGGAAATGCATAAAAAAATTTAGTGTTTTTTTTCTTGCCAGAAAGCAAATTTGTGGTAATAAAAAAAATACACAAAAACAAACCACACCTTGATAAAGACACAGTCCCTCTATAACATAATAAATTACTGTATATTTCTTTTTATAAAATATTTTGCTAAAAAGTGCCTATCTTACAATGGAAGACAGGGGGGTCTGAATGATTACCTAATGGTTGGGCACTGTGCCAATTAAGTGATGTGCCCAACAGCTGGGTGAACGGTCTTCTACCTCAATCTGCCAAAACCGATCAGTGAGATCGGCACCGACAACCAATAAAATATGATTGTGATTTGCATCACATCCAGACTCCTACATGTAGAAGAATCATAGGAATTAAAGGATCTGCAGTAATACCATGTGCGTAGTTACATGACTGAAAAGGGATCCCTAGAAACACAGTACTATAAGTAGGGGCAATATGAAATAAATGTGTGTGTGCATGTCAGTGGCTGACTAGGTATTTGATGTAGCAGAGGTGTGTCAGAGCTGTGTGTATGATATAGTAGAGCTGCATGTGTATTGTGCAGGTATAGGGTACCGTCATGGAGGGTTCTAGGGCTTCCAAGCTACTGTATGCCAGGCAGAAGGTGGGTCATTCCATTTGGGTCAACACACTGCTCATTGCTGCTCCCTCTGGGTCAGCGACAATCTTTGGGACAACCTGTCTCATGTTTGGAGCTGCACTGCTTTATCCTGCCTCTTCTCGGTACATGTGTTCTACAGCAAGGAGCTGCACACATGCAGAAGCAATTCCAGCCCATCTGGCCATGTGAAGGCTCATGTGACTGCATGTTACCAGAGAAGCAGGGCTGCTATTAGCTTCCAAGCATGCAACCGTCTCAGGTTTTAAAAATATACATATCGGGAAAGGGAGGAGAGCAGTGTGTGAACCCGGATGGAATGACAAATACTGTCTGGCATACAGTAGCCTGTAAGTCCTGGAACCGTAGGCCATCTACATTACTTTATAGCACTATGTGATTTAAACACATTATCTCCACAATGCCCCTTTAAATCAACGAGCAGCTGTTTTAAATCACATCCTGCTGCAAACAACCCAAGATCCACGCTCACAAAAACATTCAGATAGAGAGCAAAGTTCGAATTCCGAACATTACTCCCGGGTAAATTTTCGTTCCAATACCAAACTGTTCGCATTCAGATGCTTTCTAACACAGAGGTATTACTGTACTTCAAGACTGGGTGCCAAAAAACTGTTTGGGAACCGAGCGAGAGTGTCAGAACTGAAGCAAACTTTCCTTGAAAATATTTTTAAGGCAAGATTCACACTGGAAGTATCCGCAGCGAATTTTCTGCTACGGATACCTCTCCTGTCAGTGTCAATGTGATAACATATTTGCAGTGGGATGGTCATCCCGCTGCGAGTGTGTAAGCGCCGCCCCATTAACCCCCTGCCACTGGGAAGATACATTACCTGCTCCACGATGCGGCCGCATCTGAGGCTTCCTGAGGTCTCACTCAGTGACTGAAGCAGGACCTCCTGGAGCAGAATTTGAAAAATATCTATTCTGTTACAAAATTGCAATATACAAGTTTTTTTGCTTCCAGTTAGCCAGCCAGTTTGTAAAGAAAGTAAGTACGTTTCCACATCTGAAACACCCAATCCTCCCCTTTTACGTTTTTCTAACTTCATGCGCACTCTTTTGCGCCCCCAGACTAGTGCGTTCGGTGCTGCTCTTATTTTTTATTTATAAATACTTTGTATGCACCCAAACCAGTGCTGCACTGAACCCACACAATAATTCGGGCAGGAAAAATTTTTTGATTAAAGTTATCCTGGCAGCATCTGAAATCGTTAATTTTCCACTTTTTTCTCTATATTGTTTGACAATTATTTTGGTATTTAATTATTCAAATTGCTATTTTTCTTGATACCTGTATCCCTAAGTAACTAAAGCTTTCCCCTTCGCCCAAGTTTCACAACAGGAGAAATGAGATAGAACATTTAAGGTCCAGAGACATCACTATGGAATTAGACCAGTTTATTAATAGGCCTTAATATTTTCCAATCTCAGGCATTAGCTCCAGAATTCTTGGAAGAGCAATATTTGGGTTCTTTAAAAAAAAAAATAAATAATAATATATATATATATATATATATATATATATATATATATATATATATATATATATATATATATATATATATATGTATAAATATATATATATATATAATAAAAAAGGACCTTGGCATATATTTTAGCAGCACTGTTTGTTAAGGAAATTAGTCTAAATTATTTGGTGTCTAAAGGGTCTTTTCCAGGTTTAGGGAGCAATATTATGGATGCCTCACTCATGGAGGGTGGTAACCTTTTCCTCTTTGGCTTCTCTTTAAAGTGTCACTGTTATATAAAAAAAAACTTTTTACATGTCATAAAAACATTTGATCGGTCCGGTCCAAGTGTTCAGACCCGTACCAATTGGGAGAACGAGCGGGAGAGAGGACCGCGCTGCTGCACTCCAATTCTAGCTCCATTATAAGTTATAAGTTCGACTCTTTTTCCCTAACTCAGAGCGGAGAGTGGTAGCGCTGCAGGGTGTCTTCTCCCCGCCTAAAGAATTGACATGTCAATTCTTTAAGCAGAGAGCGGAGCATAGACAGGCTATGGCACTAAGGCGGGTGGAGAGTTCCGCCGCGAAATTCTGCCTGATTTACTCAGTGTGAACATACCCCAACTCTGGTGCATGTGTTCTTTTAATTTCTTCTTTAAATTCTTGTTTATTACATTTATTTCACTCTCCCCATATTGCTGGACTTAATTGTATCCCAAAACAGCCAAACCACCATCTGGGGACCCAGGTTGTGACGTGTCAGGCCCGCTCAGCCAGTCAGTGGCCGTAGCGGGGTCTCGTCTCGGCAGCTGACTGGCCGAGCGGGAATGACAAGTCACGACCCTGGTCACCTCTCAGACCAGGAAGCTTTCAGAGGACCAGGAACCGGAGGACAGCGGACCCCAGCACTGTAGTCAGAGAGGTAGGTGCATTTTGTTAAATTCAACCACCACCTCCTCAGCTTTTGAAGAAAAAAAAAAGTCAGAGCTTGAACTTCTCCTTTAAAGGGAATGTGAAACCTACATTCTCTTTTACGGATTAGATATGGATACTAAAAATTGTTCTTTTATTGTAATCTGTTTCTATTTTCTGACTTTTTATTTCCCTTTTGTACATTGTTATGGGGGCTGCCATCTTGCCTGAGCTGTTTTGAACTGCATTTAGTAATATGCTTTACAGTAAGCCACATGAAAATAGTCGACTATAAACAGACTCTGTCCCCTTGAGATGAATGCGAACACCTGGGGTCCAATCAGTAAATGCAAAGGAACAGATTTTTGCTTTCATTATTACTGAATCTTGACAAAAAGTAAGAAGTTTAAAAAAAAGTTAGAAATCTTTGTGTGCTCCTTTGCATTTACTGATTGGATTGAGGGAAGGTGTCTGCACTGCTGCATGGCCACAGCGAGGAAATCAGAGGGTGAATAGAGCCATTAGGAAGAAAGATGGTACAGGGATGTGAGCTTAAAGCGACTCTGTACCCACAATCTGACCCCCACAAACCACTTGTACCTTCGGATAGCTGCTTTTAATCCAAGATCTGTCCTGTGGTCCGTTTGGCAGGTGATGCAGATTGTGGGTACAGAGTCGCTTTAAAACAGCACCTGTGTTCTCCTTAACATATATGTATGTGGTATAAAGATGATTTTACCTTCTTTGCTTCGTGACACCATCCCTTTATAGGGAATATAACTATATTCACTTTCCAAACTGCTAACATTGTTAGAGCAAGGAGACACATAGTAACTTTCAAACAACCGTCTTACCAGAACATAGAAAAATCATATTATATAAAAGGGAAGGTCACAGAGGCTTTCCTGAGCTCCAGATCTTCCTGAGCTCCTGGAAGCACAGACAGATATATGAAAGGTACCATGTGTTATATATGAAAGGTCCTTGTGCTAAAAGCATCAAACAGTGTCAGCAGTTAGAAGTATTACAGATAACATATTCCCTTTAAGCTGTGACTGATCTGTACTGATTAAAGGGAATCTGTAAGATGAGTTAAGGCATCAAAACTGCTGCAGCTTGCAAGACTAAGGAAGCCTTTGTCTAATGCCCTGGTCACAGCAAGTGTCCAGGAGGCGGGGTCTTCTAGTTTCATCCAGAGATCTCACTGTATAAGGAGCCCCCCCACTCACCTATGACTGATACAGCTGTCAATAAAGGCTGAGGGAAGGCCAGGAAAACGCATGAAACAAGACCCTGCCTTTCTGGACACTTGCAGTCACCATGACATTAAACAGGGGTCTCCTTAAGTCATGCAAGCTGCACACTGAGCAAAAGACAAGGAATTGAAGAGGAAAGATTTCTGCTTGATATTCCTCTTCTATTCTGCTCTGGTGAAATTTGAGCAGAATTCAAGCCCCGTTGATTCTAAAAGATTCCTCTAGCGGAATCAGCCCAAAGTACTAGTACCTGGGCGGAAAGCGGATCCACGATGGAGATTTACAGACGAAAATCCGGCTGTGTCAAAAGTACAGCGCAAAGCCCATTGAAAACAATGGAAAAGTGCTTAGCTCAATTTAAACGGGCGGATTTTCGAGCGGAATCCGCCTCTTTTGCTCAGTGTGCATAGGCCCTTAGGTTCTGTGCACTCAGGGCAAAAGTGGTGGAATTCTTCGCCGCGGAATGCCGCCAGCCTGCATGTAATAATGACAGTCTATGGGAACATGTTCATTCTTTAGCGCAGGGAGAGGAGGCGCGCGAGCCTCCCATACACTCATTATGACAGGGAGGCTGGCGGCATTGGTGTGCACGGAGCCTAATAATGCTCAAACCAAACAAACATCCCACAATAATAATACCGTAAGAGTCATTTTCTAAACGTACTGTCACATGACCACAATCCAGGTGATAACCGCCCTGTATTCTGACACATTGTAGTCTCCTCCTTCCTCATGTGAGGTCCCACATTCAGTGCTCTTTGCTGCCAGCTATCTGGTGGGGCATGCGTCACAAGCAGAACCTATTGTAGGTGTCAGCACTGTATCTTATAACAAATAGACATGCAGGCAGCTGTATACACAGGCAATGTCTGGGAGGGGAATTCTAAGAACAATAGTTCTTGACACTGGTAATCTTACCCATAGCATAAAAACAACTGAGCTGCACAAGACAATAACACAATAAGACACCATAATGCTCAATACAGCAAGTATTGAAAGAAACATGAATTTTTCAATCTCAACATGGGCATAAAATTTTTGCCTGAATTCTGTCATCTTTGCATCCACCACCAGGCTATAGCGGTGAATCTGTCAGCTATGTTTCACGTTGCTGACACTATTAGACAGCTTGAGACACATGGTACCTTTCATATACTCATCTGTGCTTCCATAATGTAGGAAAATACTTTCCTGTGCAAAGTGTCAGAGGCTTTCCAAACCTCACTCCCCCTCCCACACTGGCACAGGTGACAGCAACTGGTACCATTCTTCCCGGTATGTGTATTTCTGCTTGACTGACAATCCTCCCAGCAGGATAAGGGATGGGAGGGGAAGCAAGGAGGCAGTTCAGTGTGCAGTTGTATAGAAGCCTGGTAAAAGCCTCCGACACACTGCACATTACAGAAGTACCTCTTAACATTTTAAAATGTAAAATGCATCTGACAGATTTACTTTAACCCCTTAATGCTCTTTGCCGTACATATACAGTAAAGAGGCGGCAGGGAGGTATGAAGCAGGCTCAGCAGCCGCCAGCAGTCACTGCTAATGCTCGACATCGATGATCACACTGATGTTAGTCACCTAAATCATTGATCTTGTTCCTTGTGTCCGATCAGCACCTTCACAACACAATTGGGGATTGATCATTATTACAATGTAAGCTGGGCAGCTTCACTAGATCTCTATACCTGCCATAGTAACTTTGCTGATCAAGTCTGCCTGAGGCAGATTGTACCAGCAGAGCACTAATCTTAGGGTCCATTTACACAGAAAGATTATCTGACAGATTATCTGCCAAAGATTTGAAGCCAAAGCCAGGAATGGATTTGAAAAGCGGAGAAATCTCAGGCTTTCCTTAATGACCTGTGCTCTGTTTATAGTCTGTTCCTGGCTTTGGCTTCAAATCCTTGGCAGATAATCTGTCAGATAATCTTTCTGTGTAAATGGACCCTAGAGCAACCTGATCAGTATAAGCAATTTAAAAAAAAACGGGGCGAGAAGAGCAATTTTAAGCGAATAAATATTGTAATAAAAGTGACTTTTTCTATATATTGGGTATGGTTTGAATCATACTGACCCACAGAATACACTGTAGGGTGTCATAGAGAAGGAAAATGAAGCCTCACTACAATGTACAATTGGGCCTGGAAAATGAAAGCTCTCATATGGGTCTGTAGATGGGAAATAATGGCTAGAAGGGGAGGAGGAAAAATTACATTTGGTTTCATCATTTTTTAATATATTGCTGTGCTGGTAGATATAAAACAAACATCCTATGCTTACCTCTCCCCCGCCACTGCAGCAGAGGCTCCACTTCCCACTGACTTTTCTCAGGAATGACAGCCACTCAGCCAATCACTGACTGAGATAGGACAGCCCATGGCCCAGTGATTGGCTGAGTGGGCTGTCACTCCTAAGAGTTTGTCTCGGAAGTGGAGGCTCTGAAGTCAGCAGGGAACCCCGGCAACACCACAAGAAGACATAGCAAAATGGACCGTAAGGCTGTTTTCCCACCCCAAACAGAGCTTCAAAAGTGACCTCACACTGCACCCAAGATGGTAAGAAATATAAAAGATTCTTCTGTGCTCACAGTTGTGGAGCCTTCCCCTACCAAGATGACTACAACGGAAAACTGAGAATAGTACTGGCCATGAGAAGGTAGGGCGACAACCCAAACAGGCTTCAACTACATCAAAGAGCGACATGGATCCCTGCTCTGCCATGCCTGGTGTACGTCCATAGAACATCACTTTATATTGCCGCGACTGAGGGGTAAAACCATTAGCAATATTCCCCAAGGAAAAGACATTATTCCACTAGTTTCCAGGTACAACAAAGCATCGCACTGTGCAAATCTAGATTAAGTGTAAAGTTCTCTCCACATGGGGTAGAAACACGTTGCTATATTCTACACCACTGACCGGATCGCACACAGCACCACCTGTCCCAGCCGCCTCAGCAGAACACAAGTCAATGAGATCCTACATCAAGAGAGATACTGGCCTTTTACGGCCTTTACGGATTCATCTACACAATTATTGTATACAACAGGCCCTGGCCAGTCACCTTATGACATTTTACATACTTAGACAACCACAAAAAAGAAAAAAAAAGAAAAAAAAAACACCACAGAAAGGAAACAAGCAAAGGCAGAGTACTCACAATACACAACCTTGGGGATTAGGCAATATATACCAAATAAGACACTACAACTTGTTACCAGACTGTTCTCTGCCACTACAGGACACATCTGGAGTTACACCGCCATTCAAAGGTTATGTGCAACAAGCCTTCACTCTACTGCAGCACCTAGACACACCTTCCATAGCTGCAGCTCTAGCTCTAAACCCTTTCCAGACACGCAGATTCGGCCAAACACATGCTCTCCATAGGGGAAGTAGCTGGTGCCAGACACCTCTGATGGCGACACTTCTCCTACAACAAAGGGTTGTGCATGAAGAAATCCAATTGCCAGGTCTCTTTTTCTGCTGTCACCTGTCAGAATGTCTCTGTATAGTAATGGTGAAACTAGCAGTCTCACCAATGTTCATGTGACATGTATGGCCCTAGAAGAGACCAGGTGACAGATTCGTATGTATATTACCGCTGACATCCCAGCACCTAGTGGATGTGGATCCGCCAATGGTTTCTGGCTCTAATCAGCAATGAACTAAACCCATAAGCACATTAAATACACTGCACTGCCGCCCAGGGACAGGCCCTTACAGCTCAGCCTCTAGAATCCGCACTTCAGCCACAGCTACAGCTGTTGTTTCTAATTAAAGAGCAAACGCACAAAAAAACACATTCATGGAAAATCCCCAGGTCTACAGCTACTAACAGCACCTTACCCTACATTAGCCCCGCCACCGTGCCAAATCCTTACCCTACATTAGCCCCGCCACCGTGCCAAATCCTTACCCTACGTTACCCCCCCGCCACCGTGCCAAATCCTTACCCTACGTTACCCCCCGCCACCGTGCCAAATCCTTACCCTACGTTACCCTCCGCCACCGTGCCAAATCCTTACCCTACGTTACCCCCCGCCACCGTGCCAAATCCTTACCCTACGTTACCCCCCGCCACCGTGCCAAATCCTTACCCTACGTTACCCCCCGCCACCGTGCCAAATGCTTACCCTACGTTACCCCCGCCACCGTGCCAAATGCTTACCCTACATTAGCCCCGCCACCGTGCCAAATGCTTACCCTACATTACCCCCGCCACCGTGCCAAATCCTTACCCTACATTACCCCCGCCACATAGTCTTTACCTTGTATTACCACCACTGCATACTGGAGGTGCTGAACTCTTCACATCACCATGAAATATCTGCAACCTTCCCATCTCCAGGCAATACCCTGCCCATATGCAGTCACTTCAGTTCTCCATACAATGGTGGTGCACCCCACATACCACACACACTACAAAGTGCAAAAGTGAAAGCAGTTATCCTGTGACAATTAGTCACCACAAGCCACGCCCCCCTGGGGCAATAGCGTCAGCTGTGTACAGTGCAACTTGTAATGAGGGAACCAGTCTACCTAGTGGCAGTATACAGACACGCGGGCAGGCAGTATTATACAGACACGCAGGCAGGCAGTATTATACAGGCACACCGACAGGGAGGCAGTATTATACAGGCACAAGGGCAGGCTAGCAGTATACAGACACACAGGCAGGCTGGTAGTATTATACAGGTACACGGGTATGCCAGCAGTATACAGGCACATGGGCGGGCAGGCAGTATTATACAGGCACATGGGCGGGCAGGCAGTATTATACAGGCACATGGGCGGGCAGGCAGTATACAGGCACACGGGCAGGTTGGTAGTATTATACAGGCGCACACACCAGCAGGCCGGCAGTATACAGGCGCACACACCAGCAGGCCGGCAGTATACAGGCACACACACCGGCAGTATACAGGCACACACACCGGCAGTATACAGGCACACACACCGGCAGTATACAGGCACACACACCGGCAGTATACAGGCACACACACCGGCAGTATACAGGCACACACACCGGCAGTATACAGGCACACACACCGGCAGTATACAGGCACACACACCGGCAGTATACAGGCACACACACCGGCAGTATACAGGCACACACACCGGCAGTATACAGGCACACACACCGGCAGGCCGTGCAGTGCAGAGTACACACTGGGGCAGGAACTGCTGCATCAGCACATTAACACGTTGCCGGTGTTCACACGGTGCTCTCTAGCTGCATACGGACAGTGTACGGTATCCTCATACCCGATTTGGAGGCTGCGTTGCCGGCATCATAGCCCATCACCCTCCCGGAGCCCGTATCCTTCTTGAATGGCGGGTGACTGTGCTGCATGGCCATCAGCGTGTCCCGCACCGTCTTGGGCTTGTTGATCCAGTCCTCCGGTCGCCCCTTGTGGTTGTCCCCCAGCTCAGAGTAGCTGTCCGCCCGGTGCTTCTCCTTGGCGTCGTGTTCGCTGCTGGAAACCGATCCCGGCCGCTTACCGCCCAGATCCGCAGAGGTGGCGGCGGCGACCAGGGAGGCGGCGGAGAGACCCAGAGGAGGCGGCCGTCCGGCCATGGGGGATCCGTTCATCAGGGCCCCCAGAGAGGCGGGCACGGTGCTAGTCCTGCGCGGGTTGGGGCTCTGGCGGTTCAGCTCGGGGGGCTCCTCCGGTTTGGGGAAGCCGTTAGGGAGCAGGATACCGTTCACCTGCCGCCCCACGCCGTAATCCGAGGCCAGGCGGGGCGGCGGCCTCTCCAGTGGGTAGCGGTCCAGGCACTGCGGCTGCTGCGGGGCCCGGGAGACGCCATCGGGGCCCCCCACCGAGTGTCCGATCTGCGCCATCTCCTTGGCGCTGAGTTGCGGCTTTACCGAGGCCGGGACGGAGGAGGACGAGGAGGTGGGCGGCCCCGGGGAGCGGCCGTCCTGGAAGCCGTGCGCCCGCTTTAGGTGGCGGGCCGTTTCGATGACAAACTCGATGCGATCGGCCCCCTCGTAGTTGACGCAGCCGCGGCACACGGGCTCGGTGAAGTCCCAGATCATGGCCCATGGCATCCGGGGCAGGTCACACAGGTAACACGACTGTCTCCGGGAGGCGGCCACCGTGGCGGATGACATAGCAAGAAAGATCGGGCCGCTCAGATCCGCAGTACAGAGAAGGTGCGATCCCCGGCGATAAGGGGGGGTAGTCAGCCTCGGGGAGCTGGGCGGCGGCGCCCTCCGCCTTGGCTGCAGCGAGGTCCGGCAGGAGACATGCACACTACGCCCAGGATCCCGGGATCAGGAGGAGGAGGAATTCTGTGAAGCTCCTTCTCTCGCCTTCCTCAGCTGCACCGCTCCTGGGAGGGGGAGGAGGGAGAGGAAAGGGGGGAAGGGAAGCAGCCTGGCTATTGGCTGCGGCCTCAGTCACCAGAGCAGCCCCCCTTTCTAGACTGCCAAAAGCTCACAACAACTCGGGCCTTAACCCCTCGTGTGCCGAGCCGGGCTAGTGCGGGCACAACATGGACGGGCGCCGACAAGCAGCATCTATCCCCACAGCCCGCGGCTTCCCGCCTCTCGTCACAGACTCCTTTCGCAAAGCCGGTGACGTCACGCCCGAGCCAACCGTTGTGATTCCACGTTCCCTATTTACTTGATTCTTCGACAGTCCCCGTCCAGCCGCCGCCACCGCCTCCTTTGTGCGCAGGCGCAGTAACTGTCACTCGGCACGCACGCCCACGCTTCCTCGCTCGCGCTCCCTCCCCCTCATTCTTTGAACTGCTGCCAAGACAACAAACACGACGAGCTGGTGCAGGAGCTCCTCTCAGTCACTGGGCCTGGTGCGGGAGCTGGGGGAGGGGGACGGTGATGCAAGCACATTTTCTCTTTCGTAGAGGCTGGGACTGATAGGTGACCTTACCGCGGAATCAGTGTGGGGACTGGGCAGGGTGGCCCCCAGCTCTGCAGCCCATGGAGGGGGACATGCTGCCAGGAGTCTTGGATTTCCCTCCATAATCCTGTGTGTATATTTAGCCTCATGTATGAAGGTTAGGGTGGGTCACTGTTCTCAATGTGAATGGTTAATAATTAGCAAAATGTGTCGAGGAAAGCCAAGACCTTCCAGAAATATCTGTGGTGCTGGGCGCACAGGCCCGCCCTCTCCCACAGGACGCCACTCTGCTAGCGCTCCCCAGCTATTTCACGCCTTCTCTGCCATGGCTTGTACAGAGTTGGTAAATCTCCTCGTGTTGTTATCCCTCCCTCCCTCGTGCTCTTGTATAATGCTGCTGAATCACTTCGCCAAAGGCGCTTGCGTTAGCAGGAAAGAAGAGAGGTCAAAAGCACAGAGCTGCAGCTGGCTCCACACACATCGCAAACATTGCTGGCTTCTCTACAGACCAGGAAATTATAGTTTAACCCACAAAGCCGTAAAACCTGTATTATTATTAGGAGAAAAAACACCATGTAACAGCATTGTTCTTCCCCGGGCGAGGCCTCTGAGCCCTGTCCACGAGGCGGGGAGGCATTCGGAGTGCCTGCGGCTCTAGGCAGAGGGTTCCCCTATATATTGCTCTGTGTGACCTCATAGGACTGGGTTATTGTTGCCTAGAAATATTGATTCACAATACCACAGTGTTTCTTGCGGAAATACAATAGGGTCCCATAGAAGTCAAATTGGAGGAATAGCCGTGTGCATAGCTGGCCTTCTGTCACAATCTCCTCACGTCTGATGTGAAACTGTAAAAGCCCTATTACACAGAGTGATAATCTGCTGAATCAGGTCATTACTCCATGTAATAATAACGATCAGGCGAAGATCCGATCAGCTGATTGTTGTCTTTTGTCCTGTTTTTTTTTTTTAAATCATTGGACACTGGCTGTGCGTCACTACATGTAATAGTGATGCACGCCTGATGCAAGAATAAAGAAGAAGTCTGGCACTGGGCCGAAAAAATTTTTCGGGCTGGGAGTGGGGGAACATAAATAAGTCATACTCACCTGTCCCGCTTCCCGTATAGCACCGCATCCTGCTCCTGGACTCCGCCCGCTGTCTTCTTAGCTCCCTGCAGGCTACGTCACAATGCGGTTGACAGATGCCTCGCTCAGCCAGTCATTGACGGGGGCAGGACACTGCTGTAGTCACCGATTGGCTAAGTGGGCTAAATCCCACCCATCTCTGACGAACCCAGGAAAAGATGACAGTCGGCGGAGTCCAGGAGCTCTGTGAAGCAGTGCAGCGTAGGCTCGGGGAGCGGTAAGCATATTGGCTTTTTTATTTTCCCTCTACCCCTTCCCCATAGTGATTTTTTTGCCCTGCACCAGACTTCTCCTTTAATAAAAAAAAATAAAGATTATACTTACCTGTCCTCTCCTTGCTCTGTGTCTGAGACCTAGATGGCCCCATAGACTTGCATTGTAAGTTCATCTAGGTGAAGTGACACGGAGCTGGAAGTAAACAGGCTGCCTATGCACCTGGAGGGGCACAGAAAGGGGATTCTTTACTGTAAGAGCAGTGACACTATAGAGGAGGAAGTGATCATGATGAACTCAGAGGTGCCTAGAAGCATTTCTGGAGAGTAATAACTTTACACATAATGGACGCTACATTCTGAAGGAGGTTTGGTAAACCAGGGATGTATTCTGATTGCCGGATCTGGAGTCAGGAAGGAATTTTCCCCTATAAAATGAGGAAAACTGACTTGGCTTTTTAGCCTTCCTTTGTATCAACGTTACAGGGTAATAACCTGAACCTATTCAGTATTAGAACAATGTATTAAAATAAAACTTTCACTCCAAGATATATAACTTATTATCACTAAACGTCGTGACTTCAGTGTGCTGCTTCACCACTGACAGGAAATGGAAACTAGGACTACAAAATCTGTATTGTCTCCAGCTCCGCCCTCTCCCGTGACAACACATCACCCTCTGATGTCACAGAAGACTTGGCTGATCTTGTCTCTGAGCTATAGCCCCACCCCCTGAGTGATTCACCATGTGTGATCAGCCCCACGCCAGCCTGTATCACCATCTCTCTGAGCAGAGAAGAAGTGAGAGGAACATGTGCTGCAACGTCACCGATAGTCTGCAGTGAAATGAGAAGATGAGATGTGCTGCAACAGCTTTGGGCAGGGAACTTGTAGAAGTGCTGGGGGAGGAGAGTGGGCAATGTGGGAGGACTGTGATGAAGATCTGAGAGAAAGCAATACATTTTGGGAATTGTAGTACTAAGCAACTTCTTAACCAGGAAGTACAACCAGGAAATCCACTACTAAAGCCTCGTGCACACACTCCGTATATATGGATGGTGTCCAACTATTATTGTTATGTATCATTATAATACCGTGAGCTCCCAGTTTAAATTTTCATGCTGCTGTACTGACACAGCCCCTCCCTTTTATATAAAGTGATCAAAAAGCCCATCAACATTAAAATAAACCAACAAAAGCTACAAACCACAGCACAAAAACAAGGCCTGTAGCTGATAATATAGGGGTCCGGATGGTACAATACATAAAAAAAGTGTTTCAAGTGAAAAGAATAGAAAAGTTTGGTATGTCCTCGCCCTGACCTAAAAGAAAGTCACGGGGCGCGCTGCGCACATTTTATACCATTTCTTTTTGTTTCAGCACATTTTACAATACAATTAAAGCGCCCTGAGGGTGGGTTCACACTACGGAATCCGCGCAAAGAAGTTCTGAATAATTGATGTGTCAATTCTTTTGGCGGAGTTGGCCCGGCCATAGAAAGGTGTCCGTACAGCCGGAGATGTGAGCGGGTACGAGCTACGGAATCCGACGGAACGTCTCTGTGCAGATTCGGTAGTGTGAACCCACCCTTACAAAGTATAACTTGTGAAAAAAAAAAAACAAGCCATTATACGTACATGTAAACAAAAAAAACGAAAATACCCCCAAAGCTAAAACCCTCCTCAATGGGTTAAATAGCGTTGGTTTTAGAAACAATGCAGTGCGGATAACTAGGATACAGCTGAGCTGCTGCTGTAAGGGTTAAGCTTCTTCTCATTGATGCACAGCTCTCCCAGTTTTTCCCCTTGAAGGGCCTTCCATGTCCAGCATGATAACACGGCGGCTGTTTACGTGAGCGGGGGGAAGGGAGGAGCCGCCAGAGCTGGCTCTGTGCCAGAGCCTTGAGGCCTCTCCACTGCGCCTGCGCACTCGCCAGACTGCTGCGTGTCTGTAGTGCTGCTGGCCTGACATTCCAAGGAGAAAGAGAATGTCAGTGCTGCGTCACCGCCGTCCTAATATAGTTCTCTCCACTAAGGACTTTATATAACTTAGCCTGGATCGCACTCCACATCTAAATATGTCGCCTATGGTTCAGCATGTCTGCTAGGGGACATTCCCTGCTGACACGTGTGAATGCGGGGATGGGTTTGTCTGCGGCAGATGTGTAGCTCGTGTGAATGGGGGTGGACGGTGCTGGGTGCGGTTATCATGACGCTAAGCCCTTACATACGGCGCTCCTGCTGTTTACACACGTATCGTATCCGCCTAGATGTCATCATGTGCCCCAGTGCATAACCAGTGGCAGCTTCTGCAGACGTAGTGCTGGGAACAAAGGGGACATTATTAGAAGCCATGTGGAACAACACGATTGGTAGCTTGGGCTGGAGAGAAAACCACCGGCTCGCCTTACACCAGGGATTTTTTTTTTACCCTTGTGCTGCAGACATATCACTGACTTGCTCTGCATTTGGATATGTCCTTGGGAATTTCCAGAAAAGCAAATCTCCAGCCCTGAGCTCGGATCATGTTACAGGCGCTGGAAGCCGAGCTCTCACATCAAAGCGCACTTCACATTTCGTTTCTTCCCTTTAACCCCTTCAGGTCCACAGGATTTTTTTCACTTCTTTTTCCGACTGCTGCATACTTCTAGATCTACATGCCCTAATATTTTATCATATATTTTACACTAAAATATAAAAAAGAAGCAAGTGTTACCTTTAAATGTACATACAATAGCGTGACTAATTTACACTGATAAATTTCTTAGCCACAAAATCGGCGAGATCAGAGCTCAATTCTGCAGCACAATCGAATCGAATGGCTGGGCTGCACAAACGATCCCTGTATCGTTCAAGCAGCCATAGAAACTGACAGCACTGATAAGTATATAGGATATACTGTACATATAGGATATCTATCTATCTATCTATCTATCTATCTATCTATCTATCTATCTATCTATCTGCATACTTACCTAGAGTGTTGCTTCTGTGATCCAGCATCCTATTCTCTGGCTCTCCCATCTAGCTGCTGTGTCTTTAGGCTCCAGTGGAGGCAGCGGCCGGAAGATACAAGAGGCTGGATGGGAGAGCTGGAGAACAGGATGCTTCTGAACACAGCAAAACAATGCCAAACCCAAACACATCATGTGGGTATTGCGTTTCATATTTCCCCATTGGCTCTCGAGTAACATCTGCCTGCAGAGTTTTTTTTTTTTGTTGTTTTTCTTTAATCCAAATGTGCTAAATTTGGGGAAAAACGCTGGGTCCACCCGCAGAAGATATAGCATGTATTCCTATGGCCGCACAAACAATACAGGGATAGTTCATATGGCCCAGCCGCTAAAAATAAATTTTCTGTTTTTACAGTACAATACACCTGGGTAGAGTTTCTAAAACCTTGTTGTGCAATGTTGGGGACCTGAACCTCATGGCATTACCTGTGACAGCAGAAGTTGGATGCAGCCCTAGGGAGTCCTGGAAAACATGGATGCAGCCTATGGACTATGGCTCTATCAATGTTTTCCAGGCAGCCTTAGGGCCGCACGCTCAAGTTCGAGGTTCACTCATCTCTCTTGCTAATGGCACGGCTATTTGTGACCGCATGGCAGCACATATGGTGACTGCAATGTGGGAATGAGGCCTTACGCTTCCTTATTTTTAGATGTGGTTTATATCTTTTACATGCTTCTTCTAGCTGAACTTATTGTAGTGAAGGAGTTAATATTGTTGCACAGTTTGACTTTTCTTTATACTTTTGACCCAGAAGCAGTGACCCTGTGTGGTTAAAGTTATTGGAATTTGACATCTCTGCCTCGTTTGCACTATTTAATCATGTAAAGGCGACCTTTGTTGTTATGTTACAACAAGCTCGGAGATGAAATTGGACTCCTTCCAATGAGGTCGCAGCACTGCCTTTATGAGTGAGGCTCCTAGGTGAGGCAATGCGTCTGAAACTTGCAGATGCAATACACAAGGCAGGAATTGTAATTGCTCTTTATCATGTGATGTCTTATGAAAGAGGAAGTTTAAAGGTTTAGTCACGTACGCTCTCTCCTCTTCTCCAGCCCCAGATTTTCCATAGGCTGCTGAGTTAATGAATGTCGTTTTACAACTACGAGGGGTTGTTTGAAAACTGTAGCCTTGGGTAATACAAACATGGCTGTGTATAACCACTAAGTAACTCATACTTCTGCTGTAATGCCGGGATGCAACTTACTTTAGTGTAATCTCCGGCAAATGGCTGTTACTACGTCTATGTTTTATCATTAGATTTACATCCGCAATACACAGTTCAAACATTAACCCGTTCAGGACTGGTCGAGAAATGGCTGTAAGGACCAGAGCCCATTTTTGTAAATCTGAACGGTCTCACTTTATGTGGTTATAGCTCTGTGATGCCATAACTTATCCATGCCATTCTCAGATTGTTTTTTTTAAATGAAATATTGTACTTTAGGTTAATGGTACATTTTGTCCGCTATCCGCACTATTTCCTCACATTGCCGCATCACAGCTCCCAAACCCCCACTGGTCTCCTGCTGCTACAGCGTCCCAACCTGGCTGATGGATTTCCTGCTCAGCCGGCCAGACTGGGGTGGGATTTCTCCTTAGAATTAAATTTATAACTAAAAATGCATTTCAAACATAACATAAATACTTATATATCAGGTCAGTGGGAGTATTCAAAGTAAATTCTCCCCTTAGAAACAAGAATCCGAGACCCCATTGATACTTCCGTATTTGAGTAAAGCATGAATGTTTTCATTATATATTTTTTCTCTGTTAAAACAAATACAAATGAAAACTACTCATCGACTTCTAAAATATGAAGGCAGGCGAAAAACAAGTAGTTCTAGTATAGATGAAAGGTCACCAGTTCCCCCCTCCCCCTTATGTGCACCAGTCACTACAGACCGCAATCAGGAAAATGATCGCTTTCCTATCTGCCTCTCCCACAACTTTGCAAGGTCTTTAGAAAGAGACTCTGTGACCTAGTCACTTGCAACTAAAGGCTCTATTCCACGGAACGATTATCAGCTGTTACGGCCGATAATTGTCTTGTGGAATAGAAGGCAATGATCAGCCGACATCGTTCATGTCGGCTAATCGTTGCAGTCGTTTGTTTTTTAACATGTTGAAAAACTAACAGCTGATACAGCAACGATCTGCTGCCGTCACTCCGTGGAAAAGGAGACGCTGCTGTATGCTATGGGCTGCCCGGACAATCTAGCGATCACCCGGGCAGTTCCCCACGGCCCTCCCCAGACTTACCGACTCGCTACAGCCGCGTGGAATAGCAGCGACAGCAAGCGGGGAACGAGGAGTTAACGAGCGCTGAGAGCGCTTGTTTGCTCCTCAAGTCGGCCCGTGGAATAGGGCCTTAAGGCTAGGTTCACTTTGCGTTTTTGGCTGTCCGTTTTTAAATGTTTACTTTTAACGTACATATTTTTGTGTACACTAAAAATTATTTTACTTTTTTTTAAGTAAGTGGAAAACTGAAAGTGGATCCTGATCGATGGCATACACCTGCATCTGTTGTTACCATCCTTTTTATTGCCCATAAAACTGATACATTAGGCTATGTTCACACTACGTAAAAAACACGTCCGTATTTCAAAACAATGGCCACAAAAAACACAAAGTGAGCCTAGCCTAATGCTGGGTTTATACGGAACGATAAAACGATAAGGCTGGGTTCACACTACGTATATTTCAGTCAGTATTGTGGTCCTCATATTGCAACCAAAACCAGGAGTGGATTGAAAACACAGAAACGCTCTGTTCACACAATGTTGAAATTGAGTGGATGGCCGCCATTTAATGGCAAATATTTGCTGTTATTTTAAAACTACGGCTGTTGTATTGAAATAATGGCCGTTATTTACTGTTATATGGCGGCCATCCACTCAATTTCACCATTGTGTGAACAGATCCTTTCTGTGTTTTTAATCCACTCCTGGTTTTGGTTGCAATATGAAGACCACAATACTGACTGAAATATACGTAGTGTGAACATAGCCTTAAAGTGTACCTGTCATTTAAATGTCACTTTGCTAAAATTAAAAAAATATCAATAGTACAAGCAATTTTATGAAATTCTGTAATAGATTTTATTAAGTAAAGAGTTTCTTTCTATACTCAAAAGACAAAAAACAAAACAAAGCAGTTTTCCTACCTTCCCCCTCAATTCAGAAGAAGCAGGATTTTCTGACCTGTGAATCCAGCGTTTTATGTACCCAGACTGTCTCCAAACTGCAGAACTGTTTGCTGCTCTTCCTGCTCACTCATCCCCCTCGGCCCCTCCCCCCTCCATAGGTTATAATGGATTCAGCAAACCCATCTCAACTTTGTTCCTCTGTAATGAAGATGGCTTTACCTGATAATCAGCAGATATTTTTTTGCCTAATAAAACCTATAACAGCATTTCTTAAAATCACTTGTACTATTGATTTCTGTAAAAATATTTTAAATGAGTACACTTTAATGACACAGTGGATTTTGGCCTTAATAAACAGACATCAATTTTCACTTTGGCATTTTAGTTTTTTCCTCTTCACCTTTTAGGAGACATAGCACTTTTATTTTTCCACCTAAGGGGCTTTTTGGGGCATCATTTTTTGTGCCACCATCTCTAGCTTTTATTTGTATCATATTTGTGAAGATGAGAGATTTTGACCGCTTTTTATTAAATTTTGTCCTGATAAATAATGTGACAAAATAGGTAAGTATGAGACCTCTGACAGACAGGGAAAATGATCGGGAAGCCCACAGTCAGCTCCTGAGTTTGCTTCATAGAGCCCCTGGACTTAATGGTGTACTGGTACATCATGGGTCCTTAAAGGAGAGGTCCAGGCAAAGCTATTTTTTTACAAGTGCTGGGGAGGATAAAAAAAAAAATAACACGCTCTTACCTCCCCTGCTTCAGCACTGGTGGCCACGTAATCTGGTCCCCGGATGCTTCCTGTTCTGAGTCGGGTCTGGGCTCATGATGTGTGAGGTTCACTTAGCCTGTCAGCGGCCGTAACGGGGTCCTAGCTCAGACCAGGAAGCGGAAGGGGACCAAAGCGGCGGTATGTGGCCACCTGCGCTGGAGTGGGGAGGTAAGAGCATGTTATTTCTTTTATCCTTCCCCTCCCCTCCTTTAAGGGGTTAAATAAAAAAGTGGCCAATAGAGTGGTTTCAATATTTGGGTGCTTCTCTTTTTTTATAGCTTGTCAGCTTTACTGTATAAGGCCATGTTCACACGTCGTAAAACACCGGCTGGGTCACAGAACGTCCGGTGTTTATGAAGATCATCCCGGGTGGTACTGCAGTACCTTTTGTGTGCGCTTGCATCCCAATTCACCATAGCCGACAATGGAGCATGTGGCTGGAGCCACACACTCCATGATGTGACTTGTCAGGTTTGTGTGGCTGCTATTCAATGAATAGCGGCCGCACAAAACTGACATGTCAGTTTTTCGTGCTGCCGCTAGGGATTCCCTCAGCTTGCAGTGCACGTAAGTTTTGAATTAATCACGGCCCTTGTTGTGAAGCTGCAACTACGCCCGTGTTTAATTCAAAACTTACGTTCTGTGAACGTGGCCTAAATGGAAAAATAATGAAATAAGAAAGTTTTTATGCTTAACACATTTTTCAAGAACTTTTTAGTCCCCCCCCCTATTTTACTATGCTGAAATCTTGCAATTTCTATTCCTAGTACTAAGCTAAAAGTCTGTAATGATAAGGAGGAGGTTTCTGGAAAGACATCTGTACAGAATTACACTTAGAGGTGACAGCAGAGGTAATCAGTTTTTCCCCAACCTTTTCCACCCTGCGACACCTCAAAAAAAAACTTTTTAACTAGAGACAATCCTACTAAATAATCAGTAGGTAGTTTTTCCTAGCATCCTAGTGTTCCCTGTAGGTATTGACCCCAATATGTATTTGTCCCTAGTGATAGTTTGCCCCCTGTAGTTAGTTTGTTCCCCATATAATGTTTGTTCCCAGTAGGTAGGACCCCTTTAAAGTAATGTTCTTCTTCTGCAGGTAGTAAGCACTCCATAAAGTTTCCAAGCAGTTTTTTCCCTTGTAAGTAGTCTTCCACCCCCGGGATAGGACTCCCCTAAAGGAGGTTTGCCCCTGACCCCCGTGAAGTTAGTTTGCCTCCCTGTAGGTAATTTTCCACATGAAAATCAGACCTCCTGCATGTTGTGTGCCCCCCACTGCATGTAGAACTCCCTTCAAGGTGGTTTGCGCCCCAGTAGGTAGGACCCCCCTTAAAGGTAGTAGAATAAAAATTTTTTTTTTTTTTTTTTGCATAGTAAGACCAGTAAAAAGTTTAATGTATCCTGCAAAAACTAAGCTTACATACAGCTTTGTCAGTGAAAAAATAAAAATGTTAATGGATCTTAGAAATTCAAAACTTGGGAAGTTAAATAAACTGAATATTTGTAAAAATATCTTCAACAAATCTGCCACATATGAATTGCATCCATACAACTACTGTTGTAAATAAACGCTGTTCCACAGTGTTACTTTGTGCTGTATTCTGGTGGGGAAATTGCGTTGACTGTTTCATCACTTTTCAGTTGCTTTCTTAAAACAGACCTTCAGTTTCACCCACAAACATTGCTGTTTGAGGTAAACCGTTAGACAACCAGTGACATAAGAGTTACATCATATTGTAAGTGCTTATTTTGCGGATCACTCGCATGTGTAGAAAATAAAGAGATTTTCTTAAAGTGGAACTCCTATGATTTTTTTCCCTTTAAAATCAATGGGTCTTAGAAAGTTATATAGATTTGTAATTTACTACTATCTAAAAATCTACAGTCTTCCAGAACTTATCAGCTGCTGTATGTCCTGCAGGAAGTGATATATTCTTTCCAGTCTGACACAGTGCTCTCTGCTGCAACCTCTGTCCATATTAGGAACTGTCCAGAACAGGAGCGAATCCCCATAGAAAACCTCTCCTGCTCTGGACAGTTCCTGATATGCGCAGAGGTGGCAGCAGAGAGCACTGTGTCAGACTGGAAAAAATACAACACTTCTCCCAGGACATACAGCAGCTGATAAGTACTGGACGACTGGAGATTTTTACACAAGTAAATTACAAATCTCTATAACTTCCTGACAAAAGTTGATTTTTTTTCTGGAGTACCCCATCAGAATCAGCTTTAAAGGACTTAAGCACTATATACCACTCAAACATAAATTTTGATATGTTGCTACCCATGGCTAGACTAACATTTCATTGCATATTAATTATCTATTCAGTCTCCCTCTCCCAGTTCTAAGCTTCTGCTTTCGGCTGAAAACACAAAAATCTATGTGTGAGCTTTTCTCTCCAACCCCCCCCCCCCCTTTTTGAGACGGCTGATGTAAACAGGTCCCTGGCTGGATTTATCCGCAACACTGTAGCTTCTTTGTAATGCTGGGAGGGTAATTCTGAGGTCAAGTTGCTAATGAACTCACTGTGATTAATCCAAAGAAGCTGCAATGTTGCAGATAAAGCCAGTCAGGGGCTTGTTTATATCAGCTATCTCAGAAAGGAGGGGGAGACAGAGAGAAACTCACAGAGGTTTTTGGGTTTTTTTTTCAGCAGAAGGCAACAGGTGAGAACTAGGGGAAGGAGACTGAATAGATAAGTATGAAATTAATTGATAGTCTCACAATAGGCAGCAAGATATCAAAAGTTATGTTTGAGTGGAATACCCCTTTAATAATATTGTTTTTCATTTCTTGGAAATTATTTTTTTCTCAGTAGTAGAGATCAGTAGAAAATGTGTATGTGTGGAAGAGCTGAGTAATGGTAAAAAGACATGCAGTAAATGGTATTATAGGATGTGACAATATGAAATATGGAACCTTTTACATATATGATGCAAGATATTCAAGTCCACATCCTGTACTATCACTCGGTCCAGCTAAATACACAGTGATCTCTCCAGAGTGGCACATGTAGGGAGGGTGATTAATTCAGCATAGAAATTGTTCATCTAATCAAGGGCCAAGTCTTCCAGATGCCCCCTAGCTGGGACTGATCACACATCTGCAGACTGGATAATGAGGGCCCCGCACACCTAGAAGAAATTATCTGGATGTAGGAGTTGCCCCTGCAGGGCCCTAATCACAGTTAAAAGCCACATATGGGCTTGAAACAGTCTGAGGGGCCTCCTGGGGTATATGAGAATAAGGGGGTTGTTGTTATTAGGGTTGTAGCTGATGTATGAGGTTCCCAGGGATCTCAGTCGAGTGAGTATTTATAGCTTAGGCCAGACCCTGCCTGGGACACTTGACCCTCAATACTTGAAGTATCTATTAGTATATTGGAGCAGGGAGTTAAAGCTCAGTTCAACACCCCTGTAACGGCGGCCCCCAGAGATTTGTTGCTCCTTGTTCCCAGTGGAGCTCCCTTTGGCTACCCCTTTGGACTATACCTATACCAAGGCGCCTCATTTAAGAGTTTGGAAACACAGGACTAGCCACATATCCCTTCAGGGAAGGACCTAGCCAAGGGGTGGCTCCTGTAAGGAGTCCACCAAAACCAACATATTAAGTGGCCCTTCCGCCTAGCTAGAATCCTACTCCACATTGATGAGGGGCAATTCCCCCGAAACAGCTGTCTGTGGATGGATACCTGGCTTTGGTATTTCCCTTGTCCCTTACCCTCGAAATAGCAGTACGCGAAACGTGCGCCGGGTGAGTGGTGCAGTGGTCCCATACTAAGGGCACGGTAGATGGGTATATATTTCATGTGATTATATTTATGTATTCTCTTGTTTGTGGGGTGTTCTCTTACCCCTTTCTTTTGTAGCACTTGCAATACAAGTGGATATATCCCTTGTAGGTTACAATATCCCTTGTAGGTTACAAAGTTGGATATTCACTGAACGGGCCACTTAATACAGTGGTTTCCGTGGTCTCCTTATAGGAACCATCCCTTGGCTGGGCCTGGCTAGTTCCTCCCATGTTTTGAAACTTTTTTGTATATTGATGTTTCCCAGGGGACACTGCACCTAGGTTTTCACAGCGTTGAGCACATTAACCAGCAGTGACAGTGTCTTCTTTAGCTGAGTCCCTTAGGTCAGGGATCTTTTTACCTATACCAGACTGTGCCCATACCATGCGGATTATATTTCTGTGATCATTTCTGCCAAATAAAGATTCTTTCTCCTATATCTCGCTCTAACATCCCTAATGCGAACCCTGTCAGAGAAGGTCTTGTTCTAAGCAAAAGTAAAAGAAGCTATAAAAAATTCTATTACCGATATAAATAGATGAAACAACAAACCAGTGATGTCATCATTATGGGGAACCTCAATGACATAAACTGGGAATTTCTTTTCATTTGAGGCATCTTTTGCCATTAACTATTACCCTATAATGTTTTACAAAGCCAGAAAAAATAAATAAAACCATTTTTTTTTGTTTTAGAATATGACTTGTCATGTTCTCACCATAACTTTTCTTTTATTGGTACCACCTACTTGAGACTTTTCAATCCATTTTTTTGACAAACAAACTTTCTAAGTTAGACCTTGATGTTTGTGCAGGATCAGAAATGTGATAATTTCATAGTTCAGACAATTCCACATGTTGCAATATCAAACATTTGTTTTTTTGTTTACATTCGATCCCCCCCCCTTTTTTATTTAATCAGGGGGTGCCAAATTGGTTCCAGATTGTTTCGTATTTAAACAGTTAAAGGAGTAGCATCATGAAGCAAAGATGGTATAATAACCATATATATATGTATGTGGTACACATACATGTGCTGTTTTTAGTAAAGAGGCTTACATGCCCTAAGGGCTCGTTCCCACTGAGCAAAAGCAGCTGAATTTCTGCGCTGAATCAGCGCTGAAATTTCAGCCGTTAAAATAGGTGCAGAGCTAATTTCCATTGTGTTGAATGGAAATTCTGCTCTGCAGTTCACACAGTGGAATTTCCGCACTGAACTAATCCGCTTTCCGCCAGAAGAATGAACATGTTCATTCTTCCGCTAGCGGAAGCCTATACAAATCAATGGGGCTCTGATTTTCTGTTTCAGCGCGGATTCAGCGCGGATTCAGCGCGGAATACAAGCGGAATACAAGCGGAAATTACTCGCTGAATCAGCGCGGAAATGGGGAAAAGGGGGGGGAGGAGGATTCTAGTATATGTTCTGGTATAGTCTAGTTTACTCACCAAATACTCGCTGAATTTCAGCGCTGAATGCATGCGGATTCAGCGCGGATTCCTCGAGTATTCCGCGCTGAATTTGTCAAGAGCTGATTATGAGCTGAACACTTTCCTAGCAGAATACGCAGGGATTCTGCTTGCATTCTGCTTATATTCTGCTCGGAATTCAGTGTCAGTTGATTTCAGGCGGAAATATTTCCTTGCGTAATCCGCTCCTTTTGCTCTGTGTGAACGTAGCCTAAGTGTAGTCTTCACAAAGCTGATCTCCTTCATGGGCTTTGGCATAGTCCAAAACTACATAAATATTGGACAGAGATCAGGGAACTAATAGACTCCATTTGGTGTATTGCGCTACCCAATGATCCACTCCCATGTATTTTCCACTATCATTCAAAGAATTCGGATGGTGTAGAAACCCGCATATTTTTACAGCAGGGAATCCATATTGTTTTACTTGAAATGTTACTATGAAATGTATATTAGGACACTGGATAAAGGATTCTATTCCCACTATTTCTGAAGTCAAAGATACCGTCATACATCTTCTCCATATGGAGAAAATAAATGTATTACATAGTCCGAATTCATTTCTAAATAATTTTTTCAAAAAATGGAGGTTAATAATAGCTGAATTATTATCTCCCACTGAAATCACCACCTTCATGTCTTATTTTAAAAACACAAAATGGTATATGGAAGCTGATGCCGCCAATACACTAGGAAAACTCAAAATTCCTGCTTCCAATCATTGAAAATATGTTATTCATTGAGCTCCTATCTCTGACTTCAGACGGGGGGAGGTGGGCTGGTCGTGTGTTTTGTGCTTTACATTATGTCTTTCGTAATTTTTACTCTTTATTTTATATTCTTTGTCTTTGTTCCTCGGTCTATTGTCTTTCTTTAAGATATTCTGGTATTAGATATTATTAACGGCATTCTAACAGTATAATTTATATGCATATGGTGATGTTCTCTGATTACAGACTTATAAGGCTGGGTTCACACACAGTATATTTCAGGCTGTATTTGGTCCTCATGTCAGGTCCTCATAGCAACCAAAACCAGGAGTGGATTGAAAACACAGAAAGGCTCTGTCCACACAATGGTGAAATTGAGTGGATGGCCGTCATATAACGGTAAATAACGGCCATTATTTCAATACAGAAGCCATTGTATTAAGATAACAGAAAATATTTGCCATTAAATGGCGGCCATCCACTTGATTACAACATTGTGTGAACAGAGCCTTTCTGTGTTTTCAATCCACTCCTGGTTTTGGTTGCTATACAGCCTCAAATATACAGCCTGAAATATACTGTGTGTGAACCCAGCCTTAAACTTTCCCACCTCTCAACTTCTACGGAACATACTAAGGGACTCTTTTTGGATTATTTTATGTTTGATTTGTACACTACAGAAATGTAATTTTTTCTTTTATCTTATGTTGTTAAGTCATTAACATCCTCTCATAATATAGTGCATGAGATACTGTACAAAATATTTATTTTTGTCACAATGCCGAAAAACCAATAAAATATTTAAAAAAAAAAAAAGAAAAGAAAAGGCTTACATCGCTGTACCAGTTTTATTCCCCATGTATCTATTCACTTCCTGGTTTCCTCTCTGAACTGCGACCTTGCTGTTGCCATGCAACAGTGCAGACACTTTCCCAAAATCCCCCTTGCTTGCATGTGATGTGAAAACCAACTACCAGTACTAATGAGACAGCTCATGTGAACTGAGCATGTGCAACACAAGAAAGTGGATGCCTGGCAGCCAAACCAAGGGCAACAGATAAAAAGATAAAACAGTCCATGGGGGGATTAGTGAGTCTATATCTCTCAAATGATACATTGTAGGAAATATAGGAATGTAGTAAATAGGTTTCGTTTTACAAAATGTTTCTATATAGACATAGTTTTCTTTGTGGCAGAACCCTTTTAATTGACTGGTATTGGAGTGATCTTTGCTGTCAAATCATCACTAGCGGGCGCCAGCTGCACACAAAATCGTTGCCCAGGTGATCGTTAGAATGCCCGGGCATCCCATAGAAGATAGCGGCGGTCTGCTGCTGCTGCTCCTATTTCACGGCACAACGGCAGCACATCACTTTACGGCAGCACTTTTAACATGTTGAAAGACACTGAAAGACAAGGATGAGTCGACATCAGTGGCGGATTAAATGTACCCTGGGCCCCGGGCCCCCCCCCCACAAGTCAATTTGCCCACATTATAATCCGCTACTGCGCCCCCCCCCCCCCACTGTCCCCAATAAACACTGCCACTGCGCCCCCCCCCCCCCCCCACTGTCCCCAATAAACACTGCCTGCCTCCCCTCCCTGCTGGCCCCAATAAACAAAATGTTTGGTCCCTTGCTGCTACCCCCAGTAAGCATTGCCCACCCCACCTCCACTGCCCCCAATAAACATATTGCCACCTCACCTGGTCCCCTGATGTTGCCCCCCCCCAAGGTCACAGCAGCACAGGGGATGTCAGGAGAGGAGGGTGCTGATCTTATAGGAGAGGTCACAGCAGCACAGAGGATGTCAGGAGAGGAGGGTGCTGATCTTATAGGAGAGGTCCGAGCAGCACAGAGGATGTCAGGAGAAGAGGGTGCTGATCTATAGGGGAGGTCACAGCAGCACAGAGGATGTCAGGAGAGGAATGTGTTGATCTATAGGAGAGGTCCGAGCAGCACAGAGGATGTCAGGAGAGGAGGGTGCTGGTCTTATAGGGGAGGTCGCAGCGCCCAGCAGCACAGAGGATGTCAGGAGAGGAGGGTGCTAATCCTATAGGAGATGGTCCCCCTCTATAGATTGTCCCCCTCTTTCCCCCCTCTATAGATGGTCACCCTCTTTCCCCCCTTATAGATGGTCCCCCTCTTTCCCCCCTTATAGATGGTCCCCCTCTTTCCCCCTTTATACATGGTCCCCCTCTTTCCCCCTTTATACATGGTCCCCCTCTTTCCCCCTCTATAGATGGTCCCCCTTTTTCCCCCTCTATAGATGGTCCCCCTCTTTCCCCCTCTATAGATGGTCCCCTCTTTCCCCCCTTATAGATGGTCCCCCTCTTTCCCCCTTTATAGATGGTCCCTCTCTTTCCCCCTTTATAGATGGTCCCCCTCTTTCCCCCCTTTATAGATGGCCCCCCTCTTTCCCCCCTTTATAAATGGCCCCCCTCTTTCCCCCTTTATAGATGGTCCCCCTCTCCCTTTATAGATGGTCCCCCTCTCCCTTTATAGATGGTCCCCCTCTTTACCCCCTTTATAGATGGTCCCCCTCTTTCCCCCTCTATAGATGGTCCCCCTCTTTACCCCCTTTATAGATGGTCCCCCTCTCTCCCCTCCCTTATAGATGGTCCCCCTCTCCCCTCTCCCTTATAAATGGTCCCCCTCTCCCTTTATAGATGGTCCCCCTCTTTCCTCCCTTTATAGATGGTCCCCCTCTTTCTCCCCTTTATAAATGGTCCCCCTCTTTCCCCCCTTTATAGATGGTCCCCCTCTTTCCCCCCTTATAGATGGCCCCCCTCTTTCCTCCCTTTATAGATGGTCCCCCTCTTTCCCCCCCTTTATAGATGGTCCCCCTCTTTCCCCCCTTATAGATGGTCCCCCTCTTTCCCCCCTTATAGATGGTCCCCCTCTTTCCCCCCCTTATAGATGGTCCGCCTCTTTCCCCCTTTATCGATGGTCCCCCTCTCCCTTTATAGATGGTCCCCCTCTCCCTTTATAGATGGTCCCCCTAATTCCCCCCTTTATAGATGGTCCCCCTCTTTCCCCCTCTATAGATGGTCCCCCTCTCCCCCCTCCCTTATACATGGTCCCCCCTTTCCCCCTTTATAGATGGTCCCCCTCTCCCCCCTCCCTTATAGATGGTCCCCCTCTCCCTTTATAGATGGTCCCCCTCTTTCCCCCCTTTATAGATGGTCCCCCTCTCCCCCCTCCCTTATACATGGTCCCCCTCTTTCCCCCTCTATAGATGGTCCCCCTCGTTCTCCCTCTATAGATGGTCCCCCTCTTTCCCCCTCTATAGATGGTCCCCCTCTCTCCCCCTCTATAGATGGTCCCCCTCTTTCCCCCCTTTATAGATGGCCCCCCTCTCCCCCTCCCTTATAGATGGTCCCCCTCTTTCCCCCCTTTATAGATGGTCCCCCTCTTTCCTCCCTTATAGATGGTCCCCCCTCCCTTATAGATGGTCCCCCTCTCCCCCCTCCCTTATAGATGGTCCCCCTCTTTCCCCCCTTTATAGATGGTCCCCCTCTCCCCCCTCCCTTTATAGTCACCCTCTTTCCCCCCTTTATAGATGTTCCCCCTCTTTCCCCCCTTTATAGATGGTCCCCCTCTTTCCCCCTCTATAGATGGTCCCCCTCTTTCCCCCCTTTATAGATGGTCCCCCTCTCCCCCCTCCCTTATACATGGTCCCCCTCTTCCTTTATAGATGGTCCCCCTCTTTCCCCCCTTTATAGATGGTCCCCCTCTCCCCCCTCCCTTATAGATGGTCCCCCTCTTTCCCCCCCTTTATAGATGGTCCCCCTCTTTCCCCCCTTTATAGATGGTCCCCCTCTTTCCCCCCTTTATAGATGGTCCCCCTCTCCCCCCTCCCTTATACATGGTCCCCCTCTTTCCCCCTCTATAGATGGTCCCCCTCTATAGATGGTCCCCCTCTTTCCCCCCTCTATAGATGGTCCCCCTCTTACCCCCCTTTATAGATGGTCCCCCTCTCCCCCCTCCCTTATAGATGGTCCCCCTCTTTCCCCCCTTTATAGATGGTCCCCCTCTCCCCCCTCCCTTTATGGATGGTCCCCCTCTCCCCCCTCCCTTATAGATGGTCCCCCTCTTCTCCCCTTTATAGATGCCCCCCCAGTCAGTAAATAACACAAAAATAACAAAATACAACTCACCTACCCTGCGTTCCCCCGTCGATCCCCTCTCCTTCTGCAGTCTCCGACTGATGCGCGGCTGCCGGGGGTGTCCCGTCCTCTCCCCGGCAGCGGGCGCATCACACAGCTCCTAGTGCCGCCTGGGCCCTGACTTCCGGTACACAGAGCGTCTCTAACGTGCGCTCCCAGTACCGGAAGTCAGGGCCCAGGCGGCACTAGGAGCTGTGTGATGCGCTGCCGGAAGGAGGACGGGACACCCCCGGCAGGCGCGCATCACCCGGAGGCAGACGAAACAATGCTTGCGGTCACAAGAGCCTGCAGTGGCGGGGGAAAAGGGGGCCTCCTGGGCGTCATTATAATGTGGGCGGCGTGGCATGGGCCCCCCCGGAGCCTCGGGCCCCGGGCGGCCGCCCAAACCGCCCACATTATAATCCGCCACTGGTCGACATCGTGCATATCGGCTGATTGTTGCCTTTTATTACACAAAGCGATTATCGGCCAAATACAGCCGATAATCGCTTCATGTAATAGGACCTTATGATTTGTGTGTTTGCTGTGAGGTAAAATAGCTGGGTGTCCATAATATAAGCTTGGTTATTCCATCACTTCTGACAAGAGTTGGTCACTGTGCTGACTGAACTGCAGTAAATAAAAATTCTTCACATACACACCCAGAGTTCAAAGGTTTTCCATCAAAGGCTTTTGAATTGTTCTTCTGTCTTTGTTGTTAATCATTTTCAAGTGTCCTTGTTGCTGAGTATAAGTAGGTCAGCCATATATTTCCAAAGAGAGGATCATTTTCTCGCAGTAATAATATAACAGTGAAATTATCACTATTGCCGCACACACATTAATATATAAAACAGAGGGGGACAGTTATCATCCCAAAATGCTGTATTTTTTGGCGGAAAATGGCCAGATGCAAATATGTTTATTCGCAAATGGCTGTTTTGCGAAAAAATTTCCGCATCTGGCCATTTTCCGCTAGCTTCGCCAAATGGGCGGGGAGTGGGTGTGGAGGGGGTGGAAGGGGGGGGGGGGCGTGGACTCCTGGTGCGCACAGGATTTATGTAGAGACAATAACTCTGCATCACACTTGAATGGCTGCACTTTACCTCCTGTTTCTCTCCCTATACCCCATAGATTGTGAGCCCTCGCGGGCAGGGTCCTCTTCCCCCATGTACCAGTCTGTCTTTTGCCTTCAAGTAATGTTTTCTGATCTTGTATTGTTCCTGCCTGTTGCCTATCTATTGTATAGCGCTCTGGAACTAAGGGCGCTTTATAAATAAATAATAATAATAAAAGTGCACCTTAACATAAATCAGCGTACTGTCGGGGCTGCGGGGACATTTTTAAGCCTGGCGCAGAAAACGCCGGACTTAATAAATGTCCCCCAGAGTATACAGGACAAAATGCATGTTTACTGCTATAGGGTAGCTGTACAGGATTTCACTGCGGTAGCTCCTTCCCAATTAACCCAGAGCTGCCCGGCTAATATATTAGCTGGCTGTACCCCGCTGCTTCTCAGACTCCTGGTTCCCTGATGTCCCACTCAGCCAATCAGTGCGCTGGCCCTCCGCAGCCTTGTCCTATCCCAGCTAACTTGGCCATGCTGGGCCTCGGCTGGGTCTGTGCCTCCTGCTCCGCGCCCTAGCTACAGCAGCGTGCAAACTGCATAGTGTGAACAGTAGTATTGGAGTGCTTGCTCTTATTTTTCCAATGCAAAATTGGTCACAAGGCCCCTCAAGTAAAGTGCTTTATGTATTTATAGGTCTGGGCTCTTTATACAGTTAAAAGAAACGTTATGGCCCCCTCAGGCTCCTGGGCCATGGTGCAGTCACAATCTCTGCCCCCCTATACCTACGCCTCTGCATAGAAAAGCATATATGGAAAACATCTGTGTAGCCCAGGCCAGTTGTCAATGGTAGCACTGAAAGGTGGTGTTAAATATAGACAGCATAGCATCATTAAGGAGAGGCCCAAGTTTGGGGAACAGCTCAGTGCCTGTGGATTTACTTCATCAAGCCTCGAAGCCTCTCTCTCATTTTGGAAAGCAGCTGATGCCGCAGCCACCTGACCCAGCACCCAGATCACGGATAAGTGTGCCAGACTGGGGCCACTGCTGAATCAGCTTCTTTATGCATATATGGCTTTAATCACACGAACATCCTGGTTTCTGTTAATAAACCTGTAAAAACCTTATGTATTTAATAGGTGGTAATGATGGTGGGGGTTATAGTGGGTTTCAGATTAGAAAGGTTAGTTTGCCTTTCCTTTAAAATTACTAAATCGAATCTTATGACAATGTTGCTGAAAGCTTCTAATGTCCTTAAATTATGTAACAGGGTCAGGGTGTAGCTGGATAGGTTAATGAATATTAGGAATCAATTCAAACTGAGAAGCTGATTGTCAATGTCAGTAAATAGTGTTACTAATAGAAATGAGTCGATCCGAACCCGAACATTCGGCATTTGATTAGCGGTGGCTGCTGAACTTGGATAAAGCTCTAAGGTTGTCTGGAAAACCTGGATATAGCCAATGACTGCTGTCTGTATCCATTATAATTATTTTTTGGGCAAACGTAATCAGTTTAACTTGCAGTGAAGTCTGCCATTCTCTGGGTGTTTTTTTTAACACATGAATGATTAAATGGGTTCTCAATTAACACAGGTAAAGTCATGGGCACTGCTACATTCGGTGGTAATTCAAATATATGAAGAAAAAAAGTGCTGCATGTGCAGGAAAATTAACTCTGAGGGAGCCACAAACACAAGTATATAGTTTGCCTGGTGTTCACCTGGTGTGGTCATACTGAATTAGGCACAACACTATTCAGAACTTGAAATTGCAGTGGGATTGCAGCCCGCCACCTTCTCAGCCAGGAGTTCCTTCAGCAAGATTAGCACAAAGAACATTGAGGAAACCCAGTGATCCAGACATCAGACTCCTGGTCCAGACGGATTGCGCCAAGGAAGCCACTGCTTTTATCTTTTTTTTCTTTGTGCTATTCGGTGGTAATTGATGCACAGACCATCAGCAAAACCTTTAACAGAGTTTGCACATACCCCGGGGGTGCTCAGATGATAAGGAAAAGCTTTTCAATATCCAATATTGGAATATTACAGACAACAGTATCAGACCCCAGTATATTACTGACTGTAGTATCAGGCCCCCAGCATATTACACATCCAAGTATGAAGCCCCCAACATATTACAGACCCCAGTATAAGGACTCCAGAAAATTACAGACCCCAGCATATTACAGACTCCAGTATCAGCCCCCCCCCCCCAGTATATTATAGACTCCAGTATCAGGCCCCCAGAATATTACAGACCCCCAGCATCTTACAGACAACAGTACCAGACCCTAGTATCAGGCCCCCAGCATATTATAGACTCCACTATCAGCATTCTACACACCCCAGTATCAGTGATCTACACACCGCAGTATCAGACTCCCAGCATATTAAAGACCCCAGTATCAGACCCCCAGCATATTACAGACCCCAGTATCAGTGTTCTACACACGCTAGTATCAGCATTCTACATACCTCAGTATCAGACCCCAGCATATTACAGACCCCACTATCAGACCCCCAGAATGACAGACCCCAGTATCAGCAACATCCTCACTTCTATACAAACGCCCTGGATTGCTGTATTGTATATGTATTGCTCCACAATGTAGCAGTGACTATTTTGTGCTCACGTGTATTTTGCGCTCCCATGATGTATTTAGGCCCCAATTTGGGCCCTCAAATAGCACTTAGGCCCCTTACATAGTCAAAAGCCCCACATTTATACCCTCATATAGTGGAAAAGCCCTCTCTGTGCCACCATATAGAAGATAGCACCACTCTGTGTCCCAATATTTTATTAAGGCCCCCTCTGTGCCCCCAATTATAGTAGTTAGACCTCTCTGTAGGTAGCCTCCAACCTGTAGGTATCCATTCAGTATGTTGTTTTTCTCATTACCTTAGGGTAATCCCCTCCTCGTAGTTAGCTCCTCCTCACCAGTAGGCATACCCTGAATGTAATCCCCCTTGTACTCAGCTCCCCTAAAATGTAATATAGTTAGGACTCCATTGTAGACATGCCCCTGTAATCACCCCCTCCCATCATGCAAGGCACCTACCGCCACCATGTAGGCATCCCCCCATGCGTAATTAAAAAAAAACAAAGCCATACCTGCCCGCAGAACTCCTTTAGCGACTCATCTTCCTGCTCTGCATGAGTGACGTCAGCAAAGAGCACCTCTTTTTAAAAAAAAGAAAAAAAAGAAGAAAAAAAAAAAAAAAAAAAAAAAAAAAAAAAGAGCACCCTACAGCCACTAGAGGTGCTGTCAGAAAGAGGAGCCAATGGTTCCTCCCTCTGTCAGTGCACTATTTAAAAATAACCACTCATTAGAAGTTATGGTTAGATGCATTGAGGGAGGGCTTCTCAGGACTTACCTGGAAAATTATTTGGGGAATGTGACTGTTGGCAACTATAAATCAACTGGATCTTAATTGCAAACCACACTAGAACTGGAGACAAGAGTCGTGTTGTCTCTGAGTAGAAAACCATGGCCACTTTCTTTTATACTACTCAAATATCATCCAATATTCACCAGTAACCTAAAGTACAATATGCCATATATCTCAGAATCACTTGGATAAGTTAAACAACATATAACCAACCCCCACCCCTGAAATTTTATCCACACAAATTCCGTATTCTGAACCCGCCCAAATTCTGATGAAATTCTGCTCCCATTCTCTATGGGAGAGCTTGTTCGCCTCCAACTCCTGCCGCTGTCAATTCTATGAGTGGAGGAGAGCGAAAGGGCGCAAGCCCTCCCATAGAGAAACAGTGCCACACTGAGGCTGGCAGGATTCTGCGGCAGGGAGCTCCGCCACAGATTTCCGCCACATTTGCTCTGTGTGAACATACCCTCAGGGTCCAGAGCAGGAGAGGTTTCCTATAGGTATTCATAGAAAACCGAGACAGAGTTCCTGTCTCGGCCAGAGATGTCAGCAGAGAGCAGTGTCAGGCTCAAAATAAAACAACACTTCCTGCAGGACATACAGTAGCTAATAAGTATGGGTAGACTTTAGATTTTTTAATAGAAGTAAATTAAAAATCTATATAACTTTGTGATACCAGTTGATTTGAAAGAAAAAGATTTTCGCTGGATAACCCCTTTAAAGACTTTAATGGCTCTTAGGTGAAGACAGTGTGGGAGAACACAGGCAAAGCTAGGCCTGTGGGAGCTGCAGCCAAGAGGAGAGTATCTTGGTGAGACCAGTGCAACTGGTAATATTGAGCAGTAGGCTCAGAAAGGACATCTAGGGAAGCTGTAATGTTCTGTTAAAGGGGTTATCCTGTGAAAATCTCGTCTTCCAGTACTGATCAGTTGCTGTATGTCCTACAGGAAATATTGTTGTCTTTTTAGTCTGACACATGGCTCTCTGCTGCCCAGTGCAGGAAATGTTTTCTATGGAAATTTGCTACTGCTCTAGATGGTTCCTCTCTCAGATAGAGATGTCAGCAGACAGCAGTGTTTCAGATTGAAAAGAAAACATTTCATGTAGGACATACAGCAGCTGATATGTATGGGACAACTTGAAAATTTTAAATAGAAGTAAATTACATATCTTTTTAACTTTCTGAAACCAGTTGATTTGAAAGAAAAAGATTTTTTACTGGATAACCCCTTTAAGTGGCCAGATTTTGCCTATACTGCATATGTTTTGCCGTGGATGGACTAATAAAGCTGACTTCAGATTGTGTGTGCCAACCATCTTAGACCTGGGAGATGGCATCACAGCAAGTGAGTAACCCCCAGATTGTCTCCATATCCATACAGGATAGAAGGACAAGCAACAAACAAATCAGAAATCAATGTGCCCTATGAAATAGCAGGTATGTTAGAAAAGCAAAGTAAGGCGAGTAGCGATACTATTGTGTTTTTGTTTCGTTAATTTGTTAATATAAATAACTTTTGATGTAGTTTATTTCAATATATAAATTACCCCTACAAGAAATGTGGGGAAAAGATGTTCCAGATAAAACCCCCTCAAAAGACCTCCTTGCACTGCCTTCGCCTAGAGGAAAAACAAGGTTTAAAGAAGAAGTCCGGCGAAAATTTTTATTAAAGTATTGTATTGCCCCCCCAAAAGTTATACAAATGACCAATATACACTTATTGATGGAAATGCTTATATAGTGCTTTTTTCCCTGCACTTACTACTGCATCAAGGCTTCACTTCCTGAATAAAATGGTGATGTCACGACCCGACTCCCAGAGCTGTGCAGGCTGTGGCTGCTGGAGAGGATGATGGCAGAGGGATGCTCAGTGTCCCTCCAATGCCCTGTGTCCCTCAGTGTCTCCCTGCCATCATCCTCTCCAGGAGCCACAGCCTGCACAGCTCTGGGAGTCGGGTCGTGACATCACCATTTTATCCAGGAAGTGAAGCCTTGATACAGTAGTAAGTGCAGGGAAAAACACTTTATAAGCATTTCCCATAATAAGTGTATATTGTGGATTTGTATAACTTTTGGGGGGCAATACAATACTTTTAAAAAAAATTAAATTTTTGCCGGACGTCTCCTTTAATCTCTGAAGGGGACAAGATGTCTCCACCTTGAGAACAGTGATCTGTGGAATAGTCACCTCAGGATTTGGACACAGCAAATACAGTGGAGGCTTCACTAAAGGAGAGACAAGCGCTTAGACCAAAATAACATAAATGTACAGTGAAACCTTGGATTACGAGCATCATTTGTTCCGGGAATGTGCTTGTAATCCAAATTACTCGTATATAAAAGCAAATTCTGTATTCTATATTATGTATCAATAGAGAACACTACATCATAAAGTATAGGTTAATCAGTTAACTTTTCCTCCACACACAACTCCCCAGGTGGCTGCAAACCTGCTGGTACTAGGGGTGTCTGGAGAAGTTATCGGTGAAGGGGTTAATTTAGGGGTCAGAGAGAAGCATAGGTGACACGGACAGGCAATGGAGGAGAGATGGAAGGCATCTGATCACCAGCAGAGTTGATCGGGTAAAAGTGGGTTAAAATTAGAGGGCTTTCTACCCAGTACAGTATCATAATGGGGACACAGGGGCACTTTCACTGTATATGTATAGAATCTACCCATCATTCATCCTCTCCTTGGTTGATCTTGATGAACATGTGTCCTTTTTCAACCGTATCAACTATGTAAACTAAAGTTATTGATCACAGCAGGTCTGATTGCTGAGACCTGATGTGATCAGGAGATATAGCCTGGCCAGCCGCTCATTCCATCAATATTTTCTTAGACTTAAAAGACATTTAAAAAATATTGACAGAATGTGCAGCCATTTCAATGCCCTCCGCCCCTACTGCCCCCATAGTTTTTTGGGACCCTGGACCTATCTGTTTTTTTATATTAAAAAAAAACACTGAGGGACATGGGGGGATCTGATGATGCCCGGTGTGTCATGTTTACAGTTTACTGTCCATGTTTTTTCTTTTTTTACTGTGCACTTTGGCTTGACACTGTACTGAACTGCTGATGTTTCATTTTGTTGTGCAATTTGCTGTGTATATTGGCGCATTGAAGTGTCATTGTTTTCCCCTGCTGTTTCTCTAAATAAAGAGTTTAAAAGAAAGAAAAGAATGTGTGGCCAGTTAGGGAGATGTGCGAGACACACTGTGATCAATAACATTTATTTGTAGGGAGGCTTTAACAGGAAGTACAACCATGTTAGATAAAAAATAAAACATCTCAGATACATCCCCCCCCCTCCTTTTTTCCCCAGAACACTAATCCAACCCCAGCCGGCCTACCCGTTCTAATGAATATCAGTAGAGGCTGGCCGTATCTGTGCTCTGGGGACGATAGCCATGCCCCAAAGTGCTCCAAACAGCCTTACTAGACTCTGAATTAATCTGCAAATGCACGAAAACATTGCTGAGGCTGAACCTGCTAATAGTTTCCCCTTTAAATGTCTCAACTCCCCTTCTGTATGATTAGACTGTGTGCTATTGTTATGCATTAGCAGTGCCTACCACACAGTGTTGTGAAACACGCTACCGTGATAAAAGTGAAGTGTCATAAGACTCAGGATGCCAGAAGGGGCCGTCTCCATCTCTTTTACGTATTATGTAACAGTACAATGTGTTGCGTATATTGTTTTGTGTATATTGTACTTTATAATCTCTTATATTTTCAGATTGTTGCTATGCACACTGTCAGGAAATCCTATTAAAAAAAAAATAGAATATATATATATATATATATATATTTATGTGCTGCAGCAAATGCCGCGAGCTCCGTAGCCTCTTCTGACATTAGCAATAAGTCTGATAAATAATCATAGCGAGGAAGCAGTAAACAATGATAGTATTTTTAGCCCATGTTACAGTGACTCACTGTTATATAAGGCTTATACTTAGCACCAGACTGTCTGATTTTTTTTTTTTTCACTACATGGAGCTCTGGAGTTAAATTTAACATGTCATGTGGTTTGTGTAGGCTCTAGATGCTCGATGCACACGTCGCTGACTGCAGTCCAGCATATAAAAGGTATCTGGATTAGCAATTCACACTAAAATACACCGTACATGAAATATTGTATAAGCGATAGTTCTGGCAAATAAAATCAGCATAGATGATGTCACTGGAACAGTTGGATGAGAAAGGAGAAAAACAAGTCCCTGTGTGCTAATCCTGTTTGCAACCCTAAAGGCAATAGAAAGCAGCCAAGGCAGAGAATTCTGGGTAACCATATAAGGATGTCAAACAAGCTTTGCCGCCAACATTAGGAACTGACATCTTTGTTCTCTGAAACTTGGATGTTTGCCAAAGGCCTCAATTCAGCTCTGCAGAATGATTACACTGGACAACTGCCAGTCGAGCTCTCAGAGCGCCTTTTCTTCTTTCAGAACATTTCACCAAACATGCACTGGTTACTATGGCAGCGGGAAGTAAAGGGAAAAAAAAAGAAAGAAACAAAACAAGCGCTGCCGTCTCCAGATGTGCAGAATCTCAATGGAGATAAACTAAGATTAATATTAATGGAGTCATCACTTTGTGTACTACTAAAAAGGCAAGCTACCTTAAAGGGAATGTGACATCACAGAAGGACTTAGGCCTCATTCACACATTCAAGTCGCAAATACCCTGTGATCCGTGAAAAATGGCCGGTAGTTGAATCTGTAATGCATCTGCATCCACAAAAATGTAAAACTGGTACAAAATTTTTTTTTTAAGTGACTAGTTTGCTTAGATTTGTTTCATGTTTTTCGCAGACAGAAGTGATGTCTGTGAAAAACACGGATCCCATAGACTTATCACTAATCACGGTCCGCACTTGGACATCTATTTTTTCATGGAAAAGATTGCGGATCTGTGAAAAAGCTGAATGCGTCCCCAATCACAGACATCTCTGCTTTTTCCTCCTTCTGTTTAAAAGGCCTTAGCCCTTGCTTTTCACCTAGAAACCCACATGAGCCCTTATTTTTTGCGTCACTAATTGTACTTTGCAATGGCAGACTTAATTTTTGCATAAAATATGCTGCGAAACCAGGAAAAAAATTGTATGCGTGGTAAAATTGAAAAATAAAAGGCAATTCTTTTTCTTTGGGGGGGTCGTTTTTACGCCGTCCAATGGAAAAACTGTAGTAAATGTTCCTCAAGTCGGTACGATTAAAATAATATGCAACTTGCATAACTTTTATATTATTTGATGGCTTTTAAAAAAATAAAACCTTTTGCACAAAAAAAAACATTCCTTAAAATTGCTCTATTAACATGCTGATAACACTTTTATCCTTTGGTCTATGCGAATCTTTGCGAATATGCGATTGAGTATTTATAAAACGGGAAAAGGGGGGTGATTCTTACTTTTATTAGGGGAGGGGGTTTTGTATTTATAGAAACACTTTTTTTTTTTTTACTTTCACAGTAATTAGAAGTCCTCCTGAGTGACTTCTAATACAACTGCACTGATCTCCCATAGAGATCAGTGTAGTTGAATTACACAGCACCAATCCATGAAATCGGTGATCTGTTGCTTTGTCCTGCTGCAGACCAATGCAATAGAATACTGAGTCGGGATCGGCGTCATTACGATGCTGAGGCCTGGAGTGGTAAGATTAAGGGATCTTCCCTCTGTGATCGCATCTAAGTGGTGGTGGGCGGCGGGTAATCCTGCCACTAGACACCAGGGAAGGCTGCATTTAAGACAGTTAGATGCAGCTGTCATGTTTGCATACTTTCACTATTATTAAAGGGAACCTGTCAATCCTCGTGCCAGGGTGAAGGCCGCCCGACCCCCGCTGGAGCCCCGGATACTTACCCCATCTCGCCAAGTCCTGCTCCTGGAGCCGGTCCTGGGACGGAGATATCCTTCGTGCGCTGCATAGATGAGTCGGACGCCCATAGAGAATGAATAGAGTCGTCCTTCTCTATGAGCATCGGATTCACCTATGCAGCGCGCATGGCGGGCTTCCGACAAGGATATCTCTGTCCTGGGACTTGGCGAGATGGGGTAAGTATCCAGGGCTCTAGCGGGGGGTCGGGCGGCCTTCACCCCAGCACTTAATTAGAAGGATCCTGATTGTAATAGCATTAAGGCCCCTATTACACAGGGCGATGTAGAGAGCAAGTGAGAGCCGAGCTGTCAGGTCAGTGCTCGCATGCTACTCGTTCCCCTGCCTGCTGCCGATGCTATTATCCTGCCGACAGCGAGCAAAGAGGAGCAGGTAACAGCAGGGGGCCACAAGGAGCTGCCCGGGTGATCGTCAGATAGTTCGGGCAGCCCATAGGAGACAATAGCGGTCTGCTGCTGCTGCCGCTCCTATTACATGGATCGACTGCAGCAGATCCTATTACATGGATCGACTGCAGCAGATTGTTAACAGGCTGATTGTTGCCATTTCAGCCAGTTGAAAGACAACAATCAGCCGACATCGTGCATGTCGGCTAATAGTTGTCCTCTATTACACTAATTGATTATCGGCTGTATCGGCCAGTATCAGCAGAATTTGGCCGATAATTGCTTTGTGTAATAGGGCCTTAAGACTTCTATAATTGGTTTACATATTTACTGCCCTAGTCACTATGTATTCATTATGAATTGGACATTTTGGTAATCCCCTGTAACGCCCGGAGTAGTGGATCCGCTGGACCGGCACCAGCGATGGCACAAACCTCACCAGGGAGCGGAGTCTAAGGGGTCGCTGGTTTTCACCAGAGCCCGCCGCAAGGCGGGATGGACTTGCTGCGGCAGGCGACCCCCAGGTCGCTACCCCTGGCTTGGTTGCTGGTGTCGGCAGGCGAGGCGTGGCAGGAGCAGCAGGCAGGAGATGGCACTGGCAAAGGTCTGCAGGTGAGAGCGCACGTGACAGGCTGAACGCAGGAACAGATGGAGTGACAGGGAAACAGGAACCAGGAACAGGGACTAGGGACCGGGTAACGGATAGGACTCAGGAACAGGGACTGGGACCAGGTAACAGATAGGACTCAGGAACAACAGGGGGCTGGGCCAAACGCTATGGGAAGCATGTAGAGGCTCCAACACTAAGGACAGGGCATGCTGGGATTTATAGGGGAGTGATTGGGTGCAACTACCAATTAGGAGCGCACTGCCCCTTTAAATCTGAGACAGCCGGCGCGCGCGCGCCCTAGGAGGCGGGGACGCGCGCGCCGGCCGGCACAGCGGGAGACAGGAGCGTGGAGAGGTGAGGCGCCCCCCGGGGCCGAGGTGACAGCAGCGCCGGGTCCCCGACTATGGACACCGGCTGCTGCATAGGGCAGGTAGCGGTCGCGGCGGCGGCCCGGAACGCGGGACGCCGCCGCGGCCGTAACAGTACCCCCCCCCTTTGGCCTCCCCCTCTTTCTTGCCTGCAAATGGCACAGGAAGCCACAAAGTCTTTGACATCTTGGGATAGGCTGGGCCACCAGTAGTGGCGAGAGATCCGTTGGCCGGTCTTACGGACTCCCGGGTGCCCGGCCTCCAACGAGGAATGTCCCCAGTTCAAAATACCTCTTCGAAGCGCAGGGTGAACATGAGTCTTTCCGGGGGGTACTCTCTGAAGAGTGGAGGTGACGACTGGTACTAGGCGATCAGGCGGTATAACGTGGCAAGGGACCTTCTGTAAGTTCTTCCGGTGGTGAGAGGATACGACCTTAGTCTTGGGTACGGGGAGAGGGTACACCTCGGCAGAGAAGGCATCCGCCGAGCCTTGGTCTTCTGCCGGTAGGCCGGATAGAGGCTTGGCCGGGACAGGAAATGACATAATACACTTGGTCTGAGGTGACTTGAGACACTGGTGGGAACAGTCCTGACCCCAACTGAGAATCTCCCCGGTTCTCCAGTCCAGCTGAGGGGCATGTTTTTGTAGCCACGGGAGTCCCAGGAGGACCGCGGGGGAAGAATGGGGCAGGACGTAGAAGGATATCTCTTCTTGATGTGAAGGACCCACCTGGAGGACTAAAGATGCGGTCTGGTAGTACACACGGTCGGTAAGAATTTCGCCTGTGACCGAGGAGATAGTCAGGGGCCTGGCTAGTCGGGTCACGGGTAGCCGCCATCTTTGGACCAATGTTGCCGCAATAAAACTGCCTGCTGACCCAGAATCGAGGAAGGCAGTAGTCTGATGATTTTGTCCTGAGGGAGTCCGGATGGAAACTGGCATAGACAGACTTGGAATGGTGGCATTCACACCTAGGGACACCTGTCCCACCGGAACTAGGTGCGAGCATTTTCCGGATGTTTGGGGACGTAGGGGACATCCCAGCCGGAAGTGATCGGAACCACCGCAATAGAGACAGAGATTCTGCTCCAGGCGCCGGATTCTTTCATCAGGCGTCAGGTGAGCCCGTTCCACCTGCATAGGAATCTCAGGAGAGGGTTGGGACATCGAAAGGTCAGGATTCTGGAAAACTGGCGCCAGCTGGGGATGGCGACGGGAACGGGTTAGTAAATGTTCATGCCGAACCTCCTCCTCCCTCTCCGAAAAACGAGTATCAACTCGGGTGGCCAGTAGAATGAGTTCGTTCAGGGAGGTAGGCAGGTCTCGGGCAGCGAGCACGTCTCTCACACGACTAGACAGGCCCTTCTTGAAGGTGGCCAATAGGGCGGCCTCGTTCCAGTCCAATTCGGCTGCCAGGGTGCGGAACTGGATGGCGTAGTCACCAACAGAGGAGCTGCCTTGAGAGAGATTGAGGAGAGCAGTCTCGGCTGAAGAAGCACGGGCAGGTTCCTCAAAGACGGAGCGAAACTCAAATAGGAAGGCCCGGAGATTGGCAGCAACTGGATCATCACGGTCCCACAGTGGCGTGGCCCAGGCCAGGGCTCTACCCTCTAATAGGCTGATGATGAAAGCCACTTTAGAGCGCTCGGTGGAAAACTGACTACTCAAAAGTTCAATGTGCATGGTGCACTGAGTCAGGAATCCTCTGCACAACTTAGAGTCCCCAGAGTACTTGCTTGGGAGGGCCAGTCGGAGTGAAGAAGCAGCGTCAGGAGATGGTGTGCGCTGGGCAGTAGTCTGCTGCTGTAAGGCGGCAGTGAGTTGCTGGATCTGCTGTGACTGTTTCTGGATTTGTTGAGCCTGTTGCGCGACCACTCTGGCGACGTCACGGAGATCTGGCACCTCGCCGGGATCCATGGTTGGAGCCTACTGTAACGCCCGGAGTAGTGGATCCGCTGGACCGGCACCAGCGATGGCACAAACCTCACCAGGGAGCGGAGTCTAAGGGGTCGCTGGTTTTCACCAGAGCCCGCCGCAAGGCGGGATGGACTTGCTGCGGCAGGCGACCCCCAGGTCGCTACCCCTGGCTTGGTTGCTGGTGTCGGCAGGCGAGGCGTGGCAGGAGCAGCAGGCAGGAGATGGCACTGGCAAAGGTCTGCAGGTGAGAGCGCACGTGACAGGCTGAACGCAGGAACAGATGGAGTGACAGGGAAACAGGAACCAGGAACAGGGACTAGGGACCGGGTAACGGATAGGACTCAGGAACAGGGACTGGGACCAGGTAACAGATAGGACTCAGGAACAACAGGGGGCTGGGCCAAACGCTATGGGAAGCATGTAGAGGCTCCAACACTAAGGACAGGGCATGCTGGGATTTATAGGGGAGTGATTGGGTGCAACTACCAATTAGGAGCGCACTGCCCCTTTAAATCTGAGACAGCCGGCGCGCGCGCGCCCTAGGAGGCGGGGACGCGCGCGCCGGCCGGCACAGCGGGAGACAGGAGCGTGGAGAGGTGAGGCGCCCCCCGGGGCCGAGGTGACAGCAGCGCCGGGTCCCCGACTATGGACACCGGCTGCTGCATAGGGCAGGTAGCGGTCGCGGCGGCGGCCCGGAACGCGGGACGCCGCCGCGGCCGTAACATCCCCCTATATGTTTTTTATGGTTTTTCATTATATAAATATATATATATATATATATATATATATATATATATATATATATATATACACAGTGGTGCCTTGGATTACGAGCATAATTCGTTCCGGGACCGCGCTTGTAATCCAAATCCACTCTTAAACCAAAGCTAATTTTACCATAAGAAATTATAGAAATGCAGACAATTGGTTCTACACCCCAAAAGTAATGATTTATTATTCTAAATAACACGTAAAACAGATGAAACAAACATTCAGAAACAGCAGAATATGTGATATTATAAGTTTCTGTACAGTAATGGAGAGGATGGGAAACACAAGGACTGACAGAGACTGCAGGGAGCATGAAGGAATGAGCAGGGCAGATGTGGGCACATACATGCAGCACTCTCTGTCCGGGGAGAGAGGGGTTACAGCTATGGAGAGATTACCTCCACAGTCCTGTCCCCTGATGCAAGCCCCAGCCTGAGGTGGATCTGCTATGATTTGGAAGGTGAGGGAGACTTCCTGGGTCAGAGTACAGGGCTGTAGACCCCGCTATGCAGACCATACCCCTCCTCCACCTGCGCTCCCACCCCGTACAGGGAGCTCTTAAACCAAAGCAATGCTCTTAAACCAAATCACAATTTTGAAAAACTGTGAGCTCTTAAACCAAAACGCTCTTAAACCAAGTTACTCTTAAACCAAGGTACCACTGTATATATATCTACTGTATATCATAAAAATGAAAGTCAGTCTGTCTGTCTGTCCCGTATAGACTTCCAAACGCCTGAACCGTTTGACCCCAATTTTGGCCCACAGATACATTGGGTGCCCAGGAAGGTTAGAGCGAAGGTCCCGTCCTTGCCAGATGTACAGGAGGGGAGGGGGAGGGGTAAGAGCGCTCCATAGAGATGAATGTGAAAATCTCCACACTGCACACACAGGTGATATAATTAGTGCTGCAGCTGTGTCCAGCAAAGACGGCAGTTGGAGGCCTTAGCAACCAATACGATTACTACTTTCATTTTTATAGGGAGCTGGACCGTCATACAGCCACAGCCATAGGCTGTATCCTAGTTTTCCAGGAGGTCTTCCCGCTGTATCCACACTCAGCACGGAGGTTTAAGACAGCGAGAATTATTGCCGAGAGTCCGGGTTTGTACGAACCCGAACCTCGGCAGGTTCGAACCATCCCTACTTCAATGGGGGTCATCGAGAGCCGTGAGGAGAGAGCCGTGCCCGGCAGCAGCAGCACAGCATTGAACACACTGGAGGGGAGCCTGCACGTTCTAACAGCGGTCTGTGCAGCAGGATGATGGGTGCCTGTGTCAGTGTAAGTTACGCTCCGGCCGCCAAGGGGGTTAATTTACATACTCGCTGAGGGATGTCAGTCCCGCTACAAGTATGTAGTGTCATAGGGTTGAATGATACTGGATCCGCAGCGGATTTCGCTGCGTGTTAGGAAATGTATACAGCATGGGGGCTATCTGTGGGGGTGTATACAGCATGGGGGTTACTTGAAGGGGGGAGTGTATACAGCATGGGGGCTACCTGGAGAGGGCAGTGTATACAGCATGGGGGGCTACCTGAAGGGGGAGTGTATACAGCATGGGGGTCCCTGCAGGGGGGAGTGTATACAACATGGGGGCTACCTGCAGGGGGGAGTGTATACAGCATGGGGGCCATCTGCAAGGGGGGCAGTGTATACAGTATGGGGGATACCTGCAGGGGGGGTGTATACAGTATGGGGGCTACCTGCAGGGGGGAGTGTATACAGTATGGGGGCAACCTGCAAGGAGGGGGGAGTGTATACAGTATGGGGGCTACCGGCAAGGAGGGGAGAGTGTATACAGTATGGGGGCTACCTGCAGAGGGTGGAGTGTATACAGTATAGGGACTACCTGCGGGGTGGAGTGTATACAGTATAGTAATTACCAGCAAGGGGGGGGAGTGTATAGAGTATGGGGGCTACCTGCAAGGTGGGGGGAGTGTATAGGGTATGGGGGCTACCCGCAGGGTTGGGGGGTGTATACAGTATGGGGGGCTACCTGGGGGGGGAGTGTATACAATATGGGGGCTACCTGCAGGGAAGGAGTGTATACAGTATAGAAGTACCTGCAAGGGGGGGGGAGTGTATACAGTACGGGGGCTAACTGCATGGGGGGGGAAGTGTATACAGTATTAGAAACTTTGAAACCTCTTCTGTGTTGTCCTCACCAAGGATGAAAGGTAGTGCCTAAGAGGGCCAGATAAAGATGATGCAGGACTACAGGTATACAGGACCTCCGCTAACACTGTCAATGTTGTATATAACCAGGCTGTATATAACACTTTCAATGTTGTATATAACCAGGCTGTATATAACTCTGCCAATGTTGTATATAACCAGGCTCAGTATAACACAGTTAATGTTGTATACCAGGCTGTATACTGTATAACACTGCCAATGTTGCATATAACCAGGCTGTATATTACACTGACAATGTTGCATTTAACCAGGCGGTATATAACACTGACAATGTTGTATATAACCAGGCTCTGTTTGCAGTCTGATCACATAGCATCTCAGTTTGGCTATTAGGTATTTAGGATGTTTAAAGTTTTTAGTTTATTTCTAACCTACAATTTACATAAACAGTGCAGAACTGTCGGGGGATATAGCGTATAAAGAGATATATAGGGCTCCTGGTGATTTCCCCTTAACCAAAAAAAAAACAAGGGTATAGATTGGCCTCCTGGGCAACCTTGGAACAAATCTAAATATCACACTGACACTTTATACCAGGGCAGTGCCGGGTACATTTTCTAGTATATAATATATGTATTACACACACACACACACACACACACACACACACACACACACACACACACACACACACACACACACACACACACTGGATCTCCCTCTTTGTTGCACCAGCTCAGGGCTACAGTATCTTCTTTTTTGCATTGCTTTTCAATGAAATATTATGCGTCACCTACTGTAAAGCTTGCTCGCATAAGCAAAGACAATTGTTGGTTTTGAACTGATATTCGCAGCTTGTTACATATGATGTTATTATCTCCAGGGTGAGGGAAACAAGCCTACATTCATGTACTCATTTATTTATAGACGTTGATTTTTTTCCCAGAAGAGGCAGACACACTCTTCAAGAAATGCTGCTGTAAGCTGAAACCATGACTCGTCTGCCCGCACATTCTGCTAACAATAAAATCTATAGCCATTTTATACAGTCGCAGCCACAGGCTGGATTTTGCATTGTCTGATTCAGTCATATAATCCTTTTCTGAAACAGAAGGATGTCAGGCACTTTGCTCTAGGCAGATGGGCTGTGTTTTGACAGTAAGTTGCTAAAAATAACTAGAAACAAATGTATTTGTTAATCAATGTGTATCTATGCATCATTTTTAGTAATCTAGGAAAGTTAAGAAGTTCACATTCCGCTTAGTTTGTGGCCTTAGAACTAGAAATGAGTGAACAAAAGTACTCAATACTCAATGAATACAGTGTGGTACTAAATATCATTGATAGTCTCCTCCTTTAATCAGCCAATAAACATGCAGGGAAGGGGCTGGGAAGTCCTGCTATGTAGCAGCTATGTTGGCTGCTGTCATAGCACTGATTGGCTGGCTGAATCAGGTGACCTGGGTGTATATAGACCCAAGTAAAACCTGATGCTCGAATCACTCCTTCTGTTAGCTGACAGGGAGAGCAACTGGAGCAGGGACAGAGCAGGTATAGGGCTTAGATTATAGGCGATTAGCTTCCAAACATACCCAACAGTTTTGTTAAGGAGTAGTAGTAACTCAGTTTGACTGGTAAAGAGCTTATTCCATACAATATACCAGTATTGTACAGAAAAGTATACTGGACTGCTATATAGCTATTAAAATCATCTGTTATATCCATTCCACAACTATCCAAAAATCTATTTTAGGAATAGTAGTCTTAATGTTTAATTAGCAAAAAGCTAATTTCATACAATATACAAATATTGTACAGAAGGGGATACTGGTATATAGCTAGTAATTGACGCTCAGTAATATTCACATTCCACAACTATCCAAAAGACCTTTTTTAGGTCTAGAAAACTAAAAAAAAAAAATCTGCCATACAATATTTTACAGTCTTACCAGTGTCATAGTGCAACTATGTCTATTGGTAGTGACTGCTTATATGTCATTGCATACCACATGTCATTTGTTAATAACAGAAAATATGGGAAAGACTAGTGAAAAGGGATGAGGACGTGGGTGAGAACGTGAGCATACTGATGAAAGCACACAAGCCACTGATGAGAGGCACAAGCCATGGGCCTGGGCATGGAATCACAGCCTGCTGCTGAGATACAACACTTGCTTATGCAGGTTCCCTTGCTAGTACTCCCAGTTAGCAGGGACGTTACTACAGCAGCTGTTGACATGGCTGGTGGATAATGTGGCCAGTCAGTTTGCCACTACACACTCTGAGTTAACAGTTCAGGAGGCACCAGAGGAGATAGTGTCCACCAATCTCCCAGGCATTTACCTTCTCCTGTCTCAGGGAAGTGAGAAGAGGGTGGACAAGGAAGCAACTGGCAGTGGCTACAAGAGGCAGTGGTGTGGCCAGAGGGAAAAGGCTAACCATACCAAGAGGTCCTACAAGTGTTCCCTGGAGCACCCGCTTGCAAAGGGGTAGGACTAATGCTATGTGGCGTTATTTTAATGCTAAAGAAAGTGCTAAAGAAAAATGATCTGCCTTTTGCAAACCGTGTTGTGCGAAGATCAGCAGGAGAGCCACCACTAGCATGCACCTGCAGTTGTTATCGAAGCACCCAAATAACTGGGATGAAGGCCATGCTCCTCAATGTGCACCTCTGGGTAACACCACTGTCTCCCTTTCCCATGTCTTGCCCATAAAATTTTTTAGAGGGTTACAACAGGCTCTCCCCTCAAAATTTTTAGTGGGGTCACAGTGGGCTCTTGCTAACAAAATGTTTCAAAGGGTAACAACAGGCTCTCGCCCACAATTTTTAATAGGGTCACAAAAGGCTCTTACCCATATTTTATAACAGGCTCTTACCGACAGTCATATGGAGGGTTACAACAGGATCTCGCCCCCACAATTTTTGAGAGTTTCATAACAGGCTCTCGCCCACAATTATTAACAGGTTCACGACAGACTTTTACCCGCATTTTTTTTTTTTACCAGGGTCACAACAGGCTCTTACCCACAATTTTTACAGGGTCATAACAGACTCTTACCCACAATTATAAGGTAAGTCACAACAGGCTCTTATAAGAAGATTCACAACATGCTCTTAGGGGGTGATTTAAACTTTTAATATAGGCCCCTCAGTTTTAACAGTGACATTTAAATGGTTAATTAGCCGGTGTCTCAATGTTAAGAATAAGGCGCCTTTGTTCTCAGCAGCAAAAATTGCCATGTCAGTTCTTTCAGCGGAGAGCCACGAAGAGCAAAGGCGCCCAATACTTATCACTGAGACACTGAGGCAAGCGTAATTCCGAGTGGAGATCTACGAGTCCATCCTTCAAATTAAAATAGGATGAGTCTGACCATGTCACACACATGCAATGACAGTTACCGGTGGGTGTAGTTTCAATTCCATTTTGTCTGCAGTATCTATGGTTGTCAGAGATGACAAGAACTAAGATGAGTGATGGGCTAGCTTTAAAGGGGTGTAGAAGGATTTTTTCCTCCCTTTTAGTTTTGAGTAAATGTCCAGGAAAGGGTGTTTCCTAACTCCCCCCCCCCCTATTTAAATTGGACTTTATCTTGGGGTGGGTACACAAGAGTCTCAGTCTGTAAAGTGGCATAATTTAGGGACCTGGGTGTCTTTAATGCATCCATGCATGCTTCCCCTGCTGTGCCATTTTTATTTCTGTGGTGTTTTCATTACTTTTAGCCCCTGAAAATATGCTTGAGTTTTCTGTTAACTTTATTGAGGTTCGTACTACAGCCTCAACTCATTTTTCACTAACTCTTGTACATAGGCTATCAATTGTTTTATCTTGGATGACCCCTTTAAGTTTCTTCACCATTAACTCTTGAAGGGATATTCCACTTAAACATAACTTTTCATATGTTGCTGCCCATGCTGAGACTAACAATTTTTTTCCAGACTTATTATCTATTCAGTTCTGAGCTGCTGCTTTCTTTTTAAGACAAAAAAACTGAGTATGAGCTTTTCTCTCCATCTCCTCCCTCCTACCCCTCCCTTCTGAGACAGTAAGCTGCAACTTTGCAGCTTCTTGTAATGCTAGGAAGGATAATCTGAGGTCAAGTTGCTGATGAACTCACTGTGATTAGTTCTCTCAGTGTTACAATGTTGCAGAGAGGGACTTGTATAATGATCTGTATTGGGAGGGAGGGGGGAGGAGGGGGAGACAAAAAGAAAAGCTGATACATAGTTTTTTGTGTCTTCAGCATAAAGAAGCAGCTCAGCACTGGGGAAAGGAGACTGAAATGACAATAACATAAAAGTTAAACGTTTGAGAAAAATACCCCTTTATAGAGGTATTACAGTCAGAATTCTTTAATAACTGCCCACTCCAAATAAATAGGTAAAAAATACTAGATCAGTAGAAATCCCCCATATAGTCATTAGTGGAAGTCCCATATGGGGGAAACTGGTTTCCCATTCCCCAATCCACAAGGAAGCAGCATACTCAACATCTACGCCATTCAATTCCAAACCATAGTTGTGCAACTGGTTAGAGAATTATTGCTTCTGGCTAGAATACTCATTTAACTTGCACATTAACTCCCACAACAGACATAAATATACAAAGACAATAGTCTAAAATGCATTAGCTTCCACTTATCTATTCACATGAACAGGTTAGATTTGTTTGACAGCTTTTATCTTTCTGTGTGCTTTCTCTTCAAACATTTTCTGCAACTACTGTTGTAGTGTTTCTTCATCACTCAGCTAAAGGGAATGTATTACCTAACTTTTCTTTTACTGATTAGAGTCATATACTAAAAAAGTTTAATTTTACTTTTTGTACATTGTTATGGGAGCTGCCAAATTACCTGAGCTGTAACAGCATTTAGTAACATGCTGTACAGCAAGACTCATGGACGACATTGGACAGAGTCTGTCCCCTTGAAATTGATGTGAAACATTGCTGGGCGTACTCTGTGACCTTTGAAGAGGTAATTTTTTACAGGGAGCTGCTATTGTGTACTCTATCCACAGATGTCACATGTCACTGTAATACTATGCAGATCACTTCACAGCAGCCTCCTCTTATCACCACAAACAGAACAGGAAGTCCCAACTTAGTTTTAGCCCCAGTGGTGAGAATGACAGCTAATTTTAGGATTGTTTTTATAATATAGGTAGAAAAACTTAAAATTTTTAAAAATATCTCCAATCCTTTAAAATTATGTATAACATAAAAACATTATTTAAACAATAAGTCAATTTTCTGATGAGACATTCCCTTTAAGGGACCTTTTACACAGGACGATTATTGGGAAGAAGAGTTGTTAGAAACGTTCCTGTGGCCGATAATCGGCCCATGTAAAAGTTACACCGATCAGCTGAGAACCAGGCATTTGCCCTAACCTTGGCTCATTGTGTCTTTTGAGCATGCTTAAAAAATGTTTGTGTTGCCGAGAACAATAAAGAGAAACTGACAGCAAAGAAATGTATATACAGTGGTGCCTTGAATTACGAGCATAATTCGTTCCGGGCCCGTGCTTGTAATCCAAATCCACTCTTTAACCAAAGCTAATTTTCCCATATGAAATCATAGAAATGCAGACAATTGGTTCCACACCCCAAAAATAATGATTTATTATTCTGAATAACATGTAAGACAAAAGAAACAAACATCTAGAAACAGCAGAATATGTGATATTATAAGTTACTGTACAGTAATGGAGAGGATGGGAAACACAAAGGCTGACAGAGACTGCAGGGAGCATGAAGGAATGAGCAGGACAGATGTGGGCCCATACATGCAGAACTCTCTGTCCGGGGAGAGAGGGGTTACAGCTATGAAGAGATTACCTCCACAGTCCTGTCCCCTGATGCAAGCCCCAGCCTGAATTGGATCTACCATGATTTGAAAGCTGAGGGAGACTTCCTGGGTCAGAGTACAGGGCTGTAGACCACACTATGCAGACCCTGTCCCTCCCCCAGTCCACCTCCAACCACGTACTGGGGGCTCTTAAACCAAAGCAATGCTCTTAAACCAAGTCACAATTTTGAAAAACTGTGAGCTCTTAAACCAAAACGCTCTTACATCAAGTTACTCTTAAACCAAGGTATGACTGTACTGGGTTCTGGCATGTATATAATGTACATACCTGTGCTTTCAGTTCCTATATCACAAGCAGCGTGATCACAAGCATACTTACATCCACACTGCTTTGGGTGGAGTGAGATGAGAAATAATAGTCTGCCTTTCCATAGTCTGTCTGGTATTGCAGTTGTGCCTTGTGCTGTCATTTTAGGATAAAAAGGGTGACCCTCATTCTGTTTCAGGCGTCAGGAGGGAAGTATAAGGATACTGATATCCATTAGGCTGCGTTTACACTACATATATTTCAGTCAGTATATTTCAGTCAGTATTGCAACCAAAACCAGGAGTGGATTAAAAACACAGAAAGGATCTGTTCACACAATGTTGAAATTGAGTGGATGGCCGCCATATAACAGTAAATAATGGCCATTATTTCAATAAAACAGCCGTTGTTCTAAAATAACAGCAAATATTTGCCATTAAATGGCGGCCATCCACTCAATTTCAACATTGTGTGAACAGATCCTTTCTGTGTTTTTAATCCACTCCTGGTTTTAGTTGCAATACTGACTGAAATATACTGACTAAAATATACATATACTGACTGAAATATACGTAGTGTGAACATAGACTTAGGCTGCTATGGTGTGTTAGGGTGCTTTCATGCGGTTATATGCAGTGCCTATAATTACAGGTATAAATCAGGAAGATGAAGCAACATATACTTCTGATGGATCCCATTGCATAGAATTGTATGGAAAGTGCAGCAGTGCTATTTCATATAGTAGAGAAAAGATAAATTAGCAAAGGGCAAAGGGCACTTTGTTGTCTTTCACTGTGTGAATGGGGGCCTATGGATATGTTTCAAGTATATTCTGGGAGATTTGGTGTATAGCGGAGACTGCAGTAATAAATAAAGTAGTCTTAGCACCCTATTACACAGAAAGATTATTGTGCAAAAAATATCGTTTATATCGTTTCATCGAACAGGCTCCCGACCCCCTGTTAGATCCCCCTATACTCACGTGATCCCGCCGGGTCCCGCTTCCTGAGCCGGTCGGGTCACGGAGATTTCAGCACCCGAAGCCCGGCGTGCGCGCTGAGAGATGAGTCCGATGCCCATAGAGAATGACGGAGCATCGGACTCCCCATTCATTCTCTATGGGCATCTGACTCTGCTGTCAGTGCGCGCGCCGGGCTTCGGGCGCTGATATCTCCGTGACCCGACCGGCTCAGGAAGCGGGACCCGGCGGGATCACGTGAGTATAGGGGGATCTAACAGGGGGTCGGGAGCCTGTCAACCCGGTACGGGGGGGTGCAATAATCTTTCCGTTTGTGTGCAGGCAACGACCAAATGACTAACAAAAGTTTGTTCATGTTTTGCTGATCGCATTTTTTCAGCTGACCATACAATCATTGTTAATCATTAAATAAACGTTCGCAAAACTTGTATGTACACATCGTTTGCTGAGTGTACAAATGACAATTCGACAATTTGCTTTGTCTAATAGGACCCTAAGGCCTCATTCACATATCCGCAAACGCTATCCACATTTGTGGATCCGCATTTTTTTTTTTAAATTTATAACACATTGTTTTGAATGGGGCTATTCACATATCCGCATTTATCCCTTCCGCCAATACGTTCCGCAAAAAAAATAGAACATGCTGTAGTGTGGATCAGCAGTGTGAATTGCAGCCAACGTTTATTAAATTAAAATGTCATAGGATATAGACATGGGCGATGGCCATATCACTACTCAGAACTTTCTCAAGGTCCCCTTACACTCCTCTGTCCCGCCTCCTAAATACCGGCATCCACCTGATCTGTCATGGACTCTCCATCGTGATTCCAGCCAACTGAAACATGTTATGGTCCAACACAAAATACAACATTTCACAAGAATTAGCCAATGAATTCCAGGTCTTGATTCTCTTAATACCGTAATTGACGTTGCACAGCTTGCACACCCACATCCTGGGGGATTCGGTTGTACAATCTCTCAATGTCAATACCAATTTGTATTCCTCATGCCACAAGAAACCCTCTCAGATGACCAAGAGTTCTTTAGTGTCCTGTAGGTAAGTGGGGAAATTTCTTAAAAGGGTTCTATAACCGATCCCCTTCCAGCTACAATGGGGTGGCCCAGAGGCTGCTCCATCGATTTATGTATCTTGGGGATTAGATACCAGTAAGGTTTTACCGGATATTGTACTTACAATTTATTGGTGAAGTCAGAGAAGAAAAACCCACCTTTCACTCCTCGCCTTAACAAGAAACCAATTATGAGACTGGTACGACACAGTAGGATCATGTTGTAATCGGCTTCTTCAAAATAATATTCTCTATAAAATTTGCAGGACAAGGGGTAGGTTAAAAGTGGAAAGTAAGGAACGTACTTGTCTAAACAATAGTGCCCCTATAGGTAAGCACAAGTGTGGGTTTTGTAACCCATGTAAATCCCTGATAAGTACACAATCTGTCCATTGGAAGGTGAATCAGTTCATGACTTGTAGGTCTTCTTATGTAGTATCTGCTATATCATGTAGTTGTGGTAAATATTACATTGGTAAAATTATTTGCCCTATGAATAAACTATTTGTAGGACATGATCTATTACTACTGGGAAAGGTTGTCCCAAATTAATAGAACATATAAACACTGTTCACACAAGAGATGCTACGCTTTTTTTTAGGACTTTTACATGTTCCTTAACTTGCTACAGGTGGAGATCGACATAAAGCTCTTCTACATAAAGAAATCAAGCTGATTATACGGTCAGGGGTGCTAGGACCACTTGGCCTCAATGACCGCATGGACTACAATGCTTTGTTATAAGATGTCTGTTTTGCCATAAGGATTTTATTTATGTTTGTGGTGTTCACAATTTGTGTATTCTTGTATTCTTTCGTATATTTTTTTGTATATCGCTAATGTGCAATTTTGTATGTGAACACTTGTCTGCCCTGGCCCACTCGTGTGAAGACATGACGTATCAGGTGGAAGCCGTTATTTAGGAGGGGGACAGAGGAGCTCTGAGTAGTGAAATGGCCATCGTCCATGTCTGTATCCTATGACCTTTTAATTCAATAAACATTGGCTGCAGTTCACACTGGTGAGTGCCGCAAGTCATCATACTAGGATCATTCATGCTGCAGGTTATTACTACTAGTACACCAGTCTTAAATAAAGCCTACATACACACGGAAAGACTATTGCTTAAATTTGAACAATATAACGATTTTTCGCACGATAATCTTTACATGTAATAGGATCTCGCTGTAAACAGTAATAGAGATACATATCAGAGGATAACTGCGGATAAGACAGCTCCTTACTACAGGACTAAATGTGTCTTAGAGGTGGGGCTTGTATTTAACAATGAATTTCAATCATACCTTTTGTTGTTACTGATACAAAGAGTTGAAAGTAAGATTGCGAAATAAACAGAATGTACACGGCATTGCCTTTGTAAAACTTGTAAATGTCAAATAGATGTGGGAAATAAAAATGTTTTAAGCGCTACAAAAAAAAATGAGGCCCAGGCAAAACATGTGTTGTACTCAGCCCATAATTCATCCCAGAAACAACAGGCCTGATCAAGTCTGGTAACATTTTTGTTACACGCAGAGCCATGTTCTACAAGCTGCTCAATCATGTGACCGAACATCCATCTGTTTACGGATTTCTGTCTCTCTAGGCACATTTCCATTCACTCGCACAAACAGCAGCATCGAGTTACACCAAACAAACCCAAGACATACTGTACTGTTAATGTATGACTCATGGAAATCCCCTGAACGCCGGCTTCTAACTTCAAGGAAGGTTATTTGAAAATAAAATAGCATGAATAGGAAAGCCAAGATAGTTAATCATTGCAAATGCTAAATGCCAAAGGCCATGAATTCAGGACAGGATACCAGGAAGGAGGAATATGCTGAGCACACTTTACACAGGGCAGGCCTCTTTCTTTTTGTTCTTGGCTGTATTAATTTCTCACTCACAGAATGCAAAAATCTTAGGAATATAATCATTCCCATAAGCTGCGTTCACACTATCAGCTTCCATTTTTCCCGTTTAGGAATCTAATCCCACCAGACAAAAGAAGTGTGAGGTATTCTTGGTGCCTCCAAAAACACACTACTGTAACACTAAACCCACAACTAGCTGTGTTTTCAATACAGTGGAGACATTTAAAGGGAACTCTGGATAAGAAAGAGTTAACCTTGTTCAATCCCCACCCATAATCTAAGCTTGTGTGTAATAGGTTTCTATTACATGAACTGGTCGCTTTGTCTGCAGCACATCCTGACTCACACCCGGAAGCTGCTGAAAATCCTCACTGCCTGCTCCACTCTCTCTCCACTCCATTGTACCCCCCTCCCTTCTGAGACACAGGTCACATGATCTCTGTTTCTTCTGTTGCCAAGCAAGCTGTAACACCTCATCTGTGACCCCACCCACTGCTGACATAACACAGTGATCACCTGGCTAAGGGCGGGAAAACAACAGCCTCTCCTGAGTAGTGTAGGGGAAAGGAGATACCGTTGTTTCATCTCTCTCTTTCTAATTTATCTATGTGGGGAGATAGGTGGATAGATAGATACTGTGTTTACTATGCAAAGTAGAAGCGGATGGAGCCAGCGATGAGCAGATACTACAAGACAGGGATGGGCACCCAGCTGTTGACTCTGAGGTGCAATGCATGCTGAGAACTGGGATGATATATACCAGTGTGAATCTGAGGCTAGGAGCAGTGTAAAAAGTGGGAAAGGTATCAAATTATCGGTGGGGGATTGCAGAGTGCACTTATATGCTTTTCATGTCCCTCCTTTCTCTTCTTTCCTCTATTCCTAAGCCAACAAGCTCCTTACGGGGAACTGTATCAAAGGCTTTGCTGAAGTCCAGATAGGCGATATCCACGGCACCACCTTCATCCTGCACTTTTGTGACATAATCAATGAGATTAGTCTGACATGATCTGCCTGCAGTAAAGCCATGCCAAGCCATGGTTTGGATCCATCAATAAATCAAGAGTAGGGATGGTCCGAACAGAGTTCGGTTCGGGTTCGTACGAACCCGAACCCTCGGTAATGATTCCCACGGAGCGGGCGGATCCAGCGGGAGGACCGCCTGGAAAACTGGGATACAGGATAGGCTGTATCCCAGTTTTCCAGGCGTTACTCCCGCTGGATCCACCCGCTCCACGGAGCGGGCAGACAGCGGGAATCTGCTGCCAAGCGTTCCTCGGCAGGTTCGGACCATCCCTAATCAAGAGCTATAGGGTACATTCTTGAACTCTTTATATTGCCAGAATGTAGATAACCAGAGGAAGGCGTGAACAGTTCATAGGCATATCTTAAAAGTTCCTGGGCCTCAATGAAAAATCTGTTACAGGCCTTCCCTAGCCAACTCCCTTTCTTTCCTAAATGATGAGCTTCCATATAGCCAGGGGCTTAATGAAGGCCCCGCCACACGTGCCCTCTTATAAGTATTGTAGTTAAATGTATGAGCCCTATATCATACGACTACATGGTTGGGTTCTTGCAGTTCATTTAAATTCTGCATGGTTGGGTTCTTGCAGTCCATTTAAAGTATCCATTTTATGGATAAAAATAAAAAGGATGCAAAACGGCTGCAATTGTGTGCACCCATTTGGATTAGGGATGGTCCGAACCGAACCGAACCATCCGCAATGATTACCGCTGTCTGCCCGCTCCGTGAAGCGGGCGGATCCAGCGGGAGGAACGCCTGGAAAACTGGGATATAGCCATAGGCTGTATCCCAGTTTTCCAGGCAGTCCTCCCGCTGTATCCGCCCGCTGCACGGAGCGGGCAGACAGCGGTAATCCGATGCCGAGCATTCGGGTTTGGCTGAACCTCGGCGGGTTTGGACCATCCCTAATTTGGATCCATTTTTGTATTGCCTTTCATTATACAAAAAAATAGATTAAAACGAATCACTCTTGTGTCTCAAGAGTGACAGCCTCCTCAGCCAATCACTGGCTGTGGTGCTGTCCCTCAGTCAGTGATCGCCTGAGCACGCAGCTGAAGACACGGAAGAAAACATTGTGGGGGGGGGGGGGGGGGCACAAACAGGTAAAGTTTAGCATAATTTAGCATAATTCACTCTTTTTATCCTATTATTTGGTGAGGTGGGATTACAAAAATTTTGTAATCCCAAATAATAGGATAAAAACTGTTAAAATGCTTTATATACCCAACAATGTGACCACACAAACTATAATACAATCTTTAAAAGCCCTCACACAGCTAAGTCAATGAAAAATGCAAAAGCATATAGCTCTCAGAATATTATTTCTACATTGTTTTGCTTTAATACTGCTGACATACATTGAAATTAACACCATTTAGACCATGTTCACATTCTGTATGAACATTGGCCGTTGTTTGACACGGCTGGCGTTTAATGTGTCAAACAACGACCAATGTCTTATTGCTGATATACTGATATTGCAGTATTGGCCAGGTGAACATCACTTTATTCTAATTAGAATGTGGGCACATTTACCTATGCCCACACTCCAATTAGCCATAGAGAACAATGGGAGCCATACTTTACATTGTGAGAACAGAATATCTTGTGCGGACCCTATTTACTGAATAGCGGCCCCACAAAACAAACCTGTCAATTATTTTGTGCGGCCGCAGAGAACCACAGCTGTAATGTATACAGAATGTATACACTACGGCTGTAATTCCATACAGTGTAATGTAATTGTACACCGTCATTAAACAATGGCCATTGTTGCAACCTGCAACATTGGCCGTTGTTCAATGTAAAAATACGTAGTTTGAATGTGGCCTCACATTGCACAATAAAAACAAAACCTAAAAGACAGCTGCCAAATTGCTATTGTATTTCTATCCCCTGCTCCCAAAAACAGTTACTACATGTTATTCAATACATTATATGTACTGTGAAATGGTAGTACTTGTCCCACAAAATGAAATGTTCTCTGTATATGTTTATAGTTATAAACATAGAAAACTGCCGGCAGAAAAAGCTCCATCTGCTTCATCTAGTGCAGGGCAGTTTCTAGGTCATTTCGGCAACAGGGCGGATCTTGATAAAAGCGCCACCCCCCCCCCCCCCCAACCTCACTCAGTTTAGCCCTGGGGAAGGAAGGAGGGCTTTTATCAAGATTCGGGTTATTAGAAAGAAGTAGTGTGTGTATTATGGCATAGAACAGTGTTGCACCCCTGCCAAGTAATGTTTTACCGAGTACAAAATCATTATACAGTGACTCACAGGTGACGACTTATGATCCCTTTTCCTCCCCATCCGGCTGCGGCCTCCATGACGGTTTCTTGCAGCTACAATTAATATCTTTAGGACCTGCCAGACAGACATCTTAGGCTCCGCACTTCCAGCAACTTTCTTCCCCATTTCCCACTTATAAGGTCCCAAACTGTATGCTGGGAAAGCTGGTGACGTCCATTATACACTGACATACAGGATGCTGGGAGAGCTGGGTGACCTCCATTATACACTGACATACAGGATACTGGGAAAGCTGTGTGACCTCCATTATACTGACATACAGGATGCTGGGTAAGCTGGGTGACCTCCATTATACACTGATGTACAGGATAATGGGAGAGCTGTATGACCTCCATTATACTGACATACAGGATGCTGGGAAAGCTGTGTGACCTCCATTATACACTGACATACAGGATGCTGGGAAAGCTGGTGACCTCCATTATACTGACATACAGGATGCTGGGAAAGCTGTGTGACCTCCATTATACACTGACATACAGGATGCTGGGAAAGCTGGTGACCTCCATTATACACTGACATACAGGATGCTGGGAAAGCTGGGTGACCTCCATTATACACTGACATACAGGATGCTGGGAGAGCTGGGTGACCTCCATTATACACTGACATACAGGATGCTGGGAATGCTGTGTGACCTCCATTATACACTGACATAAAGGATGCTGGGAAAGCTGTATGACCTCCATTATACACTGACATACAGGATACTTGGAAAGCTGTATGACCTCCATTATACACCTACATACAGGATACTGGGAAAGCTGTATGACCTCCATTATACACTGACATACAGGACACTTGGAAAGCTGGGTGACCTCCATTACATTGACATACAGAATTCTGGGAAAGCTGGATGATCTCTATTACACTGACATACAGGATACTGGGAAAGCTGTATGACCTCCATTTTACACTGACATACTGAAAAACTGGGAAAGCTGGGTGACCTCCATTATACACTGACATACAGGATATTGGGAGAGGAGCTGGGTGACCTCTATTACACTAACATACAGGATACTGGGAGAGCTGGGTGACCTCTATTACACTAACATACAGGATACTGGGAGAACTGGGTGACCTCTATGACACTGACATACAGGATGCTGGGAGAGCTGGGTGACCTCTATTACACTGACATACAGGATGCTGGGAAAGCTGGGTGACCTCTATTACACTGACATACAGGATGCTGGGAAAGCCGGGTAAACTGTGAACATTGGTGCCGGGGGCGGGGCATATCGCGGGGGCGGGGCTTATCGGGACATATCTGGGGCTCCCTCTGTGCAGGCTTCCCCCCATCCCCTCCTCATAGCCCCCATTAGATACTCACCTGTCACCCTGCAGCCTCCAGCTCCTCTTCTCGGTAAATCCATCCTCTTCTGGCTTTCGGTGCAGGCAGCCACCTGTCATACAGAGGCCGCCTGCACAGGAAGCCTCTGTGTCTCTGCCCCAGCACTGTTTCCTTTAGCTGTGCGTGCGTACGCACAGCTAAAGGTCGCTCTGGCCAGGGGATCTGGAACTTAGATTCCAGATCCCCGGGCCAGTCCTGAGGATGCAGGGGCTGTGGGCCGGGTACTGTCGGATGCCGCAGGGCGCCCCCTAGCTGTTGGCGCCCCGTGCGGTGGCCCGGCTCGTCCGGCTCGTCCGCCCCTAGAAACGGCCCTGATCTAGTGTACCCTTATATTAGGCTGTTTGGTGCACTGGAGGTGGGACTATGTCAGCAGAGTGCTACCCCAATATTTATCAGGAGGGGTGGACTGGTAGTCCCGCTCCCAGTGCACCAAACTGCCTCATTTGCATATGGAATAAAGTTAAGATTTTCCAAAAAGGAAGAGGATAAAGGTAAGAAGCGCTATGGGAACATGACAGCGGGTTAGAGACTTATAACCTGATGTTAGTTTCCTCTTAGATAACTAAATCTAATATCTCTGTGATGCTAAACAAAAAGAAATTACTGTGTCCTTAAAGACCAAAATAGTTGCATCATTTGCGGTTTATTTTACTGTTCCGCCATAACATTAAAATCCCCAGCTATTATGGGCAGAAGCCTCTCTAATTTTGTTTCATTTATATGTTTAGATGGCTATTTTACTTGTTTTTTTTAGGTGCTCTTGTGCAGTGTTAAGTTACACAGTACCACTAACAGCAGATTCAGTACATGCTACAATTACTGACAAAACACATTGATTATTTCTGAAACTGATGAAAAAATGGTTGAAAATGTTTTTTTACACTGAAACATCACATTCATTTGGTTGGAAATTCTGCTTTGGATTATTGCACAACTATGAGGACCTTGGACCAGGTCTGGTGAGGCAAGCACCACACAAACTATATGGTCTTATGCTGCTTGTTTTTTTTCTCTTAAAGGAGAAGTCCGGCCAAAACAATTTTTTAATATGTTATTACTTATGGAAAGTTAGACAAATTTCTAATGAACATCAATTATGGGAAATGCACATATAGGGCTATTTCCCTTAATTTAGTAGATCAGGGAGACTTCAGATTCTCTGAAATACTGTGACGTCACGAGCCAGGAATGTAATTACAATGGAGTGTCCAGCAGGGGGCACACAATATATAGCAGTCAATGAGTACCACTGACTTCTATATATAGTGTGCCCCTACTGGACACTACAATGGATGTTTGGAACAACAATGGATGATTGGAATTACAATGGATGTGTATGTAAATGTAATATACAGTATGTTTTCAAATGAATATATTTATGGAATACTTTGGGGAGCAAGTGTCCTTGCTCCCCAGAGTATTCCATAAATGTAATCAATCAGTACATTTGGGGGGCACCGAGCGGGGAGGGAGAGAAGTGCCATCTACCTCCCCCATCCCTGCTCGGTGCTGCTGCCATACATACACACTGTACTACTGCCCCATCATTTGCTCATAGTATGAGCAGATAATGGGAAAGTAGTACCAGGGCCGATCTCCATGGTAAGCCTGCCGAACCGCTGCTCCCCGCCGCCGCACTGGACTGCACTGAACTGGTATAGTGTGAGCAGGTGATGGGAGTAGTAGCTGGGTTATCGATATCACATCGCCGCCGCCGCTGATGCCGCCGGACGCAGGGGGAGCCACTCATCTCACAGGAACCATCATGCCCCCTCCGCTCCCCCTCCTCCTTCTTCCGGGATCCGGCAAACTTCCCCCTATCCCATGGCTGACTCCCCCTGCCTGGCCGCCGCTCTCCGATCACATGAGCGGCTCCCCCTGCGCCCGGCGACATCAGCGGCGGCGGTGATGTGATAGCGATAACCCAGCTACTACTCCCCTCACCTGCCCATACTATGAGCAGTTGATGGGAACAGTAGTTCAGTGTAGTCCAGTGCGGCGGCGGGGAGCGGCTTACCATGGAGATCGGCCCTGGTACTACTCCCCCATTATCTGCTCATACTATGAACAAATGATGGGGCAGTAGTACAGTGTGTATGTATGGCAGCAGCACCGAGCAGGGAGGGGGGAGGTAGATGGCACTTCTCTCCCTCCCTGCTCGGTGCCCCCCAAATGTACTGATTGATTACATTTATGGAATACTTTGGGGAGCAAGGACACTTGCTCCCCAAAGTATTCCATAAATGTATTCAATCAAAAACATACTGTATATTACATTTACATACACATCCATTGTAATTCCAATGGAGTGTCCAGCAGGGGCGCACTATATATAGAAGTCAATGGTACTTATTGACTTCTATATATAGTGCACCCCCTGCTGGAGACTCCATTGTAATTACACCCCCGGTTCATGACGTCACAGTATTTCAGAGAATCTGAAATCTCCCTGATATGTGCATTTCCCATAATTAATATACATTAGAAATTTGTCTAGCTTTCCATAAGTAATAATATATTAAAAAATAGTTTTGGCCGGAGTTGTCCTTTAAGAAATGGTTTATGATAGCATTGCTTTTCCTCTTAGGAGCATGTAACATACAGGTACAGCGTGGCTGCCTGGGCTTTAGCGCACGATGGGGCTGATTAACTAACATGGTCCTGTCAGCAACTTTTCAGGTTTTTGTCCATTTTCCCTGTCGGTTTAGTGTTAACACATATTTACTAAAGGTGTGCGACACAACCAGGGCTGGCTCCAGGTTTTTGCGGGCCCTTGGGCGACAGATTCTCAGCGGCAATGTTCACCCTAAGCTTTAGCCACAGCTGAGCAGAATGGCAAGAGAGCTGAGCAATGGTCAGGCAAAGTTGGGCAAATCAAAAACTTTACACACAAACATCGGTACCATAGGCTCTATACACCATATACATTACAGTGCAGTTATAGCAAATGACTCACAGGGGACGTCTTCTCTGATCGGAGTTCTTCCCTTTTCATCTTCTTCTCCATGCCCTGGGCCATTATGAGAACTTCTCTAAACCACAAATCCACAGAATCTGCCAGAGAAACATATTAGGCTCCTCACTCTGGTACCATCCTCATCTCAAACTGCACATCTGTATTGGCCCCTTTGTGCCATCATTTAGTGGGTAGGCTGACTCTACATGACCCCCTTATAGTATATGCCCCCTCTGCCTTATTATAGATGGTTCCTCTGTGTATTGCCTCTTATAGATGGCCCCCTGTGTATTCTCCCTTGTAGATGTACCCTTATGTTGTCCCCCTTATAGACGGCCCATGTGTTGTTCCCCTTATGGATGGCTCCGATATTGTCCCCCTTATAGATGCCCCCTTGTGTTATCCCCCTTTTAAATGCCCCCTTATGTTGTCCCTTGTATAGATGCCCCCCTCCCTGTGTTGTCCCCCTTATAGATGGCCCCCCTAATACCAATCTTATAGATGTCCCTAATCTCCCCCTTATAGATGCCCCCCTAATATCCCCCTTATACATGCCCCCGTTATCCACTTATAGATGGCCCCCCTAATGTCCCCCTTATACATACCCCCCAGTTATCCCCCTTATAGATGGATACTTAATATAGCGGGTTAATAGACGGGGTCATTACGGACGCGGAGATACCAAATATATGTATCTCATTTATAGGGGATCATTTGTAAAGGGGGATGGGGAATCCGTATTCTTCTTCTTCTACTTCTTCTTCCAGCCATTGTTCTGCGAACTGCTTTGCACAAAGACTCAATTCAAACTGCGATTCGAAACCCTCGGCGGTGACAGGTGTGCTATCTACTTTTGGTTTCGACCAGATTTGTCGGTTTTAACAAATTTACATTTAAAGATCACTAATTTCCCATAGAAAATAATTGCTTATGGGAAATAATGGCAACACTATACGTTAACATATGTAAATAGCTGAAATATAGCAGCCAACAGAAATTCTAAGGTCTTGTCAGTCAATGCCTCACAACATCCACACAATCACATGTCCACTATTGGGCAATAGAAGATGTAGATGATGGAAGGTCCTTAACAATTTTGTCTCACTGACATGAGTAAGGTTGTCATGGTAACCGAGCAATGATCTTTATAAGTAGCAGAGGTCAGTCAGTGATGCAGTAGAGCCGATACCCGCATGACGTAGCAGAGGTCAGTCAGTAAAGTAGCAAAGCAGAGGGGACAGTACCCAAGTCCCTCTTTAAGGGACTGTACCAAAGTTGCTCTGAAAGGGACTGTACCAAAGTTACTCTTTGATGATCATCAGTGATGTTAACGATGATGTTGTCTATAAAGTTATCATTGTTGTCAATGATTGTCATTGATGATGTCATCAGTGATGTCATCATTATTCGATGATGTCAACAATGATATTGTCCATAAAGTTATCATTGTTGTTAATCATTGTCATCAGTGATGTCATTGATGAAGTCATCAGTGATGTCATCGATGATGTCATCGAAGATGTCATAGATGATGTCATCACTATTCGATGATGTTAACGATGATGTTGTCGAAAAAGTTACCATTGTCAGTCATTGTCATCAGTGATGTCATTGATGATATCATCAGTGATATCATTGATAATGTCAACGAATATGTCACTGATGATGTAATTGATGATGTCATCACTATTTGATGATGTCAACGATGATGTCGATAAAGTTATCATTGTTGTCAATCATTGTGATTGTCATTGATGATGTCATCGATGATATAATCAGTAATGTCATTGATGATGTCATCAGTGAGGTCATCGATGTAATTGATGACGCAATCGATTGTCATTGATGATGTCATCACTATTCGGTGATGTCAACGATGATGTGGTCGATAAAGTTATCATTGTTGTCAATTATTGTCATCAGTGATGTCATTGATGATGTCATCACTATTCGATGATGTCAACGATGATGTTGTCGATAAAGTTATCATTGTTGTCAATCATTGCCATCAGTGATGTCATTGATGATGTCAGTGATGTCATTGATGATGTCAGTGATGTCATTGATGATGTCATCAGTGATGTCATTGATGATGTAATCAGTAATGTCATTGATGACGTCATCGATGATGTCATCACTATTCCATGATGTCAACAATGATGTTGTTGATAAAGTTATCATTTTTGTCATTCACTAAATATAGTATAACAGCACAGGCAAAAGTAGAAAAAATGGATTAGTGCACGCCTCACCAGACTGGGCTCAATGTCCGGGATTATCCAATATATTAGAAGGAGACAGCACTTGGTAGAGTGAAAAAAACAGTGACTTTTATTCACACCTCAATGTTGCGACGTTTCGGCTATACACAGTAGCCTTCCTCAAGCATTGCTTGAGGAAGGCTACTGTGTATAGCCGAAACGTCGCAACATTGAGGTGTGAATAAAAGTCACTGTTTTTTTCACTCTACCAAGTGCTGTCTCCTTCTAATATATTATATCATTTTTGTCATTGTCATTAGTGATGTCGTTATTGATGTCATAGATGATGTCATCACTAATCGATTATGTCATCAGTGATGTCAATGGTGATGTTGTCGATAAAGTTATCATTATTGTCAATGATTGTTATGAGTGATGTCGTCAATGATGTCTACGATTATACTATTAATGATGTCATTATAGTGTTTGAAAAAGCACTATATTGTGATCCCTATTCTTCTTTTTCTTCCAGCCATTGTTCTGCGACTAATACAGCCCGATCTGCTTTCTGCACAGACACTATTCAAACTGGGCTTCAAAGCCCTCGGCGGTGACAGGTGTGCTATCTTTTTTGGTTTGGATCGGATTTGTCGTTTATAACAAATTTACATTTAAAGACCCCTAATTTCCCATAGAAAATAATGGCCCATTGGAAATAATGGCCACACTGTACACGCTAACAGCCAATCATAGCACATATGCAAATAGCTGAAATATAGCAGCCAATAGAAATTCTAAGGTCTTGTCACTCAATGCCTCACAACATCCACACAGTCACATGTCCACTATTCGGCAATAGGAGATGTAGAAGATGGAAGGTCCTTAACAATTTAGTCTCACTGACATGAATAAGATTGTCATGGTAACCGAGCAATAATCTTTACCATTATAAAAAGCAGAGGTCAGTCAGTGATGTAGTAGAGCCACTACATAGCAGTGCTGAGGCAGCCGTGTAGCAGAGCCGACACCTGCACTACTTAGCAGAGCTGAGGCAGCCGTGAAGCAGAGCCGACACCCGCAGTACGTAGCAGAGCTGAGGCAGCCGTGTAGCAGAGCCGACACCCGCACTACGTAGCAGAGCCGAGGCAGCCGTGTAGCAGAGCCGACACCCGCACTACGTAGCAGAGCCGAGGCAGCAGTGTAGCAGAACCTTAAAGGGACAGTACCCAAGTCGCTCTTAACCCTTTAAGGACAGAGCAAATTTCGATTTTTGCGTTTTCGGTTTTTCCTACTTGTGCATAAAAGGCCATAGCACTTGCATTTTTCCACCTAGAGACCCACATGAGCCCTTATTTTTTGCGTCACTAATTGTACTTTGCAATGACAGGCTGAATTTTTGAATAAAGTACACTGCGAAACCAGAAAAAAATTCAAAGTGTGGTGAAATTGAAAAAAAAAACGCATTTTGTTTATTTGGGGGAAATGTGTTTTTACGCCATTTGCCCTGGGGTAAAACTGACTTGTTATATATGTTCCTCAAGTCGTTACGATTAAAACGATATGTAACATGTATAACTTATATTGTATCTGATGGCCTGTAAAAAATTTAAACCATTGTCAACAAATATACGACACTTAAAATCGCTCCATTCCCAGGCTTATAGCGCTTTTATCCTTTGGTCTATGGGGCTATGTCAGGTGTCATTTTTTGCGCCATGATGTGTTCTTTCTATCGGTACCTTGATTGCGCATATACGACTTTTTGATCGCTTTTTATTACAATTTTTCTGGATTTGATGCGAATAAAAATGCGCAATTTTGCACTTTGGGATTTTTTTGCGCTGACGCCATTTACCGTGCGAGATCGCCCGATGTCGTTAAGGGGTTAAAGAGACGGTACCCAAGTCGCTTTTGTAGGGGCAGTACCCAAGTCGCTCTTAAAGGGACGGTACCCAAGTCGCTCTTAAAGAGACAGTACCCAAGTCGCTCTTAAAGGGACGGTACCCAAGTCGCTCTTAAAGAGACAGTACCCAAGTCGCTCTTAAAGGGACGGTACCTAAGTCGTTCTTAAAGGGACCGTACCCAAGTCACTCTTAAAGGAAGGGTATCAAGGATTAAAGTTTCTCTTAAAGGGAAGTCACTGTTAAAGGGGCGCTCTTTTCAAGCACTATGTATTTCCCTGGAAAGGCAAATCTAGTTTATTTAATTTATTTTATTTATTTGTGTATTTATTTATATATGTATGTATGTATGTATTTGTGCGTTTTAACTTTTTCAAGTACATCTATAATATATTACAGCACATGATCTGTGATTATAGAGTGAATGATCTGTCAGATTGCTGGCAGCTCATTCATACGATCAGACCCCAGCCTTAGTGCAGGGGCCCAATCGTTATAATCCATAGCAGCTCAAACGCATTAAGCAGTGTCTGGGTTGCTATGGTAATCACGCGCTCACGCCGCTCCTGGGGGTTGTAGGGGGGGTCGGAGGTAGCAGATCTCCGGATTCCCCATAGACGCTGGTTCAAAAAAAAAACCAGACTAAACACAGGAATTCCGGCCAGTACAGAGAGTCACAGCTCAATGCATCCATCAATCACATGACTGCCTTCTCTCTGATGGCCTGAGATACACAGGACTTCCTGTTTTCTGACTGTTTCCTGTTTTTTTTTTTAGAAAAAAACTGTCACAAAACAGGAAGTGCCATGTTTTCCATAACAAAAAAAAAAAAATGTATATTGCAAACTTGCTTTATATCACATCTACTGTTGATTTAGATTTTGAAAGTTATAATGACAGTGACACTTTAAAGGGATTTTCCACTTTCATGTTTAAAAAAATCCTCAGCCGGCCACACATCTCACAGTGTAATATAAGATGTGTGGCCGACAGCTGATTAAAAGGGCTGCACGAACATCTCTAGCGATAGAAAATTATCAAGTCGTGTAATAGGCTCGGTAGGCAACTGGCGATCTACCAGATCAGTGCTTCTTTACCTCGCACGTCAGTCGTTGTAATGCAGCCTTTAGCCTGTGGATGCATTACACTGCATAAGGGTCCATTTACACAGAAAGCTTATCTGCCAAAGATTTGAAGCCAAAGCCAGGAATGCATTTGAAAAGAGGAAAAATCTCAGGCTTTCCTTTATGACCTGATCTCTGTTTATAGTCTGTTTCGGGCTTTGGCTTCAAATCTTTGGCAGATAATCTGTCACATAATCTTTCTGTGTAAGTGGACTTTACACAATTAATTTGTGGGTTGTACTATTCATACTGTGCAGGGACAGGGGCTACTTTGCAAATGGATAATGGATATGTTGGCAGCAGTTTAAATGCATGTATATTACAAAGCTGTATTGTTTATTACTCTAAACATAATGAATTCCTTAGATGTCCATTAATGTTGTAATCATGTCTGTAAATGATATCTGTAATAATGTTGCAACATGTTGGGAGAATTTAAGGAGTACTCAAAGTAAAAAAAATCTATTGCAAATCAACTGGTGCCAAAAACTTATACAGATTTGTAAATTATGTTTATTTAAAAAACAACAACAGAACTTCAGTCTTTCAGTACTTATCATCTGCTGTATGTCCTGCAGGAAATGATGTATTCTTTCCAGTCTGACACAGTGCTCTCTGATGCCACCTCTGTCCATGTCAGGAACTGTCCAGAGGAGAAGTTTCCTATGGGGATTTGCTACTGATCTGGACAGTTCCTGACATGGACATGGAGGTGGCAGCAGAGAGCACTGTTTCAGACTTGAAAGAATACATCACTTCCTGCAGGTCAAGCAGCAGCTGATAAGTACTGGAACACTTTTTGTTTTAGTAAATAAAAGTGTTAATGTAGTCATAAATATGAATTTAACACACCTGTGCACCTAGAATCACTGGAGGGCTGGGAGAAGCTGCTGGTTAGGTGTGCTGCAAGACATACAGTGGTGCCTTGGATTACGAGCATAATTCGTTCTGAGACTGCGCTTGTAATCCAAATCCACTCTTAAACCAAAGCAACTTTTCCCATAAGAAATCATAGAAATGGAGACAATTGGTTCCATACCCCAAAAATAATGATTTATTATTCTGAATAACATGTAAAACAAATGAAACAAACATTCAGAAAAAGCAGAATATGTGATATTATAAGTTACTGTACAGTAATGGAGAGGATGGGAAACACAAGGGCTGACAGACTGCAGGGAGCATGAAGGAATGAGCAGGACATATGTGGGAACAGTATAGCAGCACTCTCTCTCCGGGAAGAGAGAGGTTACAGCTATGGAGAGATTACCCCCACAGTCCTGTTCCCTGATGTAAGCCCCAGCCTGAAGGGATCTGCTATGATTTAGAAGGTGAGGGAGACTTCCTGGCTCAGAGTACAGTGCTGTAGAACCCGCCATGCAGACCATGCCTCTCCTCTACTCCCGCTCCCAGCCAGTACAGGGAGCTCTTAAACCAAAGCAATGCTCTTAAACAAAGTCACAATTTTGAAAAACTGTGAGCTCTTAAACCAAAATGCTCTTAAACCAAGTTACTCTTAAACCAAGGTACCACTGGAGAAATCTCACACCTCATTGTACATTTAGGGTATAAACCCACACACCGTATATGCAGCGTATTTACTGCTGCGATACGCAGCAAACTCGCAGCAAACTCGCAGCAAAATCGCAGCAGATTAGATCTAAATAACTGAACACAGCATCAAATCTGTACCAACAAATCTGCTGCGTATTTGTTGCATATCTGCTGCATATACGGTGTGTGGGTTTATACCCTTAAAGTGTCACTGTTGTTATAACTTTAAAGGGGTGCTCCAGCGTGGGGGCACTATTTTGGGGGGAACGGGGAGGAGGTGGCTGAAATAAAAGACGTCCACTTACCTCCTCGGTTCCAGAGGCGGGTCCCGCATCACTGCGCTCCGGTCCCCGGTTCCCGGCCGCTTCCGGGTGTCTAACGCTGCCCGAGACGCTACGTCTCAGGGCCGCTCAGCCACTCAGTGAAGGAGGCGGGATCCGAGCGGACTTCAAACGGATCCCGCCTCCTTCACTGAGTGGCTGAGCGGACCTGAGACGTCACGTCTCGGGCCCGCGTCAGAAACCCGGAAGCGGCCGGGAACCAGGCACCGGAGAGCAGTGATGCGGGACCCGCCGCTGGAACCGGGGAGGTAAGTGGACATCTTTTATTTCAGCCACCTCCTCCCCGGTCCCACAAAAAAAGTGCCCCCCACGCTGGAGCACCCCTTTAAAAATATAAATCAACAGTTAATGCGATATAAAGCTGGTTTGCTATTTACATTCATTATTTTTATAGTTATCATTCTGTATAACAAAGCTATACTTACTTGTATGCAGGTCCAGTCTCCTGAAGCTTTTTAGTCTTGTGTTGGTTAAAAAAAAGAAAAGAAACTAAGCATATGAAGTCCTGGTAAGTACAGAGTGTCCATAAAAGCATGTTAGAACATGGTTCACAAACAGGATATTAGATTCTGATGTGTTTTGGATTCAATGTCCTTAGTCACAGGATTGAAGTTGACCAATCTGGAGTTGGGGAGGGCACAGGGTGGCCAATCTGGGATGGGGGGGGGAGGAGGTGACCAGTCTGAGCCGAGCGTGGACAGGTTGACCAGCCTGGGATGAGGGCTGGCTAGGGTGACCAGTCTGGGGTAAGGGGGGAAAGGACAGGTCGACCAGTCTAGATGGCCATGTCAATTCTTTGAGCGGAGAGCAGAGGCGCCCAATACCTTACATTGGGGAGCTGAGGCAGGTGGAATTCTGGGCGAAGACTGCAATGGGATTCCACTCGGAATTTCAGAGCTGATTCCTTGGTGAGTACTGAGCCTTACAGCTAAATAAATCAGAAATGGAAGTAATTACATGACAGAGTACAAACTCTTTTTCTAAATGTGAAAATAATGAAAATAAATATTTGCAAAGTGAAATTTTTTGAAGCCCTGACTGCAATCCAGACCATGCATATGCAATCCAGACCATGCATCTCCTAATTTTTTTTTATCGTACTGATTACAGAAACGAGTTTCGTACAATATACTCAGGTTACTTGAACTTAAAGCAGCAGTATCAGCAGGATCTCACCAATGAACCTGCTGATGTGCTGCAGACGTTCTTTCCATGATGACTGCAGTAATGTTAACGAATCTTCTTTTCTCCTCTTCTTTATTTAATTATTCCCTAATTGCCCCTATGCTAATTAGGGGCTTAAGAGCATTTGGGGCGTTGCTCTGTCCGCCCCCTCTCATGCCGCCCCTCCATTGTCGCTTATATAAATATGCATAGTGGGTGCCCTGAGCAACCCCCTCGGCCGCCCAGTCCGGGACAGTGTGGGGGGCACTCTTCTGGGGCTTGAATGTCGATCAGGAGCCCAGGACAGTATGTGCTCACATTAAAATATCATGAAAAATCATCATTTTTTTTATGTTTTTCAAATATTAAACATACACTATTCAACATGAGGTAAAAATAACATAATTATTGTATTCTCTGGATCATTACGGTTATTTCGATACCAAATTTGTATAGGTTTTTTTTTTTTTTCATTTTACTATTACTACTTTGGCACATTAGAAACTATCTTCCTAAAGAAAAGGACTAGAACTGTTGCCACATTGCAAGATCCATAGCGTTATCTTTTGCATGACAGAGCTGGTTTTCAGCTCTATTTTTGCGGGAAGATGTATAGTTTTTATTAGGGATGGTCCGGAGTTCGTACGAATTCGAACCATCCGCAATGATTACCGCTGTCTGCCCGCTCCGTGCAGCGGGCGGATTCAGCGGGAGGAACGCCTGGAAAACTGGGATACAGCCATAGCCATAGGCTGTATCCCAGTTTTCCAGGTGGTCCTCCCGCTGTATCCGCCCGCTGCACGGAGCGGGCAGACAGCGGTAATCCAATGCCAAGCGTTCGGGTTCAGACCATCCCTAGTTTTTATTGATACCAAGTTTTACATATATATGACTTTTTGATCGCTTTTATGACGTATTTTCTGAAGCGGATTGATAAAATACAGCAATTCTGGGGTTATGTTTCCTAAATTCTAAAAACAAAATGTGTACTAAATGAAGTCAGTCCAGGAGTTATACCTAGGGATAACTGGACCTGGATATTTAGTGGTAAAGAACACACCTCTTGCTCCCACAGCCACAGCTACACAATTCAGGATGCTCTATTACACTCCAAGGGTCCTCAATAAGATAAAGTTACAAGACTTCTCAAACTGCCCCAAATGTCAGGAAGATGAAGCTGATTTTGTTAATTTGGTCCTGCCAGAGTATACAAACATTTTAGTTGCAGCTAGTTACTATTATGGAAGATAAATTACAAAATTCCATTTTCAGTAGGGGTCTGTATGCTGGGCATGGGTCTGAGAAAACCCTAATTACTAAAGGGCTTTTTTTATGCGACTAACAAAGGCTGGTTCTCTTTAATGATTTTGTCTATTGAAGCATGGAAAAATAGGGTTGACCTTGTCAAAAGATATGAAGCTGTTTGGCTAACAGGGAGGAAACTTGCTCCACCTGTTCATCCTTGCCTAAGTATTGTTGGATCCCTGCATTCCTAGTGAAGGCGCCTGCCCTGATCCTTTGGCTGACTATGATAACTGTATCATACCTGATATTGTGTTGACTCTCTTATTGATGACTGATGAGCTTAATTATTATCAGTCATCGGTCAGTGGCTGATGATGTTAGGTGAGGACCAAAAGACACGATCCTTGTCATTGGCTGATCATTGTCTTTATAACATGGAGCAATAATCTGTTAATTCAGTCTGATTATCGCTGTGTAATAAGGCTCTTACAGTAATATTGGACCTAAAATAATGCTTCGGGAACAAGTTCATACTTATTTTTAAACAACGCAGTACTAATATTCCAACCTAGGTGGAGTTCAGAAATTAATATTCTGTGGAATAACTGAAATAACGCTGATTTTTAATCACAACAATCAATCATAGGTCTTGGCAGGCTTTCCACAAGTCTTTTACATTGGTGTTGGGTAATTGTATACAACTCCTGGCGCAAAAGTTCAAGCAGTTGGGAAACATTGTTAGAGCAGAAAGAAAGAAGCTATTCTTTCAGGGTAACATTGTATGCGGCTTTGATTAATGTGTCCTTCACAAAGACATTACTGCACCCTTGGTAAAACACCTCCCAATTAGGAATGGTCCGAACCGAGTTCGGTTCGGGTTTGTACGAACCCGAACTCTTGGTAATGATTCCCGCTGTCTGCCCGCTCCGTGGAGCCGGTGGATCCAGCGGGAGGACCGCCTGGAAAACTGGGATACAGCCATAGCCTGAGGCTAGGTTCACACTACGTACATTTCAGGCAGTATTTGGTCCGCAAGTCAGGTCCTCATAGCAACCAAAACCAGGAGTGGATTGAAAACACAGAAAGGCTCTGTTCACACAATGTTGAAATTGAGTGGATGGCATATAACGGTAAATAACTGCCATTATTTAAATATAACAGCCATTGTTTTAAAATAACAGCAAATATTTGCCATTAAATGACGGCCATCCACTCAATTACAACATTATGTGAACATAGCCTTTCTTTTTTTTTTTTCTTTTTTAAATTCTTTTATTTACGGGAAGAAAACACAAAGCGGCATGGCCACAGGCCACCCAGCCCCCATAAAAGACATACAATGTAGAGGCATCAATAAACATCCCACAATAACCATAAGTATACAACCTTCATAATACAAATGTAACATTATAACCCACAGGGTTAGCCGGCAACCGCGCCATCCCGCCCCGGTCCCCCGGTAAGAATTTTTTGAAGGGGAAGGGAGAAGAGATGCCACATTCAGAGTCGTGGCACCAGTAAAAGACAGGAGACAGCCAGCCGTAATTGGCTAGACGATAAATAAACACCAACAAACAAAAAAAAAAAAAAAAAAAAAAGAGGGGATAAAACGCAGACAGACGCAGAAGTGGGTACAGAGAGAAGAGGGAAAGGGAGAGTGAGGGGGGCCATAGAGGGAGGGGGGAGGGAAGGAACGGACAAGGGGGCGAGGGGGGAGGAATTTAGGGGGAGGGACCCGATCGCCAGCGCTGACACAGCCAGCCACAACCCGGCGACCGGTCCTCACAGCAACCGGACTGCAAGGCTCGTCATACCTTAGGGGAACCAAAAGATCGACCCATTCCACTAGCCGGCCTCCGGGTCTTCCAGTAGTTCACGGTATTCCGGGGTATCCTTGAATGACATCCACGCAAACCACGTGTTCCTAAACCTGTCATTGGAATTATGGATGGAAGAAGTCATGTCCTCCATCAACATGAGGTCATTTACTTTTGACACCCATAAGGAGAGAGGAGGGGCAGTCGTCTTTTTCCAATACAAGGGGATGCATGCTCTCGCCGCCATAATTAAGAATCTAAGAAGAGATTTCTTATACTTGGGGAGAGGGAGGGCACAGTGCTGAAGGAGGAAGAGCGCCGGCGTCAGGTCTATAGTACCATCAGTGACCTGGCGAATGAGTCTCTTTACACCCTCCCAAAAAGGAGTGAGGACTGAGCAGGACCAAAATATATGAAGATGTGTTCCATCCTCAGTACCGCATCTCCAGCACACCGGCTCCACATGTGGCCAGATTACATGTAATCTGGTGGGTACCCTATACCATTGGGTCAGAATCTTGTACCCCGTCTCCTGAAAGCTGGAACAAATAGAAGACTTGTGTGCAAGTTGAAGAATTTTCTCCTGTTGTGACGGAGAAAGAGAGAGGTTTAGGTCCGCCTCCCACTTCAGTAGGAAGTCTGGGCGAGGTTGATCAGGTGGCGACTGCAATGCGGCATAAGTTAAGGAGAGAGAGTGACGCAAGGGGCCTTCATCTAGGCACAGAGCCTCAAAGTATGTTCTGGAGGTGCGATAAGAAGAAGAAGAAGGTAATGTACGCAGGAAATGCCTCAACTGAGCAATCCTCCATGCTCCTAATGGGCACGGTTCAAGGTGTTCCCCTAGCTCTCCCGGTGTCACCCAGCCCGAGTCTGAACGGAAGGTGTCTGTTCTGAATTTGTTTGCCGTAACCCATGACCTAAACACCGGGTCCTGCAGACTGGCGGGAAAGGCAGGGTTCCCCAGAATCGGATAGCAGATGGACCTATGGGGTAACATATATGAGCGGCTCGTCGTAGAAGCGCAGGCCTGAATGGTCGGGCCTATGGTGGGATGTGTACGCAGTCCCGCTATGAGCGAGGGGTGGATCCAAGGGATGCAGCTGAGAGGGACATTCGTGAAAGATTGTTCTAAGTTAACCCACGGCTTACTTTCCCTGTGACTACCCTTGCCAGTAACGCAGCCGTGTGGTACTGTCGGACGTCAGGCAGTCCCAACCCACCCTTGGCTTTTGGCCTGCACAGTGTTTGCCTCTTGAGACGAGGGGGTTTGTTGTTCCATATGAACTTGAGCTGTGTGGATACCACCGTCCTGAAGAACGACTGAGGAATACGGGCGGGGATGCACTGGAAGAAGTAGAGCAGCTTAGGAAGGATTGTCATTTTAAAAATGGAGCATCTCCCCAGCCAGGAAAAATACCCCCGTGCCCACCCTGCACACTGCGCTTGAATTCTGGTTAGTAGAGGTGGGAAATTTAGCTTATATAGGTTTTTCAAATCCGATGGAAGGGAGATGCCAAGATATTTAATGAAGGTGGAAGCCCACTTAAAACGGAAGGAGGCTCGGAGCGTCGAAACAAGATTTTCCGGGAGACCAACACCAAGGGCCTCGGATTTAGAAAGATTTATTTTATAGTTAGAGAGTTGCGAGTAGTTCTCTAATTCCCTCATAACAGAAGGTAGGGACGTTAGCGGATCGGAGACAAAGAATAACAAATCATCAGCGTACGCCGCTACCTTATGTTCCGTTTCGCGCATCGAGACTCCTCCGATATTGGGGTTCGTACGTATTTTGCACAACAATGGTTCAAAAATGAGGACAAAAATCAGTGGCGACAGCGGGCAGCCTTGCCTCGTGCCATTCAATATGGGCAGGTCTTCAGACAGAATACCATTCACTCTGACTCTGGCGGATGGCGTGCCATAGATGGCCGAAACCCAGCTCATAAAGCTAGGGCCCAATCCCAGATAGAGAAGCGTCTCTGTCATAAAAGACAAATTGACCCTATCGAAGGCCTTTTCGGCATCCGTGGAAAGGAGCATCAAGGGAACACCCATCAGCTTAGCTTTGTGGATAAGGTCAATTGCTCTGATTGTGTTGTCTCTAGCCTCCCTACCCGGGATGAACCCCACCTGGTCAGAGTGAATGGTACTCGATATCAGAGCCGCAAGCCTGGTTGCCAGAATTTTAGTGAACAGCTTCAGGTCAACATTCAATAGCGATATCGGCCGGTAGCTGCCACACTGCGCACCGTCCCTGCCCTCCTTTGGAATAACCGTAATGTGCGCCTGGGTAGTATCCCGAGGCAGTTCACCAGAGTCAGAGACCGCATTAAACGCGTTCAAAAAATGGGGGCTGAGCTGCTGTAGGAAGGTCTTATAGTAAATTAGCGAAAAGCCATCGGGCCCTGGCGCCTTCCCAGTGTGAGTGTCCTTAATGGCTAGGGAGAGTTCCTCCGAAGTCAGTGGCCGCTCAAGATCTCCCAGCGCATCCCCATCCAGCCTAGGCATCCCCGACTCAACCAGGTACCGCTGTATCCGTTCCCGGAACCCTGCACTCGAGGTGTTTGGATTGACTGAGTCAATGGAATATAGGCCTGCGTAATAATCTCGGAAAGTCCGGCAATGTCAGCCGGGACGTGTACAGGTGTATCCCGGGGAGATCTAATCATTGGGACATAAGAACGTACCTGCTGCGCACGTAAGGCCCTAGCAAGCGCCCTTCCTGGTTTGTTCCCATGCTCATAATAGTACCGTCTACATTTCGTCAGGGTAGCTTTTGCATTATGTATCAGATGGGTCCTCAGCTCATCCCTTTTCTGCTTCAGGGAAACCGTCGCTTCCGGCGTCGGCGTCTGTTTATGGGTCTCCTCTAGTTCTTTAAGTTGGCCTAAAAGTTTTAGCGTCTTGGCCGTCCTTTCCCTCTTAAGTCTCGAGCCGTGTTGTACTAACACACCTCTAACCACACATTTGTGCGCCTCCCATATATTTATAGGGCTCACCTCAGGAGTCACATTGGTGTGAAAGTAGTCAACCAGGGCAGTCTCCACCGCCCGCTTGACCACTACATCTTGAAGCAGGGAGGAGTTCAGTCTCCACTGCCACTGTGTTCGTTGAAGAAAGGGCATATCCAAAGTCATTCCAATCAAAGCGTGATCCGAAAAAGTAATACTGTCTATCCATGTCTGTTTTAGTAAAGTCAAGTCCCTGTGTCTGAGAAAAAAAAAGTCTAAACGTGAGTACACGTTGTGAGCGGGGGAGTAGAAGGAATAGTCCCTCTCAGCTGCATGAAGAACCCGCCACGTATCCACCAATCTATGTTCGTGTAAGGTCAGCCTAATCCTACGCAAGGACGTCTCACTTAGGTGGAAAGAACCAGTAGAAGAGTCTAAGGAGGGGTTTAATGCCACATTGAAGTCGCCACCCAAGATCAAAGTGCCTTCAGCAAAATCGTCTACAATATCCAACATAGACGTCAGAGCAGGGCCCTGACCCGAAGTGGGTAAGTAAAATGAGGCCAGCGTAACCATGTGTGCTGCGATACGGCCCTTTAATAGGACCATCCTACCTTCAGCATCTGTGCGAGTGTCGATATGCTCCCACGGCAAATCTCTGGAGATAAGAATGCAGGAACCACTTGTCTTTGAATTGGGCGAGTAACTGTGATATACAGAGGGAAAAGCAGCATTAGACAGAGTAATCAGCCTAGACTCCACCAAATGGGTTTCCTGCAGAAACACTATATGCAGACGTTGTTTCTTCAGGAAATTCCGTAAAATGGACCGTTTACCAGGGTCGTGTAGGCCCTTCACATTGAGGGAGCCCAACCTGAGTTCAGACGGCCGAGAGGCCATGGCCGAGGCAGCAACAGCATCAGCGAACGGGTCTGGGGATGGGGGGGGGGGGGGGGGGGGAGCGGGGAGTAAGGGTTTATAGATAGGAAAGGAAGGGTACAGGCGGGGATGGGCCGAAACAGATAAGCTTTACAAAACACAAGAGGGTAAACACGTGGAGGGAATAGAACAGGCGGGAGATGACAAACACTTAATAAAGAGAGAGAGTCAGAAAAGCAGAATAAAAGGAGGGCAGAGCCCAGAAGAATCTCGCAAGGGAGACCCACACAGGGACCCACTAGAGAGAGAAGCAAAGAAGGAGGCGTGCAAAACCATGGGGAGCAGGCGGCAGCCAACCACCACCCGACTATGGTTTCAACACTGGAGGCCTCCCAGAGTGTCCCAATCCAGGGGGACAGACCAGGGCCTCCAGGGCACGAACTTAGAGCTAGAAAACAGGAAAACATATAAAAGCTTTCAACCGAACATTAAACATGGATGAACTACAGATTCCCTATTGGGCTAATAAGTGAGAGTTAACCCAGTGTGGAACCAGGACTCAAGGGGAGGTAAAGAACCAATTTAACTATCTGAAGTGGAACTGTCATCCCATTGGACCCAGATCGCTCTATCGTATGGGGGGGGGCACAATCCGTCGGACACCACTTTCCAACTCCCCCACTAACCGCTCCACCACCCCAAAGCTACAGAAATAGGTAAACTGCAAGGTGCATAAAATGTCGAAGATGCCCTGAGAGGGGGCTTCTGACGGTCATCAGTTTCAGAAGAGTACAGTAAGCATATCCCGAAGAGGTCCACTATCTATGGGATCTTTTCAGGCTTCCATCGGCATGCCCACAGAGAGATCGGGGCCTAGGGCTACTTCTGAGGCAGCTTCCGGTTCACGTAGCGGGGAAATTGCCCGCCCGTTTCTCCTGCTCGTACCAGATCCTCTGCGTGGTCTGGTGGATGATGGAGGAATGCGGTTCACTTGAAGCCAGTTATGGACCAAAATCGGGTCTGTACCTAGAAATGAAAATAGGGCTGGTAGCTCTTCCGGAGCCCTGAGCGAGAATGTACGCTCCTCCTTCTTAATGATAACATGGAAGGGGTGGCCCCACCGGTATGAAGCACCACAGTCACGAATCAGGAGGAGGAGGGGCTGCAGCACTCTTCTCATGTACAATGTACGAGACGATACATCTGGGAACAAACGGATCTCAGAATCCTCGAACGTGATAGAACCAAAGTCTCTGGCCTCACGTAGGACAAATTCCTTTTCGGTATAATAATGTAGCTGACACAGTACATCTCTAGGGCCCCGAGCAATGGCCCCCTGCGACCTAACGACCCTGTGCACCCGGTCAATCATGAAAGTAGCATCCGTAGGCCTGTGGGTAACCAGATTGGAAATGGCCGTCACCCTGTGGATTAGGTCATCTTGCGGCCCCCGTTCAGGCAGCCCTTTAATTCTCACATTATTTCTACGCCCACGATTCTCTTGATCATCCAATAACAATGTCAGTGATTGCACATGGTGTCGGGTTAGCGCAGAATCTGCCTCAAGACTGGTAACACGTGCCGATAAGGCCACAATGGCGTCCTCATTTGTCGTGGTGCGTGTGGAGAGGGCCGAAACATCTTCTCTGACCGCCTCTATAGCCTGCTGCTAGGCAGCCTCAATCCTCTGTACCACAGAGTCCAGATCTTGCTTAGAGGGCAATGCTTGAATGAGGCCCCTCAATAACTGTAGCTCTGACTGCACAATGGCGGCGGGGGAGCCTGCCGGTGGCGCAGCCGAGAGCAGTGAGTCTCTCTGTGAAAGTGGGGCTGGATGTGACAGGTCCGGACCCACCAGTATCAGCGGGAAGTCTCTCAGGGGGGAGGCAGCTCTGATATCACTCACCCCCGGGTCCGGTGTATCGATCGCCTCAGGGTCCTGGTCGCGCCTTCTCACTGCCGGCGCCATGTTGGTTCCCTGTGCGGGCAGCTGTGCAGGAGCGGGCGGGTCAAAGAAGCGCTCGATCCCCGGCGTGGAGACAGCTGAGCGGGTCAGTGGCCGGTGTGACGTGTCCGCCGGGTTACCCTGTCGTCTGGACATCGGTTGTAGCTGTGTGTCGCTCTCTAAATAGGCAGTCTGGCGGTCTGTGGCGCGGAGCTCCAGAGAAGCACGTCCTCACTCCGCCATAGCTAAGCCCCGCCCCCCAACATAGCCTTTCTGTGTTTTCAATCCACTCCTGGTTTTGGTTGCTATACAGCCTCAAAAATACAGCCTCAAATATACGTAGTGTGAACCCAGCCATAGGCTGTATCCCAGTTTTCCAGGCGGTCCTCCCGCTGTATCCACCCGCTCCACTGAGCGGGCAGACAGCAGGAATCTGATGCCGAGCGTTCGGGTTCATACGAACCCGAACCTCGGAGGGTTCGGACCATCCCTACTCCCAATCATCACTGATCCTGCACCAGATCTGACGGTGCGCAGGGTGTCTTGTAGGTCTATCTTGGTCTCTGTCTAACCATTACACAACCTTCTGTTCAGCAAAGCTGAAAATTGAACTGACCTATGGTTAGTGACGTAACTAGAAAGGGCTGGGCCCCATAGCAAACTTTTGATTAGACCCCCCTCATTCCACTATAGGTAATCCCCTTGTTTGAGAGGATATGTCAGGCATCACCTCCGGTATCCTCCACAGTATATAGTGCCCCCAGTGGTGGACATCGTCCAGTGTCCTCCAAAATAGGCATCTCTCCTAGTATCCTACCCTCCCATACATAGTGTCCCTTATCTCCCTTGGTAGTATCATGACAGCTCAGGAGGCCCAGTGTATTGCAAGGATGGGCCCCTGATGTGGTGGGCCCCATAGCAGCTGCTATGTATCCTATGGTGTAATCCTTATGGCCTTTTGCAAACTTTAGCCTGGCTCTTCTTTGCTGATTGAACAAGATATATTTCTAGCTTTGCATGACCTCTGTTTCAAACCATCTTAGCCATCCATTTCACTCAAGCTCCTGCTTGCTATTCTTTTTGTAGGTCCCTTGATGTCATCCTTTACTCTAGGCACTCAGATTAAATACACCCTATTAGGGTCAGAATTTTTTGCGAATTTTTTGTGGATCTGTGACAAATACACAGCAAAAATTCACAAGAAATCTCAGAGTAATGGTAAAATGTCAGAATCTTGCCTTCCAGCGCTCCAGTGATGCCCTCTGCCTCGGCTGAAGAGCCGCCCCTGACCTCCAGGATTGTGCTCCTGCAGCCTCACAATTTGTGCACTATAGGATCATGCTCCAAGGCTCTATTATGGCACCTCTAGCCAGGTGACATCATACAGCGTCGGACTGGGCCACCATATGACTGTCACCTAACTGGACCCTCACTTTTCAGTAAGGTGACAGCTTGACTGTTCAGCCCCTCCCCCCCCATTCCCTCTTTTGAGCGGCTCCCTGAGGGTTGGGGGCCGGGACTTCCGACACAGAGAGCGCATGTTAGAGATGCTCCCTGTGCCGGAAGTACCAGCCCCGGCGCACACTGAGCTCACTGGTGCGTGTGCTGCCAGGGGACACCACCCAGGGAACTGAACAGCATCCGGGGGAGAAGAGGAGGCGACAGCCACGACGGGGGAGTGTGCTGTAAGGTGAGTTTTTTTGTTTTTTTTAATCTGCTTTGCACAGAGGGGTTTCTATAGGGGGATAATACAGGGGGCATTTATAGGGAGATAACAGAAGGGGCATCTATAGGGGATAACACAGGGGCATTTATAAGGGGGATAATACAGGGGCCATCTATAAGGGGGATAATACAGGGGCCATCTATAAGGGGGATAATATAGGGGCCATCTATAATGGGGGTAATATGGGGGCATCTATAAGGGATATAACACAGGGGGGCATAATACAGGGAGCCATCTATAGGGGGACAAGACACAGGGGCATCTGTAAGAGGCACCACAGAGAGTCAGCCTACCCACTAAATGAGGGCATTAAGGGGCCAATACAGATGTGCAGTTTGTAGAGAGATGAGGATGGTGCCAGAGTGAGGAGCCTGAGTACAGCTATGTCTACTTCTATATGATTGTATGAGGTGATAGTGATCTGTTTACAGTGGATCTTAGTCAGTAGCATTAGTCAGTATGTGGTGATTATTTTTGTTACTTGTGATCCGGTACTGTGTTTCATTGGTCTTAGTATACAGGATTTGGTCAGTAACAATATGGTGGTGATGGTAGTGGTCATGGTGTGGCGGTAATATTTCCCCCTTTTATACTGGTATTATTGGCAATATTGGTCAGTATACAGGATTTGGTCAGTAATGTCGATCTTGGTATATATATTGTAGGGATCTTCCCGGGGGATGGTGTGTTTGGACACAGTTCACAACAGACTTGGCTTTATAAAACAGGAGATTGGCGTTTATTTGTATCATAAACAGTCCAGCAAACATAAATACAGCAACACCGTGCTTTAAAAAAAACAAAAACAAACAAAAAGGTCTTGCCCGTCTGGGCACTTACTAAACAGGTTCGTCACCTGACACTAGGTAAGACACTAGTCCTTCCCCTGGAGACCGCAGGGTGTGTATTAGCTTCAACAGTGGCTATCTTCCCAGCTCCCACCAAACACAGCACACAGGCTGTTCACTCCTGACTGAGAGCAAACACTGGATCCTCTGCAGGGCTTTTACCTTGTCAGGCTGATTAGGGTCAGAGACACCTGACCCCAAAACCTGACCTGGATCGGGGGGGGGGGAGGGAATGGCAAATCCCACTACCAAAACCTACCTGCCATTCCATGTAAGTCCAGGCCCGGCAATAATAAATAATAGCTCAGCAGCATAACACTGCTGAGCACAGATCTCTCCTGGACTTACAATCTCACGCTACGTATTAACCTGGGTGAAATGTACATCCCCTCGAGCACTTCTCCCGTGACATGTCCACATATCCCCCCCCCCCTCTTTTTCAGACCGGAGGGCTGAGCGTATTGTCCCCACAGACAATGTACCCTAGATAAGGCGTCAGCATTTGCCTGTAATTTCCCTGGCCTGTGTTCCACCATGAAATTAAAATTTTGTAGGCACAGAAACCATCTAGTCACCCTTGCATTTTTCTCCTTGTTTAATTTCATCCATGTTAGGGGGGCATGGTCTGTCACTAACTTGAATTTTCTGCCTAGCAAGTTATACCTCAGGGACTCTAGGGCCCACTTCACTGCCAGACATTCTCGCTCAACAATGGCGTAGTTTTTCTCGGCCGGGGATAGCTTTCTGCTCAAGTACATCACCGGGTGCTCCTCGCCATTCACGACCTGTGAGAGGACGGCACCTAACCCTGTGTTAGAGGCATATGTTTGTACTAGAAACTCTTTCTTAAAGTCAGGGGAAACTAGCACAGGCTGTTGGCACAAGGCAGACTTAAGGCTTTGAAAAGCCTTCTCGGCCTCCGGAGTCCATGTCACCATTGCAGACTTCGCACCCTTTGTCAGGTCAGTTAGCGGGGCTGCAACTGAGGCGAAATTCGGCACAAACCTTCGGTAATAGCCCGTAATACCCAGGAAAGCTCTGACCTGTTTCTTTATGAGGGGTTTAGGCCAACTCTGTATTGCCTCAATTTTATTTAGCTGTGGTTTCACTAACCTCCTCCCAATAATGTAGCCCAGGTATTTGGCCTCCTCTAAGGCTAATGCACATTTCTCTGCATTGATGGTTAACCCCGCATCGCTTATGGCATCTAACACTGCCTGTACCTTACAGAGGTGACTTTCCCAATCCGGGCTAAAAATGACCACATCATCGAGGTAGGCAGCAGAGTAATCACGATGTGGTCGCAGAATCAAGTCCATCAACCTCTGAAAAGTGGCCGGGGCTCCATGTAACCCGAATGGCATCACTACATATTGGAAGAGCCCATCAGGGGTGGAGAATGCAGTCTTCTCTTTAGCCTCAGGAGTGAGGGAGACCTGCCAGTAGCCCTTAGTGAGATCGAGGGTAGTTATGTACCTGGCATTACCCATCCTTTCTATTAACTCATCTACCCTGGGCATGGGGTAAGCATCGAACTTGGAGATCTCATTTAATTTTCTGAAATCATTACAGAATCTCCAAGTTCCATTGGGCTTTGGGATTAGCACTCGCTCTGGGACACCTCAATGACTCCTAGGTCAAGCATACGTTTTACCTCGGATGATACCACCTCCCTCCGTGCTTCTGGTATCCTATAGGGCTTAAGGTTTACTCTGCTTCTAGGCTCAGTTTCAATGTGATGATGAATGAGGTGTGTACGCCCTGGGAGGTCAGAAAACTTGTCCCTGTTTTTCTGCAAGAACTCCTTAGCTTCCTGCTTCTGTGACACTGATAGGGTGTCACCAGTCTTGACCGGAGGGATTGGTTGTGACAAATGATTAACAGGGTTTGTCGCCACCAAGGATTCCCTGTCTTTCCAGGGCTTGATCAAGTTTATGTGATACACTTGGAAAGGCTTCCTTCTACCGGGTTGGTGTACCTTGTAGTTGACCTCACTGATCTTCTCTACAATTTCATAGGGACCTTGCCACTTTGCTAAGAATTTACTTTCTACCGTGGGAACAAGTATGAGTACCCGGTCACCTGGGCTGAATGTCCTGATTCTTGCAGAACGATTGTAAATTCTACTTTGGGCCTCTTGCGCCCTCTGGAGGTGTTCCTTTACTAGGGGCATTACAGTGGCTATACGGTCCTGCATCTGTGCTACATGTTCTATAACACTCTTGTATGGGGTGGACTCACTTTCCCAGGTCTCTTTTGCAATATCCAACAAACCCCTAGGATGACGACCATAGACCAACTCGAAGGGAGAGAACCCTGTGGAGGCTTGGGGCACTTCCCTAATAGCAAACATCAGGTAAGGTAGTAAGTGATCCCAATCACGACCATCTTTTTCCACTACTTTCTTTAACATATGTTTTAGGGTTTTATTAAACCTCTCCACTAACCCATCTGTCTGGGGATGATATACAGAGGTACGTAGGTGTGAGATTTTAAACAGTTTACATAGATCCTTCATCACCTTGGACATAAGCGGGGTACCTTGGTCGGTCAAGATTTCTTTGGGGATCCCCACCCTGGAAAACATATAAAACAACTCACGTGCAATTGTCTTAGATGCAGTGTTTCTTAGGGGCACAGCCTCAGGATAGCAGGTCGCATAGTCTAAGACAACTAAAATGTACTGGTGTCCCCTAGCCGACTTTACAATGGGCCCCACTAAGTCCATTGCAATGTGGTCAAAAGGTACCTCTATGATGGGGAGCGAGACCAAAGGACTGCGGAAATGTGACACTGGGGCGCTAAGCTGACATGTGGGTCATGACTCGCAGTATTTTTTTATGTCATCATAAACCGCAGGCCAATAAAACCTCTGGAGGACTCTCTCCTGCGTTTTGTCAGTCCCCAAGTGGCCCCCAAGAACATGATTATGGGCCATGTCCAAGACCTGACGCCGGTACGGCTTAGGAACCAGAAGCTGTTCCACAACCTCGTCATTAATCTTAGTGACTCTATAGTAGAGATTGTTAGTCACAGAAAAATGTGGAAATCTTTTTTCAGCATCTGGTTCCTGAGGTACCCCATTCATAACAGCGACCTGCTCTCTCGCATTTCTGAGAGTGGGGTCCTGCACCTGTGCAGTACCAAAATTATCCCTAGACACCTCTAAGTCTGGTACATTCTGCGCAGTGGGCGGAGCCTCTTCCTCACCAGCCAGGACCTGCAAGGTAAAAGCATCATTTTTATCCTGTACATTTTTATCATTTACAGTGGGTAATGCAATAGACTTAGGGGTATCCTCACTCCTTTCAGGGGATTGTTGTTTTCCCCATAGAGCCCAGAACAATGGAAAATCACGCCCCAATATCACATTATGCATGAGGTTTTTAACCACACCCACTTCATATTGTACAGCGCCTAGTTCAGTCCCGACATTAGCCAGTATTATAGGGTAAACTTTTGTATCGCCATGTATGCATACCACGCTCATATGTCTTTCTGGCACAAAGTCCCCAGTCACCAGACTGGCATGCACCAAGGTGACAAGGCTTCCTTAGTCCAGCAACGCCTTTACAGGGAAGTCATTGACCGTAATGTTACAGACTTGCGGTTCAGTCTCTAGTCCAGTGCCTGCAACAAAAGACGGTTCCGCAAATAGCGACTGACGCCGGCTAGCGTCACACTCCATGGGCTCACTGGTAAGACGGCAATGGGCAGACATATGTCTCGTCTTATGGCATCTCCAGCACTGGATAGGGCCTGGTCTCCTTGGCGGGGAGTCCTTTTTTAGGGCCACTTAGCCACCTGGGACCATCACCAGTCTTTTGCCCTTGAGACACCGCCTGAGTGCTCTTCCCTCTATCAGCACCCCTCCACCAGTAGCGAAATTTGGTGGGGGGCAAGGGGGGCGGTCGCCCCCGGGCCCACTCAGACAGGGGCCCACTGAGGTCTTAGACAGTTAATGCTGTCTGCAAAAGCTATTGCTTTTGCAGACAGCATTAACACGTCAGTAGTGGCCGGAACTGTATGCGCTCGCACTCCTAATGAGCGCATACAGTTCCGACTGGGCCAGGATGTGATTGACACAGCATCAGGAGCCATTGGCTCCTGGCTGTGTCAATCATTCTTGTGGCCGGAGGCAGCGTTATGCCTCCAGCCACAAGAGGCTGCGCTCCGCATCTGCACACGCCCCCCGAACCGCCGAGCCCACCCCCTCCTTTATGCCTCTCTTGCGACCGCAAGCACGGTCTTGCTTGCGGCCGCAAGAGGCAATCTTGCCCCTGTCTGATGCGTCGCTCCCTGGGGGATTCCCAGGGAGCGCACGTATCAGGAACCTTAGTGCGCGTCGCTGGGACTTCCTGTACCGGAAGTCCCGGCCTGGGCGCACACTCAGCTTCCGGATGTGTGCGCTGCCCGGGAATCCCCCAGGGAGGGACCCATCAGCTGGGGGCAGAAGAGAGGACAGCAGCGACGGGGGAGCGCTTGTTAGGTGAGTTGTGTGTTTGTTTTTTTTAATCTGCTGTGCAGGGGGCAAACTATAAGGGGGGATACAGGGGGGGAGCCATCTACAAGGGGGGAATACAGGGGAGGGAAGCCATCTATAAGGGGGGATACAGGGGGGGAGCCATCTATAAGGGAGGGATACAGGGGAGGGGAGCCATCTATAAGGGGGGATACAGGGGGGAGCCATCTATAAGGGAGGGATACAGGGGAGGGGAGCCATCTATAAGGGGGGGGGATACAGGGGAGGAGCCATCTATAAGGGGGGGGATACAGGGGGGGAGCCATCTATAAGGGGGAATACAGGGGAGGGAAGCCATCTATAAGGGGGGAATACAGGGGAGGGAAGCCATCTATAAGGGGGGGGGATACAGGGGGGGAGCCATCTATAAGGGGGAATACAGGGGAGGGAAGCCATCTATAAGGGGGGATACAGGGGGGGAGCCATCTATAAGGGAGGGATACAGGGGAGGGGAGCCATCTATAAGGGGGGGGATACAGGGGAGGAGCCATCTATAAGGGGGGGGATACAGGGGGAGCCATCTATAAGGGGGAATACAGGGGAGGGAAGCCATCTATAAGGGGGGAATACAGGGGAGGGAAGCCATCTATAAGGGGGGGATACAGGGGGGGGGGAGCCATCTATAAGGGGGGAATACAGGAGGAGCCATCTATAAGGGGGGAATACAGGAGGAGCCATCTATAAGGGGGGATACAGGGGAGGGAAGCCATCTATAAGGGGGGGATACAGGGGAGGGGAGCCATCTATAAGGGGGGGGGATACAGGGGTAGCCATCTATAAGGGGGTAATACAGGGGGGGCATCTATAAGGGGGCAATACAGGGGGGAGCCATCTATAAGAGTCAGGGCTACCCACTAAACAAGGGTGTAAAGGGGCCAATACAGATGTGCAGTGTGTAGAGAGATGAGGATGGTGCCAGAGTGTGGAGCCTAATATGTATGTCTGGCAGATTCTGTGGATTCGTGGCTCGGAGAAGTTCTCATAACGGCCCAGGGCAGATGGAGAAGAAGATGAAAAGGGAAGAACTCTGATCAGAGAAGACGTCCCCTGTGAGTCACTAAATATATCTGCACTGTAATGTATATGGTGTATAGAACCTGTGTAGAGCTGGGGCTACTGCTAAATGACTTGAAGAGGTGATATTGCTCTGTGTACAGTGGATTATTCAGTTGCAGCAGTGGTGTTAGTCAGTATGTGCTGGTATTAGCCGGTATGTGGTGGTATTAGTCGGTATGTGCTGGTATTAGTCGGTATGTGCTGGTATTAGTCGGTATGTGCTGGTATTAGTCGGTATGTGCTGGTATTAGTCGGTATGTGCTGGTATTAGTCGGTATGTGCTGGTATTAGTCGGTATGTGCTGGTATTAGTCAGTAAGTAGTGGTGTTATTTGTTACTTGTAATCTGGTACTGTGTTTTATTGGATTTAGTATAGAGGATTTAGTCAGTAACAATATGGTGGTGATGGTAGTGGTTGTGGCGATATTTCCCCCTTGTATACTGGTATTATTGGTAATACCATATATATATACCAGTAGCATGCACTTGGTCGAGGAAGGGGGGCTCCAGGTTGACAGTCTGCAGCCCTCAGGGTATGCTGGGAGTTGTAGTACAGTAGTACAATCCTCCGATACCTGCCGCTGTAGACAGATGTATTGCTGGAACTTCAGGGCTGATGGTTGTCACCCACAGGTTGCAGCCACCAGGAGAATCAAACTGAGGACAAGAGTGGTGCTGTCTGTGGAAGAAGGCAGCTATATTTTTCTAATGTTAAGCACTTTTACTTTTTTTATGGTTCTATATTCCAGATGTAGAAGCCTCTTACACGGCTCTTTATTCTTATTCACTATCAGAAATGTAGAAGAATATTCCCTTTATTATTCAAAAAAATCCTTGTCACCTGCTGGGGTTCCCTATGGGTAACGTTGGTTGGGGGCCCACTCAGCCTTACTCGCCCCCCCTAGGCTGAACCCCTAGCTACGCCCCTGCCCTCCACACTCCCCCAATAGATGGAAGTCTCTTACCAGCTGACGGCACAGATCTGGCACTCCGGGGAGGTGAAGGTGCTGCAGGAACATCACGGAGGTAATCCTCAGTCTCCTGGAACCTCTCCACAAGGTTGACAAGTTCGTCGGCACTCTTAGGGTCGCCTTGTCCCACCCAGCGTTGTAGATCAGTAGGAAGTGCTCGGAGGTAGCGATCCATCACGACCCTCTCTAGGATCTGGGCAGGAGTAGAGGTGTCTGGCTCCAACCACTTTCTTGCCAAATGGATCAGGTCATACATCTGGGACCTCGCTGACTTGTCCAGACTGTAGCTCCAGTTGCGGACCCTCCGGGCACGGACAGCAGCAGTAACTCCTAGTCGGGCAAGTATCTCCGCTCTTAGCCGAGGATAGTCCTTGACCTCTTGCTCACTGAGGTCATAATAGGCCTTTTGAGGTTCGCCTGTTAAATAGGGCGCAATCACTTCTGCCCACTCAGTGGAGGGTAGCTTTTCTCGCTCAGCCACACGCTCAAAAACAGTTAAGTAGGCCTCAATATCACCATCAGCAGTCATCTTTTGCAGCGCTCGCTGCACAGCTCTTCTCACAGAAAAAGTCTCTGGAGCGGCTGCCGCCACCGGCTGTGGATTAGCACCTACAGGCGCCTCTTGCTTTGCTATCAGGTGCTCAATAACGTTCTGTTGTTGAGCCATTGCCTGTTCATGGCGCAGGTTAGCGGCTATCTGAACTTGCATGAACTGCTTCATCATCTCCTCCATGTTGCTTGACTGTTTTTGGAGTGAAGCAGCAGCCTTCACCCAGGACATAAGCAGCTGTAGCCCAGTTGATGCACACCATTGCCCCTAGCAACCGTTTTGCCCGCTCCGCAGCACCAATTGTAGGGACCTTCCCGGGGGATGGTGTGTTTGGACACAGTTCTTAACAGACTTGGCTTTATAAAACAGGAGCTTGGCGTTTATTTGTATCATAAATAGTCCAGCAAACATAAATACAGCAACACCGTGCTTTAAAAAAAAAAAAAAAGGTCTTGCCCGTCTGGGCACTTACTAAACAGGTTTGTCACCTATCTGACACTAGGTAAGACAGCGTCCTTCCCCTGGAGACCGCAGGGTGTGTATAAGCTCCAACGGCGGCTATCTTCCCAGCTCCCACCAAACACAGCACACAGGCTGTTCACTCCTGACTGAGAGCAAACACTGGATCCTCTGCAGGGCTTTTACCTTGTCAGGCTGATTAGGGTCAGAGACACCTGACCCCAAAACCTGACCTGGATCGGGGGGAGGGAATGGCAAGTCCCACTACCAAAACCTACCTGCCATTCCATGTAAGTCCAGCAATAATAAATAATAGCTCAGCAGCATAACACTGCTGAGCACAGATCCCTCCTGGACTTACCATCTCACGCTACGTATTAACCTGGGTGAGATGTACTTCTTCTCGAGCACTTCTCCCATGTCCACAATATATATATATATATATATATATATATATATATATAGAGAGAGAGAGAGAGAGAGAGAGAGAGAGAGAGAGAGAGAGAGAGAGAGAGAGAAAGAGAGAGAGATAGATATATAGATCACCAGGAGCCACCAGGAGACTCTGCACACAGTGATTTATTAAAGGATTTTCCACTCAGAAACTACAACTCCCAGCATACCCTGAGAGCTTTATAAATGTAGAGTTTTAGTTCGACTAAAACGTTATTCACAAGAGATTTGTCACAGATACAGATGAATCCAGGAAAGGACTGAGTCAGCATGTTGTGTCTCACTGGTTCTTTATTGGTGGGCCCCAAGGATCATTTCCTCTGGTGGGCCCCAGGTACCCCAGTCTGACACTTACTTCATAGATAACAAAGGTGTCCCTAGCAACCTGTAGGCAGGGTCAGCTTGGTGGGACCAGGCTAGGGCTCACTGTCTTTGACCTCCCCCAACCCTTCTCTGGCCATACTCCACCTCCGGTGTTGCATATATCCGCAAGAGTAGTTCAGAGGGGGGCCGCGCCGCGACCCCGCTTTAAACTGCCACGATCCCGACTGCTATCTGCAGCACGGGACTGAGGCTATAGCGGGAGCGGCACGATTGCACACCGTTAGATGCAGCTGTCAAAGATCCCTTGGTCTTACCAAGCCGGGCCTCAGCGTCGTAATGACGCTGATCCTGTCTCGGTATTCTGTTGCATTGGTCTGCTGCAGACCAAAGCAATAGAGCACCGATCTCATGGATCGGTGCTGTGTTATACAGCTACACTGATCTCTATGGGAGATCAGTGTAGCTGTATTAGAAGTCCCCCAGGGGGATTTCAAATTAATGTGAAAGTGAAAAAAAAAGTGTTTCTATAAATAAAAAAAAAACCTCCCCTATTAAAAGTCTGAATCACCCCCTTTTTCCATTTTATAAATAAAAATAAATAATTAAACATGTTTGGTATCGTAATTATGTGAACTATTAATTTATCAAATTTCTGATCTTGCACGGTAAACAGTGTAAGCGCAAAGACCCGCCAAAGTGCAAAAATTGCACATTTTTGGTCGCATCAAATCCAGAAACATTGTAATGAAAAGCGATCAAAAAGTCGCATATACGCAATCAAGGTACCGATAGAAAGAACACATCATGGCGCAAAAAATGACACCTCAATCAGCCCCACAGACAAAAGGATAAAAGCGTTATAAGCATGGTAATAGAGCGATTTTAAGGAACTTATTTTTCTGTAGAAGGTTTTTTTTTTTTTAAAGCCATCAAATAATATAAAAGTTATGCAAGTTGCATATCATTTTAATCGTACCGACTTAAGGAACATATATAACATGTCAGTTTTTTCTTAGGACAAACGGCGTAAAAACGAAAAAAACAAAACTGAAAAAGAATTGCTTTTTTTCTCAGTTTTACCGTGCATATAATTTTTTTCTGGTTTTACAGCATATTTTATGCAAAAATTAAGTCTTCCATTGCAAAGTACAATTAGTGACGCAAAAAATAAGGGCTAATGTGGGTTTCTAGGTAAAAATATGCAAGTGATATGGCCTTTAAAAAACAAGGAGGAAAAAACAAAATGCAAAAACGAAAATTGGCTCCGTCCTTAAGAGGTTAATAAGCGGGGCAATTAAAGGGTATTATTACTAAGTGGGGGCACTAATGGAGGTATTAAAGGGGACTTATTGCAAAATGGGGCACTGATTGGTATCATTACTGGGTGGGGGCAGTAAATGGGGCATGGTGTCAGGTGCCAAGGGTCATTATTTCTGGGGCACAAGGATGTAATGAGGAGATGGTGTAAATATTGCACAGTACTGAGTTAAAGACACTAATTTTAAAGGGGACCAATGAGGCAAATTTTATTTGATGGAAAGAACTAAAGCTTATTAGAACTGAAATGAGGGCACTATATTGGGAAGCCATTGCAAGGATACATTATTAGTATAGGGGGGAATTAAGGAGGCATCTTTACTGTGGGGAAACACACAATATTACTATTGGGGGGCTGTAAGGAACCCATTTTTGTATGGAACACTACAGAGGTTACTTTTACTGTGTGGTACACTAAGTTGACAGAGATGGCGGTCTTAGTACCATAGTAACATAGTTAATAAGGTTGAAAGAAGACAAGAGTCCATCAGGTTCAACCTAGGGAAACCCTACTTTGTTAATCCAGGGGAAGGCAAAAACCCCTTATGAGGCAGCCCAACCACAGGGAGAAAACTCCCTCCCGACAATGATTCTGAATGTACGGTAACTGTTTGAAAAGTTAGATAGATGGTAAGATGAAATTCACCTGAATTAGTCATATAGTGGGCATGACTCTATAGGAGCTTCATTATGATTTGTGGGCTGTAGCTTGTCATCGTCCAAATTTACCCATAAGGTTCAGTAAATAATGGAAGGTAGTACAGAAAAAAATCAAGCACTGGTTATCCTTGGAATTCCTCTTGTGGATACAAAATGTCACACCGGTCTTGACAAGATCTTGTCTAAAAAAAAAAAAAAAAAGAAACAGCTATAGTTTACCTTCTGTGACCAGTGTGACATTCCAATGCATAGAATTAGGGCTCATGCATGCAACTGGGCGACATTCCCTAACCCAGTGCTTCTCAAACTTTTTCTACTGGAGCCTCACCCAACAGACCAAGGCAATGCCTGGGCCTTACCAGACTGACCAAGAGGGTGCCTGGGCCTCACTATCTGTGGTGAAAGCCCATATAAAAGCTGAAAAAAATGCTAGGGCTACCTTTCACCCATCTCTCAAACTCTAGATACTAATAAAGCAAGTACAAAATAAATTAAAGAAGCAGTTCACTTTTTTTTTTTTTTTCGGCCCCCCGGGTAGCCGCTGTCAAGTATACTTACAGAAGATGATCGGTGTACCGCGGCGTAGCTCCGGTCCCGTCCCGCGGTGCCGTTCAAATCGGGCCCGCGCTTACTTCCGCCGGCGCTGTGACTCCTCTTCTCGGCCTTGTAATTTGAACGCCAGAAGTCACGCGCTTCCATAGCGAATGCATGGAAGCGAGTGACTTCCGGCGTATAATCACTGGTCAAAGAAGAGGACTCGCAGCAGCCGGCGGAAGTGCGCGCACGATTTGAACGGCAATGCGGGACGGGAACTGACCGACGGAAACGTGACACCGATCATCTTCTGTAAGTATACATGACAGCGGCTACCCGGGGGGGGGGGGCGAAAAAAAAAAAGTTAACTGCTTCTTTAATAATGTTGCTAAAAAGGAGATTTTTGCAATCATCAAAAGGACTGTGGAGCTTATAGTCACGTTTGTGAAAACTGGCTCCTCAGCTGGGCCTAACCAACAACTAGGGGGTGCCTCACAGTTCGAGAAGCACTGCCTTAACCTGTGCCAAGACAGACAAACACCAAAAATGGTCATACAAGGCAGGGGCAAAACAAACGGGCAACATGGTACAAATTAAGAATCAAAAGAATAGTCAGAGATCAGATCAACCAGATACAGAGATACAGGATAACAGCACTCTCAGATGAGACTAATACCTATGACTAGAGTCTGGGTTAGTGAAATGTTTATGGGATGCCAGGAACTTGCCCTAGGCGTGATTGGACTAGACTCTGACATCCCAGCAATCACAGAAGGAACAGGAGAACTGAAAGTGAAAAGGAAGGATGTCAATTAGTGATGAGCGAGTACTAAAATGCTCGGGTGCTCGTTACTCGAACCGAATATCTCCCGATACTCGAGTGCTCGTTTCGAGTAACGAACCCCATTCAAGTCAATGGGAGACTCAAACATTTTTTGAGGGGACTCAGGTTCGGTAGAGGGAAGGTCGTGTGAAAACCTGTCAACCTCAGAAATTGATGGAAACACAACGGAAATGGACAGGAAACCGCAGGGGCAGCATGTATACATGCCTCTGAGGCTGCCTAATGGCACCATTATGCCTATTCTGTGCAACAGCCTGGTTAAAACAGAGGAAGACATAGGGACCACCCAAAAACTCAGCCTGACACAGCATGGCAGTGAGAACACAGGGAACCATTAAAACAGAGGTAGCTTATCATGAACCACCCAAAAATTCAGCCTGACACAGCATAGCGGTGAGGACAGAGTGAACAAGGTAGAAGCGGTAGCCAGTCAGCCTTCCAAAAATTATACCAGACCTAGCATGGCAGTGAGCTCACAGAGAACCATTAAAAGTGAGTGAGGAAGAAAGTGAGCCTACCCAAAATTAGGCCAAACGCTGCATGGCATTGAGCACACAGAGAACTGCTGGGATCAGCAGTAGCCAACATGGAGGCCAGGCAAGAGCAACAGTAACCAACATGGAGGCCAGGCAGGAGCAACAGTAGTTAACATGGAGGCCAGGCAGGATCAGCAGTAGCCAACATGGAGGCAAGGGCAGGCACACCAGTAGTCAGCAGTAGTCAACATGGATTCCAGTTAAGGCCCAGCAGTAGTCAACATGGATGCCAGTTAAGGCCCAGCAGTAGTCAACATGGATACCAGTTAAGGCCCAGCAGTAGCCAGCATGGAGGCAAGGGCAGGCACACCAGTAGTCAGCAGTAGTCAACATGGATGCCAGTTAAGGCCCAGCAGTAGTCAACATGGATGCCAGTTAAGGCCCAGCAGTAGCCAAAATGGAGGCAAGGACAGCATGGTGGCTCAGTGGTTAGCACTGTAGCCTTGCAGTGCTGGAGTCCTGGGTTCAAATACGATCAAGGACAACATCTGCAAAAAGTTTGTATGTTCTCTCGTGTTTGCGTGGGTTTCCTCCGGGTACTCGGGTTTCCTCCCACACCCAAAAATATACAGATAGGTGAAGCGCTGCGGAATCTGTGTGCGCTATACAAATAATAAATAAAAAAACACAACACAAGGGCAGGCCCAGCAGTAGTCAACATGCATGCCAGTAAAGGCCCAGCAGTAGTCAACATGGATGCCAGTTAAGGCCCAGCAGTAGTCAACATGGATGTCAGTTAAGGCCCAGCAGTAGTCAACATGGATGTCAGTTAAGGCCCACCAGTAGTCAACATGGATGCCAGTTAAGGCCCAGCAACAAGGATGCAAGGGAAGGCACACCACCCAGCTCGGGTCAGTCACCTCGTCCTCATCCACCAGTTCCTCACTCTCTGGTATGGGCACCAACTGTACACACTTTCTGTCACCCCAATACAATGAGCAGTGAAGTTCTATGCAGGATGCACTACAAATTCCAGCAATACAGTGTAGTACACACTAGTTTAGGGGGTGCTATCTAGTATAGGCACCAACTGTACACACTTTCTGTCACCCCAATACAATGAGCAGTGAAGTTCTATGCAGGATGCACTACAAATCCCAGCAATACAGTGTAGTACACACTAGTTTAGGGGGTGCTATCTGGTATGGGCACCAACTGTACACACTTTCTGTCACCCCAATACAATGAGCAGTGAAGTTCTATGCAGGATGCACTGCAAATCCCAGCAATACAGTGTAGTACACCAGGACCACCATCCCCAAAATCAAAAAGGAGTACACTGAGCACTTCTTAAGGGTGTGTATGCAACACCTAATGTCCCCTTTCTGCCAGCAGCCGGTCACCACAGTGTGCTGTTTAAATCGCGGTAGCAGCACTGCAACTCCCAGCCAGCATTGTCTAGTAATAGTATTAATAAAAGCTTTTAAGCCCTGAAAAGGGCTGTTTTTTATATTGCTAGTATATACCCTGCCTACTGGAACGCTAAATCCTACACTGACACTCTCCCTGACCAGCAGCAGCTCTGTCCCTGATCTCTCATAGCATGTGTCTGAATCGAGCACTGCCGGTTTTTATATGGCAGGGTCATCTGATCTGGCCAACCAATCGCTGCTATCGACATGTATGGGTCCCATGTCATCGCAGGATGTACCAAAGAGCCTCCTGCATGTTTATTGGCTGAGAAATAGCGCCCAAACTTACAGGAAACGGATGATGAGATTTCCTCCAGTATCGCGAGATGCTCGTCCGAGTAACGAGTACCCTAATACTCGATCGAGTACCAAGCTCGGACGAGCACGTTCGCTCATCACTAATGTCAATCAAGAAGTAAAATGAAACAGTTTGAAGGCCAGAGAAAGCTTAGCAGGAGAAGAGACAGGTGTGGTAGAGATTCAATTATCACAGCAGATGGAACTGTGTTTAGATGTTTTACAACAACAAGCATAAGATCACAGCACAACATGCCAGATACCTATTCTTGTTGGTCATTGAATTAGATGTTTTCTTCAAGAACATAAGACAAAATTTTATGAACAACTACCAGCTGTAAATAGAGCTAGAAACAGATCAATCATATAACCTGCGTATAGTTCCCCTTTAACCTTATACACACATAAATACACACACATATAGTACATACATATGCACACTGACACACATAGATACAGTAAATAAAGTAGGGGAGACTTATCAAACATGGTGTAAAGTGAAACAGTCTCAGTTGCCCCTAGCAACCAATCAGATTCCACTTTTCATTCCTCACAGACTCTTTGGAAAATTAAAGGTGGTATCTGATTGGTTGCTAGAGGCAACTGAGACAGTTTTACTTTACACCATGTTTGATAAATCTCCCCCAGTGTTTAAAGCTCTCAGTCTTCCCGTCCTCTTCTTTGCAGTCAGGCCAATGTCACTCCACATTGTAGGTTTCAGGACCAAGGGATTATGTGACTCGGGTCCTTCCACACTCTTCCTCTCTTGCACAGAGAATCGTGTGCAGAAGTATTGGCTGGAGGCTGACCTTTAGTTGCAGCACAGCGTCACCTGAGGCACAAACTTTAAAGGGAATCTGTCAGCTCCTGGGCCCTACCTAAGGTGCTGACAGTGTGCTGTAGCTGGCAGCCCCCAGTGAGCATGGTGCCCTTTTGGTAGTTTTCCGTGCAGCGGATTATGTACAATCTTATGTCTCCTACTGTACTGAAGAGTCACAGAGCAGTTGTTCGTGCACCACTCTGGCATGCATCCTCCTCCCTCTTCATGAATAATCAATGCTGCCCGGCCTCTTGCTTGCTCAGCTGTCAGATTGCAGATCAGTCCTTTGTAGGCAGTTTATGTCTGAAAGAAACACTCAGGTATAATTGAATCTCTTCTCCTTAATGTGTTGGAGCTGTGGTCTAGGGTTAACTCACCCGTCTACAGACCTGCCAGTAGTTCGTTTTCTGGTTTGAATCCCCTGATGGAAACTAAATACATGTTTTTTTCTTCTTCTCATTATTGTATCATTTTTAAGGCTATGTTCACACACAGTATTTTTGCTCAGTATTTTGGTCAGTATTTTGCAACCAAAACCAGGAGTGGATTGAGAACACAGAAAGGCTATGTTCACACACTGTTGAAATTGAGTGGATGGCTGTCATTAAATAGCAAATAATTAGGCTAGGTTCACGCTTCATCCGTTTAACGGATCCGTTTTTCTGTTGACACTACTTTTTTGACCGTAAAAAAAAAACAGATCCGTTAAACGGATTGCAAAAATGCAGTGTGAACCCACCCTTACTGTTATTTAAAACAACGTCCAATATTTGCTATTAAATGACGGTCATCCGCTCAATTTCAACAGTGTGAGAGCATAGCCTTTCTGTGTTCTCAATCCACTCCTGGTTTTGGTTGCAAAATACTGACCAAAATACTGAGCAAAAATACTGTGTGTGAACATAGACTTAAAAATGATACAATAATGAGAAAAAAAAGCCATCTATTTAATTTCCATCAGGGGATTCGAACCAGAGAATGAATGCTGACAGGTCTCTAGACAGGTTACCCCTAGACCACAGCTCCAACACATTAGGGAGAAGAGATTCAATTATACCTGAGTGTTTCTTTCAGACATAAATTGCCTACAGAGGACTGATCTGTAATCTGACAGCTGAGCAAGCAATAGCATTGATTATTCATGAAGAGGGAGGAGGATGCATGCCAGAGTGTGGCATGAACAACTGCTCTGTGACTCTTTAGCACAGTAGGAGACATAAGACTGTACATAATCCGCTGCACGGAAAATTACCAAAAAGGCACCATGCTCACTGGGGGGCTGCCAGCTACAGCACACTGTCAGCACCTTGGGTAAGGCCTAGGAGCTGACAGATTCCCGTTAACCTCTCTCATGGAAGAAGCATTCAAGTGAATAGGAGCTGAGGTGCAGTTACAGGTCGCCACCCCTAAACAGTGAATAGAGAAAACTCCATACACTCTGTAATGCAGGTGCTGAACAGCAGATTGGTGCTGGTGTTGAACAGTTAGTTTGGCCCAGAAAATCCCTTCCACCAAAAAACGGCATCTGTTATATTGTATGTGTTGTTTAGCTGGGTCAATCATACTAGGTCCTGAATGAATTATTTGTGTTCCATGCAGGGGCGTAGCTAAAGGCTGATAGGCCCTGGTGCAAAATTTTAGCTTGGGGCCCCCCCCATCTCACCCGATCAGGCAAAGTCATATCTAACGTTATATCCAAGTACTCTAATGTGCCACCATGTTCTAATGCACTGCCACTGCCTCCACCTCATGTACTTCACTACGGCCCCCTATAATTAATGGACTGTACTGTGTCATAGTCTAATCATTGTTTTCCAATCTTTGACTCTTCAGCTGAAAATCTACAACTCTCATCATGAACTGCCAGTTGTAAACGATGGGGGTTGTAGTGCTGCAACCTGAAGAGCCACATGATGCAAAACTACAACTCCCATAATAAACTGTTAGCAGGGCACGATGAAGTTTGAACTTTTGCAACCTGGAGAAGTCACCTGATGTAACCTGCAGTCCTATGTAACACCACAGATAACACAGTGATATCTCTGAGTACAGATAATGTAGCTGTCACCTGCAATCCACTTCTCCTCTCCTCAGTGGTGTAAGTGGTTCCCGCAAAGTTGAGGCCCCTCCCCCCTGGCTCACAACATTGCTGTACTCTCTGATGTTACCTGCCGGCTGTACAGTGATGTCATTTGACCTTGGGGGAGGGGCCTCAACGCTGAGGAGAGTTGGATTGGGGCATAAGCTGGAGCTCAACGCCGTAAAGGTACGACGATAGGACACAGCTTGGGCCACCAATGCAGATGTCTGGAGGAGGGGGTGCTGGTATTTGCTGTCATCTGATTAGGTAAGAGGCCCAATCAGATGACAGCATGTGCCAACGGGCGCAGCGGGACAAAGTTAGTGTATGGGAGGTGCTGGGCTGGGGAAGCACAGGAGGAAGTAGCGTAGGGGCCCGGTCGCCATGGTGACCACTGTGACCCCTATAGCTACACCACTGGTCCCATGTACAACTATCACATATGAATGAAAGCCCTGCACACCACCTAATGGTGTTATAGGAGACAAAGAAGCTGGTCTACTCTAGATGAAGTAAGATGTTGTAGTTTCCATTTCATCACATACAGAAACATTTTGAATATTTTACAATTGAAGCAAAACACGTGATGTCCCAGAGAGAAGAGATACATTATAAGGTCATTAAAGCGGAAAATGATTATTTGCGCAGTGAAATTGAAAAAAACACACCATGTTTTTTTTATTTCAGGGGGTTTGTGTTTACACCATAAGGCTGGGTTCACACTACGTATATTTCAGTCAGTATTGGGGTCCTCATATTGCAACCAAAACCAGGAGTGGATTAAAAACACAGAAAGGCTCTGTTCACACAATGTTGAAATTGGATGGCCGCCATTTAATGGCAAATATTTGCTGTTATTTTAAAACAACGGCTGTTATATTGAAATAATGGCAGTTATTTACTGTTATATGGCGGCTATCCACTCAATTTCAACATTGTGTGAACATATCCTTTCTGTGTTTTTAGTATAGCGAGTGCTGGAAACACAAGAAAAAGGCGCTCCCTGGGTGAATCAGTTTCACAATAATGACAAAAGGAAAGTGGCGAGGAATGTGCTCACCTGGTCGGGTTGTACTAAGAGCACAACACCTTTTTGCGCATGGAATTTAGAAAACCTTGGTGCTGCCGCTCCAATGCCCAGGATAGGATGCCTCTAGTCGTGGGTTACAAAATGCAGGAACTCGTGCAGAAGGATTAGTGTCCCGAGTGAAGGGACACTTCCAGGAAGGAGGTATCGTGGCGCACGGAGGTTCTCAGGACAAGTGGTTGAATAAACTTATTTATTACAGCATGCTGTAATAAATAAGTTTATTCAACCACTTGTCCTGAGAACCTCCGTGCGCCACGATACCTCCTTCCTGGAAGTGTCCCTTCACTCGGGACACTAAACTTTCTGTGTTTTTAATCCACTTCTGGTTTTGGTTGCAATATGAGGACCACAATACTGACTGATCCATGAGATCAGTGCTCTATTGCTCTGGACTGCTGGAGCCCAGAGTAATAAATTGCCAAGCCGGGATCAGCATCATTGTGACGCTGAGGCCTAGCCGGGTAGAAGCATGGATTGCCCCTCTGCGATCACATCACAGGGCAGGCGATCGGTCCTCTAGATCGTGGTGGATTTGCAATGAATATAAATGCAGCTGTCAGTTTTGACATTTGCATTTAAGTGTCTAATGAGCGGGCATAGTGATGGGCCCACGCTGCTAATAGCTGTGGTCCTGGGGTGCTAAGGTGAGCCAGGCTAGATGACGAGCATTGTACCCTCAAACGGCTGTCCCACCGGAGATGCTCCCGCACCTCCTCCCACTCCCTCCCTGTGCTGTGAGCAACTCAGAATAAAGAAATTGTAATTGCATTGACCTGGTAAGTGCTGGATTCCTTTCTCTCCATTTGCCATTGTTAATATTGTGCTGTAAAGCTCTACAGTGGCTGGGCAGTGTAATATGAAGAGGAGAGGTGCTGCTTTACCTCATATCAATCACCATTCTATCTATCGCTGAGGGAACCCCACCCACCTGCAGACTGACAATCTGTAGTGTGTATATATTCCAGGACTACAACTCCTGACATGTACATGTGTGCTGGGGTTTGTAGTCCTACAATAGCTTAAAGTCTCAGAACTCCAGGGAAATTGTTTATTGTTCATAATATACGTGATTGACAGACACAGCAATGGTTGCAAATACCACAATTTGGCCCTGTCTACATGCATATGGTTTCTTTACTTCACACAGGATTTTCAGCAGAAGAACATGCTAGCCTCCATATCCCAGTGCAACAAGGTAATAGTGCTGACCACTAAGCCATCATACTGCTGAGATGCATGTCTACTAGCACAGTGCTAACCACAATGCCTTCATATTGTTGAGATGCATGTCTACCAGCACAGTACTAACCACTAAGTCATCATACTGCTGAGATGCATGTCTACCAGCACAGTGCTAACCACAAAGCCTCTATATTGCTGAGATGCATGTCTACCAGCACAGAGTCTACTATTTAATTATTGTATCTGAAGAAAAGAACGAAAAAAAGACATCTATATAAATCAAAGATGCCAGCATTGCAAGGGAACAGCACTAACCACTGAGACATTGCCCTGCCAATTGGTAGAGTAGGCGGAGCTAGATTTATAGAGATTTATAGAGAAGGGGGTGGAGCAAAAGGCTTGCAGAACCGTGATGTTACTGCTGACCCATGTGACCTGGAAGTTCTTTATGTAAATAAACACAAATCCAAAAAGCAGCAACAGTGGAGGATGCCCAGGGACACAGAGGGGCAAAACGATAGAGGAAACAACTAAGAGAAAGGGGCATATTACAAATGATTCTTTATTCCACTAATAAAAATTGGGCTGACAACCTCTTTCAGTGTACCTGTCACACAAAAAAAACAATCTTTTGACATGTTAGAGAGACATGGCAAAAGTTTTCATCAGTTAGGGTCTGAGTGTTCGTGTCCTGTCCCCGTTTTGTGTCACATTGGCAGTACGGTGTTGGAAAAGACTTCAGAAGAGAAGGATTTAGGGGTCGTGATTTCTGACAGCCTTAAAATGAGCCATCAGTACAACCAGGCAGTGGGGAAAGCAAATGGTATTCTGGGCTGTATAGCTAGAGGTATAACCAGTAGGAAGAGTGAAATTGTGATCCCGCTGTATAGAGCTCTAGTGAGACCGCATCTAGAATACTGTGTACAGTTCTGGAGACCTCACCTAAAAAAGGACATTGATAAAATAGAACGGGTCCAAAGACGGGCTACAAAAATGGTAGTGGGTGTCAGACATAAAACATATCAGGAAAGACTTAAAGTGACTGTACCACCAGGCCGAGGCTGAAGCACTGGAGGCGGGCGGGGCGGGCCCACCCCAGTGGGAAGAAACCCCTGCTCCTCTATGACGTGACTCCATTATATAGTAACATAGTAAATAAGGTTGAAAGAAAACAAGAGTCCATCAGGTTCAAACTAGGGAAATCCTATTGTGTTGATCCAGGGAAGGCAAAAACCCCTATGAGGCAGACGACAATTGCCCCACCACAGGGAGAAAACTCCCTCCCGACTCCAATGGCAACCAGAACAATCCCTGGATCAACGTATCACCGGAAATCTAATTCACATAACTTGTATTATTATATTGTTCAAGAAAAGCATCCAGGCCTCCCTTGAACTTATTTAATGAATCGGCCATGACAACATCATGTGGCAGAGAGTTCCACAGTCTTACCGCTCGTACAGTAAAGAATCCGCGTCGATGCTGATGATGAAATCTTCTTTCCTCTAGACGTAGAGGATGCCCCTTTGTCATGGTTACAGACCTAGGAGTAAAAAGACCACAATAAAGATCTCTGTACTGTCCATTCATATATTTGTACATTGTGATCAGATCGCCCCTAAGACGTCTTTCTTCTACTGTAAATAACCCCAAGCTTGATAACCTGTCCTGGTACTGTAACCCACCCATTCCCTTAATGACCTTTGTTGCCCTCCTCTGCACCAGCTCCAGTTCAGCTGTGTCCTTCTTATATACCGGTGCCCAAAACTGTACACAGTATTCCATATGTGGTCTGACCAGTGATTTATAAAGAGGCAAAACTATGTTCTCATCTTTAGCATCTATACCTTTTGATGCATCCCATTATTTTATTAGCCTTGGCAGCTGCTGCCTGGCACTGATCACTAAAGTTGAGTTTACTGTCCACCAATACCCCCAGGTCCTTTTCAGAAGTAGTTTTACCCAGTGTTTTCTTATTTAGCACATAACTGTACTTATTATTTCTACGGCCCAAGTGCATAACCTTACATTTATCCACATTGAACTTCATTTGCCATTTCACTGCCCAAGCCTCTAGCTTCTCCAAATCCCTCTGTAATATGATATAATCCTCCTCTGTACTGATTACCCAACACTGACCCCAGTGGTACCCCACTAGTAACTAAAACCCAATCTGAATATGTTCCATCAATGACCACCCTGTTTTCTATCACTCAACCAGTTTCTTACCCATTTGCTTACGTTTTCCCCTAGTCTCAGCATCCTCATTTTGTAGACCAACCTTTCATGCAGCACAGTATCAAATGCCTTTGAAAAGTCCAGATACACAACATCCACAGCCTCCCCCAGGTCCAGTCTATAACTCACCTCTTCATAGAAGCCGATCAGATTAGTCTGACTGGACCGATCCCTCATAAATCCATGCTGGTGCTGCGTCATAAGATTATTTTCATTAAGATACACCAGTATAGCATCTCTTACAAACCCCTCAAATACTTTACCTACTATAGATGTTAGACTTACGGGCCTGTAGTTTCCAGGATCACTCTTTGACCCCTTCTTGAATATTGGTACCACATTAGCTATGCGCCAGTCCAGAGGAACAATCCCTGTCATTATAGAATCTTTAAATATTAGGAATAACGGTCTGTCTAACACAGTATTTAATTCTTGCAAAACTCTAGGATGGATACCTTCTGGGCCCGGTGACTTATGGATTTTAATGTTTTTAAGACGTCTCCCCACTTCTTGTTGTGTTAGGCAGGTGAGATTTATAGGAGGATTTACATTATCCCTAGTCATGTTGTCTATTATGGGATTCTCTTCCGTGAATACAGTAGAGAAGAATGTATTTAGTAGATTGTCCTTTTCCTCTTCCCCCTCCACCATTACACCCAGATTATTTTTGAGGGGACCAACATTTTCGGTTTTAAGTCTTTTGTTGTTTATATAGGTGAAGAACATTTTGGGATTCGTTTTACTTTCTGTGGCTATCCTTCTTTCTGTTGCTATTTTTGCTTCTTTTATTTGCTTTTTACACATTCTATTCTTCTGTCTATAGTTGCTCAATGTTTCCCCACTACCTTCTTGTTTTAGTAGTCTGAATGCTTGTTTCTTATCATTTATTGCACCCCTTACAGCTGAAGTTAACCACATTGGATTTCTCCTATTTCTACTACTTTGATTTCCATATGGTATGTGTCATTCACATGATTTACCCAGGATGCTTTTAAATATGTCCCATTTCTCTTGTGTATTTTTATTTCTGAAGGCATTGTCCCAGTCTATATGTCCCCAAGGTTCTCTCTTAGTTTTTGGAAAATAGCCTTCCTGAAATTTAATGTTTTTGTAGCCCCTCTACTAGGGCTGGGCGATTAATCGAATTAATTCGATTAATCGCCCAGACAGTTAGAATCGATTTGATTTTTTGTGAAAATCGTAAATTCGATTTTCACAAAAAATCATTGCGGGCGGCGCGGTAAAGTGTCGGGTCCGGAGAGAGTTGCAGGACGGCGCGGTGAGGTGCAGGGTCGGCAGTCAGGAGAGATGTGGTATCGGCGGCTCCAGCCTCTTCACAGAGCCGCGGCTGACCTCTCCCGCCCCTTACACGTTAGTGCCGCGCTGAGCTGCGTCCCGCTCTCTTCCTGTCACACGTGCAGGTCCTGTTCTGTGGAGGAGGCGGCAGGGATCGCAGCAGAAGGAGAGAACGTCGCTGCCCGCTGTACAGCTCCAGGACCCGCAGCGACGTTCTCTCCTTCTGCTGCGATCCCTGCCGCCTCCTCCACAGAACGGGACCTGCACGTGTGACAGGAAGAGAGCGGGACGCAGCTCAGCGCGGCACTAACGTGTAAGGGGCGGGAGAGGTCAGCCGCGGCTCTGTGAAGAGGCTGGAGCCGCCGATACCACATCTCTCCTGACTGCCGGCCCTGCACCTCACCGCGCAGTCCTGACACTTTACCACGCCTGCCTAGTCCCCCTCAGCTGCCCCATACCCCCGCAGTGTCCCCTCAGCTGCCCCATACCCCCTCAGTGTCCCCTCAGCTGCCCCATACCCCCTCAGTGTCCCCTCAGCTGCCCCAGACCCCCTCAGCTGCCCCATACCCCCTCAGTGTCCCCTCAGCTGCCCCATACCCCCTCAGTGTCCCCTCAGCTGCCCCATACCCCCTCAGTGTCCCCTCAGCTGCCCCATACCCCCTCAGTGTCCCCTCAGCTGCCCCATACCCCCTCAGTGTCCCCTCAGCTGCCCCATACCCCCTCAGTGTCCCCTCAGCTGCCCCATACCCCTGAGTGACCCCCAGCCGGCTTCATATCCCTCAGTGACCCCCAGCCTGCCCCATACCCCTCAGTGACCCCCAGCCTGCCTCATACCCCTCAGTGACCCCCAGCCTGCCCCATACCCCTCAGTGACCCTTAGCCTGCCCCATACCCCTCAGTGACTGCCGGCCCTGCACCTCACCGCGCAGTCCTGACACTTTACCACGCCTGCCTAGTCCCCCTCAGCTGCCCCATACCCCCTCAGTGTCCCCTCAGCTGCCCCATACCCCCTCAGTGTCCCCTCAGCTGCCCCATACCCCCTCAGTGTCCCCTCAGCTGCCCCATACCCCCTCAGCTGCCCCATACCCCCTCAGTGTCCCCTCAGCTGCCCCATACCCCCTCAGTGTCCCCTCAGCTGCCCCATACCCCCTCAGTGTCCCCTCAGCTGCCCCATACCCCCTCAGTGTCCCCTCAGCTGCCCCATACCCCCTCAGTGTCCCCTCAGCTGCCCCATACCCCCTCAGTGTCCCCTCAGCTGCCCCATACCCCTGAGTGACCCCCAGCCGGCTTCATATCCCTCAGTGACCCCCAGCCTGCCCCATACCCCTCAGTGACCCCCAGCCTGCCTCATACCCCTCAGTGACCCTTAGCCTGCCCCATACCCCTCAGTGACCCCCAGCCTGCCCCATACCCCTCAGTGACCCCCAGCCTGCCTCATACCCCTCAGTGACCCCCAGCCTGCCTCATACCCCTCAGTGACCCCCAGCCTGCCTCATACCCCTCAGTGACCCCCAGCCTGCCCCATACCCCTCAGTGACCCTTAGCCTGCTTCATACCCCTCAGTGACCCCCAGCCTGCCTCATACCCCTCAGTGACCCCCAGCCTGCCCCATACCCACTCAGTGACCCCCAATCCACCCCATACCCCCTCAGTAGTACTACTACACCCATCATCTATACCTGTACTACTACCACACTCCTCATCTTTACCTGTACTACTACACCCCTTATCCACTATACCCTCACTACTACTCCCTACCTAGATGAAGGCACAAAGAAGATCGCCTATACTATATGGGGGCACAGAGTACATAGGGCACATATTTGGGAAAACTACTTATATGGGGCACACAATGTGTTTGTCTACTACATGGGGGCACAGGGGGAGTACTGTTACACTGGGAAACAATATAGTTGTCTCAAACGTCAATAAAATCGTATCTGATGCTGCAGGGAGAAAAATGTCCTATTTATTTAGCAAAAACTAAAAAATCGAGATTTAAATCGAGAATCGTCCAAAATTTTTTAAAAATCGAGATTTTATTTTTTGGCCATATCGCCCAGCCCTACCCTCTACTAATAATTTTATTGAAGGATAATTGAAAACTTATTATGTTGTGGTCACTATTATCTTGGTGACCTCCCACCTCTATTTTTGATATTCTGTCTGGCCTATTGGTTAAGATTAGGTCCAGGAGTGTCTCCCCTCTTGTTGGTTCCTGTAGTAGTTGGGAAAGGTAATTATCTTTTACTATTTCCAAAAACACGCTTCCCTTCCTGGAGCTGCAGGTTTCTGCTTTCCAGTTTATATTTGGGTAGTTAAAGTCCCCCATAATAATGACTTCCTGCTTCGCTGCCGCATCCATTTGTCTTATAAGAAGATTTTCTGATTCTTCCACTATACTTGGAGGTTTATAACTCCCATAAGAATTTTATTATTGTTCGTCCTTCCCCTTATTTCTACCCAAAGAGACTCCACATTATTATCACTTATATCCTCCCGCAGAATGGGCTTAAGGCAGGATTACATTTATATTTAACATATAGACAGACCCCTCCCCCTTTCTTATTTTTACGGTAATTTCTGAATAGACTATAACCCTGGATATTAACGGCCCAGTCATAGCTCTCATCCAGCCATGTCTCGCTTATCCCCACTATATCATATTTCTCTTCAACCATTATGAGTTCTAATTCCTTATCTTTATTAGTGAGGCTTCGAGCATTAATATACATACATTTAATATGTTTGTCCATATTCCCTTTCCTCTTGTCACTAGTGACTGTTCTAACCCCTCCCGCCGCTCCACCCCCGTTCCATAATCTAGGCCCAGCTCTCCATATACTCTTTCTTCACTTACTATATTGTAGTTGCCCTCCCCCCAGTCCCTAGTTTAAACACTCCTTCAACCTCTTATCCATCTTCTTCCCCAGCACGGGGGGAGAAGACAGTCTCCATGAACCCAAACCCCTCTATCCTAGACCAGCTCTTGAGCCACTTATTTACCTCCCTAATTCCCCGCTGTCTCTGAGGTGTGGCTCGTGGTACAGGTAATATTTCGGATAATATTACCTTGGAGGTCCTAGTTTTAAGCTTCCTGCCTAAGTTTCTGAAATCGTTTTTAAGGACCCGCCACCTACCTCTAACTTTATCATTGGTGCCAATGTGCACCATGACTGCTGGGTTATCGCCAGCCCCTTTCAGTAATCTGTCAGCCCGATCCGCAATGTGACGAACCCGGTCTTTGTGACAGATTGCCCTGTCTGTCCCCCTAATAATTGAGTCCCCCACTACCAGTACCTGCCTGGCCTGCCCTGAACTCCTGTTTCTCACCTTACTGGAGCAGACACCCCCCTGACTTTCAGAGGCAGTGTCCTGCTGCAGCAATGCCACCCCTGAATCAACATCCCCCTCATCCGCCAATTTGGCAAACTTGTTGGGGTTTGCCAGATCAGGACTGGCCTCCCTCACACTCTTCCCTCTACCCCATTTTCTAACTGTGACCCAACTAGTTGCCTCTTCCTCCTGCAACTCCATGCTATTACTCTCTACCCCAGCTACCCCATTGAGTGCTTTCTTAGTGAGCAGCAGACCCCTTTCCAGTTTGCTATTGCATCTCAATCATCGCAGCTACTCATTTAGATCCAGGATCTGGGCTTCCAAACCAGTAACATGCACACATCTCCCACAATGGTATGCACCCTCGATCGGTTGATCAAGGATTGCATACATTGCACAAGATGTACATTGGGCTGCATTGTCAAACATGGCGCTCATTTTTATGGGGATATTATGTATAAATAAACAAAAAGAAAAACAAACAAGCAACAAAAGCAAACAATGTGTTCAAAAGCAAATAAACAATTTGTTTTCCTCTAAAACTCCCAGAATCTAAAGTCCCAGAATATTAAAGTCCCACACTTGAGACAAAAACACACTTCAGATCAAAAACTCACACGCTCCAAAACTCGCTCACAAATACAATATAAAAGAACTTAGCTTACAGAGATAGCTGCTTCTGGCTCCTGATTACAATCAATGGAACCCTATCATAGAGGGGCTAGGGTTTCCTCCCACTAAGGGTGGGTCAGCCCTCCTCCAGTGCTTCAGCCTGGGCCTGATAGTACAGTCACTTTAAGGATTTGAATCTCTATAGTCTGGAGGAAAGAAGGGTAAAGGGGGATATGATTGAAACCTTTAAAGTGTTACTGTTGTGAAAATTTTTTTGCAGAACTGAATAGTCCAGGCGGCCGCGCTCTGAACCGCCGTGATCCTGGGTGCGGCATGTTGCCCGGGACCGCGGCTATTACCGTGCACGGTCCGATTGCCGTGCCCGCTAATAAAGTAATCGGATGCAGCTGTCAAAGTTGACAGCTGCATCCGATTTCTTGAATGCAGCCATTCCTGGTGTCTTGTTGTCCCGGAGGAGCGATCCACACATCCTGCTGCCGCCGGGCTCAGCGCCGTAATGGCGCTGATCCCGGCTCGGCACTCGATTGCTTCCGGCTGCAGCAGCCGGAAGCAATCAAAGTGCCTATCTCATCGATCTATCCTGTATTAGTATACAAGATAGATCTCAATGAGAGATCAGAGTTCTTATACTAGAAGTCCCCAGGGTGGCTTCTAGTATAAGTGTAAAAGTAAAAAAAAAGTGTTGTTATTAATTAAAAGTCCCCTCCCCTAATAAAAGTTTGAATCACCCCCTTTTCCCATGTTATAAATAATAAATAAACAAACATGTTTCGTATCGCCGCGTGCGTTATCGCCCGAACTATTAATTTATCATATTCCTGATTTCGCACAGTAAATGGCGTAATCGTAAAAAAATCCCAAAGTGCAAAATTGCACATTTTTGGTCGCATCAAATCCAGAAAAATTGTAATAAAAAGCGATCAAAAAGTCGCATATGCGCAATCAAGGTACCAATAGAAAGAACACATCATGGCACAAAAATTACACCTCACACAGCCCCATAGACCAAAAGGATAAAAGTGCTATAAGCCTGGGAATAGAGCAATTTTAAGGAACATATATTTGTTAACAATGGTTTGAATTTTTTGCAGATACAATAAAAGTTATACATGTTACATATAGTTGTAATCGTAACGACTTGAGGAACATATATAACAAGTCAGTTTTACCCCAGGGCGAGTGGCGTAAAAACGAAAAACACCCAAATAAAAGAAATGCGTGGTTTTTTTTTCAATTTCACCACACATTGAATTTTTTTCTAGTTTTGCATTGTACTTTATGAAAAAACTCAGCCTGTCATTGCAAAGTACAATTTGTGATGCAAAAATAAGGGCTCATGTGGGTTTCTAGGTGAAAAAATGCAAGTGCTATGGCCTTTTAAGCACAAGGAGGAAAAAACGAAAACACATTTTTATTTAGAAATTTCTCATGAATTACCCTAGTACACTCCTTGACTCACACACAGGCCTCAGAAATATAGGACCACTTTGTGGATTATTAGGCTATATTTACACACAGTAAAATAAAAGCACAATAAAGCAGTAAAACAATGTGTTAAAGTCTATGGAAAAATGTCTGTACTTATTGTAAAAATTTGGCAGATTTTGCAAAATCTGTTTTTGGGCACCATGCCCTTACAGTGCCCCCTGTGGTACCAGTAAGTAATAGGAGAGTAATGAGCATTTCAACCCCTATATGTTAGAGGAAAGCTTTTAGCATTGGGAAAATACAATGCAGTGAAATTATAGAATCAGGGATTTGATCAAATTACTAAGGGATTTGATCAAATCTCGGGAAATGATGAATTGGCCAAGCCCTTCTATCATTTCCCTGAAGAAGGTCAGTGATTTGATCAAATCACTGACCCCTTTCCAGGGAAATGATGGAATGGAATTCTATCATTTCCCCTGCAACATACCTCCTGCTCCCCTGTCCGCCTTGTCCCATCCATTCCCGCGTGGTGTGATGCTGCCTCCTGCTCCCCGCTCTGCCTCGTCCCGTCCATCCAGTCCCACAGTCCCGTGTGCTGCTGCTGCTTCCTGCTACCCGCTCTGCACCTCTGTCCTCCTCCGGTCCCATGTGCTGTATGATGCTGCAGGCTGGGTGGGTGGGTGGGGGGGGAGCCTCCCCGGCAGAGGCCAGCACTTCCCATCTGCCACTGCAGCCGGTCCAGTGTGCTGTGTGATGCTGCCTCCTGCTCCCCGCTCTGCTCCCCTGTCTGCCTCCGGTCCCATCCAGTTGTCCTGTTACTTAATGAGTGAATATCACATATGAAATATTAGCCCTTTTGTGTTGGTGGTAAAACCTTCTTTCCTCTAGACATAGCGGATGCCCCCTTGTCTTGGTTACAGGCCTAAGAGTAAAAAAAATCACTTGAAAGATCTCTGTACTGTCCATTCATATATTTGTATGACATTTTTTTTCTAAACTACAGTAAATAGCCCCTAGCTTGATAACCTGTCTTGGTACTGTAACCCACCCATTTCTTTAACCCCTTCGCGTCAGTAATATGCATATATACGTTCCTACTGCACATACCCAATGCAGTAGGAACGTATATATACGTTCCCTGTACTGACATGGGCTTTCGATGTGAGCAGGAGCGCTGCAGAGATAGCGATCCCGCTCACATCTTTGTCCGGGCCGCAGGTAATGTGAGTTAGCTGCGATCCTGCAGCTGAGTCTCATTAACCCCTTAAATGCCACGATCTACGGTGATCGCAGCGTTTAAGGTGCTCAGTGACAGATCAAGCATCTGAGTGATTGGGACCCCCACAGCCGTGCTGCGGGGGTCCCAATCGCATGTGCCGACAGGCGGGGGTAAGCTTCACCTCCGTCCTGTCCGATCCGCGATCTATGTGTAGAGTCTGCTCTCAGGAAGGCTCTATACATAGATCGCCGATAACACTGATCTATGCTATGCTATGGCAAACACCTATGCTAAAGTGAAACACCTATATTATATAGAGTCATTACAAACAGAGTGAACTTTTTCTAGTGTTTATGTTAATGCTGTTGATTATGCCTTACAGCCAAGGAAAACCGAAAATTCATTATCTTAGAAAATTGGAGTAGTTAATGCAAAACACCTGCAAAGTCATAGGGCCCTTGCACACTACAGTAATCGCACGGATAAGCTCCAACGGATTCAGTGCGCACTCCCACTTGATCATGTGGCTGTCCCATAGACTCCATTCTATGGTGCGGCAGATTCGGACATCGGTCCAAAGAATTGACATTGAATCTACCTGAATAGAATGGACCCTATGGGACAGGCAGATCTTCAAGCAGGAGTGAGGAGGGGAATCCGTGCGATTTCCAAAGTGTGCAAGGGCCCTTAGAAGGAAACACTCAAAGAGTCAGCTTACCCTCCAATTTAGCGTGTGAAGCACACCATTTGATGGAGCATGATAGATGTAACAGATAGACAAAGAAAAAAGTCATAAGTGTGGTAGACATAATTTATACGTAAAGGTAATTAGCACCTCCTAGTGGGAGTGACAAGCAGGAACATCCTCACACCATTCATATGCAAATTTGTCAATATAAACCTACAATAGTGCAACATAAAAATCTCAAGAGGACAAATACATGTACCATATGCACTGTGATAACTTTTGTGACGTGCAACCACGTACTGTAGGAAAGCATACTTGCACTTTATCCTCCCTACAGCACATGGGTTTCACAACACAAAAGTTTAAGAAACGCCTCACAGAACATATCTCTGATATATCTGCTGCATCCAGTAGATCTTTATCTGTTCTTTCAAGATACCTTATTGATTGTCACCATGGTGACGTGTCTTGCTTAAAGGAGAAGTCTGGTGAAAATTCTTATTAAAGTATTCTATTGCCCCCCAAAAGTTATACAAATCACCAATATACACTTATTACGGGAAATGCTTATAAAGTGCTTTTTTCCCTGCACTTACTACTGCATCAAGGCTTCACTTCCTGGATAAAATGGTGACGGCACGACCCGACTCCCAGAGCTGTGCGGGCTGTGGCTGCTGGAGAGAATGATGGCAGGGGGACACTGAGGGACACAGGGCACTGGAGGGACACTGGGCATTCCTCTGCCATCATCCTCTCCAGCAACCACAGCCCGCACAGCTCTGGGAGTTGGGTCGTGACATCACCATTTTATCCAGGAAGTGAAGCTTTGAAGCAGTAGTAAGTGCAGGGAAAAAAGCACTTTATGTTCATTTCCCGTAATAAGTGTATATTGGTAATTTGTATAACTTTTGGGGGCCAATACAATACTTAAATAAAATTTTTTGCCAGACTTCTCCTTTAACCTCTTAAGGATGGAGCCCAAAATGGCCTTAAGGACCGGACCAAATTTCAGGAATATGACATGTGTCACTTTATCTATTAATAAATTCGGGGTACTTTTACCTATCCGGCTCATTCTGAGATTGATTCTCGTGACATGTTATACTTTATTTTTTGGGTAAAATTGAGTCGATACTAAAAATTGAGTCATAGCTTATCTTTATGAAAAATCCCAAAATAACATGAGAAATTGAAAAAAGTTGCATTTTTCTAGCTTTGAAATTTTGTGATTGTAAGGAAAATGGTTATGCCACATAAATTAGATATGAAATATCAGCAACATGTCTACTTTATGTTGGCAGCATTTATTAAACTTGCCTTCAATTGTTTAAGACAATAGAAAGCTTCAAAGTTTAGCAGCGTTTTTCCAAATTTTAACAAGAATTTCAAAATCTGATTTTTCAAGGGACCAGTTCATGTTTGAAGTAAATTTGAGGGGACTATATGTTATGAAGCCCCACAAAGCACCCTATTTCAGAAACTGCACCCCAAACTGTTGAAAATCAATTCCAGAAAGTTTTTTAACTCTTTAGGTGAATCACAGAAATAAAACCTAAGTGTGTGAGAAAATTGAAAGTTTTAATAAGTTTTTTGCAGAAATTATATTGTGATCAAATATCTCTCATAATAGAAAACCTATTTCCAGAGAAATGCACCACAATTTTTATTGCCCCATGTCTGCAGTTATAGAAATGTATGATATGTTGCCCTATTGCGCTATTTGACGCAACCACAAGCCTCAGATGTAAAGGAGCGCCTAGTGAATTTTGAAACCTCCTTACAATTGGCCAATTTTCAAAGTACCACTTCTGGTTGGCAGAGGCTCAGGGGTGCCAAAACCTAACAAACACCCCTAAAGGGACACCATTTAGGAAACTAAACCCCGCAAGGAATGTAACAAGGGGTACAGTGGGCATATGGACCCCACTAGTGACAGACACAATGTGCCGTGAAATTGAAAAATGTAATTTTTCACACTAAAACTTGGTCTAGCCTTAAATTTTTCAGGCTGACAAGGGGTTAAAAGGAAAAAACAAACAAACATAAAACATATGCGGGCGCAGGACACACCTCAAAAAAGTAAGAGCACCATTTGCCTTTTGGAAGCTGGATTTAGCCAGAAAGGAGGACGGAGGCCATGTCGGGTTCGCAGAGCCCCCGTTCTGCCAAAGCAGTGGAAACCCCCCACAAGTGACCCCATTATGGAAACTACACCCTTCAAGGAATGTAACAAGGGGTATAGTGAGCATATGGACCCCACTGGTGACAGACACAAATGTGGAACAATGTACCGTGAAAATGAAAAATTAAATTTTTTACACTAAAACGTTGGTGTAACTTTGAACTTTTCATGTTCACAAGGGGTTAAAAGAAAAAACAAACCCCTAATCATGTAGAGCAATTTTCCCCAATTACAGGAGTACCCCACAAAGTGCAAAGTCGGCGCATGGAAAGCCTCCAAAGGGAAGCAGCACAATTTGGATTTTGGAAGCTGGATTTGGCCAGAATGGAGGACGAAGGGTTTGCAGAGCCCCCGTGCTGCCAAAACATTGTAAACCACCCACAAGTGACCCCAACGAACTCAAGAATCTGTGGCTCATACGTGTTGGGGTAACTTGAGGGGGTTTGTGGGACTTCCTGGGGCCTAGTCCTGGGGCGGCGCCTTGGGGGCTTATCACTAAACGATGATGAGGAAGAAGAGGAAGGAAGAAGGAACAAGGGATCTTCCTCTTCTCCCTCACTGGTTGTCTCAGTATCGGAGGCGATCCAGGTGTATGCCTCCTCTGCCGAGAACAACCTGTGGGCCATTTTTTATTTTTTTTTCTTTAGGATGCCTTCATGCACACCGGATCACGCTGTGGATTCGCAGCAAAATTCGCTGCGGATCCAGTGTCAGTGCATCCCTAAGAGAATACATACTCGCAGCGGGAATGACATCCCGCTGCTTGTATGTAAGGTAACCCCCTGCTGGCTGGAGCATACATCGCCTCCTCCCGCTCTGGCTTGCTTCAGGGCTCCCGACGTCTGCTTATCTCGCGCAGCCAATCAGTGTGCTGCCCCGCCACAGCCACTGATTGGCTGAGCGGGACGTCCAGCTGAGAACCCCTTACATACACCCCTTACATACACGCAACGGGATGTCATTCCCGCTGCATTTATGTATTCTCATAGGGATGAACTGACACTGGATCCGCAGCGGATTTCCCTGTAAATCCACTGTGTGAAATCCGCAGCGGATTGGGTGTGTGTGAAGGCATCCTTAGAGGGGTGGTGTTTTTTTTTTACTTGGGGGGCACAAAACAAAAAGAATCACCACCACCGATCCAGGGGAGAGGGTGGCAGGACGGAGGGGAGAGGGTGGCAGGAGAGGGGCGGCAGGACAGAGGGGAGAGGGTGGCAGGAGAGGGGCGGCAGGACAGAGGGGAGAGGGTGGCAGGAGATTGGCGGCAGGACGGAGGGGAGAGGGTAAGAGGAGAGGGTGGCAGGAGAGGAGAGAAGGTTAGAGGAGAGGGTGGCAGCGGAGAGGGTAAGAGGAGAGGGTGGCAGGATGGAGGGGACAGGGTAAGAGGAGAGGGAAGAGGGTAGGAGGACAGAGGAGAGGGTGGCAGGATGAAGGGGAGAGGGTAAGAGGAGAGGGTGGCAGAGGAGGGGAGAGGGTGGCAGAGGAGGGGAGAGGGTAAGAGGAGAGAGGAGGGGGTGGCAGGACTGAGGGGGGTGGTAGGATGGAGGGGAGAGGGTAAAAGGAGGGAGGAGAGGGTGGCAGGACGGAGGGGAGAGGGTAAGAGGAGGGAGGAGAGTGTGGCAGGACGCAGGGGTGGGGTGGCAGGACGCAGGGGGGTGGGGTGGCAGGACACAGGAGGTGGCAGGACGCAGAGGGTGGGGTGGCAGGACGCAGAGGTGGGGTGTGGCAGGACGCAGAGGCTGGCGGGACGCAGGCGTGGGTAGCAGGATGCAGGCGGTGGGATGGCAGGACGCAGAGGCTGGCGGGACGCAGGGGTGGGTAGCAGGACGCAGGGGGTGGGGTGGCAGGACGCAGGGGGGTGGTGGCAGGACGCAGGGGGGTGTGGCAGGACACAGAGGGTGGGGTGGCAGGATGCAGAGGGTGGGGTGGCAGGATGCAGGGGTGGGTAGCAGGGGGTGGGGTGGCAGGACGCAGAGGCTGGTGGGACGCAGGGGTGGGTAGTAGGACGCAGGGGGTGGTGTGGCAGGACGCAGGGGGTGGTGTGGCAGGACGCAGAGGGTGGCGGGACGCAGGGGTGGGTAGCAGGATGCAGGGGGTGGGGTGGCAGGACGCAGGGGGGGGTGGCAGGACAGATGGGGGGTGGCAGGGCGCAGGGGGGGTGGCAGGACGCAGGGGGGGTGGCAGGACGCAGGGGGGTGTGGTGGCAGGGTAGCGGCGGCGCAGCAGTGTAGGGAGGAGGATAACGCACGGCAGAGGGGCGGAGGAGAGAGGAGGACACAGCCGGTACCGGCCGGCACCCGAAGGTATCAGAGGGGGAGGGGGAGGAGGCGATCCGCTACCGGGGGGGAGGAGGACGCAGAACAGGGAGATCAGCAAGCTAGCTGATCTCCCTGCAATGGAGGCAGTTCAGGGGGAGGGGCAGAGGAGGAGGCACCATGGGGGGAGGAGGCACCGGGCACAGGGCTCACCACCCCCATCATCACTTTCTCTGCTGCTGATTCTCAGCAAGCAGAGAAGGTGATGATGGGAGTAGTAGTGTGGATCGCCCGTGATTGGCCATCTGGTGGTTACCAGCCAATCACGGGCGATCGGGGGGCCGGATCCACGGGCAGGTGATGCCCGGGCACAGCTATGATTGGTGTTGTCTCGGACAGCACCAATCTTAGCTCTGTGCCGGGATCCGGTTCCGGAAACACAGCAAATCGCTGTGATTGGCCGATGAGAAGTCATCGGCCAATTACAGCGATCGTCGTCACGGGGTGCAGGGAAACTGCACCATACGTGACAAAGGAAGATGGCTGCTGTAAGAATCAGCAGCCATCTTTACCAGAGCAACGCGCGATTTCGCGCGGCACCCATTTAAAGGGCCGGCGTACTGGTACGTCATGGGTCCTTAAGTGACAGTGATCCATGAAGTACCGGTACGTCATAGGTCCCCAAGAGGTTAAAGTACTCCAGTACAAGAAAATGGTATTTAAATTAAACTATTACCCCAAGATATATAACTTTCTAACATAATGTTATTACCAATAATCCTCGCTTCAGTGGCTTTTCTGTGCTTTACCAATGACAGGACTAGAATCCCAGTTTCTTTCTCTCGTGACAACACACTGATGTAAAAGGAGGCTTGGCTGGATCTCCCTCCCCCCGAGTGATTTACCAATTCACCATCTCTGACTGGCCCCTCCAGCCTACACCGGAGCAGGCAAGGAGTCAAAGAAGCAGGTGTTGCAAGTTCACTGATGGTGCAGATGAAGTTTGCAGTGAAATTAGGGCTATATCCACACATGTTGGAGTTTCATTGCAGTACTCTTGCAATACTGCAGCATCTTCCCAAAAATTATGCAATACTGCAATGAATTTATGCAGTAGTGCAATTAAATGATGCTAATTGGTACAGAGCATCCAAGCCGGCCCTGGCAATCCCACTCGCACAAAAAATGAGGCATAAACAGTATATACAGTTTAAGATGATATTGGATAAGTTCCTTATTGTGGTGCTCAACTTCAATAATAATACATGCATGAAGGAAAAAAAACGGCACAAATTAAATTTTGTACGTTTATTAATTCCAATATCGGCTTTACAGGTATATTATACAGTGTGCTGTGTGGTGTTACAGGTAGAGAATACAGCGTGCTGTGTGGTGTTACAGGTAGAGAATACAGCAGGCTGTGTGGTGTTACAGGTAGAGAATACAGCAGGCTGTGTGGCGTTACAGGTAGAGAATACAGTGTGCTGTGTGGTGTTACAGGTAGAGAATACAATGTGCTATGTGGCGTTACAGGTAGAGAATACAGTGTGCTATGTGGCGTTACAGGTAGAGAATACAGTGTGCTGTGTGGTGTTACAGGTAGAGAATACAGTGTGCTGTGTGGTGTTACAGGTAGAGAATACAGTGTGCTGTGTGGTGTTACAGGTAGAGAATACAGCGCTGTGTGGTATTACAAGTAGAGAATACAGTGTGCTGTGTGGTGTTACAGGTAGAGAATACAGCGTGCTGTGTGGCATTACAGGTAGAGAATACAGTGTGCTGTGTGGTGTTACAGGTAGAGAATACAATGTGCTATGTGGCGTTACAGGTAGAGAATACAGTGTGCTATGTGGCGTTACAGGTAGAGAATACAGTGTGCTGTGTGGTGTTACAGGTAGAGAATACAGTGTGCTGTGTGGTGTTACAGGTAGAGAATACAGTGTGCTGTGTGGTGTTACAGGTAGAGAATACAGCGCTGTGTGGTATTACAAGTAGAGAATACAGTGTGCTGTGTGGCGTTACAGGTAGAGAATACAGCGTGCTGTGTGGCATTACAGGTAGAGAATACAGTGTGCTGTGTGGTGTTACAGGTAGAGAATACAGCGTGCTGTGTGGCATTACAGGTAGAGAATAGAGTGTGCTGTGTGGTGTTACAGGTAGAGAATACAATGTGCTATGTGGCGTTACAGGTAGAGAATACAGTGTGCTATGTGGCGTTACAGGTAGAGAATACAGTGTGCTGTGTGGTGTTACAGGTAGAGAATACAGTGTGCTGTGTGGTGTTACAGGTAGAGAATACAGTGTGCTGTGTGGTGTTACAGGTAGAGAATACAGTGTGCTGTGTGGTGTTACAGGTAGAGAATACAGCGCTGTGTGGTATTACAAGTAGAGAATACAGTGTGCTGTGTGGTGTTACAGGTAGAGAATACAGCGTGCTGTGTGGCATTACAGGTAGAGAATACAGTGTGCTGTGTGGTGTTACAGGTAGAGAATACAATGTGCTATGTGGCGTTACAGGTAGAGAATACAGTGTGCTATGTGGCGTTACAGGTAGAGAATACAGTGTGCTGTGTGGTGTTACAGGTAGAGAATACAGCGCTGTGTGGTATTACAAGTAGAGAATACAGTGTGCTGTGTGGTGTTACAGGTAGAGAATACAGCGTGCTGTGTGGCATTACAGGTAGAGAATACAGTGTGCTGTGTGGTGTTACAGGTAGAGAATACAATGTGCTATGTGGCGTTACAGGTAGAGAATACAGTGTGCTATGTGGCGTTACAGGTAGAGAATACAGTGTGCTGTGTGGTGTTACAGGTAGAGAATACAGTGTGCTGTGTGGTGTTACAGGTAGAGAATACAGTGTGCTGTGTGGTGTTACAGGTAGAGAATACAGCGCTGTGTGGTATTACAAGTAGAGAATACAGTGTGCTGTGTGGTGTTACAGGTAGAGAATACAGCGTGCTGTGTGGCATTACAGGTAGAGAATACAGTGTGCTGTGTGGTGTTACAGGTAGAGAATACAATGTGCTATGTGGCGTTACAGGTAGAGAATACAGTGTGCTATGTGGCGTTACAGGTAGAGAATACAGTGTGCTGTGTGGTGTTACAGGTAGAGAATACAGCGCTGTGTGGTATTACAAGTAGAGAATACAGTGTGCTGTGTGGTGTTACAGGTAGAGAATACAGCGCTGTGTGGTATTACAAGTAGAGAATACAGTGTGCTGTGTGGTGTTACAGGTAGAGAATACAGCGTGCTGTGTGGCATTACAGGTAGAGAATACAGTGTGCTGTGTGGTGTTACAGGTAGAGAATACAATGTGCTATGTGGCGTTACAGGTAGAGAATACAGTGTGCTATGTGGCGTTACAGGTAGAGAATACAGTGTGCTGTGTGGTGTTACAGGTAGAGAATACAGTGTGCTGTGTGGTGTTACAGGTAGAGAATACAGTGTGCTGTGTGGTGTTACAGGTAGAGAATACAGCGTGCTGTGTGGTGTTACAGGTAGAGAATACAGCGTGCTGTGTGGTATTACAGGTAGAGAATACAATGTGCTGTGTGGCGTTACAGGTAGAGAATACAGTGTGCTGTGTGGTGTTACAGGTAGGGAATACAGCGTGCTGTGTGGGTGGGACCCCAATGACATGATAAAGTACTGAAATTAAATAATTCAGTTACACAATGAAAATGCAGTGTGTGCACACAGCCTAGATGTTTTGCGAAAGTTTTGGGCGAGGAATGGGCAGGGTGGAGGACTGTGATGAACAGCTAAGGGAAAGTATTGCATTCTGGAACTTGTAGTACTAAGCAACTGCTCAACCAGTAAGTACAACCACAAAAGGCGAAACTAAGACTCCCAAAACAAATATATTTTAGGTAGTTTCAGAAGTGGGTCAGACGGGTAAGCAATGCTACATGCTTCTGCAGCACGTTTATTTTTTATACCTCTAGTTGGAGTAACCCTTTAACAGTATGTGGAATAGAAAAGGTTACTAAACCGAAAAGAGGTGTGGACTGGATCCATCAGTTGCACCTAAGAGAGGTGTTGTGGAGACTTGATACTCGTACTTCACGTGGTCTGAACTTGAGAAATGATCATATATATTAAGATGGACGGTGTAAAACAGCATATGATGTTTATTATAGGTTTTTGTATGTTGCACTATTGTATGTTTATTTTGAGATATTTGCATATGAATGGTATGAGGATTGTTCTACTTGTCACTCCCACTAGGTGGTGCTGGAACTTCAGGTGTGCATTACCTTTATTTATAAGTTATGTCTACCACATTGCTGGCTTATGCCATGATTAAAGTGACTGTACCACCAGGCCCAGGCTGAAGCACTGGAGGCGGGCCGACCCACCCTTAGTGGGAAGAAACCCCAGCCCTTCCATGACGTGACTCCATTAGAATCAATGGAACCCTATCATAGAGGGGCTAGGGTTTCCTCCCACTAAGGGTGGGTTGGCCCGCCTGCAATGCTTCAGCCAGGGCCTGGTGGTACAGTCACTTTAAGGAAAAATTTGTCAGCTTTGCATATGGATATCCATGTTTTTTAACACTTTCATTAAATTAATTTTGGATCACTTTATTTTTTCTTGGTCTACCTGAAAATATTTCCAAAGCATTTAAAAAGGTCCCTTAGTCTGGTTCAGTTGGTGACACAATAATGGGAAAGACTGCTGACTTGACAGATGTCCAGAAGGCAGTCATTGACACCCTCCACGAGAAGGGTAAGCCCCAAAAGGTAATTACTAAAGAAGCTGGCTTTTCACAGTGCCTTATCAAAGCATATTATTGAAAAGTTTAGTGGAAAAAAAAAGTGTGGTAGAAAAAGGTACACAAGCAACCAAAATAACTGCAGCCTTGATAGGATTGTTATGAAAAGGCCATTACAATTTGGGAGATTCACAAGAAGTGGACTGCTGGGCTACAAGTGTCACATTCCATGTGTCAAGGCACTCATGACCAATAGACACTGTCAAAAGCATCTTACCTGGACCAAGGGAAAAAAGGACTGTGGCTCAGTGGTCAAAGGAGTTATTTTCAGACAAAAGTAAATTTTGCATTTCATTTGGAAATTAAGGTCCCAGGGTCTGGAGGAAGAGTGGAGAGGCATACAATCCAAGCTGCTTGAGATCTAGTATGAGGTTTCTGCAATCAGTCATGGCCTGGGGAGCCATGTCATGTGCTGGGGTAGGTCCACTGTGTTTTATCAAGACCAAAGTTAGCGTAACCCTCTACAAGGTAATATTACAGCACGTCATGCTTCCCTCTCCCGACAAGCTAATTATAATCACATTATCACTAAGCTTGATTGGCCAGCAAACTCACCTGACCTTAACCCATAGCGAATCTATAGGGTATTGTCAAGAGGAAGATGAGAGACAACACACCCAACAATGCAGACGAGCTGAAGGCTGCTATCAAAACAACCTGGGCCTCCATAACACCTCTGGACTGCCACAGGCTGATCACCTCTGTGTCACTCCGTATTAATGGAGTCATTGATGCAAAAGGGGCCCCAAATATTGAGTGCATTTACTATATATACTTTAAATTTGGCCAACATTTTGTTAATTTTTTTTTTTTTTTACAGCTGGTCTTATATAATATTCTGAGATAATAAATGTTGGGTTTTCATTGGCTTGGCCATAATCTTCAACAATAACATAAATAAACACAAAAAGTTTACTCCATTTGTAATGACTATATAATGTGTTTCACTTTTGGAATTGAATTACTGAGAAAAAATAAAAACTTTTTGATGATATTCTAATTAATTGACATGCACCTGTACCATGTGTTGTCTGACCAGTGATTTGTAAAGAGGCAAAACTATGTTCTTATCCTTAGAATCATGGCATGCGTCAAAAGATGCTATTAGTATCAATTTAGATGGAACTATTCATTTGGCCAATAAGGCCACAAGGGCCCTTTTACACAGAAAGATTATCTGCCAAAGATTTGAAGCCAAAGCCAGGAATGGATTTGAAAATAGGAGAAATCTCAGGCTTTCCTTTATGACCCAATCTCTGTTTATAGTCTGTTTCTTGCTTTGGCTTCAAATCTTTGGCAGATAATTTGTCAGATAATCTTTCTGTGTAAATGGACCCTAATAAAGATAACGGGCAGCCGAGGAGCAGATCACCGGCTGATCGTTATCTTTCAACATGTTTCAAAATCACCGACCACCGACCGTGCATTGCTCTGTGTAATGGGTGATGTGCTGCCAACAAATAATTCTGTGTAGAGAAAATAATAAAGAAGTTTTTTACCTGTCCACACCCTCCCTGGTGTCCTCCTGGCTTGATTTTGCATTCTCCACTCACCACAGCCACCTCCCGCACTTCCAAATCCGTTTCTGCAGTGACAAGCTGCTCAGCCAATCACTTGTAACTGTGACCCAATCTGAGTATGTCAATGACCATCCACTGTTTCCTATACCTCAGCCAGTTACTTATCCATTTGCATATATTTTCATCTAATCCCAGCATCCTCATTTTATAGACCAACCTTATATCTGGCACTTTATAGAATACTATAGAAAAATCCATACACACAAACATCCACAGCTTTCCCCAGATCCAGTCTATAACTGGCCTCATAGAAAAGTCATGGCAAACTCTGGCCCACGGTGCCATTATTTTTGGCCCGCCAGGCAATTTAGAGTTTGAATTACATCTGGCCCGCCATTGCTACTATAAACGAGACTATGGTGGAGGGCTGGCTACTAAATGAGACTACTGGGGAGAGCTGTCTACTATATAAGAGAATATGGGGGAGGGCTGGCTACAATATGAGACTACTGGGGAGGGTTGTCTACTATATAAGAGACTATGGGGGAGGGCTGGCTACTATATGAAACTACAAGGGAGGGCTGGCTACTATATAAGAGACTATGGGAGGGCTGGCTACTATGTAAGAGACTATGGGGAAGGTTTGACTACTATATGAGACTATTGGGAAGGACCGGCTACTATAGGAGACTATTGGGAAGGACCGGCTACTATATAGGACACTTGGGGAGCTGGCTATTATTTGGGCACTACTGGGAGGGCTGGCTACTATGTCGGGCAATTTTGGTTGGGTTGGCTAATACATGTGGCAATATTGGGGAGTTGGCTATTACATGGGTTGGGGTTTAATCATATCATAGCAAATTATTATAGTGCACAACGCTGGGTGACTCACACTGATAGTACCAGGACCGCCGCATTCGCGCTTCAATTATCAAGGTTGGCCCGCGACTGCCCAATTTTGTAAATTTGGCCCACTTTGTATTTGAGCTTGACACCACTGTCATAGAAGCTGATAAAAAAAAAGTCTGACAGGACCAATCCCTCATAAACCAATGCTGGTGCTGTGCTATAACATTATATTTGTTAGGGCACCTTCACACATACCAGATATGCAGCAGATTTCACGCAGCGAGTTTGCAGCGAAATCCGTTCCGCTGCAGATATGTGACCTGGCCCCTTTAACCCCCGCCCCGAAGCATGCATTACCTGCTCGGCGCCGCGGCTATGTGAAGCTCCTGGCTCCCCTGCTCATCAGCCAATCAGTGCTGCCATGCCGGGTTACAAATCTGCAGCGGAATGAAAAGCACTGGCTGATGTTGATTTGAAATAAAGTACCACAAGTTTTTTCACCATACGGATATGCTGCGAATTCTTAGACTTAATTGAAGAGGAGACATGGTTCCAGTCTTGATTGCTGGCACTTCAAACACCTGTACTGTGAGTGCACTCCATTCTGTTGTTTTTGCTTTTAACGCCCTGGATATGTCCTGGGGTCCGTTCGGCAGGTGATGCAATTATTGTCCTAAAAAACAACTTTTACACTTGCAGCCCTGTGCCCAACGGCCGTGGCCTAGATTGTGTCCCTTTCTAGATTGTGGCCCTTTCTGTCCCTCCTCCCCGCCCTCATCATCACTAGGAATGCTCCAGGCAGATTGTCTCCTATTGATCAGCTGTGTTAGCATGGCACATGGGCTGGATCGTTGAGGCACCTGAGCAATGTTCAGACAGGAGAAAATGTTCTAGGGACATTCCTAATGATGAAGAGGGTGGGGAGGAGGAGCGGAGAGGGTGTGCCAGCCTAATGCATACACAATCTAGGCCACGGACGTTGGGCACAGGGCTGCAAGTTTAAAAGTTGTTTTTTAGGACAATAACTGCATCACCTGCCAAACGGACCCCAGGACAGATCTTGGATTAAAAGCAGCTATCCAAAGGTACAAGTGGTTTGGGGGGGGGGGGGGGGTCAGATTGTGGGTACATTGTCTCTAAGATACTTTAGTATAGCATCTCTTACAAATCCCTCAAATTCTGATTTGTTCATTTAGCATGTCATAGTAAATCTAAAAGGCAGTCGCCAAAACTATGTGTTGTCTAACAATGCCAAAATAAAGATTTTTTTTTAAAAAACCCTCAAATATTTTACCCAGTTCCCAGGATCGCTTTTTGACCCCATCCTGACTATTGGTACCACATTGGGTCTGTAACCATAACAAGGAGGCATCCTCTACATCTAGAGGAAAGATTTCACCCTCAGCACAGACATGGATTCTTTACTGTAAGAGCAAGGAGACTGTGGAACATATTATGTTGTCATTGCTAATGGGAATGATTCCTTGACACTATTCATAGCCTGAATAAAAGCCTTTTTTGATTGCTTGTTCGGTACACTACAATAAAAAAGTGTGCTGCACCGTACAGTCTGGTCAGCAAACTACTGGTATAGCCAGGTTGGAGTAGTAGATTTTACATGGTAGACAAGCAGGTGTTATCCCCTTAGAGAGTGTCGATACAATTTTTCACAGCAGTCTCAAGTCTGGGAAATTTGGGGGCCAGGTTAACACTTATTGTACTATTACACCAACAGATTTGACGCAAGATTATCTGCCAAAGATTTGAAGCCAAACCCAGGAACAGACTTTAGACAGAGAACAGGTCATAAAGGAAAGACTGGATTTCTCCTCTTTTCAAATCCACTCCTGGGTTTGGCTTCAAATCTTTGGCAGATAATCTGTCGTCAGATCTGTTGGTGTAATAGTACCCTTAGAAGTCTGGGTCAGGCTTTTTCCCCTAATTTACAACATATACAGCCATGTGACATGTCTGAATGTCTTTCTCAAGATCCTATCCAATATAACAAAACACAATCAGCACGTGCGGGTGTATGTGACCTACAAGGAAGTATTCATACCCTTCCACAAATAGGCCAAGAGAATACCACAAATTAATTCCCCAGACCACAACACTGCCATTACCAGCTTGTATTCTTCCAGCCATGGTTGCAAGTTACTTTGTTTTTTGATGCTTCTCTCCTAATATGAATGGCCATCTGTTTGGCTGTCAGCTGTCTTTTAACCTAGTACCGCTCCTCCATGGGTCCCTGGAAAAGCTGGATCTAGTCCTGAGAAACTTGGATCCAGCTTTTCCCAACACCCAGAGCACCACAGAGTTAAAAGGCAGCCGACTGCTGAGCCAACATCTCTACTTCTGATTCAGGGCCTCGTATGCAGCAAGTTCATAAAATTGTCTGGCAGTCCTCTGGTTAATTTTGGCAGTAAGCTGCCCCACTGTAGTGTTTAACCCTTCTGCACCTTCAGAGCTCACGTTCACATCATATCATTGGCAGTTGCTTATTTGTAATAAAGCCATTTTTCTTCACTCAAGACATTCCCACACGGCAACATATGAAGACTGTGTACTTTCAGAAATACCGCCACCATTGACCCATAAGCCAATTATCTCTTTTTGCACAGAACTAAGGGATGTGTGTGTGCAGATAGATCACATACCTCATTTACCCACTCAGCTCATGACGTGTCACTTTGTCACGCTGCCGGCGTTAAAGGAGAAAGGGGTCACAGTAATGTTTCTCTGTGTATAAATGATGCCACATTTTTGCTGAAGAAAGACTGTCAAAAGAACTGGATTTATTCTTATAAAAAATTGTATGGAAAGGTATATGACACTGTCCCTCAAATGTCTTACTTTTAGGCAGCATAGAATGTATTTAATTCACAACAGGATGTGCATCTGTACATCGCATGCAGCCAGACCATACCAGGGCATACAAACAGAGAAGAGGCCAATAAGTTCAGTTGCTTGAAGCATGACTGGAAAGCTAAACCCATCTCCTCAACAACTATGAAAAAACACAAAGAGTGGTCAGCACTCACAACAAAAAAGTCCCTTTAGATGGAATGTGGTGTTCTTATTATGGCTGTATGCCTCTCCACGAGCACGCGAGAAAAAAACCCCGGACCCAAGGGCATCCAACAAGGTATAAGCACGAAAGTACTCTCCAGCTCGCTTGATTACTTTTAAACCTTTATTGTATAATGTTTAAAAGGCCTTTTAAACATTATACAATAAAGGTTTAAAAGTAATCAAGCGAGCTGGAGAGTACTTTCGTGCTTATACCTTATGAAAAAACACCAGGTGTTCAAATAAGACATGGAAGCAAATTCCAATTAGAGATTTTCTGAGTGCCCAGTCATTTAGAATAGAACTTCTTTAGATGTAATTGTCATATAAGGGCCCTAATACACAGAGCGATAATCTGCCGAATCCACCGTGTAGTAAAGACAACTAGAGATGAGCAAATTTACAGTAGGAACTAAGCAAAATGCTTTGTCCTTATCAGCATTCTGCTCATCAGGCTGCGGGCTTTTTAAGTCTGCTCTGTGTCACTCCCCCCTGGGTGCTGGGAAAAGATGGATTCAGTCCTGGGAAACTGGGTGAAGTTTCCCAGGACTGGATCCATCTTTTCCTTGCACTCAGGGAGAAGAGGCACAAAATTCACAGCCTGCAACCTACTGAGGAGAATGCTAATAGAATACTTACAGTATATGGAGAATACTGTAAATTTGCTCATATCCAAAGACAACAATCAGCCGAAGAAACTATCTGCGGATCATTGGTTGCTGACCGTGCATAGCTACGTATAATAATGATGCACGGCCAACGGCTGATGCTAGGGTAAAGAAAAAAAATAAAGATTATACTTGTCCAGGCTCCGACACTTTAGAACCAGCCAATTACTGACT